>NC_071505.1:50210798-50829452 GCF_027887155.1 Malaclemys terrapin pileata
TCAACCTTTCCCCCCCCCCCCCAGCCTCAGATATAATTAGACTGTTTCAGTTAAATATTTTAAAAATTAATGTAATTTTCATTTTAAGAAAACTACAGTTTTATTTTACTTTGTGGATCAACGCCAGGCATAGCTAGGTAAAATCTCATTAATATAAATGGACTTGCAGCCATTTACACCACCAGTCGATTTATAGAAGGCCAGGATGTGCATAGCTCTGGCACTTTCTTGTGCCCCCCCTGTTGTATATAGGTTCTTAAATTGCCCTTGTCACTGTTGTAGCTGAACATGTTCTAGTTGTGTATTTAATGATGCAACGAACATCTTCAATGTGTGGTTAGCTCTCTCGCTTTCTTTCTCTCACCAGAAGGAGAATTGTGTGTGTGTGCGCGTTGGGTGGGGGTGGGAGTGAGAATAGTGTTTTATTTTTATATACACATTGCTATGAGTTTATATTAGAGAAAACAAGGCTGAAGAAGTTTGACCTGAACTGGGAGATAAAGGTGGTGAGGTTTGTGATGGTCCTTAGTTGAATGAGCTCCCCCTGAAACTAACATCCTTGGACTGGCCCCTGAGAATGACGTGTCTCCTGCCCAGACAGAATGTTCCATGGTGCCAGAGAAGCAGAGCTGTCGACCACAGTGTTCATCCCGGAGCTTTAGATGATCTTTTGCAGAGGCCAGACACAACTGCTGTCTTGGCACTCTTAGTGCACTGAATAGTTCCTCCTGTGGCAATACTTCCCACAGAGTGGGAGAAGAAGTGAGGCCATGACCCAATTGTGAACAAGAGCTGGCCATAGAGACAGGGTGTGCAGAGCTGAAGTAGTTCAGGGGGTGTGCTTCCCTGAACACTGGGGCAGCTCTGTGAAAACTGTGCCTCCCATTCACACAGCTGGTATCTGAGCTCCCTTTGCAGAGCAATGCTGCTTCCAGGGCTTGATCCCGGAAGTTGCTGAGCACCCTGGCCCAGATCCAGCAAAACTCTCAAGCATGTACATAGGCTCATTCCTAGTCAGCCGAGCATTTAAGAACATGTTTAAATCCCACTGAAGTCAGTGGACCTAAGTATGCACAGAAGTGCTGAGCTGAATAAGTAGGAGCTTACACATGTGGTTAAAGTTAAGCACATACTAAAGTACTTTGCTGGACTGGTGCCCGATTGCTCACCATTTTAAAGGACTGAGTCTGTAGTACAGGCCACAGTGTATCAGGTAAGGAAATGAGCAGTGTAGATAAGGGCACACTTACCTATTGGAGCTTCTGAATTGGTTCTTATCACACTACAGAAATCTGTGATGGGCTGCTCGGTGAATCTCTTCTTCCAATATAAAATGTATCTTTAAAAAAAAGTATGCGTGTGTGAAGGAGGAATCTTTACTATAAAATACTGTATTTCCTAAACTACTGGTCCACTGTATCCTACTCCCATCCTTTTAATTCTTATTTCAGGGTTTTTTAAAATGTAAAATTACTTATCCAATGCTGGTTCTGTAGAGCTGCCATGTATTGCGAGACTATATTTTAATAAAGTGATATTGTTCTCCAGTTCATGAAAGTTATTCAGCTTCACTGAAGCAGATTTCAGCAAAAACAGGCCTGATCCAAAGTTCACTGAAGTCAGCGAAAAAGACTTCTACTGGTTTCAATGAGCTTTGGATCAAGCTTCACATAAGTAATGGGAGTTGGTCACATCTCTAGAAACACCCATCACTTGGTTACATTTTTACTAAAAAGAAGTACTTACACATTTCCAAAAATACTAGATATAGATGGGATATCCTTATATATGGTATCCCTCTACCATTTCCATTTTCCATTTATTTTGGAGCAGGCCTTAAAATAGGAAGATATTCTCATGTTTGTTTTTAAATCAGTGAACCTCTCCTACTCTGAAGTTCTAAGGAGAGTGATGCTGCATAACAAGAAATCAGGATAGAAGTTCATCTTACAAGATTGCATTAACAGCACTCCAGTGTTTACTCTTTCTGGAACAGGTTAAGACTCAGAGTTATTTGAGACACATGCAAAAATACAAGACATGATGGAAGCATCAACTTGACAAACTTGAATGCTTTTAGACCAAATATTTGGTAATGGGCACACAAGGTATAACAATATCCAATGGCTGGAAATTGAAGCTGGACAAATTCAAGTTTTTAACAGTGCGGCTAATTAACCACTGGAACAACTTACCAAGGGTATGGTAGATTCTTCATTACTGGCAATTTTAAAATCAAGATTGGATGTTTTTCTAAAGAATATGCTCCAGTTCAAACAGAAACTGAATCAGGGAAATTCTATAGCTGGTATTATGCAAGCGATCAGACACTAGAGCAGAGGTCCCCAAACTGTGGGGTGGGAAGATTCGGGGGGTGCAGCGGAGCCCAGGCCAGCCCCCACGGGTGGTGGGGAGGAAGTGCCACCCAGCCCCGCTCCGCTCCCAGCTCCGCTCTGGTCCCACCCCCAGCTGCAATCCAGGCTCCCGGCCCCATGCCCATCCCCACCCACAGCCTTGGCTCCTGACCACAGCCCAGCAGCAGCTCTGCACCCAGCCCTGGTCCCACCCTCGGCCCCTTGCTGTGGCTCCGTTCCTGGCCCTGCTCCCGGCCTCAGACCTGCCTCTAGCTGCAGACCCAGCCTCGGCCCCCTTATCCCTGTCCCCGTCCCCAGGGGGAGAGCAGATCACAGACGGGGTAAGGGGGGGACACGATGCTGAAAAGTTTGGGGACCACTGCACTAGAGGATCACAGTGATTCCTTCTGGCCTTATAATCAGTTAATTATGGCTGCATTCATAGGGAAATATAGCAATCCAAGGGCTTGTCTACACAACACTTAGTTTCCAGCAAGCTTGGGTGTTAATCTTGTTGGATTAAAAATAATAATTCATACATTTATGTTGTAGAAAATGTAAGAAAGAATGGTTCCAGAACAGACCCTGGATTTGGCCTGACCATTAGAAAGAAATACGTCTCTCAGCCTGCTCTCTCAACCTGCTGAGTTTGTGCCAATTAAAAGAGGCCTGCCAGCAAGGCCGACTCCAGGCATCAGCTTACCAAGCAGGTGCTTGGGGCGGCCACTTCGGAGAGGGGCGGCACGTCCAGCTGTTCGGCGGCAATTCAGTGGACGGTCCCTCACTCCTGCTCGGAGCGAAGGACCTCCCGACGAATTGCCGCCACAGATTGCTATCGCGGCTTTTGTTTTGTTTGGCTGCTTGGGGCAGTCAAAACCCTGGAGCCGGCCCTGCCTGCCAGTTTGCAAGGTCTGTGCTAATTGTAGAAAAACATCCAGAGACAAAGAATTTGTTCTAAAAGTAACAAGATAACAGCTGTCCTTTATGGCTGGTACAACTTTGTTTTCCTGAACTCCAGAATAAGATTTGTGAACCCCCCCACTCTTGCATGCTTATTTTGTTTGCTTCCTTTTAGATGTAACAAGTGGGATAAATAAACTTATTGAAGTCTGCCATATCCCACTGATTTTAGAATGGTTATGTTAAAGGATGGGTAGCTGATAAAATGCAGATGTGACAGGATATACGTTGGAGTGTGAGTGTGATTGTATGTATGATTGAATGAGGAATGAAAGATTAAAGATTGAAGTGCCAGCCTTAAAATAAGACCGTTTGGCTGAAGTATACAGTGGACGAGATAGCCCAATAACCCAGAGGGCATACTTGCCCCCTGGACAGGGGGGCTGAAGAGCCAAGGAACAAGATGATAACATACTGTAATTTTGTCATTGCTGTGCCATCTGCGTGATTGACTATCACCTCAAACGTGAGAACAGTGATTGATTATCACGTCAAACATGAAAACAGCATGATGAAGGAAACCTTGTAAACTTGTATGAGGATAAATCCCTATAAAAACAGATCCTGAAGACTTTGGGTCTGATTCTGCAAACCAACTTTCAGGAGCATCAGATGCGCATCTGACAAGGTCCTGCTCCCTCCTCGTGTTCAGGCCACCTGGCCAGTGGCTTGGTACGAGCAACTCTAAGGCTGATAACTATGATAACAACCTTGCAGAAGTGTGTGTGTATAAATGAATGTGACATTGAATGGAATGTTATAGCTATAACTGACTGCTTACTATGATTCTTTCTGTATTCACAATAAATGCAGCATATATTGCCTTATACCCTTTAACAAGATCCTGCTGGTTTTTATTTTCTTGGTATAACAATCTGCCCTAAACTAAGTGTCCACACAGACAGTGCTGCCATGCTACGAGTTCCGCAGTGAGCTTTAATTTACTCCCATTTCAAAGCAGTAGGTCAAAGTGCACTATGGAAATGATAGTGCACTGCAGCAGTTTTCACATGGACATTTAGTGTGTGGCAGGCTAGTACAGGGTTGATGTATACCCCAGTCTGCCACGAACAAAGAAGCTCCAGGTCTCTCTGCTCTGAAACTGAAAGAACTTCCAAAATATCATAACCACATCTCAACTTTAACAAAGAGATAATAAATGTCTCTAAAAGAAATTTAGGACAAAAAGAGACTCCAAAGAAGATTATTTTTTGCAGAGAAACAAATTGAGGCCTGTAGCTAGGCTAACAGAAGTAGAAATGCAGAAACATCCTTCCCCTGCCACCTGCCAAAAAACAAAAACAACAACAAAAAACCCCCAACTCTAAACACCCTCAACTGGGAAGGATTTCTCCAGAAAAGCCTGCAACAATTGCAATTAATGTTTTAGCTAGTTTAAACCAAGATTTTGTTATTATTTATTCCTGGTATTACAGTAGGACTAACAAGCCCTAACCAAGATAAGGGCCCCCATATGTTAGAAGTCACTGTACAAACAGATAAAAGACAGTCCTTGTTCCAAAAATCTTACAGATTTGGGCGGCGGGGATGAAAACTAGAACAGTCTACCTGCTAGTTATTTGGAATTCTAAAATTAAACGTGATCCTGAAAACACTTATATATGTAGTTAACTTTACTCATGAGGTGACTAAATGGGATGACTCACAAGCATAATGTGTAAATGTGTGCAAGATTAAAGCCCAAATTGTCAGTGGAAATTATATTCTGTTAAGTAGATGCTAAGAATTTTTTTAAAAATACACATTGGTAAGTTAAAACATTTCAGATACTATTGTTGTAAAGATCAATTAAAATTCTTACAACTGACAGGAGAAAAATGTTTTTCTGTTTTTTTCAATTGGTTTATTTTGTGTATAATCAAGTTTCCTTGTTGCCCTGAATAGTCATCTTCTAGGAGGAAATCTCCAGAGATTTGCAGGCTAAAATGCTGTGGACAAGAGGTCCCTCCAGCTCCCTCCTACCCCAGCAAACCCTTTCGATAGCTAAAAAGTCTAACCTCACAGGGTAGGAGTAACAGGGCTTATGCAGAACTGGAGATGGTACAGCAAGCAAGACAAAGCATGCTGCAAAGTTGTAGCTTCACCATTTGCTGCCACTTTCAATCAGGTTTGGTTCCTTTCCACTTGCATTAGCAGGGAAGAGAATCTAAAGAGCAATTTTCTAGAAAAGGTGATTTTAAATTACATTTCTATTTAGCCAGAACAATCCCAACAGTACCATTTAATTAGCATTCCTTTAGTGAACACTTTTTTTGTTTATTCGAAGAAACTAGCATTATCTCCAAAGCAGATTGCATTGTTGCTCCCAGCATTAAAACAGAAACAAGTGCCATTATTTGATTTAGCAATGTTAAGCTTACACTTCTGAACAAATGAATGATTCTTAGGGTTTTATGTGGCCTACTTTTCATTTCCCATGTTTCATCAATCTTTCACATTAAACCATGGTATTTAGCCATAAATCACTGCTTTGTAAGTGAGCCTGATCACAAGAATCTAGAAAAGTGGGTATTGTGTAAGTGCCAAGACCTACTTTGTTTCAACTGGATAATTTACCTACTAAAATGTATCATTCCAACAAAGAAAACAATAAACAAGAGTAGATAGGAGCCAGCCTGGTGTCCTAATACCACACACTGCCATGTGGTAGGGTAGAGTTCCAAGCAAGAGATTATACACAAATCCACATCTAGATGTATGAGCCAGCTGGGCCTGAGCTAGCTGCTGAGGAAAGAGCTGGGATGACCAATGAAGTAACTGTGGAAGGGGTCTCAGTTACACGGATATGACAATACTGCATGGCACAGCCAAGGATAAAGTAGAAATTATATGGAACAATATAGGCCTAATTAGGGTAAATTGATATGACTCCTTAGGCAATCCTTCCATCACTAAATTCTAAATTACTCACGCCCGATGCTAGAGAACAAGGCAAGACAGAAAGAACTAGCTAGAAAGTAGCCATGCAGAGATGGGAATAAGGCCTCGGAATGAGAGGAAGGTAGTCAAAAATAGAAAAAAGTAGATAGACCAGAATGTGTGTCTAACAAGGTAGCTGGTCCTTTAAATAAAATCAGGTCCAGCTCTCTTCCTCCAGTCCAGTTTGGTGTAATGAGGACAACGGGGGGTCCCTCGGAAGCTATACATGAGAGACAGCCCAAAGGTGAGAGAGAACATAGAGTCCAGAAAGAGAAAGTTCAGTACCCAGAGTCCGGAGAGGGAGCGCAGAAGAAGAGCAGAGCTGGGCTGAGAGCTTAATAAGAATGGCCATACTGGGTCAGACCAAAGGGCCATCTAGCCCAGTATCCAGTCTACCGACAATGGACAATGCCAGATGCCCCAGAGGGAATGAACAGAACAGGTAATCATCAACTGATCCATCCCGTCACCCATTCCCAGCTTCTGGCAAACAGAGGCTAGGGACACCATCCCTGTCCATCCTGGCTAATAGCTATTGATGGACCTATCCTCCATGAACTTATCTAGTTCTTTTTGAACCTTGTTATAGTCTTGGTCTTCACAACATCCTCTGGAGTTCCACAGGTTGACTGTGCGTTGTGTGAAAAAATACTTACTTTTGTTTGTTTTAAACCTGGTGCCTATTAATTTCATTTGGTGACTCCTAGTTCTTGTGTTCTAGACCTCTATCATATCCGCCCTTAGTCATCTTTTTTCCAAGTTGAAAAGTCCCAGTCTTATTAATCTCTCCTCATATGGCAGACACCCCATACCCCTAATCATTTTTGTTGCCCTCTTCTGAACCTTTTCCAATTCCAATATATCTTTTTTGAGATGGGGCGACCACATGTGCACGTAGTATTCAAGATGTGAGCGTACCATGGATTTATATAGAGGCGATATGATATTTTCTGTCTTCAGAGGGGATGCCTGAAAGACAGAGTGGTGAGAGTTCCCCTGTTGAGCAGTGGAGCCAGATCAGGTGGGTGAAAGCAGAGGGCAGTCAGGGTAGGGGGGGTTCACCTACAAACTTCTCCCGGCCAGTGAGCCATGGCCAGAAAGGGCTGGAGGCTGACAGCAGCAGAGGGAGATGCCTGCTGGTTCTCTGAGTCAGGGAGCTGAATCTGAAGGGCCAGAGAGGGCAGAAGGCTGGGGAATGATGGAGGGGTGAGTCTGCTGATGTCTCTGGGCAAGAGCTGAAACCATAACTGGGAAGGAAACATAGCAGAGAAACACCGCAGTCAGAGGGGCTGGGATGAGGTGTGGTGCAAAACATCAGAGCTGTACCTGAGAGCTGTAGGCGTAATGGGACGCTGGAGGTGTATTTGGTGTGTGGATGGACTGTTCAGATTGAAAAAGTGCATGTAGAGGTTGGACTGGGCTGGGGAAACTGAACTATGGTTGTGGGACTTCCTGTAATAAATTTTTCTCTCTCTCAAAGGGCTATTTCTATTCTGAAAACTGGTGTGGAGTTACTGGGAATTCCAGAAGAAAGGGGAAAGCAAGGCAGACCACCTGTTCTGTCATAGCCCACTACTGAAGGTGTGCCAAGAGGGCTGCCATACCATATAGGAAAATGAACGTGGGCAGGTGAAAGGACCGCGGGAAGAGGGGAACTGTGAGTGTGTGGAAGAGGGATATTGAGGCATCGGGCTCCTTGCAGGGCCCTTCCTGAGACCACAAGGGGACACCCTGGAGATATCAGCCCTTTGACACAGTGTGCTTTATGAAATGAACAGAGCTTGTCAATACAAGAAAATAACTTCATCTGAAGAAACTGACGTTGCTATTGATTAGCTGGACAACTAGTTTCTTGCCAGTTGGCAATTCCTATGTCCTAACTACCAATCACAATTACCTATTCTTATGTTCTAAGTAACACACTATAAATAATATCAAACCAACACTGTTAGGTAACAGTTTGCAAATGTCCCAAAAAAAAGTATAAAAAAAAGTTACATACCAGGTGATCCATGGTACATATCTTACTTACACATTTGCATGATCTATTTTAACTGAGAAAAATTTACCTTTTGAAATCTGCAACCAGCTTGACATCTGCTATGACAAGCTTGTGTTCAATAATCATGTGCTTCAGAAGTTGGTCTTGTTCTGCTCGTGGAGAACATTCTTCACAGAAAATACAAGGCACAGATGGAGACTCTTCCACAGCAGCTACACCACCTGGACTTTCTGGCAAAGACAGCGGCTCCAAAATATACTCACTATCTGAAGGGAACAAAAGCAAAAAAAAAAAAAAAATCTTCGTTGGACTGCAATTTCGTCTTCAATCTCCAAAATAATCATAAATAAACCAGCATTCTTTCAAAAACCTATTTTGTATGGATGACTCGTAAGCAGTGTAGGTAGAATCAGGACCAAGGGAAAAGAGCTTTTGTAGCTTTAATATGGCTTCCTCCAACAAGAGCAAGGAGCAAATTTATTAGCAAGGCCACCAAATGTTTCTTCCTCAAAGCCAGCCAATGGCTCCACTTCTAGAGTGGGTTGATGAGGCTTCAATAGCACAGGGGTACAAGCTCTGTGATCCCTGACTGACATTAAGGCAGGGGGTATGTGTCATGTAGTATGGTCTGGGTGGTATGTGTGTTGGTTATTAGTGCAGGGAAGTTTCTTCCCAAAAGTTGGACCCACTTTATTTTCTCAGAAACTAGCCCACATGCTGGTGTGTGTTAAGATGACAAGGTAAGTGAGGTAATATCTTTTATTAGGCCAACTTCTGGTGGTGCGACAGATGAGCTTTCAAACGCTTCCTTAGGTCTGCATTAGGTTCATCACCCTGATAATAAAAGGTTAAATTGTGTAGGGGGGGCTGTTGTTGCATGTGGATTATCCCTGTTAGTACAGACCATCTCTTTACAGGAACCTTTTATCACTCACTCACTTTTGTATGATTATATAAATCATTTGCCTTGTGCCACCAGGCATCTGTTAGTTTGACTGTCAAAACATTTCTTGTCACACAGACGTGGTTCTTGCCGATGGAGAGGCCTCCACTCGAGGATCTAGATCTGCTGAAACATTTCTTAGCTGTGTATGGGCTGGGAAAGGAGCTGTTATGACCCATATATTAAGGCCCAGTTTTGTACAATAGCGAATGGGAACAAGAGCACAGTTAATCATTTATTTAGGGCTAAGTCAATGACTGACCACCTTCTGGTTCATGGGGGTTTGGAGTTCATGGATTACCCTTAGTAGGTGGATGGGCTGGACTTGAAGCAGGGCTGCCTCGTCTCCCTGTCCCGGAACAGATTAGTGATGTGCCGTGGGGCCAGCATGCTCAAAATTTGTCATCAGTGGGATGATGGGCCAGATCCTTCGTTGGTGTAAATAAGCATACCTTCACAGAGGCTTGATATACAGCAACTGAGATCTATGCCAGTGGGCCCTATGAGTTTAATTCAATAAAGGGCATCTCAATAAATTCCATTGGCTTGGAACTAATAAAACTGTGGCACGAATTTTCCAAAGAAATCTTCATTACAGAAGAACACCAGTTTCAAAGATACAGACCTTAGGCTTTAAGCACATGAACATTAGAAAGCAAAGTTAAGTAAATCAGACACAGCTCCTGTGTTCTGGCAAAATCAAGCAGTCTTCTTGACACGTTTGGCATGAAGCCAACTTCACAACTTGTTCAGCTGGATGGGCAGGGGAAGAGGGAACAAACCATTTTCTCTTTGTGATTCACACTACTGCAGGAACAGCACACTGGAAAATGATGCAGCTGCATTTGTGAAGCTCTCTTGATGATTCAGAAATTAATAGATGTATTTATCTCAAAGAAAACTTGCTTTAACCCAGCACTTTACTCTTACATAATATAGAGCACCTTTTATCTGAAAATCTCCAGGCGGATTGGAGAAGTGTAATTAACAAGACTAATAATACTTCCTGATGACATGAGAGAAGGTCCCTTAGGCATATGAGTGACAAATTTTGGCCTGCACAATAAATAGCTAGTGATTGAATAATCCTAAAGTAAACTGGAATCTGGGATTGTGGACAATCTGTCTTTTTAGTAATGACAAACTGGCAAGAGTTTATATTTTGCTTCCCCCCCCCCCCCCGCCCCCCCGAGTCATGATGTTCAAGAAGCCCAGAGTTTCTGGAAATGCACCAACGAGTTTGGCTGAAGAAAGACTGATAGTCAATATGCATTGAATTCAGCTCCCATGATACAATTTTTTCTGTGCTGTTTGGTTGTAAGCATGCAAACACACACACTATACCAGGGATCAGCAATCTTTGAGATGCGGCCTGTCATGGAAATCCGCTGGCGGGCCGGGACAGTTTATTTACCTGCAGTGTCTGCAGGTTCGGCTGATCGCAGCTCTCACTGGCCGTGGTTCACCGTTCCAGGCCAATGGGGGCTGTGGGAAGCAGTGCGGGCTGAGGGATGTGCTGGCCACTGCTTCCCACATCCCCCATTTGCCTGGAACAGCAAACCACGGCCAATGGGAGCTGCGATCGGCCGAACCTGCAGACGCCTCAGGTAAAAAAAAAAAAGTCTCGGCCCGCCAGCGGATTTCCCTGACGGGCCCTGTGCCAAAGGTTGCCAAACCCTGCACTATAACATCCCTAGGAGCAACAGCATAGCTAACCTAATTCTATTTTGAAGTAATAATAAGAAAGGAACTTTGAATATAATTTAACTGCATGTCAGCCCATTTCCTCCTCATCCTCCCCAATCTATTCCATAGCTGAGTTGGAGCAGTACCAATGTTTTCATTTTGTAGTTTTAATTCTTTTAGGGACAACAGTGGCTACATTAAATGGAGTAGCATTTCTAGTTTGCTCTCTGTGCATTTATCTGCCCTTTCTGGCTCTGCAGACTAACAAGGAATAGGCTTTGCTTTCCTGACCAAAATAGGGATTCTACTTGCAGCATGAAAGTTTCTAAGGCTTGTGAATCCTTACAGTAAGTATTGTATTATAGCCTGCAAAAATCAGTGAACTGTTTCTGTGGAGGAAAGCAGAGCAATTCCATTTCCTCTGCAGCTGCTGATTCTCACTGATGCCAATAGAGCTAAAGAAGATAGTCTGTCAGCCAGTTAATTTGTGTCTAGGGTGGGCAGACTACTGATTTGTTCTCTTCTGAGCTGGACCTGTTGGAATGCCCTATTTCAACAGCTTGGCCACTTATTTATCTGTACTCTTACCTGATCAACTCCATCACAAGAAACCTGTTTAAAAAGATACATTAACATGGGGGAGAGAGAGCGTGCTCTTGACATGGACAAGGAACTGACCTCGTTTCTGAGGACCAGGGGTACTTGTGAGTGGCAGCCGTCTGGATTGGAGTGAGGTGATTTGTGTTGTGCCAAAGGGGTCGCTAGCTGTGATGCTCATCTTGTTATTTATCAGTGAATTGCAGGAGGCAAGGAACAAAGGTGAACAAATATGCATATGCTGATTCGTAACTGGGAGAGTAGACTATACAGAGGAAAGGTAATTCAATGTAGACTGCTAGACTAGAGGCATGGGCAACTGAAGTAGTTTATGGACTTTAGTGCAGAGGAAAATAAAGGAAGGGGGCTAGAGATAAATTACATGAAAATATCCTTGGTACTCCTCCGCTGCAAAACATTGAGCAACAGAACAAACCGGTAGTACAGAACAAAATTCTACAGCCTTCAGTACAGTGCTTAAATGGATTAAAACGTAACCACCACAGGGCACACACATAGTAGTACAAGTAAGTATTATTCAAAGCTCAAAACAAGCAACTACTATTCCAAATGTGGTTCCAGAGGGGTCACCTTATTATAAAAGAGCTGTTCGAGAACTGTAGACTTGGGCCAGGGGCAGGGTGTCGCACACTTCGAAGCTTGTGTCAGTTGAGCTTACTGCACACACCAGGGGCTCTCTGCATTCCTCTATTCTCCACTGCTCCGTTTGCCATCCTCTCATCCCCCTGCTACTCCCCCCCCTCTTCCCCCTGCCAGGGGTCCTGTGTGATCCCCACTTTCCCCTCCTATACCAGAGTCCCCCACTCTCCTCCCACATCAGCAGCTCTATGCCCCCCATTCCCACTTTCTCCATACACCCCTCCCCATTCCCCTCCATGGCAGGAACTGTGTGCACTCCCATTCTCCCCATACCTGGATTCCCCATTGACCCTCCTAACAGCAGGGGCTGTGTGCTTCCTTGATCCCTCACTCCATGTCCCCCATCTCCTTCTTCATCCACAGCAGGGCTCCCATTCCAGGGGCTCTGTCTTACCGCCCTCTCCCAAACCAGGGTCCCCATATCTCTCCCCCCACCAGGGATTCTGCATGCCCCCCTCCCCTCCTCAAGACACACTAGAGCCTCCCAATCTGCCCCCCCATGCCTGGGTCTGTATGCATACCCCTATGCTTCCCATTATTCTTTTTTTCTGGGTGAGACACAAGTCATTCAACATGTCAACATATTAAACTCTACTGGGAGGACAGGCAGAGCTGAGATGGGAGTATTGTTGTATGGAAGGCACTAATGGGTGCCATCAACCAGTTGTTTGATTTATAGAAAATAGCAGAAGTGCTTGAGGCTGTGGCTGTGGTAAAGAGCTGTGGTAAAGAGCTGGCCCCCCATTTTCCCCTTTTCCAGACAAACACATGGCTGAGGACAAGCAGGGAAATAGAAATACTCCCCCTTGCCCCTCCAATTCAGAATCATGGGACAACTCCATGGCAGTAACGTTTCTACCAAGTCATCCATTTGGTGGGGTTTCCTTCCTTCAACATAGTGGTCAGACAGCGTGGCTATCCAATTATGGCGATGTCCCCAAACCTTCACAAAAAGCCACGGATCTCAGACATCAAAGAGGCCCAGACCCTTCTGTGCTCATAAGGCTTCTACGGGATTAGGTAGATTGATTGAGGACACCATGTATGTTGAACCTTTTGTGGGAAAGTTAGCCCTATACCCTATACAGGAATTTGCACCTGGGCAAAGTGAATTTTACCAGCTATCACTCCAAAACAGGCATTTTGCAGCCACTTTGGACAAGTGTAAAAGGAGCAAAGCAGAAGCTAATCAGACCTCAGAGCTATATTTTTTGAAAGAGGAGATTAAGAAGTGTTTTTTTAATTTTGAAAGGAAAAATAAAATGATGAGTACTCTGTGGGTGTTTGGGTAGTACGATCGATAGAAACAAGAGTTAGATTGTAGCCTCTCTGGAGAAGGGATTGTCTTTTTGTTATATGTATGCACACTACTAGCACAATGGGACCCGATCCCCACCTGGAGATTGTGGGCACTACAATAATACAAATAAGTAGGAATAAGAGAAGAACCAGAGGAAGGAGGCAGAGGCAGATTAAGATTTATTGGGGCCCAGGGCACAAAGAACATTGGGCGCCCTCACAGGGCCCCATCACTTGCTCCTCCCCTTCCCCCCATGGCCCTGCCTCCTGGCCTGGCCAGAAATCAGGCCATGGTAAGAGCTGCCCAGAGAGCCTGGGCTGCAGTGGGGAGCCCTGGACCCTCCACCTGTCTTGGATGGTGTGCCCTGGAGGGCAGGGACCCAGGCCGGAGGCTGTTCTTGGGCACCCCAGCTCCTCACCCATAACAGGTGGAGGGTCCGGGGCTCCCCACAGCTGCCTGGGCAGCATAGAAATAAATATGAATGAAAATAAATTATTCGATGCACTAAAAATGTGGCTTAAAGTTGTCATCTTACCAACTTGTTTGGTTTTGAATGAATAACCCTGCTGATACTTGTGGCCGTACGTTTGGAGCCTGTAGGTTCAGGTGAGTGAGTGTGGACAGCTGCAGCTGTCTGTACACATAATACAGCATTATGCCAGAGAACTTTGCCTAAGTGCCAAATATTGTAATAGCTGGGATATAAGGTTTTCTATTCAAACAATACTGTCTATTGGTAGTGTTGGAGACTGGCAGTCTTGAGTTCTCTAACTAGCAGTGATACTTGATTCAGTTTGTGCTTAACTGTAGGCAATTCACTTAACCGTTGTGTGTTTCACTACACCCATGTGTAAAATAGGGGGAAGGAGAGGTGCTGGGGGTGGGGGGGTGGGAGGGGCAGCTCCACGCGGGAGAGAGGAGGGAAGAAGGGGAGGTTGGGGGGGAGGGGGCAGCTCTGTGCCGGGAGGGAGGGGCGCTCCACATAGGAGGAATATGCTGAGTGCTCACCCTACCACAGCTCCTGCATCTGTCTGGCCTGACCAAGGGGCGTGGCCTCAAGGGGGAAAGAGGAGGAGCAGAGTGGTGGGGCCCCAGGGGGACGGAGAGGAAGAGCGCAGCAAGGGTCGGAGTTCCGGCTCGCGGGGGCTCCCCAGTTGGCCGAGGCCCCTGGGCCCATTTGGTAATCCGCCACTGGAAGGAGGTGATAGTTTGGGTTTGGTTTTCCTTGAGCAAAGGATAGAGTAGAATAGAATAGAATAGAATAGAATAGAATAGAATATAGAATAAATGAACCTGAGCTGCAAATGGTGCAACAGATGTAAGACAGTTTATTCATTTTCCTTATTGGAACATTTTTAGTTCCAATCACGCTAACTAAATGCCATTATGCAGATAAAAGAAAACAATCACCTATTACAGTATATGGGTGTTTTATATCAAGTGTTCCAGATAAGGTATTCTGCCTGTGTACTCCCACACTAAATCATCACCAATACCTCTGATATTACAATCAGGTGATTTTATGGCCGATACAGCAGATGTGAAATAAGAGAACACAGGCAAGGATTCAGCACACAAGAGAAGGTCGGCTGCAAATGGTAAAGTCTTTAAGCATTTTCTACTTATTTGTCAGTTAAAGAATGTTTTCCCTAGGAGATTATCAGACATACAAAGGAAAGCAAAACATGGCAAAGTTAAAGTGTTCTCCCTCATTGAAAACATGCAACATATCCTTCCATATATGGAGTCTACTCTTCTCGGCCTGCCTAACACAATGGGAGCGGTCCATGCACACAGGGCTTGACTCTAGGTCACAAGTCTATGCTGCAGTTCTGTGGCTAATTCTTACTCAGTTACACCATTCTGCTTCTCCATTAGTTTTTACTCATGAAGCGCATAAGTGTGGACACCAGCAGCTTTAGCTAATGGGAGGAGCCAAAGATACTGGAGCAGCCACACTCCTTTCAGAGCTTACACACCAAGCCTGATTCTCCACTGTGTAGCCATTTAGACCTGTGCAAATTGAGTGTAAAACACTGCCACTGGTGTGCACAGAGTGCCTAATCCAGCTTTGTTAGTGATTTATACCTACTTGCTCAAGGGTAAAAGGACAGATGAGGAGTAAGGGAGTAAAGCATCAGATTCTTTGGCTCCCATTACTGAAAAATTGCTTACTTTCCCATTTTTATCATATAATTATAAAATAAATCGATTGGAATATAAACATTGTACTTGCATTTCAGTGTCTAGTATATAGTGCAGTATAAACAAGTCATCATCTGTATGAAATTTTAGTTTCTATTGACTTTGTTAGTGCTTTTTATGTAGTCTGTTGTAAGCCTAGGCAAATATCTAGAGGAACTGATGTACCCCATGGAAGGCCTCCGTGTACAGAGGTATGTATACCCCTCGTTAAGAACCACTGGACTAGATGATCACAATGGTACCTTCTGGTCTTCCAGTCTATGAACTACCATTTCACCTACTTTGCACAAAGGGGAGATAATCATCTCAGAAGCATAGAGTGGGTGCAATTCATTTGGGGTAAGGTTTAGCAAATACTTTAAAGCAACTTTACCTAAGTACAACTGATTCCTTTGCCGTGCACTATGGGTAGCCTATTCAGTGTTTATCTAGACTTCAGTTTTCAGTCACGTTAACTAATTGCTAGTTAACACAGTAACACACACAATTGTAAGGTCTAGTATTCACAAATGTTTGTTACAGGACACACATCTGTAGCTTAGAGGACATTACTAGAAACAAACATTTGAGTCCTGGAACAAAAGTTTGTGAACTGTCTATATTTGAAGTTACAGACATGTGTTAACTTATGTTAGAAAGCACTAAAAAGTCAAGTCTGGAGAAAATCCAAGAAAATGAACCTCATCTATAATCTTTAACATAAATTATAAAAAACTCAACCATTTTTTAGGTTTAATGTCAATATTTTGTGATTTCTGGTACAACAAGGTTTTAGGTTTAAGTTTATATTATGTAAATAGAGGTGTACAATATATATTTATAAACCCTCTGTGTGACAACACAAGTATAATGAAACCAAATAAGAACATCTGCTGGAATGTTTAGTGTCTTTCTAATTAAATTCAGCAGTTGAATGAATCAATTCATTAGCAACAAGCCTGGTTTATTATCTCATTAATACAGCTGGTTAATATCATGAGGAGATTAGTAGGAACTTGAAATGACCCTAAAATAAAAATGAATGCAACAAAAGACACAGGCAAGTAAATGATTTACCACAATGGGCACAAGGTAAGAGCAGAGGAAAACAAAAACAAAAAAAAATCCCAGACTCATTAAACAGCCTCTCCCCACAAAACTACCACCTCACATAAGAGCAACAGACATCTATGAAAGAAGTGGAAAAACTATATTTTTCTATATAGTGAGAGAACATTAATGTCTTTGTCATTGTGAGCAAAAGTATATTAATCTAAGTACTTAAATAAATTCCCTGAAGTAAGTTGGCACCAAATGCAAACCTATGCATTAGACACTCTTCTAGAAAGAGTTACCTTAAAAGCTTTAATAGAAGGGATGGAAAAAAACCAAAATCTATAATAGGTTAGCAAACACATTGGCTCTACACGTCTTATACATATTACAATGTCTCTCTGCTGCTGAGTTGCTAATACTGAACTAGTTTACTGGCACAGCAACATTCTTACATTTAATTTATAGTGATACCCTTGGAAAAGTTTTTACATTTGTTATCGGATTTCTGTTTTGTTTTACAGAGTATGAAGGATAGATGAATAACAACTGGCCAACACTATTTACAACTAATTACACACACAGCGTGCTATTCCCCCTCCATCCAAATAGCACATCAAAAACATGTTCTCAGTGAAAGAAAAATCACAATACACAGAACAATTTCCCAGCTTTCTATTGAAAAAGCTCAAGCACTCCTATTAACTTGAATTACCATTCAGTCTTAGTTCATGAAGGATTATTTGGCTATTATTTCTGCTCATTAAAACACTATCATGGGATACATGGGAGTTAGTTAAAATGTCCATGTGCTAGGAGATAACACATCTCCAAGCTTCCCCAAGATCAATCAGTCTCTACCCTCTACAGCATTTCATTGAATGTAAATTAGTACTTCAAAAGATTACTTCATCCTACAGCTAAGCCTTGTCAGTTTTACAGAAATTGTATATAGTCTGGAGCATCCACAGCCTAATAGGAGACTTCATTCCAGTCACAATCAGACAGGTTTAAGAAGAGCAATAAGTCACCAAATCCTGATATCTCAGGAAAGAGTTTCCATATAGCAGGTGTCTGCTGGGAGCTGAAACTAACAGAAATACAACTGTCTTTAATAGCCATATTAAACAGGGC
Source organism: Malaclemys terrapin pileata (assembly GCF_027887155.1). NCBI lineage: Eukaryota > Metazoa > Chordata > Testudines > Emydidae > Malaclemys > Malaclemys terrapin. The sequence goes on from NC_071505.1 coordinate 50,228,612, forward strand.
TGCTCTGTAGGGGAGCTTAACATGTTGCAGTTTCATTAGCATTAACAAGTGTTGCTATGGGTACCAGAGTGGAGGCATCAGAAAACAAGTGAATGGAAGAGGTGGAAAATTGATTAATAAAAATCTTAACTGTTAGAAGTAAATAAAACAAAACCAATGTGCCCGCCAATAAGGCTATATTAAAAACATAAATGATATTTATTAATGTTACTGCCTAGTTTGTTGACTTGCATATGCCAATGAATGTCATTATTTTTTCTTTTTAATTAAAAAAAAAAAATCTACCTCAACATAGACAAAGGATACATAGCAAGACAAAATACCATGGGATCTCTTAAGATTGTATATATTATGTACATATTTCAACCTTAAATGAAACTGACAAATACTTCTTTAAAAAAAATATTGTTATGAGCACAACCGTAATCAATACTCAAACATTCCCATTCTTCCATTTATAGTATGTTAAATACTTCTATAGATAAATTATATTAGGGTTACCATATTCTGTGCCTCCAAATGGAGGACACTCCACGGCCCCCGGCCCCACCCCCAGCCCCGCCCATACCCCGCCCCAACCCCGCCCCCTCCCCAAAGTCTCCGCCCCCTCCCCTGCTTCCCGCGAACATTTAATTCGCGGGAAGCCTGAAGCAGGTAAGGGGGATGTGGGGGGGAGGAGGCGCGGCCCAGGCTGGCCCCCCGGCGGCTCCAGCCTGGGTCGGCTCGGGTCCTGGGGTGCCGGCCCCGGCCCCCGGCCGACCACCCCCGGCCCGCCCAGCACTGCCGGCCCCCGGCGGCCCGGCGCACCCCCCAGCTCCCCGGCGGCCCGACTCCCCGCGGGCTCGGCTCCCCGGCTGACCGGGCTCCCCGCGGGCCCGGCTGACCGGACTCCCCGCCGGCCCGGCTCCCCGCGGGCCCGGCTCCCCGCCGGCCCGGCTGACCGGCTCCCCGCGGGCTCGGCTCCCCGCGGGCCTGGCTGACCGGCTCCCCGGCCCCGCCAGCCCGGCTGACCGGCTCCCCGCGGGCTCGGCTCCCCGCCGGCCCGGCTGACCGGCTCCCCGCCGGCCCGGCTGACCGGCTCCCCGCCGGCCCGGCACCGCGCCCCCGGCTCTCCCTCCGGCCCCGCGCCCGGCCCGGCACTGTGACCCTGGTTCCCGGCCCGGCACCATGCCCCCGGCCCGGCCGAGCACCACCGAGCCCTCCCGATTTTCCCGGACATGCCCGGCTTTTGGGGATTTCCCCCCGGACGGGGATTTGAGCCCCCAAAAGCCGGACATGTCCGGGAAAATCCGGACGTATGGTAACCCTAAATTATATGCAAATCTGGAGTGCCATAAAGTCCACTAACATCAAGGTAGTTACGAAGGGTTTACACTAGTGTAGCTAAGCGGAGAAACTGATCCCTAGAGAGCAAAACAGGAAACAATGCTAAGCTGCTCTCAATAAATCTGGAGTAATGCTACTGTATTCAGTGGAGTTACTCTGGTTTTACACCATCATGACTGTGGAGAATAAAACCCACATTAGTTAAATGCTCAAAGTATTAATAATCTAATACTGATATTTAAGAGACATTTACACTGGAAAAAATTAAGATGTATTGTACCCAAAACACATCCTCCTATTTTAAAAAATAAGATATTCTCTTTCCTGTTTTGCTAATTATCAAAGATATTTGTGTTTAAATTTTCTCCTTTCATAGCTCCAAAATCATAGTGCAAAATGTGCCAAGACAAATCATTTCTAAGCACAATACACTGTTGTACCATCTATCACAGTTCAGAACACCTGAACCTGTATTCCCCCTCCGTAGTTCAGCAAGGGGCACCCAATTTCAGGCTTCTAGCTTCCCTCTTCCCATCACTTCTCTTGGGTAGAGACACATCTCTCTCCCACTCCTGACCAGGGTATTTCCACGATGCAAAGCTCTCTGTCTACATCTATGATTATGAATATCCCAGCAAATCAGACTGTCTCAGCTGGCCTGCTTTGCTTTCCTTCCTTAGAGGCTATAAACAGCATAATTGCCCACAGTTAAATTACCACACAGCTCTTTCTAATCAAGCACATTTATTCTTAAATTAAAAAGCATTATACATAAAACAATAAAAGAACCTACACACATGCTAATAAGTTTACCAGAGATCAGCCCAACTCCAACAATGGCTCTGGCAGGTGAAGTCCTTAAACCCCCACAAAGGTTTTTCCTGTGGTCACACATTCATAACTACCTTGGCTCAGAACAAGCATACTCATGAAAAGTTTAATCTCTCCTTTGTACGACCTGGGCTTTTGATCTGAGACGAGGTACAATGGATCTCTTCTCAGTGGATAGCTTCCAAAGGCTGGGTTTTTCCATAACTGGAGAAGTTACATTTGCATACACTTCCCTCTAGAGAGTTCCTGGGACATCCAATTTAAAAGTTTACATTGTTTCAAACAACCCTTTGAAGCTCATAACATTTCCAGGGGTTTACATTAGCCAGCTCTCTCCCCTTCAGACCTTACATACAATTTCACAATAATACATTCCCATTTACCTTTTTAATACAACAAACTCCTAAAGATACTTAAGTGAAACCATGCTGAATTAAGTTCAAATCAATAAATGTAATGCCCAGTGGCTGAGGCGAAGGGCAGTACAGTCACGCATGTGCAGATGGTTGGATAGCCGGCAGGTAAAGCTGTATCGGAGGCAGTCCAGGGCAATGATCAGAGTTCTCACTAGGATCAGTAGCCAGAAGATCCAATCCAATTTGGTTGGGGAAGGAAAGTCAGGGAAGGTGGCAAGAAATGCTAAGGTGATGTACACATTAATTAAGAGTTGCACAGCCCTTGAGCAGGTCATCTGCATAGGAGTGAATATGTCCCCCTCCACTGAATAGTCAAAATGAACAGCTCACCCAACATGAAACAATTATTTGTTCAAAATATTCAACAAGTACTTACAAATGTACAATTTCTTGTCTGGGGAGCAACGAGCAGGCAATGGTCTGTTGCTCAGACGGCTTTCTCTTCCTGTTGGAGTGTTTTTAGTCCAGACACCCAATGAGAGTACTACCTGTCCATCAAATCAGGCCTGGAGTATGGGTGCTGTGGGTCTTTAACACTAAGGTTGTTGGTCGGAGGAGCAGTGCAGTGCCATGGCACAGCAGCTAAGGATGCTGCTTAAGGACCTGCTAGGCCTGGGTTTAATACTGGGGTCCTGACAATAAGGTTTCTCCAGGAAATTGCTATATCTGTCATATCAACACAGGATCACCACTTCACTTCCAGGACCAGTGCAAGGGATGGGCATTGAGGGCAGCTGCCCTGGTGTTAATGGGGGGGGAGGGGTGGTCATTGCTGCCATTCAGGTCATGGGAGGGAGCAGGCAATGAAATGCAGCATCTCTGGGCCCTTACCATGCACTTACCTGGCTCAGACAACCACTCTCCATCCCCTGCCTACCCAGAGCAAGTCCATCAGGACAACATGGCAAGGCAGCTAGGTGGGAGGAGAGTACAGCTCAGGGACGGGGGAGTGGGGAGGGAGAGCCCAAATCGATGGGAGGGAAGAGTAGGACCCAAGTACTGTTGTAGGGCAGAAAAGGCAGGTAGAGACTGTCCCCCCCAGTTATTTTTAAGGGGCAGACAGCCCCTCCCACAGCCCCAGAGGCACAGGAGAGAGTGGGGCTGGTAAAAGTTGGGCTCTAACTGCTGGCTAGTCAGGGTCACACAAGGCCATGACTCCTCTCTCAAAGCCTGGGGCACTAGTGCTCACTGAGAGACCTGCTGCCTCAGTGCCTCTTTGAAATAATCAACACAAATAAAACTCACCAACCAACCTACCCACCCACCCCAAACAGGGCAAGACATAGGGGTGGGTGATCACCGCAACCACACTGGGCACAAACATTCATGGGCACCAAATTCCTCTCCTCCCCCTTTTTTTTGTTTGTTTGGCTGGTTGGAAGTGTCAAAAATATTTTCTCCCCTAGGCACCAAACTCCTAGGGCTGGCCATGGGGGCTTCATCCATTGACAGTAAGATGTGTAATTTGGTCTCCACCCATAGCAGGCCATGCCTTGTTGTCAGTGATCGCTTTAAAGCACGCCCCAGGTCTTGAGCACACTTTTGGCTACCTCTTTTGCCAGCAAGTTATTTTTGCCTTATTACAGATTTTGCTGTACTTATTTGTTGTTGCTTCTCTCTCCTCCTGGCACTGGTTCACACCCATCACCACACATCTGTACCTACACCAGCTGCAGTCACTCAGGGTATTAGCTCCTTCCTCACTATCCCCATTGCTAAATTTCTGATCCATCCATTGGTGCTCTTCTACCTCAGTTGCTGCAACCTCCTTGCTGGTCTCCCCTCTTCTCACTTATTCCTCCTCCACTGCGGCCAAGATACCATTACTAAAGTTTTCTGCCCCTCCAGTCATTTCAGCCATGTCACCGTCATCTCCTCAGGCATCTTCTTTAGCGTTCCAATTCTTACCACATCAAATTCAAGTTCTTTGCTTGCACCTTAAATGCCCTATGCCAGGGATGGGCAACTTTAAAGTGCTAGAGCAGGGGTTTTCAAACTGGGGGTTCGGACCCCTGAGGGGGTCGTGAGGTTATTACATGGGGGATCACGAGCCTCCACCCCAAACCCCGCTTTCCTTCCAGCATTTATAATGGTATTAAATATATTAAAAAGTGTCTTTAATTTATAAGGGGGCGGTGTCGCACTTCGAGGCTTGCTATGTGAAAGGGGTCACCAGTACAAAAGTTTGAGAACCACTGTGCTAGAGGGCCACAGAATTCACTAAAACCCTTCGGCAGGCTGGAGTGTGTGTCATGGATGGTGCAGGTCCAGGTTCCAGAAGCAAGGAAGAGGTGGAGAGTGAGACAACTGTGCACTCACCCTGATTGGCAACTCCTGTCTCTCAGGGCTGGGCCCAGCTTCCCTCTCCAACCCTTTGGTCTTGCCACAGCGTCATGTGACATGCATAGCTATGTGCAGGCAGGGCCCTCACCATTCTCACTTCCTGGCCCTGCTGCCACTGGATCCCCTGTCCCGAGCTGGGCTGTGGTGGGCCAAAATAAAATGATCTAGAAGGCCAGAAGCAACCCTCCAGGCTGGCAATTGCCCATCCCTGCCTTATATAATATTGCACCAGACTTCTTCTCGTCTCGCTTCCTCCTACTCCTGCCCTCATTCCCTATCTGTTGCATTACTTATTGCTTTGTCTCTCTTTTTTTTTTTTTTTACTCTTAGCATGCTATAACATCAGGTCCTGTCCCATCTCCTTCTAAATCGTCTTTAAAAGACAGACACTCTTCCATAAACATTACTTACCTTCTTCTTTCCAACAATCTCTCCACAGCTGTCCTCTTCCTGAACTTTGGTTTTAGGTCTGGCTTTTGTTTACCTTGCTTATCTTAGGGCCCAAACTTGCAAACAACTTATGGATCTGAATAACTTTACCTACTTGAGTATTCCAGTCCCACTAAATTAAATGGGTCTACTCAGGTATAAGGTTATTCATGTCCATAAGAGTTTTCCAAGTTTGGGCCTTTAAGTTGCCCCATGAATTTACAACGTATCTTCAAGGTTATGCGAGGATGGGCCTGGAATCTGGGTCTGGGTGACAACCAGTAACTCTGTGCCACTACCTGCCTGACAGCTATGGTAGGGCCGCACGCATTGTCACACAAATCCTCTGGAGATAAATAGCACAGGAAGCATCCACTCAGAAGGTTGGACTGACTGTTTTCCTCATGGTCCCTGATTGGTCCACAAACCCTATTTCAGCCCAGGAGGAATTCCAGGAGGTGTCTGTGCAATGAGATACATCTCTGTCAATCATAGTGACAGACCTGCATCTCAGCTCACTTTTGACTCCCAGCCTCAATTCCTGCTTCTTGGCTTGGGCTCTGACCACTAGGCCTGACTCCTAGTTCCACCTTCTAGGCAAGACTGCCCATATCCTGGTTGTGACAATATTTTTGTAAAGAATCATGTAAATTTGAAGAATCCTATAAATATGGTCAAATAATGACAGAACTACAGAAATATACAGAGGAGAAACTGGCCTTTCCCTATATTGGTTCCTATCAGTGATGCAGGAATTGTGCAATACTTATCCATCTCCCCCAAACACCCCAAAACAAATGTTGAGCCTATGTTACCTGAGAATACTGTGCAAAGGTATGCAGAAGAAGGGCAGTTTAGATATACGGTATCTACCTAAAGTGAGGGAGGCGGTATGGGTGGGCAAACATTGCCGCCCCTTCCCCCCCCCCCCCCAAAAGGAAGAATTACAGGCCAACACCGCAAGTTGAAACACAGAGTTCCAGTTTCCTGACACAGGAAAATCCTACACACCAAAAATGTGGACTCTCCATCCCCTCACGCTTAATTTAGTTACTTTTGATTTTTAGCTTCTATTTTCTGATTAGTCAGAAATTGGTACAGTTCCCTCTTGTTTATTCCTCAGTTAGCGCGCAAGCGTCACCAACTATGTCATAATAAGGAATATGCACAGCTCAGGTTAAAGTGAACGCAAGTTACCTTTTGCAACAATAGCAAGCTCATATTGGTTTTTCATGTGTTGCAGAAAAATTGGAGTAACCACTCTTTTCCTAACCAAAAAAAAAAAAAGGTTTAGATTTACAAAGCTATTATTAAAGACACAACAGCAAACTATTCTGTTGTGAAGGAAAGAGAGGAAGTATAGTAAGAGGCCGATGTCGCTCCGTCAGGCGCTCTTTAATGACCTGAAAAATCTAAAAAGGAATCCTACAAAAGTTAAAACATGCACACATGGCTGAGGATAAGTACAAAAGAATAATATACAAATATTCAAGGATATATAAAGCATATACAAAATCAGAAAGTCTGAGTTACAAATGAGAAACAAATGATTTAGACTTAGCAATAGACATAAGCAATAAGAGGTGCTATAAACAGATTAGGAGCAAGAGAGCAATGAGGGAAGAAGAGCTAATAACAGATGACATCAAGAAGGCTGAGCTGTTGAATGCCTATTTCTACTCCGGGGGGAATTCTGCGCCATTGTGCATGAAGAATTTGCACAGAAATTAATGTTGTGCGTGTAGAATTTCCTTTTTCCTCCTACAGAAATGGGCTGCAGAGCTGCTGGCCGCCACTAGAGGCTGCTGGACCCAGCAGAGCCCAACTCGCAAATAGAAGATACTGTGAGGTGGGAGGGGGAGGAGAAGGAGCAGCTGGAGGGTTCCGGGAGCTGCAGTTCCTTGCACATCCTGAAGGAAGGAGCCTGGGATCCAGCATGAGGCTTTTTCTCCCTCTGGATCCCTGGGTTCTGATGGTTAAGGGATGTGGGTTTCTGGACTGGGGGAGGCCCCATGGCTGGGCTCTGGGGGACTAGGGAGTGCGAGTGTCTGGGTTGGGGGGATGCCCCGCAGCTGGGCTCTGGGGGTGCAGGTATCTGAGCAGGAGGGGGCAGAGAACCAGAGGTTTCTTTAACTCTACTCCTGAGGGAATATTTTTGTGTCTGTATTGTTACAGACATAGTTGCTGACAGGTATTTTGAAATAAATTACCAAATAACTGAAACTGGCGTGATTATATAATGTTATTTTGACAAATAAAATAAGCAGAATTTTTAATTTTTTGGTGCAGAATTCCCCCAGGAGTACTATTTTGCTTCAGTCTTCACTAATAAAGTTAATGGTGACCAGATGATTAAAAAAATTAATATTAACTACAAGAAAAAGGAAGACGACAAAATAGGGAAAGAACATGTTAAATACATCTAACCTATCTAAATAGTCTTTAAGTCTGCAGGGCCTGAGGAAATGAACTTTAGGATACTGAAGGAACTAGCTAAAGCAATCTGTAAACCATTAGCAGTTATCTTTGAGAACTCATGGAGGACAGGTAAGGTTCCAGAGAACTGGAGAAGGGCAGACATTGAACCTATCTTTAAATAGGGGAACAAAGAGAACCTGGAGAATTACAGACCAGTCAGCCTAACTTTGGTACCCGGAAAAATAGTGGAATAAATTATTAAACAATCAGTCTGTAAGCACCCACAGGATAATAGGGTAATAAATAACAGCTGAGATAGATTCGTCAAGAACAAATCATGCTACGCCAACCTAATTTCCTTCTTTCACAGGGTTACAGGCATTGGGGGGGGGGGGGGGAAGAAGGGAAGGAGCTGCAGATGTGACACATCTTGATTTTATTAAGGCTCGTGACATGACATTCTGATAAGCAAAATGAGGGAAATGTGGTCTAGATGAAATTACTATAAGGTGGGTGCAAAACTGGCTGAAGGACTGTACTGAGTAGTTATCAATGTTTGCTATCAAACTAAGATGGCATATCTAGTGGGGTCCTGCAGGGGTCAGTCCTTGATCCAGTACTAATCAATATTTTAATTAATGACTTGGATAATGGAGCAGAGAGTATGCTTATAAAATTGTCAGATGACTCCAAGCTGGAAGGGGTTGCAAGCACTTTAGACGACAGGATTAGAATTCAGAAGAATTTTGATGAATTCTCCAATTTGTCTGAAATCAATAAGGTAACATTCAGTAAAGACAAGTGCAAATACTCCACTTAGGAAGGAAAAAATTGAATACACAACTACAAAATGGGGAATAACTGGCTAGGCAGCAGTACCACAGAAAAGGAGCTGGGGGTTATAGAGGAACACTAACTGAATAAGCGTCAGCAATGGGATACATTTGCAAAAAAGGCTAATATCATTCTGGGGTGTATTAACATAAGTGTTGTATGTAACACACAGAAGGTAACTGTCCTGCTCTACTAGGCACTGGTAAGTCCTCAGCTGGAGTACTGTGTCCAGTTCTGCATGCCACGCTTTAGGAAAGATGTGGACAAACAGGAGAAAGTCCAGAGGAGAGAAACAAAAGTGATCAAAGGCTTAGAAAACCTGAGCTATGAGGAAAACTTAAAAAAAAAAAAAAAAAAAAAAAAAAAAAGGCATGTTTAGTCTTGAGAAAAGAACACCGAGGACGAACCTGATTACAATCTTCAAGTATGTTAAAGGCTGTTATAAAGAGATGGTGATCAATTATTCTATGAGATCCTAGGTTTGTAAGCTTCACCCTGGTAGAGGGGAAATTTATGGATCCTAATTAATCCTATACACTGTGCTATGTTCTGATTAAATATACATGCTAATTAGTATAGTGTCAATGATTCTGATAAAGCTTCTTTTACTTCTTAAATTTTATGGTAGTCTACCAAGGGAGCTAATTTAAGAATGAAATGGAACACATTAAATTGCTACAATCTTGTTTCTTAATTAAGTGGAAAGTACTATTGCATCTTTTTGAAATAATGGGCTGACTCTCCAGAATTACCACTTTTAAACAAAGGCGAAATTAGTAAGAAGAAAACACAATAGCACACAAATATAAATCTCACCTGTATTCAAAGATTCTTTGAATTAAACAGGATCTGTGCTTGCTTCAAACCAGGAATAAGCCACTCGGGCAAGGAGACAACACAGGTTTATTCTACACAGTGTACTTTTAAAATTCATTTTTGGAAACAAAGCCAAGTATCACCTATTGTAATTTGCAAAAGCAAAGAAATCTTGGAAAGATTAAAGGAAATATGGGAGGAGGGGAATATTCCTGTGGAAGTGATGGTTTAGGTAAGGAAGATGAAACACACCACACTGAGTTATCAAAAAGAAAATAAAAGTGAGGTAACAAAACAGCTCAAGAAATTCAGTTGCAGTACATCACTAAGAACAGATGGAAACCATCTGAGAGTTCTGGGGTCTCTGAGCCACTAACAAAAACATGTACTGTTAATATGTTACTAATAGGAACTAGTACATCAAAAGATGAGAGGGTGACAAATATGAAAGTAATGGTGATCGTGGGAAAAAACGGTTACCTATCTTTTTGTAATTGTTGTTCTTCGAGATGTGTTGCTTATGTCCATTCCATTTTACGTGTGCATGCGCCCACGTGCATGGTTGTCAGAGATTTTGGCCTTAGTGGTACCTGTATGGAGAGCTGTGGCGCCCTCTGGAGTGCCACGCTCATGCCTCAGTATATCAGGCACGTCTGGCCCTACACCCTCTCAGTTCCTTCTTGCCGATAACTCCGACAGATGGGCAGGAGGGCAGAGGGCAGGTAAGGGAATGGACATGAGCAACATCTCAAAGAACAACAGTTACAAAAAGGTAGGTACCTTTTTTCCTTCTTTGAGTGCTTGCTCATGTCGATTCCATTCCAGGTCTCTCACAAGCAGTATACCTGGAGGCGGGCTCAGAGTTCACAGTCTTGCAGCATTGCTCTGCCAAAGGCAGCGTCATATCGAGCTTGCAGGGTAAGCGCGTAATGAGATGCGAATGTGTGGATGGACGACCAGGTGGCAGCCTGACAGATTCCTTAGATTGGCACCTGCACCAGGAAGGCCGCTGATGACACCTGCAGCCTAGTCAAGTGAGCAGTCACAATTGCCAGCGGGGGCACCTTTGCCAGCTCACAGTAGTAGTGAATGCAGGCCCTGATCCAAGATGAGATTCTCTGGGCAGACACTGGACAACCCTTCATACTGTCTGCAACAGCAACGAACTGTGCTGACTTACGGAACGGCTTTGTTCTATCTATGCAGAAAGCCAGCGTCTGTCTGACATCCAGGATATGCAGCCTGCATTCTTCATCCGTCGCATGGGACTTTAGACAAAACACTGGCAAGTACATATCTTGACCAGTATGAAACTGGGAGATGACCTTCAGCAGAAAAGCCGGGTGCGGACGCAGCTGGACCTTGTCCTTATAGAAGACTGTATAAGATAGCTCCGACATGAGCTCCCTGATCTCAGACACCCTCTGGGCCCAAGTTATTGCGACCAAGAAGGAAACCTTCCAGGAGAGAAGCAGGAGGGAGCAGGAAGCCAAGGGCTCAAACGGGGGGACCCATGAGCCTTGACAGCACAAGATTCAGATCCCACATGGTAACTGAGTCCCAGACATGCGGGTAAAGTTGCTCCAGACCTTTCAGGAACCATGCCGTCATGGGATGGGCAAAGACCGACCTGCCTTGAAATGGAGGGTGGAACACTGAAATGGCTGCCAGGCTGCGTTCCATCTAAGCTGCGCACTTGGGTGGCTGCCCAGGAGTAACTGAAGTGCCGGGCAGTTGATTAGCAGCGCTGCTCACATCCAGCCAGCAGTGTGTAGTCAGGGTGCCCCTCCCCACTGCTTTGCAGCCATGTTGCTCCTGCCCTCTGCCTTGGAGCCCCTGATGCTCGTGGGACCCTCCTGCTGGCTGTGCAGAGGGGTGCGTGTTGATATCAGGGTGTCCCCCTCCCCCTGTACCTCAGCAGGAGAGAGGGGACAGCCCCAAAACTATGAGGTCTGAACACTGTTCTGGGCAGTGAGTGAGTGCCTTTACCTTAAAGAGACAGCGCATGGTCTCTCAGAGACTTCTCCAGCGCACACAATCTCTGTCTGTCTCTCTCTCTCTCTCACACACAGAATACATCATGGCGGTATTGTCCATCAGGACCTACACCACCTTGCCTTCCAGGTGGGCAAAAACACCTGTCAGGCCAGGTAAACCGCTCTGAGCTCCCTGACATTGATACGAAGGGCTAAGTCATGTTGAAACCACTGGCCCTGAGTGCTGAGCTCACCGAAGTGGGCTCCTCAGCCCAGATCCAACGCATCTGAGACCAGGGTAAGCGATGGGGATGGGGACATGAAGGGAACTCCTTGCAGCACCGAGTTGGAATCCAGCCACCAGGCCAGCAACGAGAGGACGTGGCTCGGCACCGTGACCACTCGGTCCAGGGCATGCCTCTTGGGGATACAGACCGAGGCCAGACACATTTGCAGAGGCCGCAGATGAAGTCGAGCATGACTGACCATATACGTGCATGTGGCCCATCAGTTGAAGGCACACGTGTGCCATGGTAACTGGGTGGCTATTTATGTGGGAGATCAGGTCCGACATGGCCCAAAAACGTGCTTCTGGAAGAAAGGCCCTGGCCTGCAAGAAGTCGAGAACCACTCAGATAAACTCTATGTGTTGGACTGGCATTAGTGTGGACTTTTCTGTATTTATAAGCAGGCCCAGGTCGCTGCAGGTGAAATGCACCCAGATCGAGGCTCCTTTGCACCTGCCCTGGGGACATGCCCTTGATGAGCCTGTCATTGAGATATGGGAAGATCCTGACCCCTCGATGTCTCAGGTAAGCCGCCACCCCCGCCATGCATTCCGTAAACACTCTGGGAGCCGAGGACAGGCCAAAGGGCAGCGCCAGGAACTGAAGTGGTGCCTGGTCACTATGAAAAGCAGGAAACTCCTGGGTCCCAGGAATATGGAGATGTGAAAGTAAGCGTCCTTTGAGTTGAGAGTGGCATACCAATCTCCCGGATCCAAGGAAGGGATGATGGAGGCCAGGGAGACTATGCAAAACTTCAACTTCTTGAGAGACTTGTTGAGGCCCCCTTTGGCCTTTGGGATTAGGAAGTAGTGGGAGTAGAATCCTCTCCCTTCCATGTCCCAAGGAACCTCTTCCACTGCCCCCAAGTCCAGGAGCTTTTTGACCTCCTGAACGAGGAGTTGCTCCTGAGAAGGGTCCCTGAAGAGGGACAGGGAGATGGGGGGTGGGAGGGAGGGGCAGCCAAAAATTGCAGGGTATAGCCCCTAACTATTACGTCCAGAACCCAGCAGTCCGATGTAAGCCGTGACCTGACCGAGCAGTAGGGAGAGAGACGGTTGAGGAAAAAGGTGGGAAGGATCCAGGTGGCTAACTGGGGCATCGCTCTCGGGCACACCCTCAAAATCAGCGCTTTTGGCCCCCTAGATGTTTGGTGGGCCCAGGTTGCACAAGTGAGTGGGAGGAAGAAGGGCGTCAATGACTAAAACTCGTGTCCCTTCTTCTTGCAGAGCCCTGAAAGGTTGCCAGGGTCTTTGTGGCGAGAGTGGCCGGAAGGGCTTTCTAGCAGATTGTGGCATGTGCATGACCAACCAGCGAAGGGTGGCTCTAGTGTGCTTCAACCCACGTAGCATGGCGTCCATCTGCTCAGAGAAAAGACCAACCCTGTCGAAAGGGAGGTTTTGAATGGACTCTGCATTTACTGGGAGAGGCCCATCATTTGGAACCAGGCGCGGCACGGCATCACAACTGTTGCTGCGACCACCCGAGCCATCGAGTCCACCACATCCCAGGCCATCTGCAGGCAGCATCTGGCTGCTGCAGTACCCTCCTCCACCAGGCTGCCGAACTCTTGGGTAGACCCTGCAGGAGGGACTCCTGGAACTTTTTAAGACCATCCCAGAGGTTCAAGTTATATCTGCCCAACAAGGCTTGATAGTTCGCCACCCAAAATTGTAAGCTGGCGGAAGAATAAATCTCTCTCTCAAATAGATCGAGCCTTTTGGCATCTTTCTTCTTAGGAGTCAAGGAGGTGTGACCCTGTTTGTCCTTCTCGTTGGCCGCACACACACCCAGTGAGCCTGGGGACGAGTGAGTATAAAGGTATTCAAAAGCCTTGGCCAGAATTAAATACTTTTTCTAGGCCTATTTCGAGGTGGGAGGAATGGAGGAGGGGGGTTTGCCACAGGGCCTAGGCTATCTTGAGAACCCCTTTATGCACAGGCAGGGCGACCTGGGTGGGCATAGACGCTATTGAAAAGGGTGTCCTCTTGCTCTGCCATCTCCTGCACCTTCAGCCCCAAGTTCTCGGCCACATGCCGAAGTAGGGCTTGATGCTCCCTTAAGTCATCCATGGGCCTAGCCCTCCAAGGTCCCACGATTGCTTCGTTCGGGGACGAGGAGGAAGATTGAACTGCTGGGGGAGGTCCCGGGGCATCAACTGCCGCCAGGGATGGAGGCTTCAGGGTGGGCACAAGTTCCTCCACTCTGGTCTCCGAACAGGCCCCCAGCACCGAGCCCAGTGCCACCGGTCGGTGCTCTGACACAGCAATCAAGGATATCTGATCACGCTAAGAAGGGGGCATCATCATGACTGGTACATCCTACATGCTCCAATAAGGCCACTGCGCTGGCTGTGATGCCACTGCAGTGCCGCAGATGACAGTGCAGGTTCTGGCACCCAATCTCGCCGATGGGACCTGGGCGGTGGTCTCAACTGGCCCTCTGTGCTGGAGGAATCACCTTCTGGTGACCGGGAAGGGACCATTGATGACCGTGTCTGTTTGCTGCTCGTGGCTATCGGTGATCACTGACCAGATGTGGGAGACTGGTGTCGGTACTGGGGAGAGCAGTACCAGTGCTGAGACGGGGAACGCTCCCACTGAGCCGTCGATTGGGACTGATGTCTGGAGGATGACTGACGAGAGGATGAGTGGTGCCAGGAGTAGTGTGGGGAGTGCCGACCCCATACTGGTGAGTAATGCCGAAGGAACCTTGACTTGGTCTGGGCGACCGATGACGCATCTTGGACTTGTCCTTGGATCCTCAACGCGGCAGAGAGGATCGTCGCCTCCTGTCAGGCGACCGGCAGTGTTCCCCTGCCCCTTGAGGGGTCTTAGAGGCTGGCTTTCCCTCTTGGGGAGCCATAGCCAAGTTCTCCATCACCGGAGTCATCAACGGAGCTGGTGGAGAACTGTGCTCTCTCGGTGCCTGGGGAGCCTGGGAAGATGATGATGCAGGCAGGGGTGTGGGTCCCATACTGCTCCCAGGAGTCAGTGGCATACCTTTAAGAGGGCTGGGGGCCCCAACCGGGGAGGCACGATTACGTGCCTCCAGAGTAACCTGGCAGCCAGGCCTGGGTCCTTTGGTCGATGATTCTTGGGCCATGTTGCTTGGTGACGGAGAGCGCTTCTTAGCTTTCTTCTTTAGCACCGACGACGTCAAACAATGCCAGGAGGAGCCAAGTGCCAGTGGCGCACTGCACACAGAGACCGAAGCACTCGGCGAGAACTGTCTGGACGGCTCGGAAGCCAGGAGGAAGGCAGACTCCATTAGGAGACCTTGAGGCAGATATCCCGCTCCTTCTCGGTGTGGGGCCGAAAGGTCTTACAAATCTGGCACTGATCCTTAACGTGCGACTCCCCCAAGCACTTAAGACATCTGCTATGGGGGTCACTCACAGGCATAGCCCTGTTGCAGTCTGAGCAGGGCTTAAACCTGCAAGACTGGGGCATGCCCCCCCCCCCCCCCGGGGGCAAAGTCCACATGGGACCCTAACTATTAACAAACAAATATTTAACTGCTATTTAACAACTACTTAACCACTATTATATACAAACTATGTACAAAGGCCCAAGGCATGAAGTTCATAAGAGAAAAAAAAGCCACTAGCTCTTGCTTACCAAAGGAAGATGCTCCGACCAATCACCATGGACGGTAAAAAGGAACGGAGAGGGCAGAGGGCCGCTGGTGCCTGATATACCGTGGCATGAGCATGGCACTCCAGAGGTACCAACCCTATGAGTACCGCTAAGGCAAAAATCTCCAGTGACCACACATGTGGGTGTGCCCACCTAGAATGGAATTGACATGTGTAAGTGTAATGCCAACAGACCCCGGTCGTCAGCAGGCAGGATTGAACCGGGGACCTTTGGAACTTAGTGCATAAGCCTCTACCGCATGAGCTAAAAGCCAACTGGCTGTTAGTTAAGGCTGTAGAGCAGACTCATTTTATCTCTCTCTTTAAGTGGTCTCAGTGCCCACGAGATGGGATAGAATACCACACGCAGGAGGTGTGTGGGTTACACAAGCACTCAAAGAAGAATTATAGATTAGAAAACTATACTCCAGTATCCGTGATCAGACATGATCTCCAACTACTGTACCTCCTCTAGCTCTAACATTTAAAGATGAGCATCACTGTTTCATACTAATGAGCTAGAGCCCATTCTAGTGAACAACGCCAATTAAAAATACCCAAGCATAATGCAGAGTGTAGTTCATTCATTTACTTCACAAGTATACTTTAGCTTTCATAACTGTAGCAGATTTTGTAACAGCAATGAAGTATTAATGTGAGACCTCATTATAGCCCTATCCTATTAAATCTTTGATAAAATGTGGTGCGAGATCACTTTTATTTTGTATATGAATTAACAGGGGTGAGGATTGTTGCGATTCTATAGTACAAGTGTTTTTCTTTATACTTCAGGGCATAAAGTGATCACAAGCTGGGTCAGGAAAGTTTCCCTGCATGATACAGTATCGCATAACTGGCGGAGTGCATTACTGGCAGAAGGCTTTGTACATTCTTATATAGCACTTTGTATAGGTCTATGTACCTACTGTTATTGCAGACAAAATCTTTTAGAAGTTTTGTGCCTTTCAAGAACTGATGCTTTGTGTTACCATGCAGAAAAACCGGAGCTTTTGTTATTACAAATTATGTAGCACAGTATTACTACTCAAACTATTGACTAATTCAAACTATTATAACTGTAATCATTGTTACTGGGGATAGTATATATTTCACTCTCAACTGGTTATAATGAATGAACATATTATTGCTTGAGGTGCTAATCCTTTCTCCCCCCTTCCCCTCCCCCTCCCCAGAAACAAAAGAAAAACACGCCCCATAAACATGGACCCTTACTCACATATGAGCTCCACTGACTTCAAAGGGATACTGTGCAGAAGTACAAGACCAGCTCCCAACAGAGGCATGCCTGCCTTAAAGTAGTAGAATGCAGTATTTTAATCTTCCCAGATCTCAGGTTTTAAGCATTTAATGTTTTCCATGAGATAAAAGTCCTTGTCCCCTCTCTCCCCACTGTATACCAGTCCCAACCAAATATAACTTCCCTCTCACTTCCACATCATATAGACTTGCAGAAGGAGAAAAACTCATTTTTAATAGATCTCATAACATATCATCATTTATATCTGGATCCCTTAGATCCCAACCAAATTTACGTTTTTGGTGTTCACTCAAAAAACTGGAAAATTCCCAAACAAAAAAACCCATTAAATAAGGAGTAAGGTTGAAAGTGTGTTTTGTGAATCCACCATAAAAAAGTTCCTATATTACATGTAAAAAAACCCACACACAATCTTTAAAAAGACCCCTCCCCAAAAAAACATTTTCTGGATTTTTAAAAAAATTTCTTTTTAAAAAGAGGTTTTTTTGGATAATTAACATCTTTAGGCCTGTCCATTTATGTAAGTAATGAGAGAGAATTCTACTAAAAGTTAGGAAGAATACATATTGTTAGCTATTACTGATTCAGTTTAGTGCACTTAGATCACACATGAATCAGCAGCCTATAATTTGAAAAATATCCAGGACAGATTCTCTCTCCTTTAGGGTTGCCAACTTTTTAATTGCAGAAAACCGAACACTCTTGCCTCGCCCCACACCTTCCCAGAGGTCCCCGCCCTGCCCCTTCTCTAAGGCCCCATCCCTGCTTAATCCACCCCCTCTTCCTCCATCACTCGCTCTCCCACACCCTCACTCACTCATTTTCACTGGGCTGGGGCAGGGGGTTGGGGTGCAAGAGGGAGTGTGGGCTCTCATGTGGGGCCAGGGATGAGTGCTTTGGAGTGCAGGAGGGGGCTGGGGCAGGCGTGCGGGAGAAGGTGTGGACTCCGGGAGTGAGTTTGGATGTGGGAGGGGGTTCCGAACTGAGGCAGGGGTTGGGGTGCAGGAGGTGGTTCAGAGTGTGGGCTCCAGGCAGTGCTGACTCAGGTGGCTCCTGGGAAACAGCGACATATCCTTCAATCTCCTAGACAGAGGCATGGCCAGGGATGCACCGCATGCTGCCCCCGCCCAGAGGTGCCGCCCCCACAGCTCCCATTGGCCACGGTTTCCAGGGTGACACCTGTGGGTGGGGGGAGCATGCGGAGCATCCCTGGCCGCCCCTTCACGTAGGAGTAAGACATGCTGGCCGCTTCCTGGGAGCTGTGTGGAGCTGGGCAAGGAGCCTGCCAGCCCTGCTGCGCTGCCAACTGGACTTTTAACGGCCCGGTCAGCAGTGCTGACCGGAGTCGCCAGGATCCCTTTTCAACCAGGTGTTCTGGTCAAAAACCAGACACCTAGTAACCCTGCTCTCCTTATTGCTCAGAAACAACTGTATGGTAGGTAACAGAAGTGAAGTGAAGACCTGAAGCAACTGAATCACTAATAAGTAAATAAGAATGCCCCAGACTGGTCCATTAATAGATATTTAAGATATTATATTTAGAAGGATAGTTGACTTACAGTTTATTTTTTAAGCTATGGTTATAACTTCAAATTCCCAGAGCTTTCAAACTGTTTGGCCTCAATTGGCTTTTTCACAGAACATAACAGTCTATGCCTAACATTAATGGGAGATAGGCATACATGCTAAGGCTCGAGGAGATCCCCCATTGTTTTATACAGGCATGTCATCAGAGCAGATACAACACACATTCATGCTATACAATTATCTGTAGAATTATGGTGGGATCATAGACAATACAGACTTGTTTCACAAAGTAAAATAATCTATTATATATTCTATTGAAATATTTAGTCTCATGATGTTCTCCTGTCACTCAGTTATACAGAAAACACACTGTGGAAGAATGTAAACTAGCCTTGTTGCACTAAAATTCTGTTACTGCAGTGGTTCCCAAATTTTAACAACCTGTGAACCCCTTTCACTAAACTGTCCAGTTTCGCAAACCCCCTTCTAAAAATGAATATTTCCAGGGATTTTCTCCTTTATCTGAGTATAAATTATAAAAGCAGTGATCTTGGAAATATAACATTTATTTTTATCACATGCTTATTCCACACTATTATTAATTATTCTTTATCATTACAGTATTTTTATTACATTATGAAAACGGCAACACTCTTCCAAGATCTCACTTTCGTAGCTTGTATCACTTTGAATAAGCCTGTTATAAAAAAAGGCTCCTATGTTTCATCAAGGAGTATCAGATGTGAAACAGCATGAAGGTATTTAAGAAGCCAACTCAAAGAGTTCCTCCTTCCACAAGCATTCAGGTCTTGAGCAGTCCAGGCAAACAACGCACGTTACAACAAAGCTTAAACTTGTTCTTCATAATAATTTTAAAAACAATACTAGCTGCCTATTTAATTATAAAATCAGCAAAAAATATCCACCTCCCTTTCCATTTCTTATAAGGAGTCTTGAAGTTTAAATCTCCTCAGTGTGATAGATAGGCTTGCTTTGATCTACTTAGCTCTTGGAAGCTCAGGGGCTCCAGGCTGCTGGCCTCATGCTGCCCGGGGTCCCCAGGGACAGCTCTGTCCGCCATTAGGGATTTTTTTCCCCCAAGAACCCCCTGTAACATTTCACGAACCCCAGTTTGGGAACCACTGTGTTACTGTAACAAACATTTATTTAAGAGGATGCTGCTGGTATTTTGACAACTCCACATAGAAAAGGGATTTGTTAAACCAATCAGTTTCCACTGTATTAAACCTGTTTTCAATCCTCTATAAAGGTCAATGTGTTCAGCAGGTAATAACTTAAGAAAATGTTACTAGATTCCTATAAATAATTTTAAAAGGCTTTTTTTAAATATATGAACTAGTTTAATATAAAGAAAGTGCAATATTTTTAAAGGTCCGTTTTTGTAATTATATTACTTTAATAATATACAGCCTACTGTATTTAAGGCGGGATTCTCAAACTGGGGGTCGGGACCCCTCAGGGGGATCGTGAGGTTATTATATGGGAGGTCACGAGCTGTCAGCCTGCACCCCAAACCCCACTTTGCATTCCAGCATTTATATGGTGTTAAATATATAAAAAAAGTGTTTTTAATTTATAACAGGGGGGCCACATTCAGAGGCTTGCTATGTGAAAGGGGTCACCAGTACAAAAGTTTGAGAACCACTGATTTAAGTTAATTAGTAAATTTATTTCAACGCAATCACTAAATGTTGTTGCTTATAATTGTTAACCTATACCACTGTACCAAACCAGTATCCCAAAAGGTTCTGACAAAGGCTATAGGTAGGAGGGCAGTGGTCTGTTTCCCTTCTCAGGAAGGAGGCTGAGAAAGGTACAAATTTGGAAATGCTTCAAACTGAATGAGATGTAGGCAGAGAAACAAGAGAAGTTCCCAGAGAATCAACAGTATTTTGGATGCTTAGGATTAGAGCCCTGCAGGTTCTGCAGGACCCACCGCCATAATAGCTGGAGCAGACAAATGTACTTTGTGGAGGGCGGGATTAGGTGGGGGAATAACACAGGCTGCAGTAATTTGCAGGAAAACATGAAATCTTTCATCAGTCTGTCACAAAACTTGCTTTACATTGCAGAATTTTTTTTTTTTTTTTTAAATAAAGATTTTAATACTTAAATTTAAGCGAGGATAGAAAGATTGGATGTCTATTATAACAGGAGTTAAAGTTTTTTTTCACATGGTTTAAGCAAGATTTGTTTTATTCTTTTAGTGGTAAAATTGTGTTTCAATTCCACTTTTATTAATATATAAATATATGAACCAACTTTTTTTTTTAATTTTTTTTTTTTTTTTTTTTTTTTTTTTGTAGCATGGCCCAATCTGTCTCTCTTGTGGGATTTGTGGGGAATCTAAGGTTTTTGCTGGTGAGAGTGGGATAATATTGCAAGAAACAATGCAGGAGCAGATGGGAATGGATATTGTGGGGCAGGACAAGAGTGAGATTTAAAAAAATAGTCCCGTGCAGAGCTCTACTTAGAATCCCACATGGCATCAGTAATGAGGTTTAAACAACTAAGAGCATTTGGAGTGTTCACCGGGAGTCTGGGTAAATTATGATGTTACAGGACTTTTAACAGGACATTTGGGGTACTTTGGGTACAGCAATTTAAAATTCATCAGCATTCAAATGCACAGGGCAATGGGTTAGGGTCCTCTAGATGTTCCACCTTCTAACAGGTTTCAGAGTAGCAGCCGTGTTAGTCTGTATCCGCAAAAAGAACAGGAGTACTTGTGGCACCTTAGAGACTAACAAATTTATTAGAGCGTAAGCTTTCGTGGACTACAGCCCACTTCTTCGGATGCATATAGAGTGGAATAAATATTGAGGAGATATATATACACACATACAGAGAGCATAAACAGGTGGGAGTTGTCTTACCAACTCTGAGAGGCCAATTAAGTAAGAGGAAAAAAAACTTTTGAAGTGATAATCAAGATAGCCCAGTACAGACAGTTTGATAAGAAGTGTGAGAATACTTACAAGGGGAGATAGATTCAATGTTTGTAATGGCTCAGCCATTCCCAGTCCTTATTCAATCCTGAGTTGATTGTGTCTAGTTTGCATATCAACAGGTGTTATTCATCAGAGTTCCATTGACCTTACAAAGAAGTGACCGTTGTGGGCCCAAGGCAAAGACCCATCAGGATAGCTGCAATGCTTTATGCAGCTCCCTGTGTAAATTTCTCACCAGTGAGAAAAAAAGTCACTATTTCTTACGCCCACACACATTGCGCACACTGGGAGAGGAAGGAGCACTCCTTGCACCCCTCTGCAGCAGGTTGGAAGGATACAAGCTGACAGGGGTTGGGAGACTTGGCCCTGGTCTACACTACGAGTTTAGGTCGAATTTAGCAGCGTTAGATTGATTTAACCCTGCACCCGTCCACACAACGAAGACATTTTTGTCGACTTAAAGGGCTCTTAAAATCGATTTCTGTACTCCTCCCCGACGAGGGGATTAGCGCTGAAATCGACCCTGCTGGGTCGAATTTGGGGTAGTGTGGACGCAGTTCAACGGTATTGGCCTCCAGGAGCTATCCCAGAGTGCTCCATTGTGACCGCTCTGGACAGAATTCTCAACTCAGATGCACTGGCCAGGTAGACAGGAGAAGCCCTGCGAATTTTTGAATGAGCTCCAGCATGGACCGAACAGGAGGTTCTACATCTGATTGCTGTACGGGGAAACAAATCCGTGCTATCCGAACTCTGTTCCAAAAGACAAAATGCCAGAATATTTGAAAAAAATCTCCAAGGACATGAAGGACAGAGGTTATAACAGGGACGCGCAGCAGTGCCACATGAAACTTAAGGAGCTCAGGCAAGCCTACCAAAGAACCAGAGAGGCAAACGGCTGCTCCGGGTCAGATCCCCAGAAGTGCCGCTTCTATGATGAGCTGCATGCTATTCTAGGGGGTGCTCCTACAACTACCCCACCCCTGTGCTTCCCTCCTCTCCCACCCCTCCAGGGCTACCGTAGCAGTTATCTCCCCATTTGTGTGACAAATTAATAAAGAATGCATGAATTTGAAACAACAATTACTTTATTGCCTCCGCAAGCGGAGATCAAAGGGAGGAGGGGAGGGCGGTTGGCTTACAGGGAAGTAGAGTGAACCAAGCGGGCAGGTTTTCAGCAAGGAGAAACAAACAGAACTTTCAGACCGTAGCCTGGCCAGTCATGAAACTGGTTTTCAAAGCTTCTCTGATGCACAGCGCGCCTTGCTGTGCTCTTCTAACCGCCCTGGTGTCTGGCTGCGCGTAATCAGCGGCCAGGCGATTTGCCTCAACCTCCCATCCCGCCATAAACGTCTCCCCCTTATTCTCACAGATATTGTGGGGTACACAGAAAGCAGTAATAATGATGGGAATATTGGTTTCACTGATATCTAACCGAGTCAGTAAACTGCGCCAGCGAGCTTTTAAACATCCAAAGGCACATTCTACCACCATTATGCACTTGCTCAGCCTATCGTTGAGCTGCTTCTTACTACCGTCCAGGCTTCATAAACCATGGGAGCAAGGAGTAGGCTGGGGTAGGTGCGACCGCGTGATGCTGCCGACTGGGAGAGCAGCCTGAGGCAGAAGCCTCCAGATGGCATGATATTCCAGGCAGGACAGAAACTCCATTAGATGAAACTTAAAGAAGAGAATGACCTGGAGTCATTCCCATGTCTGTCCAGGCGCCCCTGAACAACCTAACTGAGTTCGGCCAGGAGCACCCATGGGGGGACGACAACGACAGTTAGCAGTCGTACTGCACCGACTGCCGTCCGCTAGGCAAGGCCAGGGGATGCTGCTGTGTAGCACTGCAGTACCGTGTCTGCTAGCAGCACCCAGGAGACATATGGTGACAGTGAGCTGAGCAGGCTCCATGCTTGCCGTGATATGTAGTCTGCACGGGTAACCCAGGAAAAAAGGCAAGAAACGATTTTTTGCCATTGCTTTCACAGAGGGAGGGAGGGGGGCCTGATGACATGTACCCAGAACCACTTGTGACAATGTTTTTGCACCATCAGCCATTGGGAGCTCAATCCAGAATACCAATGGGCAGCGGAGACTGCGGGAACTGTGGGATAGCTACTACAGTGCAACGCTCCGAAAGTCGACGCTAACCTCGGTACTGTGGACGCATACCGCCGACTTAATGCGCTTAGTGGGGGGACACACAATCGACTGTATCAAATCGATTTCTAAAAATCGACTTCTATTAAATCGACCTAATTTCGTAATGTGGACATACCCTTGGGGAAGTGAGGTGAGACTGTCAGCCAGAAAGGCTGATGGTTGCTGGGAGGAGGAAGGGGTTGTCAGAGTGGGCCTACAGTGTGTAGCCCAGGAGTGGGGGCTAGAGGTTTCTAAAGAGAAGAGGAGAAGCGGAGAAACCTGTAGCAGTTTCCCCAAATTTCAGCCACTGCCCATCCAATGCTCCTCCCCAGGTTGTCCCCACTCACCCTGACCAGTGCATAGATGTTTCTGTCCTACCCAACCCACCCCATTCTGGGCCACTAACCCCTATTACTGGTCTGCCCCCCAGTCCTGCTCTGCCTGCACCTGAGCCCACCTCGTCCCCTTTGTCACTTCTAACCCAGCCTCCCCAGATGCAGGAGTCATGCACCGCCCATGGTGGGGAGATACATAGGAACTGGAGGTGGCAGAAGATGGGGGGGGGGAGGAAGAGCAAAGCAGGTGCATGGAATGGCAGAAAGTGTGTGTGAAGGGAGGGAATAGAGAGGAAATGCTGAACCCAGGTGGGACAACTGAGGGAGGAGAAAGTGTAGCAGTTTTAAAAGAGGCATAAAAGGAAAATATTGGGGGAGGAGAGAGAGAGAGGGGAAAGAATAAAGGGCATCAGGAAAGGTAAGAGATTGGGATAAGAAAAGTGAAAGGATTTGTGGGAAAAGAATAAAGAAAAAGGGGGTTATTAGAAGAACAAGCAGGAACCTAACACAGTGATCCTAGATAAGAACATTCAGGCACGCACTTGAAAGAAAGTGTGGGAAGCTATTAGCTTTGAGCATCCTATATCCTGTCTCCAACAAAGTGACACAGCTGTTCTGCCAATGCTTGGAATGAAGAGATCAAAAGAACATTAAACAGATAAAAAGCCCTTCTCAAGATCTGTTTTCTCAAGTCAATTAGTTCTACATAAATAGTTTGCTTTAAGAAGGCAGTTTGGTTACCAGTTACCAATCTCAGTGTATTATTATTTGCGTTATCATAGCACCTACGGGCCTTAATCCTGGCTCAGGACCCCACTATGCTAGTCATGATTAGCATGATCACAAACACTTAAGAAAAAAGGATAGACTGTAGGCTCCTTGGGGCATAGGCTAAGTACAAGACTATAGACAAGAGGCAGACTGACAGGGGAATACATGGAAACATGAGACAATATAGATCAGCATGATAAGCAGTGGCAGTAGAGTCAAATCCTTTGTAGGAATCATGGTGTGATGCTTCTTGGGAGTACCCAGGGTTCTGAGACACCTCACTACCACCTGCCCTTAGCATGAGGAAGTCTTGTCTGTCCTTACTGGGGGGCAATTCCCCAAATCCACCAGCCTTTGGCAACACAAACAATTGCTTCTTTGCTTCTGCAGGCCCTCCTCTCTCTTTACAAGTTAACAATAGGTACACACCAACCCTCGAGTCCTCAGAGCTTCCTTCTGGAGTGCCCAGCCTGTGACTGATTCTCAGATTTGGCTAAGAGGAGGTCATTAGTGACTTCAATGTGTATGTTGAGTTCTTAGTTGAGAGCAAGGGGTAGAAGCCATGTTGCAGAATGGAAGTGGAGTAGAGAAGCTCCAGACAGCAATTCTAAACAGCATGTTCAATGAGTTTAGAAATGAAAGGGAAATGGAGTGGTAGCTGAAGAGGCAAGTGGGGTCAAAGGTAGGTTCTTTAAAGGTGTGTGATACTAAAGCATGTTTGTATTGTGAGAGGAAGTGCCAGAGGAGAGTGAGAGGGTAATGAGAAGAGTAAGGGAGGGAATGAGAATGGGTTCAAAGGAGATCAGGAGATGAGATGGGGTTACTGGGCAAAGTAGAGGGGTTAGAACAGGAGAACAGATTGGAAACATTTGCATCTGTGACCATGGAGGAGGACAGAGTTGGGATGGGAAGGAGAAAAAGCAAGAAGGAAGGAGAGTGGAGGGGAGGGGGAAGGTCGTCAAAAGCTGTCATAAAGGTCCTCTCAGGAATTGGTAACTGATTAAAAGACAGGAAACAAAGGGAAGGAATAAATGGTCCGTTTTCAGAATGGAGAGAGGTAAATAGTGGTGTCCCCCATAGGTCTGGGCCGTCCTATTCAACATGTTCATAAATGATCTGGAAAAAGAGGTAAACAGTGAGGTGGCAAAATTTGCAGATGATACAAAACTACTCAAGATAGTTAAGTCCCAGGCCGACTGTGAAGAGCTACAAAAGGCTCTCTCAAAACTAGGTGACTGGGCAAGAAAACGGCAGATGAAATTCAGTGTTGATAAATCCAACGTATTGCACATTGGAAAACATAATCCCAACTACACATATAAAACAATGTGTTCTAAATTAGCTGTTACCTCTCAAGAAAGAGATCTTGGCCTCATTGTGGATAGTTCTCTAAAAACCAGGGCTTTGGAGCTGTGCTCCGGCTCCGCTCCAGCTCCAGGCAAAAACCTGCAGCTTCACTGCTCTGGAGCTGGTCTGCGCTCCAGCTCCGGGGTCAGCTCCAAAGCCCTGCTGAAAACAGAATGTTGGGAATCATTAAGAAAGGGATTGATAATAAGACAGAAAATATCATATTTCCTCTATATAAATCCATGGTACGCCCACATCTGCACACAATATTCAAGATGTGGTCGCCCCATCTCAAAAAAAGATACATTGGAATTGGAAAAGGTTTAGAAAAGGGCTACAAAAATTATTAGGGGTATGGAACGGCTTCTGTATGAGAAGAAGACTAGAACTTTTCTGCTTGGAAAAGAGACGACTAAGGAGGGAATATGATTGAGGTCTATAAAATCATGACTGATGTGGAGAAAGTAAATAAGGAAGTGTTATTTACTCCTCCTTATAAACACAAGAATTAGGGGTCACCAAATGAAATTAGTAGGCAGCAGGTTTAAAACAAACAAAAGGAAGTATTTCTTCACACAATGCACAGTTAATCTCTGGAACTCTTTGCTAGAGGATTTTATGAAGGCCAAGACTATAACAGGGTTCAAAAAAGAACTAGATAAATTCCTGGAGGATAGGTCCATCAATGGCTATTAACCAGGATGGGTGTCCCTAGCCTCTGTTTGTTAGAAGCTGGGAATGAGCAACAAGGAAAGGATCACTTGATGATTACCTATTCTGTTCATTCCCTCAAGGACACCTGGCATTGGCCACTGTCAGAAGACAGGATACTGGGCTAGATGGTCCTTTGGTCTGACCCAGTATGGCTGTTCTTATGTTCATCTTGACAATCTTCTCTTGAAAGAAATCAGCAAGCTATTATGCTAAGAGAGTAGTGGCAGGATGTGGAAAGGGTTTCAGGAATGAGTTCAAGGTGGTGAAAAGTCAGCTGCGATTGAAGGAACAGAATGGCAAGATCTGAGTCTAAATCAGACTTGCTGAGGAAACCACAGTGAATAGCAGGTGACTGCTGCCCTAGACCCAATCTGAGTGTGGGAGAACTGTGTGATTCCATTCCAAGAAAGGTAATGGCTGAAGGCCTGAAACCTTGGGGGAGGTAGGGATACACTCAAAGAGACCAGGGAGGGTCAAAGGTGCAGTTGTCCTGTCATAGTTCTCAGGTTCTTTATACTGGGCAGAAGAAGCTATTTTCACTGATACCTATGAATGTTTAGAGCAGGGATCAGCAACCTTTCAGAAGTGGTGTGCCAAGTCTTTATTCACTTTAATTTAAGGTTTCGCGTGCCAGTCATACATTTTACCGTTTTTAGAAGGTCTCTTTCTATAAGTCTATAATATATAACTAAACTATTGTTGTATGTAAAGTAAATAAGGTTTTTAAAATGTTTAAGAAGCTTCATTTAAAATTAAATTAAAATGCAGAGCCCTCCTGACCGGTGGCCAGGATCCGGGCAGTGTGAGTGCCACTGAAAATCAGCTCGCGTGCCGCCTTCAGCACACGTGCCATAGGTTGCCTACCCCTGGTTTAGAGAGACAAATTGTAGTGCACCTGCTGCTAAGAGGATGTGAAGAAAGACTGAAAGTCCTGAACACAAAGCATTGTTAAAAACAAAACAGCAACTCAGTGGAAGAGCTAGGATACTTTGACTTCAACACAAGAAAAGAACTAACAATAAACAGAAAAAAATTCTAGGTTAGATCTCCGAACCCCAGTGGGAACAAACTTACTCTGCAGTATGGTAAGTGGCTTTAGACCTCTTCCACACCAGAGATTTCAGGCTAACTTTCCTTTTACCAGAGCGCTGTCTGATTCTTAGGCCTGGTCTACATTCAGTTTTTGTAACAATATAACTATTTTGGTTAGGGGTATGTTTTTTCCCCGCACACAAATAGTTATATTGGAACAACTCCTAGTGTGGATGCAGTTATACCAGTATAAAGGGGCAGTATAGCTTATTCCCCTTCCTATGCAGGAATAACTATATTGATATAATGCACCTTTTAACCAATACAAGTGCATCCACACTAGGGGTTGAGTTTGTGTAGGGGGACAAGAGGAGTGCATCGCTTTAATTAGTAGTATATATAATGTGATACATAGCTTGCCTATATACAAAAGCTGTATGTGCTGTGATAGGTGGAGGATAAGCTTGGCAATGGTACGTGTAAGTTCAAAAGCCACAAAGATAGTGATATATCACTACCAAAGTGATATATGCCCCTCTGCCATGTACATTAGCCAAACCGGACAGTCTCTATGTAAAAGAATAAATGGACACAAATCAGACATCAAGAATTATAACATTCAAAAACCAGTAGGAGAACACTTCTATCTCTGTGGACACTCAATGACAGACTTAAAAGTGGCAATTCTTCAACAAAAAAACTTCAAAAACAGACTCCAACAAGAAACTGCAGAACTGGAATTAATTTGCAAACTGGACACTATCAAGTTAGGCCTAAATAAAGACTGGGAGTGGATGGGTAACTACAAAAACTAATTTCCCCCTGCTGATACTCACACCTTCTTGTCAACTGTTTAAAATGGGCCGCCTTGCTTACATTGGCCTCATTAGCACTACAAAAGTGATTTTTGCTCCCTTGGTATTCCCCTTCTTGTCAACTGTTGAAACTAGCCCTCTTCCACCTGAATTGAATTGCCTCATTATCACTGACCCCCCCCCCCCCGACTTGATAAGGCAACTCCCATCTTTTCATATGCTGTGTATTTATACTTCCTTATTGTATTTTCCACTCCATGCATCTGATAAAGTGATTTTAGCCCACAAAAGCTTATGCCCAAATAAATTTGTTAGTCTCTAAGGTGCCAAAAGGACTCCTCGTTGGTTTTGCTGATACAGACTAACACGGCTACCGCTCTGAAAGATAGTACGTTCTACTACATGGGTTAAAAGCTGCCTGCTCTGACCTTACTGACTTCTCACTCTATTAGCATCTACCTTTCATGGTGTGTTTTCTTAAATATACAGCAGATGGTTAGCGAGATCAACATTGGCAGGGTTTCTATGTACATTACCTATTTTGGCATTAGAAACGATTTTTTTTCTGTACTTTTCAGTTAAGCATCCATTCTCTGGCATACTTTCTGAACAATGTATTGCCAGTTGTGTGATAGACTGCAGCTGTTTTCATATTCTTTGATTGCCCAGCGTTGTAATGTGTTGTGATGAAGTATTAATAAGTAATGATGATAAGGCTCGGGGACAGTGCTCAGGTCTAACTTGGCCGAGGGACCCCCCACAAGGGTATGCTACAGTACTACCCACGCTTTCCATGTAAGCACCTAGACTCACTAGAAGGGACAGGACGCTTGAACAGAAGAGGTCCCGTCACGACACGCTGGAGCGCACCACACTCACCGCCTCTGTCGGCCGCAGCGCCAACACCTGAGGAAGCTGCCATGCCGCTGTTGGCAGATGGACCCTGGCATGACGTATGCGCATTGGAACGGCGCCTGAACCAATAGGAAAGAGCGTTGAGGGCTCCGGCCCCGCCTTCAGAACGCGGAGCTCATCGGGACTCGCAGTCTCTCCGCTCTAAGGAAGCGGACTCCAGAAGGGGGTAGGGCCTTGGTTGGGCCCCACCCCTCGCCGCTGTACTCCGCGGGGAAACTACGCTTCCCGGCATGCAGCAGGGCAGGGGAGGCGGGCGGCGGCTGTGAGTGGCCGGCGTGGGAGCGGGGCTGAGTCAATCACAACAATGACTTCTCCGCTGGCGCCCGAGGAGCGTGTCTGAGCCCCGCCGAGCAGCGGCAGCGGCGGCGCTGGGCAGAGGGGCTCGCTGGCCGCCGCTGCTCTCATTGTTCGGAGAGGGACAAAACCACGCTGTGAGCATGTGGATCCCCACAGAGCACGAGAAATACGGCGTGGGTGAGTGGGGCCGCTGGCACTGGTGCCCTGCCGTGGTGGGGCTGGTCCAGGTGGCGATAAGAATGTAACCCCTCCCGGGTGGGGACATGCCTGTGATTCTGCCGTTGTCCGAGGAGTTTGCAAGCGGACGCTGTTGGTTCATGTGTCAGGTGGGGAGGGAGGGAGTGGATCCCTGTTATCACACCCCTTCCCTCTCCCCAGTGCAATGAATAGCTGCAATGATTGAAAATGTGTGTGTGTGGGGGGAGGTTATGAACAAAACACAGTTGGAAAGCATAAGTCTCCCTATAGCCTGATCACCTCTGCAAAGAGTCTGTGAGGATTGAATAGCATCTTAGTAAAACAGCCCCGTCGGGAGACTCCTCTTCCCACTAGCCTCAGCACCGGAGGGAGGAGAGGGGGAGAGAAAATCACACAATTGTTTAAAAATGGGTATTCCGCTTAACGGGCACGCTCAGTTTAAGCTACTGCCATCTTTCGAGACAGGCACCAGTCCGCAGTTGTATGTGTTTTTGTCTGTTTGTGTGTGTGTGGTGTTTAATCAGGACAGTAGCTTACTTCCAATGCTAACGTTTTGTTTGGCTGTGAAATGGATTACACAGAGACAGGGAAATGTGTTTTAGTATTTGAAGTTCAAGGTCCTGTTTGTGAGGAGGAGAGACAGCATAGCATCTTCCTATTCAAAAGGTGAACAACAAAGGACGTTAGATGTTTGACTGATGAATCTGGATTTTCTCATCTCTTTTCTCCCCTGGCCCCAGTTACAGAATAGGGAACGTTTCCCTCCTTCTCTGCCCCCTCCTCTTAGTTGCATATTTAAAACTCATATTTTCCTTTTCAACTACTGAATTCAGCCTGATCCCACTGATACTTTTTGGAAGGGCTAAGATTTCCTACCAGCTATATAAACAGCCCTAACAACAATAAAACAATTTTGAAATCCTAGCAGTTTGATTGGGAAATAACCCACTATTGTATCTATAACACTTTTTATTTAAAAAAAAAAAGCTTACTGTATAAATGTTGAAAAAATGTATCTTTCATATAGTGTGTGTTGTTTGGGATTTTTGTTTGTGTGGTTTTTTTTGTTTTTGTTTTTGGTAAAAACAAAACAAAGTGACATTTGTGGAAGTCATTTGCACTTGGTTATTATTTGTTCAGCTCCGCCTGAGGGCAGGACTCTGGAGCCCATTAAACTGACTTATGAAGCGATTAAAGAGACTCATTGTAGTTTTTGACACCATCTATTAAAACCACTAATACTTGATCGGCTTTGATGTCTCGACCTGGACAATAGCTGCCATTTCACACAAACGTAGCTGAGGTGCTTCGTAGATCATTGGCATTGCAAGAAACTGTCTGTATATCCAGGTTATATTTGTACATTGAGTTGTGTATGTTATGGAAAATCCACGAGGAACGTAAAGACGTTGTCTTTGTGTGTGTGTGTGTGTGTAATCTCGCTCTGTTTAACAATTAGTAGAGGAGCCAAGACTCATTCAATGTGACTATGTCCCATTTGGAGTTGATCCCAGATGTTGCTGTTTTCCAAATGTTAAATCCCATTCATGAGCTCTATAATTTATTTTCTTGACTTCTTTATGTGCCAGGTCACAGCTGGGTTGCTAGATATCGATTAGTCCTCCAGTCTGCTTTCTTTATGAGGATGGGCAGAGGCTTAAAATCCACTCTGGGATTTCCTGGAATGGCATGTAGGATATTACCAGTCAAGTATTTCAAGCTGCAGCACTCCCCTCAATTTTTGTTGTTGAGTGAAGAAGAATATTGCACAGCTGAAGCATAGCTTCCTTTTTGTTGTTTACAATCTGAAAAAATGATTATTAGTAATCTGCTTTTTTATCTACTCCCTCCACTGATAAAACCCAAAACGAAATCAGTCCCTCCATTATTTGAATAATTAGCCTGTGGCTGCTGAACAATTGAATAGTATTCTTCAGTTAAATTTTTCTGTGCTAGCAAGTACTCTGTACTTGCTTGAGTACTTAACCAAGAGCATCTAGTTGTGCATGCCAGTGTTGGCATAAATCTTGTGACTGCAGGAGAAGTATCTTTGTAATCTCAATAAGTGTCCCATTTCCTCTCTCCCCCCCACCCCCTTTGGATTACTCAAGAACCAATATAAAGATCTTCAAGCTTCCTTTGCTGCTTATATATAATAACCAGTTCTTTGTTTCTTTTTCACTTGCCTCCAAAAGTCTATCCAAAATACTCCTCATCTAGTAGCATCCCATCACTGTTTGTGCATCATCATTACAAACTGCTGAAATATTAAACCATTTCACTTGCTTTGGGAATAGTATTTTACAATCTACATTATATAAACTTTATCCTTGCAAGAACAGCACTCTGAGTACAAAAATTTGTCTTAAACTGCAATTGCAACACAAAGTGATGATGTGGGATATGGGAAAATAATATAATATCCTCCTATGTGTATTTCCTCAAGCTTCTTAGGAAGATGATTTTATATATTCAAAATCTAATATCCTACCTCAAAGACTTGCTTAAACTATTCCTTTTCCAGTCACAGGAAATGGTATGTTTCTGAACATTTATTCTATGTTACTTTGGCATGTTAAACTGCCTTGGTAAAATGGGTACATTATAAAATCCCCTTGAGAATCCTGATTAGTTGTACCAAGCATATGTATCCTTTGTGTGAGTGCGCAGGGCTCAGATCAACGTCAAATCTCATCTGCATTTTCAATCTGAATTTTGCAGCACATGCTGTGCGATCCACGCTTCTACTGTGGCATGCCAAAATGGATGAATAACCAAGCAACAGCCACCTAGTTGCACTGAGGGACTGCTGGTAACCAGGTGGCTGTTGCTCACTTGCATAGCCTGACTCTCACTATAAGGAGTATTTAATACATGAGTAACACAATCTTCCCCATCTTCTATGTTTATGAAACTAGCTGCAGAGAGGTGTGTTTTTTTTTTTTTTTAATTCCTTTTCGTTGACCAGGTTGCTTTACTCTCAATTCAGCTAATAATGGCTGCTGCATACTGACTTGGTTAGGAGCATGTCCATTATGAGTGATAGTAAACCTTGGTGCAAAGGTTCTAGGTATAAACTTGCAGAAAATCTTAATCTTCTGCTGAGAGTTGGACATTGTCTTAAGGTTTACCCCCAGTTTGGTGTGGGGTAGCTTTATCTTTGTCATGTTCTGCCTTCATATGGAATCTGCAATAAGTTGTCCTCCAGCATGCTATTTGATGAAGATGTATGCAATACATGCAGTATATTTTTCATTCAAGAAGCTTTATTTCTTTCTTGTGTAGGGAGGGAAACTCTTTTCTGTTTTCTCATGCTGCTGTGTCAGACTGATAACAGTACTCAATAAAAGAACTGAACTGATAGCAATACTGAATAAAAGAACATTGTCCAGTTACAAATAACACTTAAAGCCTAGCATAGAGAGTCTGAAGAGAAGGTAGGAGAGGTGCAATTTTGGAATTTTTGTGAGTATATCTGAAAGTGGTAGACGTGCCTGGTAAACATCTTACACAAATCACAAATGGAGTTGGATCCCATAGGACTTTCATGAACTACACTGTATAATTGGCTCTAGAAGTATCAGAAGTGGTTTGATCAAGAATATATAGCTATGGCTATTTCGCACACAATAGATCAGTGAGTAGGCGCATCTTTCAAAGCCAATTCTTACTAGTTGGTGCAAACCTGAGACCTGTAATTGTAATAAAGAAAATGCACTGCTTATTCTGTACATGCTGCTTAAAGAGGAAAAAAGAAGTTCAGTTGATTGCTAAATGAGTAGTCCAAATATAAATAATAGATTTACTCCCTTCCCCCCCCCCCCCCAAAAATAATTCCACATACTGCACAATGCCAGATCTGTCAGCATTTTAGTTTGATAAATTCTGTATCTGAGAATATACTTACATTTTCTAGAACATGGTCATTTTATATTGATTTAGTCACTGAATGCTGATGTTAACCTGGGGAGTTATGGGGCATGTGTGTGAGAGAGGAGGGGAGAGTTGGAAAAAAAATTAAGACTATCTGAACACAGTGTACAACTTACAAGTAGCATGCTCACCCAGACACTGTAGTCATTCGATATAGCATGGTGCACTTTTTAAACTCGTACAGATATAAATGCCAAGTCCCTTTGGACTTATGTTATTGTGCTGTTGAGCCATAAATCAGTGCTTCACAAAGTGTGTAAAGGGTGAATGTCCCCATTTTATAAAGGGAGGAACTTAGGGGGTTAAGTGACTTGTTGAAAATCACGTAGTATGCCCATGGCAAAGCTGAGAACTGAACTACCATTCAGTATAGCATGAAAGAATTAACACAACAAAGGCAGTATACAAATAAAACCCATGACCGGAATTCCTCATTCTTATATCCAGGTAGTACCTCAAATTTCAGATATGTCCTTAACTCAATTTACATTTTTAAAATATTTTCGTCTCACTTAATGTCACTTCATTTGTTGGCCCCATCAGGATTTTCTAAAGGGCTGTTGCCCAGTGGATTATTCTTACAGCACGCATGCTCTGTCAAATTTAAGTTTAACCCATAACTTTCTGAATTTAAAACCTTTTTTTTTTTTTTTTACGATCCAAGCTTAAATAAACTTTTCAGCTCAGAAACATATTCAACCCATGATATTGGTGAAGGACAAAGATGAGGGTTGAGATTTTCCAAGCTGGCTAGGAGATTAAGCCAAACAACTCCCATTGAAATGATAGAAATTGTGTTGCTAAATATCAAAGTCACCTTTGGAAAATCTCACCCTAGGTACCTGTGCTGATTCTGGAATTGCTTAGCAGCCTTCAGTACTGTTGATGAGACCCAGATTAACAGATCACTGGGCCCTAGGCTAACCCTGGCTCCCCTCTCCTGACCAGCTCCCTCATGTAGGCACTCATTGCAACTCCTCTTCCAAAGTTCTGACTGAGGTACTAGTGCAGGATCTGGCCTCACAGCAGCGATGAGGAGGAGAAGCACTGCCCCCCCCCGCCGCCTGTTCGGGTTTGGCACCACCCACCCTCTGTCATGACTAGGGCTAGGGTAGCGGGGCCAAAATTGAGGGCGTGTCATTGCAACCTGGTGCATGGGGGTCACAATGCCATTCAAATAGTTTTGGCCCTGCCACTCCATGTCATGACACGAGGCTAGTCGGCCAAACCTGAGTGTACAGTGGGACAAGCAGCACTACTGTGGGGCTGGCTCCTGTAGCAGTAGTTGAGCCAGAGGTTGCCTATGCCTTAATCCGGCCCTGCTGTTAACCCCAAAGTGTCTGTGACATATCTAAAGCCCTGGTATGAATAGATGAAGTTGTGCTTGAGTGCCTCCATCTTTCTCTCCTGAAAACAACCCAGAGAATAGTATTGGGTGATAGCTCATCATTAAGGCTATGATTTAATCATGGGTATTTTTAGTAAAAGTCACGGACAGGTCACGGGCAATAACCAAAAAGTCACGGTCAGTGACCTGCCCATGACTTTTACTAAAAATACCCATGACTAAATCTTACCTGCTGGGCGTGGGGGCCGTTCCAGGGCCCTGCTGTTGCTCCTGGGAGGAGGGGGAGCATCCCTGGGCCTGCTGCTGCTGCTCCGGGGGGTGGGGGGGGAAGAGTGCTTACCGGGGCCCTGCCACCCCTAGCTGGGGGGTATCCCGGGGCCCCGTTGCTGCTGCTCCTCTGGGTGGAGGTGTCCTGGCGTGTCGCTGCTGCTCCCGGACCACTGCTGTGAGGCAGAGCCCAGGACCAGTTGCCTGTGGCCACCAGAGCAGCTGCTGGGGCGGCCCTGGGGTCAGCCATACCAGCTGCTGCAGCTGTGGAAGGGGTCCTGGAAAGTCATGGAATCAGTGTACACGGATGACATTACGCTCTGTCTGTTTCATGGCACCTGGTCGGTGCCAGTGGTGAACTTTCCAGTGCCCGGGCGTGGATGGGAACTAACTGGTTAAAGCTTAATCCAAATATGAGTGAGGTAATGCTGGGTTACATATCACTTCTGCCACTGTCTTGGGTTAACTCCCTTCTTGAAATTATGCTTACTTTTCTGGTAGTAGGTCCTGTTGAATTCTGGATGTTCAGATAGCAGGTGTGGCTACAATTATTTCCTCCCACCTTTTCTGACTAATAGGGTGTGAACTCTCTTAATTAGAGGTGGCTCTCACCATGATATCCATGTCTTTGTCTATCTGGTATTTTATGCATAGAACATATATCTCCCTACTGCACTGAATTCCAACTTATTTCTTACTATAATTCAATGTTTGTTTTGGTTTCTAAAGCCCTTCATGATTTGGGTTCTTGTGTATATTAGGGAAAATTCAGGAAAGAGGCAGTCTGACAGTTAAGATCAGCTGGAATACTTGAGCCGACAATTCTTAGATTTGTGCAGTGGACGACAAGGTATTTTCAGTGTAGAGCTCTCAACTCTGGAATTTTTTTCCCTTTCTCCCCCTGGGTCTGACAGCCAGAACGTTTTGATCATTTGGGCTCATTACAAGGCCTGTCTGTTTATTCAGGCTTCTTCTGTGGAGAAGGATTGAACTGGGAGGGTCTTGTTTCCCTTTCTGTTGGTCTGGGAGTTCTTATTGTGTTCTCTTGTGACTGTTAACATGAGTTATCTTTGCATGTGACTGCATCAATGAAAGGTTTTTTTGTTTTGGTTTTTTAAATAAAGCATTCTATCTGTATGCTCTTCCTCACTTTGCTGGGGTTGCCTTCATGTGATTTCTGCCTCCCACATTCCCAGGTATCAAAAATCTTCACATGCTGGGGAAATTATTCTCCTTCTAGGCAACTCGTGTCTTTTGGTTTCCCACATCGGTGACAACAGCAATATTAACCACATAAAAACTGTGCAATTCAATCCCTAGTTTATCATGTTTTATCCCCTTGGTCACATAAGCAGCTTGGAAGCCTCTTTGCCTATAGTCTCTTTCCTAGGGAAACATTAGGAAACATAGATGTTAGCAGAAACTAAGCATAATCAACAACTGAAAGACATGTGGATGGTGTATGAAAGCTCCAAGGTGTGCCACACTGATCTGACACCAGTGTCAGATCTTTCGATGTCAAGCTGGTACTGTTTCAGATCTCTAAGGGAAAAATATTGAAGGGGCTAAACTAGTTAGAGCTCCATGAAGATAGGGTTTCTCCATAATAATATATATTTATAGTTCTTCAAATGAAGGAGAAGGCAGGGACCTGATGTTTCTAGGGTCTTGGCCACCTGAAACTCTTCACTTGAAGATTGTGCTGATCCTACTTCCAGGTGCTGCAGAGGAGACTGTCCAAGGATATGGGAGCTGCAAATATTAGTCTGCTAAGTGACTAGTATCAGGGACAAGGAAAGGTACCCT
The DNA here is from genome assembly GCF_027887155.1 of Malaclemys terrapin pileata. Lineage (NCBI taxonomy): Eukaryota > Metazoa > Chordata > Testudines > Emydidae > Malaclemys > Malaclemys terrapin. Next base: position 50,265,626 of record NC_071505.1, read on the forward strand.
CAGATCCTGTAATTTGTGAACAGTTTTTTCTTGAGAAAATGGGGCCACATAAAATATAATTTTTGCAGTGAAAGTGATCATTGCTGCTATGGAAATAGAGGCAGACTATGCTCTTGAAGAAGCCCTAACTCTACTACAAACAGCCTGGACTGGGTCAGGAAAAATAGTTGCTGAGGCTGACTGGATGTTCCTCATTCTGTTCCAGTTGTTGAAGAACACAGTCCGCTTTAAAGATCACACTTCTGTCTGAAAATTGTTACCTGCTTTGTTTCATGTAACCCCTGAGATTGTTACCTGTGAATGAGTAGAGGGGAGAATATCTGTTTAATTTTGTGCTCTGATGTATACACTGAGTTACATTGTTCCCCTTATTGTTGCTGTGTGAAAACAAACAGTAGGTAGGGAAATGTGATTGTAAAATTACAAAAACGGACAGAAGGGCATGGGGGAAGGTATAGTACTTGAACTTATTTCTAACTCCCTTTAAAAAAATTGATTAGATCAAGTGTTTGTGTCCTTTGAGTGTTCAGGGGTTTAAGTGGTTGATCTCATGAAAGTTTAATGCATAAGTGATAAGCTTGCCTGTCCCCATCTTTTTCCCCCGCAGAGGAGGAAAGGGTACGTGAGAAATGGACTCAAGTGCCTTTTCAGATGCATTATTTTGATGATGCTGTCACAACTTGTCTGTGTTTGATGGTTTTTTTTATCTTATTGAGCCAGTGATTGTAGTGTTCCATTAAACTTTGAAAACAATGGAGAGAAAGAAGAAAGTATTTGGTATGAGCAGCTTTCTCTTTAAATGTGGGATCGGTCTGTGTACTAGGGAGCAGAAAATAGAAAAGAAAAGCATTTTTCTTTAATAGTTTGTATTGAACTCACCCAACCTCATGTAAACTAACAACTGGAGCTGAGCCCCACCTGCTGAAGGTGTAAACCCAGTAACAGCTCCTACAGGGCTGTCCAAAAATGTAAGTAATCGGAACTATGTGAAAATTCTATCCATAGTGGCACAAATCACCAAGGTAGGGCTGGTATAGCTGTTGGTAGGGTTAAAATGTATCTGTCTTTTACTCAAAAATAGGTTAGTCTTGCAAAAAAAAAAATACTCTGTACTTTATTCCACTGAGGTAGGCGTAATGAGCTCAGAATATACAAGACACTTTCTCTAGGGAAAACAAGTGTTTATCACACAAGAGGCTATAGTACTGAGTATAAACTAATCAATATCCTTACATGAGCTTTATGAAAGACAACTGCCTCAACCCAGATTCTCTTCAGAACACAACAGAAACTGCTTTGTATTATATAAACAGTTATGAAAATCAGCTGGTTTCTCTTATAACATGATATAGACTATGAAATGTGTTGAATAGTTATATTTTATTGTATTAAAATTGTTAATATTTTTTGTTTTAATGGATAACAGTATCAATTTAATAAAAAGAGGAATGTTGTTTTTTTTAAGTGTGAGTTGAGTCCTCTGTAAAGACTATGATGTGAATTCCTCATTGTAATAACTTCCTATTTTTGGATGAAGCAACTTCTCTTTTAAACTGTCAATCTGTAGAGTTCCTAAAGTTAGCTCTGATTTCATGAGCAATAATCTGCTCTCCAATTTATCCCATTAAACTAAATTGTCCACAGATGGTATGCAAGCTATAACTATACATTTTTGCAGGTGATAAGGGTGACTGTTATAAGGAATAATGTTAATTAAGAATCAGCATTTTGCTTTCAAGGACCCTATCTGCAAATAAAAATGTGCCTGCTTTCCACCAACGATGTGTGCAGCTCAACAAGGTTTACCCATGATTTCTGAAATGGTGCTGCTCATGCCTCGTCCTCGCCTACATTTGCAGCCAGCCATGGCCAACTGCAACCATGAGCACTTCCGCTAGCACAGAAAGGTTAAAGAGTTTGATTTGCAGTCCTCTTTGCTAACTGAAAGTTCAAATTGCTCCATTTATTTTATTTGTGTAAACAGTGGTTTTATTTTTGTATTTCTAGTTTGTGGCAGAAAACTAAACTGTTACTACTGAGTTCGGTAGTGTAGCAGAAACCTGAAATTCATGGGCATGTATGCACTGCATTTAATTCACTGAACCTCTATTAATAAGGTTAATAAATTAGGGAAAACACATTAGAGATATTACAAACTTTTGAATAATTCTTCAGTTATTTTATACAATTTTTTTCTTGTCAGATTTGTAAAACTTCCTAGACAAAAATAGAGTAGGAATAATTTAAGAATACAATTAACAGAAGAAGTGGTGGTTTCCTACTTACATCATGTATCACTCTTACATTGTACTGTGCAAGGCTGATCAGAGTCCATTCACTATGCACTTATTTCCCCAATTAGAAAAAAAATAGAATAATTAATCATTGTAACAGGAGCCAAAATGTCATCACTCTGTGATAGCCTTTCTTCCCCCTGGAACAACAGAGACTTTTAAAGCAAACAAAATTCCTCTTTTATGGGGCCAGATATAGTTCTAGATATTCAGCTGTGTTGAACAAATGGACTGCCCTACCCTTCCCCTCCCCACCTAAATAAGGGAAGGCATGGTAGTTGACCACACAGACTTACTGTAGTTTTTCTCAGCTGAATACATAGTAAAATATTTTTAGCATAATTGTTAGATTCTCAGGAGACAAGTCATTTCTAATTACTAAAATAACTGGAGATGTAGCACACTTAATTATTCAGGAACTGAATTTCATAATCTTGTGGTGTGAACTTTTTTATAGATTTAAGTTTTATTTTTCAAAATTACATAAAAGAGAAAGGTAGAGAAACTATTCAGTTGTGTTAAATTAATCCAGTGTGTAGTTAAGACTGCATATGCACTTGTTACGAAAATAATTGTTAGAAAATTATTTCAATCCATTGGAGAAGCAACATTGTTCAAGATGTAGAAAAATGAAAAAATTGAGTTATTTTCTGTTGTTTGTTCCTTGTAAGTCTTCAGTAAAGCATAAGTGACAATTTCAAAGTACAAATAAATTGATCTTTGAAGGCACAGCAGCTTCGTGATCTATTAAAAATTCTCTCACTATTGTTTAGATTTTGCTGGGTATACTTTTAGTTTTTTACAGAAGCTAAATCAGATCTTGACAAACTTACTAGACATTTAACAACATTATGATTAAACCTACTAGTCTGAGGCTGATACGAATGAAGGGCACCCACCAGTTAAGTCCAGAGGCAGGATAATGTTGCAAAGGGCAGCCCTGCAACCATTTGCTGGGATATTTTTTTCAAGATGCTCTCCATGGACTCTGCTTGAAAGCTTCATTTTTTGCTTCACCCTCTAGATACAAATTATTTGTTAAATCTGCAATCCCCTCTTCTGGCTGTGGAGTGCGAGAAAGTTCTCTCTCTGAAACACCAAAGACTCAAGCTTCCTCTGAGATGTAGCAAGGAAGAAGCTCTGCTTCTCCATTGCTCCTGTCAACCTTTGTTTTTTAGGACCCTTAATCTCAGTGAAGAGTGTTGGCCTCTGTTCAGAGGCTTCCTGCCTCTGGTCTTAACTGGTGGGTGCCCTTCATTTGTATCAGCCTCAGACTAGTAGATTTAATCTAAATGCTGTTAAACGTCTAGTAAGGCTTCCTTTAAAGCCTGAGGGTTAGAAACTTTTTGGTGTGTAAAGAAAGCTTACATTCTGCAGAAATTGATGGCACAGGCCCTCCAACTCAGCAGGGAAAGGTTCCTACTTGCTACTGGTGAGTAGCTGAGTGGAATCTTCAAACCTGGACTAAACAACCTATAATTGCAATGTTTAGTTCACTTCTATCAGAAATTTCCAAGGGGCATTGAGAGAGGTTAAATTTGGGCCTACATCTTCATTTGTATATTTTTTCTCCCTCCTAAACAAATGCCAGTTTTTTTTCCTGCATTTGCTTAATAAAAATAGAGCTAAACTTCAGAACACTGGCATCATTCATTATGCAAGCCTATGGGTTTTTTCTAAGAAAAATTTCAGTTTGAAGAATATGTATTGCTACTTGTCCTCTTTTGAGTAATCTCATAGCTCTGTGTAATGACTGGGATCTAGTAGTCGCTCAGCAGCTTGTAGAGACCAGGAACAGCAGTCTGCACCAATATCAGGGATGCCCGAGAGTCTGGATTCATCAAGAAAAATGTAGTGGATGGGTAGAGTGAGGTTGATAAGGAAAGGTCGCATGGTTTGAGACTAGCACTGGTAAAGGAGCAAAGCAAATTCATTGAATTCATTGCTGGCCAACTAACATTTTCACCAAAACTTCTCACTTGCTGGTTAAATGTATTAAATAGACTTTTAGTTACAGAGCTCAACTAGAATGTTCATGTGTATGTCTTTGGTTCTCCTAACTCCGTATACAAAATATCATGAATTAAATTATTTAATACCCTTTAATGCACAATCAGTGTATGTAGTCCAAAAACACTTTACCAAGTACAGATCGGGGGTTTCCATCACCCATTATTGATATACAATCAACTCTTGGGTGCAACATGGAAGCTTTTACACAACTCACTTCAGCACCATATGATACAATGGTTCAGGAAATAGCCTATCAGTCTGAACATGCAGGGTAAAGTAAGTGTCAGAATGTAATTACCAAGTAAGAGTAGTTGTTACACCAAGGGTAATATGCCTGCTCTTGTGGGGTGGAAACAAAACAATGTTCTAGAGTATCTTTAATGACCAAAAATGGACAGGGTCTTAATTTTACATCTTATCTAACTGGAAAAACAGTGCCCTATGCATTCTCTGGCAGCAATGACTAAGGCTGTGAATCTTTCATGGAGGTCATGGAAGTCACGGATTCCGGGACCTCCGTGAATTCCGCAGCTGCATCGGCTGCTGCTCTGGCGGCCCCAGGCAACTGGTCCCGGGTGCTGCCCCAGAGCAGCACTCTGGGAGCAGCAGCAGCACCCCAGGCCGCCCCCACCCGGGGGAGCAGCAGCGGTGGTGGCGGGGCCACGGGCCACCCCCACCTGGAGCAGCGGCGGCAGGATCATAGGCTGCCCTCCCCCACCCCCGGAGCAGCAGTGGCAGCAGGGCCCTGGGACATCCCCCACCCCCAGGAGCAGCAGCATATGCTGAAGCACCGCCCTCTCCCCGCTCAGCAGTAAGATTTAGTTAGGGCTATTTTTAGTAAAAGTCACAGACACGTCACTGGCCGTGACTTTTTGGTTATTGCCTATGACCTGTCCATGACCTTTAGTAAAAATACCTGTGACTAAATCATAGCCTTAGCAATGACTCATTGGAATGAGTGCTGCCTACTGAGTTACCAATGCACCTTTTTGCAGCACTTTGGGTTATTTCTTGGTGGCTACACTATTCAGGTACTGTCTCAGCCTTAAGCTGTTCAGCTAAGGACATCTGAGAAAATCATTTTTTGAGTAGTTACAGCAGTAAGCTCCTCTCCTATAAGTGGAATGAAAATTATACTAGAGATGAAGGTTAGTAGGCAGTCTTCTATCTTAAGAAACTGCCTCAGAGTGTCTCCAGATGTACTGAGCACAACTCTGTCCTGGCTTTTATTTTGAACACTAACTTAGCAACTGGTTTTTATTGGTCACTAAAACATGTTTCAGTGTAATGGGACTGTGGCTGATAAAATAGGAAGCTGACAGGTAACTTGAAAATTAAAACTTGGGAATCTGTTTAATTTTAATGATGTGGAAATGTTTTTATTTATTCTTAATGCAGAATAAGTTATGTGGAGATATATCCACATTAAAGGTCTGACAGCCTGTCAGCAATAGCAAGAGTTCATAGAAACAATGCAAATAAATTGGGCAGAGTCAAGTTAAAGTGAAGCCAGCATAGGCTTAATACTCCCAGCACCTTTCAGCTGTCCACATTTCACCAGCGTATCCTGAGTTGAAGCACTTTTAAATGAGCTGTCCTAGTCTTTTGCACGCAGAAGATGGAGTTCATAGTTTTTCCCATTGCTTTCTAATTAAATTTTATTTTTGCTGAGTATGTGGTAGATATAAAAAAACCTAGAATACTCTGAAGTAAGTCAGAATTGCATCTTCTCACAAGGTGAAGCTTGCTAGGCATTATTATTGCCTCGTAATAACTCCATAGTTCTGGGATGGGATATTTCTGCCTACTTTCAACTCTTCCTCTACTACCCTTGTAATTATCCCGTGCCCTTTTTCTGCCATGGATGGCTTGTGGCGATCCTCCTGGAGCCTGTCAAGAGATTTTATTGTCTGGCAAGAAATTTGTAGATTGTAATGAGACACTCCCTTCTCTAATTCCCTCAATCCCCTTGTCTAAATACATTCCTTCCACAGCATTTCCAGACCCTCTTGGCCCAAGATCTAGGAACTGAGCTTAGGATAACCTCTATTTTTCCACAGTATGTTCGTCTGTTGCTAGACCACAGCGTTAGTCTAGACAATCCTTAATTCTCATGGTGGTTCCATGCTTTACAGTGGAAGCTGGCCCGAAACCCTTGTGGAAGAGTGGAGACATATAGTATTTATTATGAAATATGAATGAATTTGTCCTTTCTCTGAAAACAAATAACAACAAACTTCTCCCCCCCGAACAGATGCATGGGTTATCTGTAGTCTTTCTCTTTCGCAGGGGGGGGGGGTGGCGGGGAAGGGGAGGAGAGAAATCAAGATTTCCTTGTTCGTTTGTTGATTAAAAATAAATGCCATGACTCATGATGACAAAGTGTATAGTACCCTTTTGTTTCTCTTGCCACATAGACAACAAATTACACTGCAATCACAGGGCAAGTAAGACACATCTAGCTATTTCTGTAGCGAACTGTTTCTGTTTTATTGACACAACTTCTTTTTTAGACTTATTATTCAGCATCTTTTTGAGATGTTGACGAAAATTCAAACAGGCATTAACCTATTCATAAGTGAACTAAGGAAAACTACACTCATGCTAGTCCAGTAGAGAGACTATTACAAATTAATTAAAAGAAAAATGATGACCAGAACCTGATTTGAACATTTAGACCCATATGAATGGGGTTTGCACTGGGAGCAACTATATGGTTCGGGGAAAAGGTAATAGGCTAGAGGGGTATTCACCCCTTGATCTTTGGTTCAAATCAAGCCTAGGCCAGTAGCAGCCTAAAATCATTATTACTGTGTGAGGGCTGTTGTTGTGTGGTATCTGTCCATCTCCTGTTGTGTCAGGGTGTGATACTTCCTGGGGGTACTATCTGCCCTTAGTGTGAGGAAGCCATCTGTGAGCCTGGTGTGGGTCAGCTCCCTGACTCCACCGAACATGGGGAACACAAGCACTGCCCCCTAGGGCTTGTAGGGCCTGCTGTCTCTCTACTGGTTAGCGATAGACACACTCCAACCCTCGAGCCCGTCTCCCTGGAGTGTCCAGCCCCTGGTCCAGTGGACTCTTGCAGTATTCACAGATTCACTGGTTCCAGAGAAGCAGAACACCCGAGCTTACTAGTTTCACCTCAGATCACCTTCCTGTTTGACACACAGCACTTAGATATGTTTATAGTGAAATCCATTATAGATTTATTTCACTAAGCATAGAGGTTCAAGTGATAGCAAATAGAAGTATTGGAAACAAAGGGTTACATATAAAATAAAATCATAACATGCATTCTAGAATCTGGACTTACTTAACTATGTACTTTCATGTCTTAGAGAGCAAATATCACCCAATGTCTTTCCAGCTTTTTACAGACAGGCTTGGTCTATGTGTGATGCTGCACTCTATATGATTTTATGAAAGTATGCTGATGAGTGGGAACATAATGTAATTAAAATATGCTTCATAAAAAAGGTCTCTTGTAAGGTATCATTACAAAGCTTATAATCTACTGAGTGTGGTCATCCTATTTGTATAAATGTATCTCTCTTGTATCTGAAACTAGAACTATGAAATATAACTCTGAGGGCCTATTGTAATTATGCAAAGTGTGGGCCATTAATGGTGGTTTGGAATCTTGACGGCTCCCATTAACCAGGACAATTAACTGTAGATGGTTCTGTTTACTTGTAAGTCTTCCTGTATACGTGTGTGCTGGCAAGTGGGTAATGAAGTCTTGCAGTGACATGTGATCATGTCACCTGAACTGGAATCCATTTTTAACCTGGTGTTTTTCCATTGAGAAGGAGGGGTGGGAACCCAGAGAGGGACAAAGGATTTCCGCCATATGCAAAAGATATATAAGTGGGTAGAACAGAACAAAAGAGGCTGAAATCATGAGAAATCCCCTAGCTACCACCTGAGCTGGAACAAGGACTATACCAGGGGAAAGGATTGTACCCAGACTAGGGGAAAGGATTGTACCCAGACTAGGAAGGCGACCAGTCTGTGAAAGAAATGTATTGAAACATCTCTGAGGGTGAGATTTTATCTGTATTCAGTTTTATTATTAGGCTTAGACTTGCATGTTTTATTTTATTTTGCTTGGTAATTCACTTTGTTCTGTTTGTTACCACTTGGAACCACTTAAATCCTACTTTCTGTATTTAATAAAATCACTTTTTACTTATTAATTAACCCAGAATATGTATTAATACCTCCGGGGGCAAACAGCTGTTCATATCGCTCTCTGTGTTATAGAGGGCGAACAATTTATGAATTTACCCTGTATAAGCTTTATAGAGGGTAAAACATATTTATTTGGGGTTTGGACCCCATTGGGAGTTGGGCATCTGAGTGTTAAAGACAGGAACACTTCTTAAGTGGCTTTCAGTTAAGTCTGCAGCTTTGGGGCACATGGTTCAGACCCTGGGTCTGTGACGGAGCAAACTGGCATGTCTGGCTCAACAAGACAAGGTGCTGGAATCCCAAGCTGGCAAGGAAAGCAGGGACAGAAGTAGTCTTGGCACATCAGTTGGCAGCCCCAAGGGTGGTTCTGTGATCCAACCCATCACACTATGAACTTCTGCTCATGAGACAAGTCATACTGTCAGCTTGCCTCCTTTGTGAAAGATGCAGGGTGTCCCTTTGCATTCTCAGGTATATCAGAACAATTCATTGTCTTTATTCATAAAGAGGATGCCTTCCTGCTCGTTGGTTGTTCCAGCATACTCCTTTTTTGTATATTTCACAGTCTCTTAATCAGCATCTGGCTCAGAGGCCTGCATTGTGAGACACACAATACGCAATGACCAGACAGGGAGGTAAGTGTCCGTTACCCCCTGCCTGAAAGGAACCTGTCTGAGACATGTCAGCTGCTGATGATCTGCCTTAGAACATGATTTTCAATATAGACATACAATTCCTTAAATATTATCTGTATATACATTTCATAATGATTAGGATGACCGTTGGGCTACTGGCTCTTGGCAGAGACCTCGGATGCCACCCTTTAGTGAATGTATTATGTATATATCTGACCCACAGGATCCCTGTAAAACTCTATAGACCGCCTATGTCATCTGCTAGTTTGCATCAAGTGGTCCTTGGATCACAGAATGCCCACATAATGAAAACCACCACCATCATTAGTATTAAAGCATCACCTTTGTCAACTTCTCAATAGAGATAAAAAATTACCTAACTACATGGAAACTAAACAAGCTTTCTTGCCCCTAAAATCTCACCAGAGCTTTGAGTTGGTCACAGGGCAGTGGGAGAAGGGGGAACTTGGTCTGTTGTTGCTGGAGCTATGGAAAACCCAAAGGGCTGAAGTTTCTTTGGCCATCAGTTCAGCACCTTTCACTAAAATTAAATTTACTCCAAGAAAAACTTTTTTCTTTACAAATTTTTTTTTTGTAAAGAATGTGAGTGGTAACGTATGTCTTCAGGACAGCGCTAATTGAGTTGAGTTTGAGTCTTAACATTCTGACATGGGAGCTTTTGTGCTCTGTCTCCCTCCATGTGGGATGGTTATGTGGTCTTACTATAATTAAAGTACAGTAATTGGCAACATTACAAATCACTGTTACGTTTATTGCAGGTGAATAGAGGATTACTTTTAATACTATTTTCTCTAATGTTTTTCTACCCAGGAAAAAATTGCTATCTTTTACTGGAAATGAGTATATTAACAGCACTGTCAATCACTTTTGTAGGGGAAAGATGGGGTTCTCTTTGGGACTATGGTCAGAATAAAAGACTTTTGAGAACCTGTAATTAGATTTCATGAGGCTGGAGGTAATAAAATAGCTCTTCCACCTATCGAAATAACAGAAAACCTCAGCTAAATTGCCAAGTGACCATTTTTGCTTGCAGCAGTCTCTACAGAAACATTTAGATTTACACCCCAGCTTGCCGTGAGCTATCCTGTACCAGTCTGCCGCACACTAGGTGTCTATGTGAATCCTGCTGCAGCACACTAAAAGTTCCATAGTGTGCTTTGCTCTACTCCACTTCAAAAGAGGAATCAATATTAGAAGGGGGAAATGAATCGAAGTTAAAAACAAACAAACAAACAAGTGAAATGCCCACTGTATCCCAGCTGGTTAGAAAGGAAATGTCTGTATCAATTTTTTTAATTTTGCTTAACAAGAAAACCAATGAAAAAACAAACCCATTTAAATATCTTTTGAAATAGTTAACCAAGAGATTGCAATACTGTCACTTTTGATTGTACAGATAAAGCATCCTTTTTTTTTTTTTTTTTTTCCGTCAATGGCTAATTTTAGAGGCTCTTTGGTTTACCTGTAGAACGTGTTGTGCTTTCATGGACAACAAATTTTAAGGCTTTTTAAAAATCCAAAACCTCTCCTACTGAAATGTTTTTGTAAATTATCTCTTCCTGGCTTTTAAATTAACAGAATATTATTAAAAGATTTTTGTGCTTTATACACAATGATTCTGTAGGGACAGCAAAACAGTAGTCATTTTAATTACGAAAGAGCTGTCCCACCACTAAATTCTGGGTAAATTATAATAGAACACAATTCAGAAGAGCAAGAGTTATTGTCCAGAAGTGACGTTTGTTTGTTGTATTGAGTTAATACCAGTTACACTGCTCAATTGCTTGAAAACCTAACTTTCTCTGGGATACACAATTGTACTTGGCTCCGTTTTCTCAGATCTGACATGGGGGAAATTATGCTCTTCTGTGGATTATATTTTTGAGTGCATAAAACTGTTTAACTTGTATGTAAACTAAGCAAATTTTAAAACAAGAAAAATTACATTGGATCCAGCACAATGTTTGAGCTACTGAAGTACTAGCTGTCTTCAAGATCAGTATAAAATATAATTTTAGAACTAAGATTACACAGGTTCATAATTGCACATTTTTTTATCATACTAAAAGACTGTTTTCTTTCTTTTTAACTAGAATCATTGTAAACTGACTTTCACTTATATTCAAAGGCTTCTCTTTGCCCTCCATTTAAAATTCCTTTAGAAGGCAAACATTTGTGAGTATGTTTTTCTTTTGGCTGGTGAGGTGTTGGTGTGTGAGAGAATTATAATGATGATGGAAACTGGTTCTGCAACCAGGCAGGTATTATCCCAACCCTTCTGCTCTACTAGTCTCAATTGCTGAACCTGCTTCCAACCCATTATCATACTGAGATTTGAACTTGATGATCCTCCCTGCTGTTGAGCCCCATCAAAAAGTGATCAGCCAGATGTGGAAAAAAGAGGAACCATGATAAAATTGAACAAAATGCAAAAATCATAGAAGAGGGCTAAAATCTTGGATTCTGTTATGTAATGATACTTTGTGTAGCTGAGTTTGAAAATAGATAATTTTGTTTTAATTTTTTTGATTTATTATTTTTACATGGAAGTTTGTACCTTGGATCTCTGAAACATTTGAATGTTACACAGTTAAGCGGCTAACAGTAGCTAGTGTTATTTTTGCTTTCCTCTAGAGTGCTTAAAAAAATCAGCTCAGTATGTCTGCATCGCTTTGGATAATGAACCTGCAAAAATGGGCATTTTCTTTTCACAGCTAAACTACTCTCTGAAAAGGAAGAGAGGGAGGTAATTTAGTGAGCATGGTGTTACAACTTTTTCAGAAAGGAATCACTTCAGCCTTTTTAGATGTGTGTCTAATACAAAGCACCCTGACTATGTGGGTCTTTACACCTCTTTTTGTTCTAAAGGTTAGAAGTAGTATTTCACCACATGGTGAATTTGTGACCCTCTGCAGAGAACGTCCTCTCAAGATACCCATGAACACATAATTCATTATAAAAAATAATTATTTTTCAGACATGGTATTGATGAGGATCTTAAATTTTTTAACTATTTTAGAGTATCATGATTCTGAGTGGAAGTTGACTTACCCAATGTGAAAGAGGGTTCATGCAGTCTGTGGTACGTCATGCCAGCCTATAGGAAGTGAAAGGCATGCCATGCTAAGACTTCAGATGTGGCTTTGAAATGCTGCTACCATTACTATAAAATATTGTGGTACATTGGTTGGGTATACTACATAATCATGCCAGTTTCTATTATTTTGGTAATTTATGTCAAAATACCTGTCAGCAAGTATGTCTGTAACAATACAGACACACACAAATCCCCCCAGTAGTAGAAAGTTAAAGATGACAACCCAGTTTCTGTTTCTCTACCCCCTTTCCCACCCTCCCCCAGAGCCCAGCCGGGGAGCCAAATACCCACAATCTCTACCCCCTTTCCCACCCTCCCCCAGAGCCCAGCCGGGGAGCCAGATACCCACAATCCCTCCCCCCCCATAGCCCACCTGTGGGCCCCCCCAGCCAATACACCCAAACCCCCTCCTCCCCAGAGCCCAACTGCGGGGCCCCCCAAACTCAGATACCCACATCCCATCCCCCCAAGAGCCCATCTGTGGGGCTCCCCCAACCCAGGTACCTGCACCCCCCAGAGCCCAGCTGCAAGGCCCCCGCTGCCCAGACACCCATCCCACTCCCTCTCAGAGCCCAGGGATTCAGAGGGAGAAACAGCCTAGTGCTCAGTCCCAGGCTTGCATGGAGTTTCCTCCATGCCGCCGTCTCCTTCCCTCAAGGCGTGCTGGGAACTGCAGCTGCCAGGAACCCTCTAGCTCCCTCTCCCTCCCCCCAGCAATATCTTCTATGTGGAAGCTGGGCTCTGCTGAGTTCAGTGGCCCCTAGTGGTGGCTATCAGCACTGCAACACATTTCTGGGGGGGAAAGGAAATTCTGAGCGCACAACGTTAATTTCTGCAAATTCTGCATTGCACAGTGGTATTTTATGGATGTGTTGTTTTTTTTTGTTCATTACATATACAAAATGACTTCGCCTAGAAACTCCACATTTGTTTCCTTTGCCTTGCTAAGGGGAATTGCCTATAAATATGTTTAGACGGATTAGTAAGGGACTTAAGCTGCAAATGTAGAAAGTAAACTAGTAATATTACCAGTTAATGTACATATCAACACCTATAATATAAATTGACCTTGTGTTGGTTTCAGGCTTGCTGCAGCAGCTACAGAGCTGAGCCAGAGATGGAGGGGGGGCATGAATTGGGGGGTAAGAGACATGGGAAATGTGAAGAGTCAGGACCATGGGCAGTGGAATTAGTGGGGGAATCATTGGGGCAGAGATTGGGGTCTAAAGATGCATATAGGTAGGGTTAGACAATGAAGGGGTCACAGGAGTGGAATGCAGTTATATTTGGACATTGAATGGGAGAGCTTAGGAGGAGCTCATTGGGGGACTCAAAGGAGGAGAGAGGAGTCTGGTAGGTGGCATGGAACAAGAATATGGGGACTGAGAGAGGGTTACAGGATGTGGTTGCAGGGCACTGGGAGGCATGGAGTGAGAGTGGTGGAGCATGGGGGCAGTGGCTAGAGTGGGTTCTGACAGACTGTAACCCCTGTGGTCCTGGGAGTTGGGGAAGGGTGTTCCCCATTTGGAGGGGAATCCACAGAAGTTTGGCCAGTGCTTATGCAGGTTCTCTTTTCTCCTCCATACATCATACTAGTATTCATCCTCGCTTCATTCACTGCATGAAGAGACAAAGTCCTGCAAGTCTGGCCACGCATTTGGAGCTTACTGGATCTGAGGCTCACCCTGTGAGTGGTCAACGTCTTCTTCCTTCCTTAGTTTCCAGCTTGCTCCCACCTTCTGGTTCCTGCAGTTAACTAGACCAGGAGCTCTCCCTGGGGACTTTCACTTTGCACCTGTTCCTTCCCCAGCCCAAGTTTTCTTTGGGGCCCCTCAATCCCATTAAATGGGTTGTCCTCAAGGGACTGTCTTTCTTGAAGCTGCTTCTGCCCCACCAGTTCTCTGCCTTTTCATGATGCCTGCTGCTTTCTGGCTCTGCGTTGTATCTCTTATCTGCCTTCCTCTAATACTCATCCTGCCTGGGTGGTGTAATTCAGACAGAGTGACAAATGGGAAGGATTATGTGGCATTGGTGGAACTGGATCTCAAGTGTTAATTTCCAAACAATCTACCACCTGGGGTTTCTTTTTTCTTATATATATAAAAATAAAAAATATTAATGTTTTAGAGAGCTAGCTATGCATCATTGAAACACAGTCAGTCCTTGACTTTGTGTTTTTGTTTTTGTTTGGAATACCTGATTCAGCTCTGATTTTTGTGGCACTGTGCTTAGCTGTGGATGAGGTTCCCAGATTTGCACATTTTGCCCGACAGGTCAGGTTTAACCAGTTCATGTGGTTTTTTGTTTGTTTGTTGGTTTGTTTTTTTTATATTGAAGGTACAGTTAAATTGTAGGTCCAAGCAGTTTTCAGTCTGCTGTGTAGTAACTCCAACTAAGAGTTCCTTTTGTTTCTTTGAGTGCTGCTAGTGTGCTTAGTGTTGATCAAAGCAGAGAAAAACATGATCCTTGTCCTCTGGAGCTGACAGTGTAAGGGACTTGCATTCTTTTTCTGGTTCTTCCATGCTTAACAATGCAAAATTCTCACTTCTCAAAAGTCACCAGGGAAGTCTTGCCTGAGTAAGGACTACTGTATTGTGCCCTAAGATTGGCAAAATGAAGAGAGGCCAGGAGATAGTATACAACCTGGAAATGTGACTCAATTGTTTCTTCATTGGGTGTCTATGATTTGCATTATATAAGGAATAGACAATATTTAATTGACATTGCAGGATCCAAAGAGTTCACCTAACATATACATGACAAAGACACAACGTTGGGGTTGATATAAAAAAAAAAAAGTGGAGGGGAAAGTGAATTTTCTTTTACTATATTGACTGCCTCTTTACTTGAGTAGTGGGGTCCTTTAGAATCCTGTGCTAATGGAAAGTCATTTCCAGGTCAGCTTGAAAGTGGTGCAAATGCTCCTATTGAAACGTGCTTTGTTTGTTAGAAGAAAAACCTCCTGTTCAGTGTGCAAAAAATTAGAACTCCTTGATTACTCATACAATACAGTGATTCCCTTCTGGCCTTATTTCAAAACTGTGAAATATAGGGGATTTACACATCTTTTATGCCGAAAGTATGAATTATAAAATAAAATGGGGTGGGATGGGGAGCTTAAGGTGTAAAATATAATGAATGGACAAGTTCAACAAGGGTTGATTATACTCGGCTTGTAGGATTTTTGAGGTCATACATTCACTAGGCTGGCTGTTTAGAGAGAGTGCTCTGAAGATTAGAAAGCTCTGGCAAGCAGTTTTATTTAGAGAACAGAGAGGGGTGTGTGCATGTACGTACGTACATACACCCTTCGTATTCAGATACTATCACAAAGGGCCTCTGCAGAGAATGTTATGTGAGATGAGAACTTGCATTAGCATGAATCATGTGTGGAAACAGTGTAACAAATGCCCATAACATTAGCAAAATAGCTTTTTCACTGATGAATGACTGTGGAGAACTTTTAATTGCTGGAATTGTAATTTTTGACATCTACTCTGGAGTTAACCTTCATGAATTTAAATACGCAGTTTAATCTGCTTTGAGTTCTGTCTTGTCACAAACATGTTTTAAAAGTTTTAAGTAACCATAATACAGCTGTGTGCATTGAGGGAGACACTAGTGACCTCAGTGAGGATTGAATTCAGGCCATTTGGCTACTGTCCAAATGCTGCACCAGCTTAGCTACTTGACCACCTGCTTCTGTTTTTCTGTTCCGTTTGCAAATGTAGGATGTTAGTTCATCTTCTGGCTTCTCAACTTTGATATTTTTTGTAAGAAGAAATTAAATCACTTGAGCAGAGTCTGCACTCCTAGACCACTTCAGTTGCTATGCATTTTGTGTAAAACAGCCATTTGAACTTCCTATAATGCATTTGTCTGCATGAGATCTTGATTGTACACATAGCTGGGCAATATCCTAACAGTGACCAGCTGTTACTTTAGTACAGCGGTTCTCAAATTGTAGGTCGGGACCACAAAGTGGGTTGCGACCCTGTTTTAGTGGAGTCGCCAGGGCTGGTGTTAGACTGGCTGAGACCTGGGGCCCAAGCCCAAGCCCGAGTCCCACCGCCTGGGGCTCAGGCTTCGACTTTAGCTGAGGGCATTGGGGCTCAAATTACAGGTCCCACTCCTGGGGATGAAGCTCTTGGGCTTCAGCTTTGACATTTTCCCCCCTCCCTCCCCCGGGGTGGCTGGGCTTGGGTGGGCTCACACTTCAGTCCCCCCTCCTGGGGTCATGTAGTAATTTTTGTTGTCAGAAGGGGGTTGCAGTGCAATGAAGTTTGAGAACCCCTGCTTTAGTGCAATTACATTCTTTAAACTTTCAAAACATGCAGTTTTTAGCAATTGTGACTGTTCTCATCTTGTCAACATGAAAAATTAAAAAGCACAACAAAATGTAAATTATAACAGGCATTGTGGTTATACACTGCACTTTCTTCACTTGGGAGCTCACCATGTGTAGTGGCCAGAGCAGAGAATGGGGCGTCTGGAGACCCATGTTCTGTTCTCATCTAAGCCACTGACTTACTATGTGACCTTATCCAAGTCACTTAATCTCACTGAGCCTCCTTCCCACTTGTTTGCCTTCAGAGTTCTTTACACAATTATTTCTGTAGCCCAAGGCCTGCATGCTCCCCAAGCTGGCATGGCTGGGATATTTCTGGAGATAGTGTGACCAGATGTTGCAGAATTGGGTAAAAAGGAAAGAAAAGGTTCTGTGGTGGCTAACAATCACCCTTCCTACTCTTTGAAGACTGATAACTGGTGGTTCCCAAAGAGCACTCTGTCTCGCCCGCATCATCCAGAAATATGAGGATGTATGTATTTGAATACAATGGGGGAGGAATGGAGAATCTTCAAGGCTTTGACAGGTAAGGATGGCTCCTGGGAAAAAGTATGCAAAATGACAATGAACTAGGCTTTATAGTTCATACTGCTGAATTGATTAGCTGGGTGCACAACTTGAGTACAGAGATGAATACCCAGAGTTTTGGTAATGACTTAATTAAATAAAGATCCAATATATATGAGTTGCCTCCTTTCGGCTTTTTCAGTAGAAATTTGTGTGCTGTACAAGTTTGGACTGGTTTAATTTTTATGTATATAGCGCAAGCGGTGTGCTTGGAGCCAAGGACCTAACTTCCAATCTCCCCATCCCCCCTTTTTTCTTTGTAAAGGAATCTACCACGTAATGAAACCACAACAATAAAACAATAAGTTGTTAATGAATCTGACCCATAGCAATTAGGGGTTGTGGGATTGCTTTGAGTGCAGGGCAGATACAGCTGCAAAATCAAGCAGTGAGAACAGATAAACCTAATCCTATGCCTGCAATTTTTATCCTTGAACAAACAGTGTCATCTGGTACAGAGAAAACTTCTGGTATTGTGGGCTGTTAAAGGATTCTGCTTCCTGAGTGACGAAATTTTGTGAGTTTGATAGCTTAATGTTCTTCCAATTAAGAAGAGCATTCGTTCCTAAATTGCAAAGCGTGAATCATTGACTATTAGCAGCTCTGAGGTACAAAAAACTGGATGATCCTGAGCTCATAAAACTGGACAGCTGGCAGTATGTACTGAGCACCCTTACAGATTTCCCAGGACAGCCACCTCAATCAAATGACAATCTGGGAAACGTGGACTAGTGGCAACCGTAGGTGCACACTGTCAGCTACTTCTTAATAGTTTTCATTCTGCACAATACACGTGTTGGGCATGTGATTGAGAAGTAGGTGGATATATACCAGTCATTTACCTTTGCAGGCTGGGAGTAGTATTTGGCTTTAAGATCACAAGTAAACTGCTTGTCTTGATTTACCCTTAATAGATAACTGTTAGAATATCTCACATCTCCAGAGGAGGCATGAGAATTAGTCTACTTGGAATCTGAGACATATGACTGCTTAGGAAGAGGTGGAAAGGTGATAAGAGATTTGATTTTTCTGTAAACTGTAGAAATAGAACCCAGGTGCATTGCTTGTAGATAAATCAGTGACTTCTAGGCCTCAAAATAATTTTGAAGCAAAAAAGAATGAGAACCCAGCTCTACTGTTCATGTCTTGCCTTTTTAATCACCCAGATGTTGGACTAGTGACACTGAATAGTATCATGAGATACCCTAATCTTCCTTCAGCACTGGTACTGTATTCAGTTGTTAGAAAGCCTTACGAGGTTAGCATTTATTTTTGTGTGTGTTAGTAATAAAAACTTCCATTTTCTTTTCTAATGTTAAATAACACTTAGAGAAGGTGAGAATAGCACCATTAAATAGTTTTCCCCATGTTGTCAGAGAGAAACAGGATCAATGTTCTTTATGCCATTCCTTAGTTATTGTTATTGGGGAAAGAATTAATGTGGCTTAAAGGTTCAGCAGTTTATTTTGTTATGCCACGTTAACCAGGATGTATAAATGTCATAAGTGAACTACTGATATTATTTAAGTTGTCCAGAGAGAGTAGTCTCAGTTCTCAAGCTGTTATACCCAAGGGAGTCTAACCTTCCTTCACTACATGAATAAATCATTGTTCTGTTCGTGCATTGTGACAACTTTTATTCAGTGTGAATAGACAGTAATTCATTTTGTGTGTGTGTGTTGTGTAAAAATGGAGGAAACGATTCTATTACTTCAGTAATTTCTAGCATTTAAGCTTCTTTAAGGTTCATAGCTAGAAATACCTCATTTTAAAAAGCAGACTTCATGGTAAACAGATTGATCCCAGTACCTAAACAAAACAAAACCCGCTGATTACCCATTTCTGTCAATCAAACTCAAAGCTTGTCAGCTGTTGGGGAGAAATGTTCCTTGCTGAGTTGCAGGATAAAATTTCAATTTCTTCAAGTAGATGTTCTGTGCCAAATGGGAAAAAAAGTATTTACCTTGTCTTCTCACTGTTTGAAAGACAGTGTTTATAGCCAGGTTGCAGCATATTGTGAATAGCATTACAGTCTGGGGAGATGGAAGATCTTTTCTTATTTAAAGAGACTGCAGGAGGTAGAAAAACTGCTTAGATTATATACAACTTCTGAATTCAGTGATAAATCTAAAAGGATACAATTTCTCAATACTAAGTCTACTTCTCAATAATGTACAGGTAGCATAAGCTGTTTGTGTTTACTGCCATCATTATCAATATTGGTATTATCTTTACGATTAAAGTTGCATTGGGAGTTACACTTAAAGCGGGACTAAAATTTCTCTTTTTAGACTTTAATGCTTGACTTTAGGCTATGTCTACGCTACAGGCACTATAAAGGCAAAACTACGGTGCTGTAACTATGCTGGCATACCAACGTAGTGTAGACACAGGCTACCAGTGCTGAAGGAGGAATAAGGTATCTCATGATCCTATATAGTGTCAGTAGTCCAAAAAGGCAAGACTTGAACAATAAAGCTGGGTTTTCATTCTTTTATGCTTCAAATTTATTTTGAGGCCTAGAAGTCACTGATTTCTCTACAAGCAATGCACCTGGGTTTTACTGTTTACAGAAAATCAAATCCCTTATCACCACACAATTTCCAAACAAATTTGACAGCTTTGTCCCTGTTTTCTGATGCTGTCAATCTAGCTCCAAGATTATTGTACGATTTGTGTTACCATAGTGCCTAGGAGCCCTATGCCTAGAAGGAAAACTTTGACAAAACTCCCGAAGAGGTGGGTTTGAAGTTTCCCAACCAGCTTTGTCCCTGGCTCGCTAGCTGTGCTCTGCATGCATGCCTAGTGACCAGGGAGGCAGGCTGGGTGTCAAGGAGCATCGCATGGAGGCGCAGGCTGAGAGCAGGAATTTGGGAGGTGGGGAATCATCAGGAGTCAAGTGGGAGATACAGGTGGGAAGGAAGGCGTGTTGAGTAGATGTGGGGATAGGAGAACCCAGTGCCTTTGTTGCCAGGCATTGGCACTTAAAGGGTTCCCCTGGCATGGCTTTTTCAGCTCCTCGGCACACAGAGGCGCAGCATGTGGGGAGACAAGTGATTGCGTTGAGTCACTGGAGCATCAAGGGCTTCCCGTGGTGCTGCCTTTAGAGAGCAGAGACAGCAGTGTCAGACAACAGACCCCTAAAAATAAATCCTTCCTCCTTCTCCCAAACCTCTTATATAGTGCTTTTTTTTTCAGGATGTCTCAAAGTGCTTTATGAAGGAGGTCAGGATCACTATCCCTATTTCACAAATGGAGAAACTGAGGCACAGAGAGGGGATATGATGTGCCCCACGTCACCCAGTGGCAGAGCTCGGAATAAACCCAGGACTTAAGTCCCAGACCTGTGCTAGAACCACTAGACCACACTGCCTCTACTTTGGTGCAAAAGTGTGGGTGGCAGCTTGTGTAGTTCTGGACCCACCTCAACCCAAATATTTCTTCCTTTTCTCACATCTCCAATTCCTCCCTTACTATCCTAATATCCTCACTTACCCTCCCCCACTGGGTTCTCTGGGAATACCATGCAGCAGATCTTCGGAGATTGCAAAGGGAAAGGGAGGATCAATGGCAGTGTAGCATGAACAGGCCTGTTCAGGGTGGGGATAGCATGAGATAAAAATGGGAGTTGGGCTAGAAAGGACCTGGAAGGGGAAGAGGTAGCAGACTGACTGATAATTGCAGGTGGCCAGTCAGTACTACTGATACTGCCATGTTTGTTTCTTTGTATATGTTCCCTCTCTCCCAGATACATAAAATCTCACTGCATACAAACTACACATAGCCTGTCTGTGAAAAACCATGCCCGTATTACTGCCACTCTCTTTCAGCTGTAGCAGTGAAGGAACAGCAGCTGTTCAGAGGGCTCCTGGCTCTCATAAGAACTGATCCTGCACCTGCAGTGGAAATGATGCAGTGCATTAGGGGAGGTAGTGCCCCCTACTTCCTACCCAGACTGATAAGGCTAATTCAAACACTTGAATTTAAAATACGTCATACCAATAACCCTCAAGGGCCACAATTTTAAGTCTTAAAGGAGTACAAGGAGCCTCTGATCCCCAGGTTGGACACCCCGTTTTTTTGTATTTATATAGCACCTAGCTCAATGGGGTAGTGATCTATATGGGGCCTCCAGGTTCTAGTGTAATAAATTCCCATTCCCCGCCCCCCCCCCCCCCCAAAAAAAAAAATAACTACCTCTCTTGCATAGCCTGCAAATCTTCACTCTGGTCCACATGCAAGCCTTAATTTGCAACATGCAGGCCTTAAATTGGGCCATTAACAATACTCACCACTCTACGCACACATTCAATTCCCAAAGGGACATGCCAACAATTACTGTTGCATGCAAAATATGGTTGGATCTACTGATCAATAAAGATTTTACACCACACAAAGCAAAAGTACAAAAGAGATTTCATGAGACAATTACTCCTGTACACATGTTGGCCAACCTCTTTTATCTAAAATAGGCAGAAAAGAAGTTTGTCAGCTGAACAAAAAGAATTTGCAAGATAGTGGTTGCTAAGCAAAAATCCCCACTTTCTGCCATATTTATTTGCATCTACAGTAGAAGTGCCGTATCCAAAATTCGTGTTTTCATCCACTATTAAGGAAAGAGTTTCCCCTGCAACATGGTGGAAAAATCTTAAGAATGCTAATATTCCATCTGATTTCATACAACTTGGTGGTGCAGATCCCTAAATGCCCCACTTCAAGGATTAAACTCACAACCCTGGGTTTAGCAGGCCAATGCTCGAACCACTGAGCTATCCCTCCCCCTTCTCTACTTTGGATACATCCATTCTAAACTGAGGAATATGCTCAGTCTATTCACTACATCAAAGTTGGTCTTCTGCCTCAGAAAGAGTGTTATGGGAGGTCTCAAATAAAAGCCGGTGTGACACTAGTCATGTATATCATTGTAAAACGCATGTCCAGATATGGTGTAAGGAGTTGTGTATATTTGTGTTGCAAGTTATGTTCTTAAAGTCTGTGTCTAGCTACTGATCACTAGCAAGGGTGAAAACAAATTTGTTGTCAGACAAATGTTTATCTAGCTGGCTATTTACATGTAAATTAAGTATTGTATGTTTCATAATGGGACACCAGTCTGAACTGAATGTAAACAAAGTGTTGCAAGAACTTTAAAGAAATGGAATTTCAGAATGGAGAGAGGTAAATAGTGGTGTCCCCCAGGGGTCTGTACTGTGCCCAGTCCTATTCAACATATTCATAAATTATCTGGAAAAAGGGGTAAATGGTGAGGTGGCAAAATTTGCAGATGATACAAAATTACTCAAGATAGTTAAGTTCAGGCAGACTGCGAAGAGCTACAAAAGGATCTCTCAAAACTGGGTGACTGGGCAACAAAATGTCAGATGAAATTCAATGTTGATAAATGCAAAGTAGTGCACATTGGAAAACACAGTCCCAACTATACATGTAAAATAATGGGGTCTAAATTAGCTGTTACCACTCAAGAAAGAGATATTGGAGTCATTGTGGATAGTTCTCTGAAAACATCCACTCAGTGTGCAGCGGCAGTCAAAAAAATGAACAGAATGTTGGGAATCATTAAGAAGGGGATAGATAATAAGATGGAAAAGATCTTATTTCCGTTCTATAAATCCATGGTATGCCCACATCTTGAATACTGCGTGCAGATATGGTTGCCCCATCTCAAAAAAGATATATTGGAATTGGAAAAGGTTCAGAAAAGGGCAACAAAAATGATTAGGGGTATAGGGTGTCTGCCATATGCGGAGAGATTAATAAGACTGGGACTTTTCATCTTGGAAAAGAGACGACTAAAGGGGGGATACGATAGAGTCTATACAATAATGACTGGTATGGAAAAAGTAAATAAGGAAGTGTTGTTATCCTCATAACACAAGAACTAGGGGGTCACCAAATTAATAGGTAGCAGATTTAAAACAAACAAGAGGAAGTATTTTTTCACAAACCGCACAGTCAATCTGTGGAACTCCTTGCCAGAGGATGTTGTGAAAGCCAAGACTATAACACAGTTAAAAAGGACCTAGATAACTTCATGGAGGATAGGTCCATCAATGGCTATTAGCCAGGATGGACAGGGCTGGTGTCCCTAGCCTCTGTTTGCCAAAAGCTGGGAATGGGCGACTGGGGATGGATCACTTGAGGATTATATGTTCTGTTCATTCCCTCTGGGGAACCTGGCATCTGGGCTAGATGGACCTTTGGTCTGACTCAGTATGGCCATTCTTATGTTAAACTAACAGGAATTGAAAAACAATATGTGGAGAGTAGAGGGGAAGGAGGAAGAACATTAACTTGATGTACATATCAAATGTTTGCTCCACTGTATTTGGGGTACCAAGAGAGACCCTGCCATCCCTCACCTAGGAAAAAAATGGACTACAAATTTACTTAATGAAATTGTGATTTTACTCAGTGTCACCATGCCTCAGTGGGTCACAGCTGAGAATGATAGATTCAGGACAAACCCCTGAGAAACAGGGCAGATTCACCCCAGGCTGGTGGTTATTTTATCACTAGATTATACCAAGCCAGTAGCAAAAGTAAATTTCTGTCTCACCACACTAGTTAATAAGAAGTAAAAAGTGCAGTTGTCTTAGGCATTCCAGCCCTTATCTCACCACCCAGACTGTGAACTCTATGATGAGTGGTTATTGAAAGCCAATTTAATCACATATAGAGTCCTTCTATGTCAGGGGTGTGCAAAGTATGGCCTGTGGGCCACATATGGCCCGCGGGACAGTCCTGCCTGGCCCCCAAGCTCCTGGCCCGGGAGGCTAGATTCCCCCCCCTTCCATTCCTCCTCACCTGCAACCTCAGCTTGCCTCGCCACCGGCGTAATGCTCTGGGTGGCGGGGCTGTGAGCTCCTGGGGCAGCGCAGCTGCAGAGCCTGGCCTGACCCGGTGCTCTGTGTTGCGTGGTGGCGGTGGCAGCAGCATGGCCCGGCTTGAGCCGGGCAGCGTGGCTGTAGCACCGGGCGGCGCGGCTGTAGTGCCACCAGCCACCAGTGCTCCAGTCACCGCAGTAAGGGGGCAGGGAGCGGGGGCAGGGGAGTTTGGGGTGGTGGTCAGGGGGCAGGGGTGTGGATGGTGATCGGGGGGGGGGGAACAGGGGGTTGAATCGGGGCAGAGGTCCCGGGTGGGGGGGCAGTCAGGAATGAGAGAAGGGGTTGGATGGGGTGGCGGAGGTCCGGGGGCAGTCAGGGGACAGGGAGAAGGGGTGTGTGTGGATGGGGCAGGAGTCCCAGAGGGGCCGTCAGGGAACGGGGGGGTTGGATGGGGCACGACCCCCTCCCCTAACTGGTCCTCCATACAATTTATGAAACCTGATGTGGCCCTTAGGCCAAAAAGTTTGCCCGCCCCTGTTCTAAGCCCTAGAGATCACCACTTAGCTAGGTCAATATATAACTTGGATCTCACCCAATAATCATGCTAACGCCAATCCTTTGGTGACTAAAACTAAAGGTTTATTAATAAAAGATAGGAAGAAGATAGTTAATACTGGTTAATAGATCATAGACATAGAAATAGTTGCAAAGTCCTTATATCAGGTTTGTAGCAATGATGGTATAGACTTCTGGCTTTAAAGCCTCTCTGGTAACTTCCAAAAGATTGGAAAGTCCTCAGCCCATAGTCCAATATGCTCCTTTTAGATGTAAATCCACAGTCCAGAGAATCAGGGCAGGAAAGAGGCAAAATAGACACACCTCAGGGGCTTTCATACCCTTTGCCATGTGCCTGGAAATTTTCTGTTTCAAACAAAGCTC
Organism: Malaclemys terrapin pileata; assembly: GCF_027887155.1. Taxonomy (NCBI): domain Eukaryota; kingdom Metazoa; phylum Chordata; order Testudines; family Emydidae; genus Malaclemys; species Malaclemys terrapin. The sequence continues at coordinate 50,290,576 of NC_071505.1, forward strand.
ACAGCCCAGTTTGTGGAAAGTTACTGGCACAAGTCAGAGTCCAGTGTCTCATGAGCATATCACATGTTCTTACATGGCTTGATGACTCACAGGGGGTAGCCATTGGCCCTTTGGAGCCTGAAGCGTCATCAGGAAGAGCTATTTCAGTGGAATGAGTTTCTTCTATGGCCCATTGTTAGAATGAAGTTCCCTTAATGGGCCATCAAGCTTGAATAGTCCATTCACAATGGGCTGGTGAGACTGGCTGTTGGGTGTTACCCCAGGAACAAACACATTTGAGATACAAAAACATAGCCAATATTCACAACTTCAGATACAGTGATGGTACATGGATTTAAACAAGATAAACATACTTAGCAAATCATAACTTTTCCATTTGACACCTTACATGACATGTTTTGTACAAGATTTGTTGCAATTGCATAACAGTAGCAATATCAATTATATAAATGGCCATACTTCGATCATACAGGATCACACCCAGACTTGGTGGAAAATGCTGGAGAGAACTTTGCTTGAGGTAAACTTCTTTAGAAAGGGTGTTCACCTGTTAAGTTTTTAGAAAGTCTGTTATGATTGTTTTATATGGAATCATTTGTTTCCAGTATTCTTACACAGTATCTCTTGACTCTCTAATCTTTGATGATAAACGTATTTTTGTTTTCACTATAAGTCTAAGTTCTGTGATGTTAAGCAAAATGGTGATCCTGTATTGAATCTTACAAGCTGGTATGTGGTGTTCCTTTGGGAATGGCAGACCTGAAATTCTGTGAGTGTTCAGTGGCTAAAGGGCTGGACGCTACAGGAAACACGCTGAGGATTCTGGGAGTTGATGTGCACCAATTGCTACCAGTACAGAGTGTGTGAGGTCAGCAGAGGCCTGGAAGTCAATGATTGTGTTGCCAGAAGCTGGTGGTTTCAGGGAACTGATCCACAGCAGGCGCAGACAAGATTTCTTCATGCTAAGGGTGGGTGGTGGTGAGGTGCCTCACAACCCTGGGAGAGCATCACAAACACTATTTGGTGCCTTGGAATATACGCTCATGGGAACTAAGTTTATTTTGAGAATAATGATACATTCTTAAAATGTTCTGTAATAGAATTCAACTACAATTTCAAGCTACATGATTCCCTAAAAATTCTCCCAACATTGTTTTTTAAGAACATGTTTTACTTAAATTGCCAAAATGAGTGATCTGCAGTAACTAAAGTATTAGTCCCTAGCCAATCTGATCTCATCTTCTTAAACTGTTTCCACTTAAAGAAACACTGCTGACAAAACTGTGAAGATTGTGTTAGGTAAAAAATTGTTAGGTAAAAAGCAAGTCCTCTCTCACCTCTCCAGCACCCGAGTTCGTGCGGAGTTGGTATGGGGCTCACAATCTGTCAGAGACCAGACAACAATTCGTTGATCAACGGGCTCACACTATCCTTAGCTTGAAAAGCTTCAGAGTAAGTGTGGCAAGTTTATTAGGGGTGAGCATCAATATTTATACACAGAAGTAAACAAAGTGATTAACAGATCATAATGGTCATGCATAATCAATCAAGATTCTACAGGATAAAACAGGTTAAAATGTAAATTCAAAAAGACAAAAGGGGAGATGGCTACTTAAGGGGAGGGGGTGTCATGAGTAGTTCGCAGGTCAGAGCTTTGATTAAAAGTTCAGACAGAGACATTAAGTCTGGGTTAAGTTTAAGATCATCAAAAGTTCAGACCCAACATTCCTTCATTTGTAGCTTTGGGATAACTATTTACCAAAAGCTACACCCCATTTTAAGGAGCCAAGGGCCGCTTGGCAATTTCAGCCTGGGCCAACTTGAAGAGAGTAAGGCCCTTGGCTGAAGTAGGAAAAGAATAAACTGACCCACATGAGCCTATGAGGGAGGGGACGCACTGAATACAGCAACACAGTATTATAAGGATTACTATGGCCCCAACAATACCCACCAAGAGTTTTTTAACCCACCCAAATCCAGGCAGCCAATTTCATAAGGCTCCCCACCAATCATAAGGTGGCTGGCCAGAGGTGTAGTTCTTAGCCATTTCCCTTAGATGTTTGGTACGTTGAAAAGTGTCAGAGTAGGTGTCATTTACAAAAACACAGCATTCTTCATTTATGAGGGCGCAAGTTCCTCCCTGGGCTGCTAACATTATGTCTAAAGCCATTCGATTTTGCAAAGCTAACTGGCGCAGCTGGGACATTTCCCCGGCCTGATTCTCAAATAGGGTCGCAGTTTCATTGGTTAAAGATTCTAGTAGTCCCTGTAGACGGATGACACCACCCCTCAAGCTAATGAGACCAGCCCACCGCTGCCACGACAAACCATTATGGATATTAATATCTCTGAAGGTTTCACGGATGTTACGAACGTGGGGAAAATGAGGGGGAGTGAGGGAGATGCGAGAAGGCGGTGTTAGCCACGCTAAATAACATGACCCTGCCCAATTAGGGGAGAGAAAGTAATAAGCTTTGGGCCCGCACACCCAGTATGTTTCATACAATGCGTTTTGGGTATTCCATTTCTCAAAGTAGGAGGTAACCCACCACCCGTTGGACCACTGTTCCCCTGGTAACGCAGAGGGGTCATTGTGTGAACTGCAGAGGCACAATTTGGTAGTGGTGTTTTCAAAGGGCAGTGTAGTACTGCCTGAGCAGTTGTAGAAGGCAATCGTATGTCCCTTAGCAATTAGTTGGACACCCTCGTGATCTGAGCAGGGCTTCTTAAAAGCTGACTCTGAAGGCCTGCCCACCCATGAAAAAGTTGGATCGGGGTGAGGGATCCACATATAGGATAAGTGGGATGCGCAAGGCTTGAAGCCAAGATTTTTACTAAAGGCGGTGCCATTAAAATACATGTTGCATTTACTTGTTTCCACAAAAGTTGACCCCTTTTCTTTAACAAAACACAGTGATCCTGTCTGATTGGTTACCCTGAGATATCTGTTAATTGGCACTCCTGTTTTGTCCCATGTAAGATTGTGTTGGACTGGATCTTTTACTCTAGCCGGTGGCATCCAAGTCATATTAGCAGTGGTCAGGGGAATGGGTGTGAAGGGGAGTCCCTGTTCTGCATTTACTGGAAATTGAGTACATACCCAGCAATTACTTCTATTTCCTAAAATACGAGTTTTAACCTCATGGGAATATTTAATAAAAGCATTATCTTTATAAGCAGAAAATAAACTAAAAAGGCATAATAAAAAACATACAGTTGTCAGAATAAAAGGTCCTCTTATTTTTGCCGAGTTAATTTAAGTCTGATGTCTGAAAGAGGTAAGCTGGTCCACTGGTCGGAGGCAGTGTCCTCAGTGGTGGCAAGAGCTGCTGGTCCGTTACTGTGGTCCACTACGGCTGGCTTGACGTGGGAGTGGTGGATCCAGGATTTGCGTCCTTCCAGGAACACTGCAGTCTGGGTTGTTAAAAGAACCTGGTGGGGTCCAGTAAACCTCGGCTGGAGGGTGTCGCCACGAATGAACTTTTTGGCCCAGACGAAGTCCCCTGGTTGGAACGGGTGGATCTGTTCTTCCAGCGGCACGGTCTGGGAAAACTGCGAGGCTTTCCAAAGGGTACGGAGGCGAGCCTGTAGGGAGAGAAACTGGCACGCGGTCATATGATCCCCTCCCAATAGTGAAACATTAGCACGTGGTAGCACCCCGCCTTTGAAAGGGGGGTGTTCATAAAGCAATTCAAAGGGGGATAATTCCAATACACGGGTTGGGCGAGTACGAAGGTGAAACAGGACCAAGGGAAGTACCTGAGGCCACTTTAACCCTGTTTTCTGACAGTATTTAGCCAATGTAAACTTAAGCTCTTTATTTATACGCTTAACTTTTCCGCTAGACTGGGGGTGGTAGGGTGTATGAAAGGAGTGTGAAATGCCCAGTCCTTGTTCTAAACGGCCAAGGACATGACCAGTAAAGTGAGGTCCGCGATCTGAGTCAAGCACAAGAGGGATGCCAAAACGGGGTACAATGTTTTTAAGGAGAATCTTTGCCACTGTGGCAGCAGTACAATTAGCAGTAGGAAAAGCTTCAACCCAGGAAGTCAGAGGGCAAACCAAAACAAGGAGGTGCTTTTTTTTAAAAGCCTTTGGCATATTTGCAAAGTCAATTTGAAGATGTTGAAATGGAGCAGCAGGCGGAGGTCTTTTACCCTTAATTTTGTTAAGAGGTGGAGCAAGTCCATTACGCTGACATGTGCTGCATGCTTTCACTATTGACAGGCAGTAGGGTTGAATGCCTGGAGCATACCAAAAGCGAGCGATGGTGTTCACAAGGGCGTGCGTGCCGTAGTGACCCCCCTTATCATGGTGCCAGCGAACTGCCACGGGGTATGTGGAGCGAGGGAGGCAGGCTCGGCCATCCGGCATAAGCCAGGTCCCTTTGACCAGCGTGGCTCCGAGGCTCTCCCACGACTGTAGTTCAGCAGCGGGTACTGGTACGGGGTACGGTGGAGTAAAGGAGGAGGCTGCAATAGCCAACATGGGCATGGCTAAGGGTAAGACGGCAGCCGTCTTGGCGGAGGCGTCAGCCAGGGCATTCCCACGGGTGACGGGGCTATCATCTTTAGTATGGGCCCGGCAGTGAACTACAGCCAGGACCGAGGGTTCTTGGAGGGCGTCCAAAAGCTTGTGGATGAGGGGGAGGTGCTGAATGGGTTTACTGGCAGCTGTCTGGAAACCTTGAAACTTTCAGAGGTGGATGTGACAATGCACAACTTCAAAAGCATACTTGCTATTAGTAAAAATGGTAACGGTCTTACCAGCGGCCAACTGGCAAGCTCGGGCCAGGGCATAGAGTTCGGCAGCTTGGGCTTCCCAGTTGCCTGGCAGTGAGGCGGCCTCTTGAATGTCCCATTCAGAGGTGACTGCATAACCGGTGAAACGCTTGCCATTAACATAGAAGGAGCTTTTGTCCGAGAAGAGGATGCAATCAGGGTTGTCCAGTGGCACGTCAAACAGGTTGTCCCTTATCTGTAAGATGCTATAAACTACTTTCACACAGTTGTGCTGATCCTGGAGGACTGGCAGGTCAGGAAGCAAGGTAGCTGGATTAAGGGGCCCACACCTTTTAAAAATTAGGTTAGTGTCTTTTAAGAGTTCGGCCTCTAGCTGTTGCTGATGATGGGCCGAAAAGACTTGGGTTGTGCCCCTACGCAGAAGGGCTGACAAGGCATGAGAGGTCCAAACCGTGGTAAAATGACCCAGGGTCAGGCTCTTTGCCTTTGTGATCAGCAGGGCAGCTGCTGCCAGAGTCCAGGTGCAGGATGGGGTTCCCTGAGCGACAGGGTCGATCTGCTGAGAGTAAAAAGCAAGCGGGAAATGGTGGGGCCCGCTCAGCTGGGTAAGGACGCCACTAACAATTCCGCCCCTCTCGTGGACAAAAAGGTGAAAGGGTTTGCTGTAATTGGGGGGGCGGAGAGACATGGAGGAGGCCACACTGTCCTTGAGTAACTGAAAGGCTTGGATTGTGTCCGGGGACCACTGCAAAGGGTCAGGAGCAAGGTTAGCAGTGAGTCGGTGGAGCGGTTTGCTTAACTCCCCGCAGGACGGCAACCAGGGGCGACAGAAGCCAATTAATCCTAAGAAACCTCGAAGTTGTTTTTTGGTGTTTGGCAGAGGGCAGTTTTGGATAGTCTTTATGCGGACTGGGTCCATTTGTCTCCCCTCTGGGGTTAACAGGAAGCCCAGATATCGGACCTTCTGTGAGACCCACTGAATCTTGTTAGGGTCTACCTTGTGGCCTCTGGTGTGTAGGTATAATAAAAGTGCCTTACCATTGATGCGGAGGGCAGCTTCTTCGCGGTTACCTAATGGGATGTTATTTACGTATAGGACTAACGTGGATCCCTGCGGACTGGTGAAGCCTTCCAAGTCGTGGCGGAGGCATTGGCTGAAAATCGTGGGGCTGTCTCTGTAGCCTTGAGGAAGTCGTTGCCAGACATAACTTTGTCCCTCCCAGGTGAAACCAAAGAGATACTGAGAGTCTGGGTGCACAGGAATGCTGAAAAAGGCTGATTTTAAGTCAATAACAGTGAACCACTTAGCATCCCAGGGGATTTGGCTGATGATAGTAGCTGGATCAGGAACTACTGCATGAAGAGGGACCACATACTGATTAACAACCCGTAGATCTTGTACAAAGCGCCAACGAATAGGGTTTCCATCCTTTTTAGGAGGCTTTTTGACAGGCAGTATAGGGGCGTTACAGGGAGTGCGCTGAGGGCGGACTAGCTTTTGTGCAATGAATTCCTCGATAATGGGGCGGATGCCCTCCCGGGCTTCCAGCGACAGGGGGTATTGAGGGACTGACGGGGGGGTTAAGGAGGGCTTTACTTGAATCCTTACTGGCTCTGCCGAAAGGAGCAGGCCAACATCAGTGTCAGAAATTCCCCAGAGGGTTAAAGGCAAGTCAGTGAGGTCAGGGGAGAGAGAGGGGGGGGTTTCCCAATTACCCTGAGTTGGGGCCGAATCTCCTAACACTGTCATCAATAATCCTACCCCTTCAGGAGTGCAGGTTAAAGTAGCCTCAAGCTTACAGAGTAAATCCCGGCCCATCAAAGGGATCGGACAAGCTGGGGAAAAAAGAAAACGGTGAGAAAAACATTTATCAGCATAAATAACATTTAGAGGCAAAGTGAGTCCCAGAGACTGTGGGTTGCCCTTTACCCCAGTTGCAGAGAAAGTGGGGAAGGAGCCGGCTAAAGACATTAAGGAAATAAGACCATCACATTGTTTGCCTTCGCCCCCGGGGTACCGTCATTGAGGAGGCTGAGTTTGCTGCAGCTGCTGCTGTTGCCCGTAGTTGATCCAGGCCTGGGGAACGGGCTGAGCTGGTGGTGCAGGGGTGTATTCGTCCCTGGTGTAAGTATCTGCGGATGCGACCGGACCCTCTGGGCGTCCCCAGGGGAGGGGTATGCAACCTGTTGCATCTGCTTGATCTTTTGCCTAGTAATTACTCCTCCTGAGGTGTGCCCTTCCATTTCCCCCTTATCCCTCTGCAGAGATTCCGACCTGGAGTCCTGCAGATTCCCCTCTGCGCCCTGGAGAGAGTCCCCCTGCGGAGGAATAGGGGCAGGTGCAGTGGGGACCAACTGACGAGTCAAAACACGCCGTGGTTTACACCCTTCATTGAAATAACATGGAGGGGGTTCACTCTCGGGAGAATACCTGACTGCCATAATTTTTAAAGATTTCCACAGCTCTGCTGCTGTGTCCCAACAAAACCAGTAACATAACTGTCCCGGATGGTCTTTTTCGATCTGGCTCCTTACTCCTCTTAAGGCAGCCTGTTCGAAAGAGCCATACGGAGGCCACCTCATCTCCGGGTTGGCCAATACCGCGGTATACCCAGTCCAATTCCTTACACACAGTGTGTACAACTTTCTCCTAGACATTCCTGTCTGTACTGGGAGTTTCCCTTCGTTCCATAACTTATTTACAATCCCCAACGGACTCTCAAGAGGCACGCTAGTCCCTTGACCCATGGTGTCTGACAGGAGCCCTCCAACTGGCGTTTACCCTGCTGTCCAGTACACGACCCCTCAATATTGAATTGGCTGGGAGAAATCTCCCGTGGCGCCTGCCAATTCGTATATGAGTGGTCTGACCACTGGACAGAGGCACCGCACCAGAAGGAAATCCCGGACGAGCCCCCAAATTGTTAGGTAAAAAGCAAGTCCTCTCTCACCTCTCCAGCACCCGAGTTCGTGCGGAGTTGGTATGGGGCTCACAATCTGTCAGAGACCAGACAACAATTCGTTGATCAACGGGCTCACACTATCCTTAGCCTGAAAAGCTTCAGAGTAAGTGTGGCAAGTTTATTAGGGGTGAGCATCAATATTTATACACAGAAGTAAACAAAGTGATTAACAGATCATAATGGTCATGCATAATCAATCAAGATTCTACAGGATAAAACAGGTTAAAATGTAAATTCAAAAAGACAAAAGGGGAGATGGCTACTTAAGGGGAGGGGGTGTCATGAGTAGTTCGCAGGTCAGAGCTTTGATTAAAAGTTCAGACAGAGACATTAAGTCTGGGTTAAGTTTAAGATCATCAAAAGTTCAGACCCAACAATTGAACTTATGCGAATATGATTCCTGTTCTGACAAAGGTGAATACAAGTGTCTCTGAAGGAAGAATTACGCGTGAGGAAAGCATATTTCTCCATCTGTTAACAAAAATCATGCTCTTCAAAGTTGCCATGGAAACTAGTATTGGTATCTCCTATTACTACTAATCTGGACATGTTACATGTGAGCATTTGAACTGATTTAACTTTAGAAACTTAACCTTTAAAATTTGTTTGACAAAACACTTTCCTTCCAAATCATCATAAATCCATAATATGTTTGAAGATTTTCTTAACTGTTTTTTGCATTGACTTCTCCTTTATGTTTACCTAGAGAACTGAATTTTGCATTTTAAAATCAGATTGGTTCTTCAGAAACCAGGCCTGGATGTAATGGAAAATCTAATGAATATTTTCACTGTTAAAATATTATGATTTTCACAAAATCCTGGAAATGAGAGATGAGCAAGACTTGGTCATCTGATCCTTCTGCATGTCAGGGTCAGATTGTTTCTTATATTTTAGTGTAGTCATTGTTCAGGGTCACTTTTTTGTTCTGGGGTGGAATCTAATTTCATAGTTGCTGTAAGAGGAGAATCTTTTGCAAACTAGAAGTTCATAGTTTTGTATTGTTCTACATCAGTGATTTCTAGTCTTACAACACAGGTATTATATCTTAGGATGCATGTTGTACTACATGTTGACCCAGTTATCAATTCCATAACTGTCACTTTGTGGAACATCTGTTGTAAAGCACTACCGAAAGACTGCATATATTTATTAAATGCTCACATTATTGTAAACCAGCTGTTATGAAAATGAATGCATTTTACAGATGTAGACCACTTTACTAAAACTCGAAACATTACTACATTGCGATTATTTAAATCCTGGGCTCTTTATCTCCAATGGAGCCATCTGAAACTGCATGGCTTAGCGTGACTCTGCAACTGTGGAGATCTGAGGCAATCTCGAGGGCAGACCACCACACGCTGTGCTGCTGTGTAGCATTTTTGTGGCCACTTGATCTTGTCCTGTGCTGCGGGGCTCCACTCAGGATTAACATGGAAGTGGCAGTGAACATTCATGGTGTTGCCTTGACTCGGTAGAATGAGGCTGGAGAGAGTAAATTTCTCCTCACATGTCAGTTGGTAGAGAACACTATATATGTCATGTTCCTCCAGAGAAATCAGTTATGGTAATCAGCCAAAAGTAGAATGGTGGTGATGAAGAACCTCTCCTTCTATAGCATTAAGCGGGGAAGGAGACAGGCCCCTCCAGTGAAGTCTCACACTTACCAAGAAACCATATGTACTTATGAGCACCTTTCTTGACCTCCCTCTTTTTCCCTTAGCCATTGCAATAGTTATTGGCAGCCTGAGAGCCACAATCCAGGGAAGAGGGTAGGTAACAGTGGGCAAGGTTTTTCTTTTGATCCAATGTGTTAACAGGTGTTGGGACACTCCTGGGAGTTAATTTATTCCTGTTGCATCACTATGGCAGGGGCAGCTTGTTAATTCTACCCTGGATGGAAGAGTGGAAGGAATAATCCGGGGGATCTAGAGTCTGGGCCAGAAGTACTACAGAATTCTAGGAATGATCCAGTCTAAGGAAAAGGTTTAGGCAGGCCTCTGTTGTCTACTACGTTTGTTAATAAAGGTAATCCACAGTGTAGTGGGTTTGACCATACATGTAGTAAAACAGAGCAATAAAAACATTTTTTTTTCTTTTTCTTTCCTTTTTTCTTTTCTTTAACAACTAAAACCAAGAGAATTTAAGCTGACTCCAAATGGTGGTGGTCAGGTCCTTAGCAATATAAATCACTGAGACCACGTCACTCCTGTTCTCTACTCACTCCTACAGAATAGGTTTCAGTGGTAGCAGTGTTAGTTTTTATCAGCAAAAAAACCGAGGAGTCCTTGTGGCACCTTAGAGACTCACAAATTTATTTGGGAAGTGGGTTCTAGCCCACGAAAGCTTATGCCCAAATAAATTTGTTAGTCTCTAAGGTGCCACAAGGACTCCTCATATTTTTCCTGCAGAATACTGAGTTGAATTCTAAGTCAGTATTCTCATCTTCAAAGCCACCCTCCAAGGCATTGCTCCAAAAAGACGGTTTCGCATCAGTCAGGTTCCTCTGGAAGTATGGGGTAGTTGACGACCAGGGTGAAAGTTGTGAGTACAAGAAGCAGAGTTTCCTGGTGGTCTCCCGGTACATTTTGTCTCTTGTGTGTGCATCACTTACAACGTAAGTTCTTCAGAATGGAGATTGTTTCTCTCCATTGACCCTGCCAGCAGGTAGGGGATCTTGGGGGACAACTACTGCACTGGTGGGGTGCAAAACAAACTTTATTAAGAAAATGCAAAAACAGGGAAAACTCAATAGTGAGGGGTACGGGGTTTGTTAAGGTAGACAATTGGGGAGGGGCTTCTTTTAGTAAATAGGATAGGGGGTTTCAATAGTGGGGTACAATACAGTGGGGTCCAATACAGTTGGTAACCAATTAACACTGAAGTATAAATGTAACAGGTAGCTAACGATTCCTATGTAAAAGGTGTGTCACAGCAGCATATAACCAACTAACAGTTATGGGTAAAATGTGTTAAATAACCAACAACTCTAGGTAAAAATATGTCACAGTGGTGTAAATGTAAAATGTGAGGTGTGTTAGAGAGAAAAAGGGTAACCAATGGGGTTTTATGCTAGACTTCAGTAATACAATTGAGGTTTGGCTGCAGCAGGAGCGGGGTGAGTACGTGGGGGAAGGGATTAAAAGAGAAAGAGAGAGAGGCAGTGGTAGAGGAGTGAGGTTGGGGGATGGGGGAAGAGGAGCACGTGGTGGAGCAGAGACCAAAGGCAGAGGCGCTGCGGAGGAAGATTTAAACTCAGGGAGACACACAGAGCAGACAGGCTGCAAGTTTAAACAGCAGAGAGACTGCAACGAGTGACTGGGGAGCTCGGAGGGAGACACGGGCAAGCTCGAGGGTGGGGGTTAGGGCAGCGGGAAGACCGACTTAACCACAATTATACAGAACACAGTAAAATCTTATCTATGATCTAACTTAACCAAGACTACACAAATTATCAAGTAACAGAACACAATGCAACAATTTTTTTTAAAACCTAACTTACAGAGGACAATATAAACAATTCTTTAAACCTAACTTAACCACAGCTATGCAAAATGAAATTACAACTTATCTAGACTAAGAACCTGATTCTAATAGGTGCACCTTACACTATGCCGCTTCTTTGATCGGGAGGGGGAGCAGTTCCGGAGGACAGAGTGGGGTGTGCCCAGGATACAGCCCCGGGGGGTGGGGTGGGGGTTAACTAGTGGTGGCTGTAGCAGTGGGGTGGCTGCAAGCTGGCAGCCCAGGATACAATCCAGGAAGGCACAGCCTAGCAGCGACACAGGCTTATTTCCAGCAGCAAAGGCGCTGCGGATCAAGAAACAGATTACAGATACAGACCAAGGAGTTAGCTTGGGTCTGTCTGCTGGGGAAACAAGGCCAGCAGCTAGGACACGGGAAGTTTGCAAGAGGGAGTTCTTACCAATCCCCAGGACAGCAGCAAGCACAGAGACAGGAACGGCAGTAGCATTGGAGGATGGAGAGAGGATTCAATTCACTTACAATAATCAGGAGATCTGCAGGCACAAATTTGTTGTTCGTGGGAGGGGAGTTTAAAAACGGGGCTATGCTCAAAAACAAACAAGAGCGGGGAGAGGGCCCCCCAAAGACCCTTAGCTGATCAGACCAGGTGGCAAAGCAAGGACCTTCTCCAGAAAATGTCCGGCTTTAAAGGCAAACTCAGGCAGTTTCCCACCAGTATTTTTGATTGGCTCCTCTTGATACAGGGGAGGAGAGAAGGCAGGGAAAAGCTGCAGGTAAGCATAGGCATGCCTGGGCATGTTCTGAGCCACAGGTATGACTCGTATGCTTAATTAGTTGGCCACTTCAGGGCTTGCATTTCTGGGCAGTGCCCCCCACACCGAGCCCGGGTCTGAACAAAGGAACCAAACAAAGAAGCAAGAAGCCCCCTCCCTAGGCAGAGCAATGGCTCCAGTTAGTCTGTACAAGCCATTCTTATGAATAGGGCTGTGACTTTAGTTAGCACAATGGCCGGGAGGGGCGGCCACACAGGACAAACAGAAAGGAGAGGGGAAAAAGGAATGCAGCAGGGGGACGCTGTAACGGACATCCATCTTGAGCATGTTGGTGTTAAATGACTAATTTGATTTGTCACTTTGCAAGGTGACATAAGATAAGTGAGGCAGCAAAATATAAGATATCAACTCCTGTAGTGCATAGATAGTGTATTGTACGGTGTATGGAACGGACTATAGGAGGAATACTTTCTGTATTATGATTCTTGTATAGTCAATAAAGATTATAGGAATTAATAAGTAGAATAGCAGTCAAACTGAAATTTTAATGCAGTCCCACAGCTGAAGATAAGAACCAAGAGTGGGAGGGAATTGTGTTATCAGAAATTATTATTTCTTGAGTCGTAGGGTCCTATTCACAAACATGCCTCGTACATGGTCAGCTTGCACGCAAACTGAAGAGAAAAAATCCTTTGTATGTGGCTATAACGTATTTACATGTATGTTTACTTAAATCTGGTAAATTGCAGTGAGAGTCAGACTGATAGCACTGGCTAAAATATAACTCTGTGTGTAATAAATACATTTCCACAAATATCTCTGCCAAAGTATCTCATCTTTGATTTGCTATATTCCAGCTATTTAATCCCATGCAGTACTGTATTGCTACAGTTTGTTGGGATTTTGGTACAAGAAACTTAATTACTGTCAGTTAAATGAATTGCCAGGTTAAGTAACACCTATTTTTGCTGATCAAACCATTTAAAATTATGGGGGATAATTCCTTTGTCTTGTTTCAGGGCTAAAGGTTCATATATTTGGATAGCAATAAATCCCTTTAAATCAACCAAAATCTAGGAAGATCAAGGAGTTAACAGACGTTTACAAAATTAATCATCCCTCAGCCTTTTACTCAGTCTGCTTCCATTTTAATGTAAATGTGTAGAAAACACTAAGCATAATTTCAATTGCCTGTAGGCTGAAACGATAAAAACAAAAGCTTAGGAAGGTCCATTTTTATCACCCTGCTTATTCTGAATTTATTAGCATCTCTGAAAGTTCAGAGGACTATTTATTATATTAGGTTAAAAGACAGCCTACAAAATTCATAATCTTATTAACTAGAAAACAGTTGGCTAATAAGCAAACTGAGTTTGTTTAATCAAGGCTGTAGAAATTGCAGGAGGTTTTGGTTACATAGATGTGACTAGCTACTACTTTTCACTTTTCATACTCGAAAATATTAATAATCCAAGAATTAACCAGACCTGATTTTCTCCTTTATAACGGGAAATACATCTTCGTTGGCAATAAAATAACCACTAGCTCAAAATGAGAAACAGAATTCTCTACCTACGTAGCACCGAGGAGAAAATGGATTTGAGAGGTTGAAGTGAACAAGCATGTGACAAAAAGCTAAACTGGTGGTGAAATTGTTCATGACTGTTAATAGATCAATGTTGAAGTAAAGCTGCTCTTATTTCAGATGCTCTTTAAAATACATGAACAAGAATTTTTTTCCTTGTTTTCCTTAGTGTACATAATTAACTTGTAAAATCAAATATTAGCTCTTGCTAGAAAATGCCATGATCCTTCTATGGGAACATAGGAATTGATGTCTTGAATCAGACTAAAGGTTCATCTCTAACAGAGACCTGGAACAGCTGCTTCAGAGGAGGGTGCAAAAAGCCCTATTATAAGCAGTTATAGAATAAGCTGTCTTTAGCGAAAGGTTCTTCCTGACTCCCAGCAATTAGAGGTTGGCTTATGCCCTGAACCATGAGGCTTTATATAACTCTTCTAAACATTTTATTTTTAATTCTTACTAAAGTAACTCTGGATGCTTTCATTATTCTCATAAATTTCCAATCCCTTTTTATATTCTGCCGAGTTCTTGGCTTCAGTGATACCTTGTAGCAGTTCTACACTATTTGTTTGTTGTATGGTTAGATACTTCCTTTTGTCAGTTTTAAATTTGCTGCCTTTCAGTTTCATTCATTGCCCCTTCTAAATGAAGCACCTGACCTATTTTCCCCTGTAGTATTCATTATTTTGCATACCTTTACCATATCCCTTCTTATTAGGACTCTTCTTTAGAGAAGGAAGAAATCTTTTTAAACTTTCTTTCATAGGGAAGTTTTTTCATGACCCTTACCATTCTTCTCACCCATCCCAGATCACCCTCACTTTTCTGACAGTGTCCAGAACTCAAAACAGTGAGGATGTACCAATGATTATAATATTTTTCAGTGTAATTCTGTAGCTCATTCTTTATGCATCTAATGTTGTTTGCTTTTTTGGCTGCTGTTGTACATTTCATCGATGACTTCATTGAGTTGCTAATAATGTGTATGTCTCTCTTATGGGGAATTATTGTTAGTTTAGAGTCCCAGTAAGGTGTATGAATAGTTTAAAAGTATTCTTTGTTCCTTACCTTTGTTTTCAAACACTGAATTTACAAATTTACCAAAAATGAGTTTAAAAAGTAGAACAGCATTTACTTGAAATGTATCCAATTTGTTGTTGTGCTTTGCAAAAAATACCAGTTATCTGCAAACAAGACAGCTTGCTGCCATGGGACATGAGAGAGACTGGAACTCTCAGATCAATAGCTGAAAGGGAGTGAGTATGTCAAACAGTCAATAAGAATTTTGTTTCAGTGGAAAAGACTTATTTTGGCTTCTTAGTCAAGAATTAAACTGTAAATCTGTGCTGGTGCCAATCTAATTGCATCTCTCCCTCTGTACTTCACATCACTTTTCCCAGGAGGGAACAAACCTAATGAAAAGGTAGAGACTGCTGTGGTGGTAATGGTAACTGGCCACTTGTAGCAAATACAATATTGCCCTTTCTTCCATATTTGGATGAACTAGAGTAACAGGAGTCATAACTCTCAGTGTATCTGTGTAATCCAGCAGAATGAAGGCAGTCTTCCACCTCCACCCTCCCCCTTTCATTTTTTTTGATTGAAATTGAATTTTTTGCTCTGCTGGCATATTTAGCTGAACTAACCACATGCCCTCCAGACTGTCTCCCCCACCATGGAGAATGTGTTTCCTCTTCTAATCCATGCGAGAGCTTTTGCAAGACATTTATTTTCCCCGAATAAGGATGCTCTCCAGATCATTCCTGGGCTGTGACTAACTTAGTATACTGTGATCCACCTAAAGCAGTCCGCCCCTTTCCTCTTTTTTTGTCCATCAGTATTTTCACCATCTAGAAATGATTTCCCCCCCCCCCCCCATTCTTTGGAAGAGATCCTATCAAACAGATCAATCTAAATTATTTGACTCTGTTGAGGGAGCTTAGGCCTTTCTTGAGGTGTTCGGCAGTCTCAGGAGAAGACTAAATAATATCCCGAACTCTACTTTGCCAGATCCATTTTCCATGTGGCTAAATCAGCCAGTTGGGAATCTAATTCTATCACTGGCTCATTTTAGTCCTGAGAGAGCTACCTGTTAGTTGTTTCTGTTTGATCCATAGTCATGAGTTTTTTTTATATATAGTGGCCATTATTGCACTGTTACCCTTCCTCTGTGGTTGTTGGATACTGTTTGCTTTAGCACAGATTATTATGCATCTGTCCAGAGTAATGTGCCATTGCAGGAGAGAGGCAAAAATACATTGTTTCGTAATTGAGTTTTCCTTGTATAAATCCATGGTGCTGGACAGACCTTCCTTGTGCTCATCTATTCTTCTGTACATGTTTAATTAGGCCCAATCCTGCAAACACTTAGATATGTCTTTATGTGGTGGTAATAGTGGCTTTTGGTATGTGTGGTAGATAATGGGTCTGCTCTCAGTGCATAGTTAAACATGTGCTTAATCTTTGCAGGATCAGGGCCTTACCCTGTGGTTTTAAGTCAGGAAAAAATAAGAGGTAACATGTAGTGGGGCTAAAGTGTTGCAATAACAAAATCAATGCAGTGGTTGTGTTGCTTCTTCAGTTTCAAATTATAATAATTGTTCTAGTTTTATTTCGTTTCTGGAAATTCTCATTTTAGGGTTGGGGAGGGTTAGGATACTTTCGTTAATTCAACAGATATATCAGGAGCGGCTTTCCAGCTTAATGAAAAAAGAAAAGGGAATGGTCATAATTCTGCTGCATCAGAGAGATATATTCATTGTTATGACTTTGACTTGCGTCCAGAATAGTGGATTGATACTAAGAGCAATCTAAATTCCAGCTAATCTTGTCTTTCCGTAAGGTATTTTATTTGGAGGGGGGAAATCCATTTGAGAGGTGCCTATTTCATTTCTTCAGTTAAAGATAATCCTCTAACAAAGCTGATAATTAGTCTTTATTGGTATACATTATTCTGTCCAGGGGAGATTAGTTGATTGTTTCAATTAGCAGTCTAATACATTTGAAACAATAATTAAGGAAAGTGAAAGAACGTTACTTCATGCTCTGTAGCAAATCTGACTGGTACCATATATTGAAACAGACCCAGAGTTGGAGACCTTATATTCTTTAGGGCCTGGTCCCCACTAAGCCCCCACTTCTGACTAAGGTACGCAAATTCAGCTACGTTAATAACGTAGCTGAATTCGAAGCTGAATACCTTTGTCCGAACTTACAGCGGGTCCAGACGCGGCAGGAAGGCTCCCCCGTCGATGCCGCGTACTCCTCTCGGCGAGCTGGAGTACCGGCGTCGACGGCGAGCACTTCCGGGATCGATCCGGGATGGATTTATCGCGTCTTAACCAGACGCGATAAATCGATCCCAGAACATCGATTGCCTGCCGCTGGACCCTCCGGTAAGTGAAGACGTACCCTAGGATTCATTCTTGGCACTATGTTCTACTTTATCCTCTCTTACTGCAGTCTTTAGTTGCAACCAGATACTTGTCATAGGGAACATTTTCAAAAGCATGAAAGTGACTAACTCTGTGAGATTTAGGTATCTATGTCATTAAGGTGTTCCTGAAACTCCTCCCCCCCAAATCTTCATAGTTCTGTTTCTCAATTGCATGATTACAAGGCAAGATGGTGAAGGTTAGGAATGGAACTTTTTATTAGTTACCATTTTGTATAAAGGTTCAACAGTTTCTTCCTGAATTCCAAAAAGAACTGCTGCTAGCTCTTAGAATAGATTTATTTAGGTTACCTTGCCTGACCGAGGATCAGATTAAGTGGATGTATCATTGGCCATTTTATCAGTGATACAAAAGGGAATTATGTTTAACTGGATTACTCTGGTTTATATAGGAGGATTGTAGAAGAAAATGTTCTATATGACCATATTTGGAAGTTAAATAGACTGACTACTAAAATTAAAAAAAATATCCTGTTTTAATCAGACATAGCTCAAAATGTATCCCACATAAAGACAAAGGATTTAATTTTTGCATTTGCACAACATTGGAATGTCACATGTTTATTCAGCAATCAGCCCAGTGCACAGCAGAAGCTGTAATAAAAATAAAAGACAACAAGATATTATGTTGTACTGATGGGAGAGAATACAGAATAAAAGGTAAAGTTACTCTATAAAACATTGGTAAGATCCCATCTGGAATATTGTTGACATTTTTGGACACTACACCACAGTAAAGATATTATTGTTTTGGAAAAGGTCAAAGAAGAAAGTTAATACCGTCTATGAAAATAGTAAATCATGAGGAAGTTGTGTTTACTATCCCTAGAAGCCAGGTGACTTCAAGGCCATCTAATCAGTTTTTAAAATTATGAAGATCCATACTTTTTCATAGTGGCTAGGGGTTCAAAAACAGGGAACGTCTCATAAAAACTAGGGAACCAGGCAGGTTCCATAGGAACCATCCATAGTGTAGGAGAGAAGCAGATATTCTTTCTCAACAATATACAAATGTTGGGATTGAGGGTGATATTGGTAGTATTTTATATGAATCTTCTATGTATCTCAGTTTACTTGCTCAATATTATTCTGGCTGACTGCATGGAGTTTGAATCAGAGAAGGTGGAGGGGAGAGAACAGGCAGGAAATGAAACAATGACAGATCCAGTGGGCCAAGTGGATTAAAAATTGATAATTAAAAAGAAAAAGATAAAACAGATTTTTTAATGTAAGAAATGCATTTTTCTTTTTAAGCATAAACCTATTTAAAATTAATTCAAATTATGGCAAACTATATTAAGTATTAAATTTACTACAATCTACTAAAATAATTTAAATTCAATTTAAAAAAAACTGAGCATTTTTGCTGCCATCATTTTAAAGGAAATCAAATCACTGAACTGATGGAAGTCACTGTCTAAGCCCCTGGAACTAGAGTTTGTTGAGGTGCTAAATTAGTTTTGACAGCAGTCACCTCTTTTGCACAGAGAACATTTTTTTCATTTTGGTTTATTTAATTAGTTCAGTTCAATGACTAGTTTATTCAAAGTTGAGAAACTGATCGGGAGTGGAAAAGATCTGAAATCTTGTTTGCCTCTTCCAATCTATGAATAAAAACAGGTATGCGGGGATGAGATCTACTAGTTCTAAAATCTTAAAGGACATGGTGATCAGAAGCAATCAGTTCAGTTCACTAACTACAGATAATACTTTGTTTGTTTAATAAATTAGTTAGTTATAAATATAAAACATATTTTGTGAAACTTACTGTTTCTCTTATGTATCCAGCACTTCTAAGGTAGTTTTATTTAACTAGTTAAAAAAATCCCAATTTTAAAATGCTACTTTTGTACATTATAATTTAATTTCAATTTCCATCTAAATGCAGCTTGACACAAATCAAAGTAAAAATTAATATTCTTCTAGTAAATAAGAAATGCATCATTCACCATTTTCTAACATAATTAAATATTAAAATTAAGACTCTGAATAAATGTATGTTAAGCTATATAATTGCTTACACTATATCTCTATATATTTATTTATCCTCCTGGTTAGCAAAAAGTATCAAACAGATCTGAATGAATAATTGATTTTTCAGATTGGTGTACAAACAAACAAATACAAAAATTAGTTTTAAACTGAAATTTTTCAGTTTTGCAATCTGAAAAAAAAAAACTGAAATATTTTTTGGTCAGGTTGAATGAAACATGTCATATGTCAATGTGAAACCACATTTTTCTAAATGAATTTGTGAAGTTTTTGGAGAATTTCATATTTTGGTGAAAATTCATCCAGCTCTAGTACCAAATCTGGTAAGAAAACCACAGAATCAGCATCAACATAGCAGTAGAGAATTCCCTTAAAATAGAAGAACCATCTGCCAACTAGAGGGAGGTGCCTCAACTGAAAGCTTACACTTCTGAAAGTTTCTGAAGGATATAAATTAAGTTCAAATCCCCAAGGTAATTAACCTCACAAACAAATGAGAGCTGAATGGTAGCATACGGATAGTAAAAAACTGTCCTTCAGCAGTGTCGAAGAAGCTTTTTGAAGGACTCTAGGATTTTTCAGCATCTAAACACTTGGTTGGAACTATTGAAACTCGATGCAAGAGGTGTGGGAAGTCCTCTCTAAGGAGAGGAAGCTGCCATCTGCTATTTTATCAGATGCATCCAGGTTTTTCTAGCAATGTTCTGCAGGCCTGTATCTGTGAATTCCTTCTTTCCTGAAGAGAAATGCCTGCCCTGCAGGATGACTTCCATTGGAGTCACATACTGTTCCTGCATTTAAAAACATGGACAAAGGTTCTTGCAGGACAGGAGGAATTCAAAGGGGATAGGAATGTGTGGCTTTTTCCTGCTTAGTTCCAGTGGTCATGGCATGGATGGAGAGATTTTTTTACAAGGCTAGACTGTTCCTTACATCCTTTTAGCCCAGGGGTTGGCAACCTTTCCGAAGTGGTGTGCCGAGTCTTCATTTTTTCACTCTAATTTAAGGTTTTGCGTGCCAGTAATACATTTTAATGTTTTTAGAAGGTCTCTTTCTATAAGTCTACATACAACAATAGTTACTTTATATATTATAAAGTAAATCAGGTTTTAAAATGTTTGAGAAGCTTCATTTAAAATTATATTAAAATGCAGAGCCCCCCGGACCGGTGGCCAGGACCCGGGCAGTCTGAGTGCCGCTGAAAATCAGCTCATGTGCTGCCTTCGGCACGTGTGCCATAGGTTGCCTACCCCTGTTTTAGCCAATCAAGAGGTCAAAGAAAGGACACTTGATTCTGTTCAGGAAGACAGTGGAACAGGGGTCTTGAGAGGGCTGGGATTTCACAAGATATTGTGTTACCTAGTGTGCTGACTTCTCCAATTACTTACAACTATTAAAGCAACTTTTATGTTAATGCACTATCAGACTGGTGAAAGGGTTGTGCCTTTTTCCAAAAGAATGGCAATAGTAATGAAATTGGTTCTAGAAATAATTGAATGGATATGCCATAGAGCTGATAGGAACACAAAGATGCTTTCCTTGGCATAAATAATCCATATGAAAAGGAAACCCTAGGACATGAGTGCCACCTTTTGCTAGGGGAAAGCTAGAATATGTTCCTGTGAAAGAACTCTCTGCAGTGTGGGAAGATCTCAGAAGGAGCCCAAGCTGTGCTCTCCCCTTCCTGCCCCTCCCCCCACAAAAGGCAAAACAAAAACCCAGTCTCAACCAGTTCAACCATTCTGGATTGTATTCCTACTATAGGACTCTCATTTATTTCTTGAAAAGGATCCTTTTTTCCCCCTGTGGGCTTGGTAGAACTAAATTGCACATTCCCATAGTGATCTTTCTTGCTTCTTTCTGCTCACTCTCATGGTTTACAGTATCTTCATACAGAAATGTGTGTGTAATTTAAAAAAATTAGTGATTAATATATTAATGTTTGAACATGTTTTCCGGACAAGAAAGAGCTCTAATCCTTTTGTCTAGCAGCTCATGTTGTATGATACTCTGACTTGGATTAATTCAAACCACTGTTTGCAGAAAACTCACCCTCAAACTGAGATATAAAGTAAGATTTGAACTAATTCAGTTTACAAGCTTGTTTTATAATGTCAGCCACCACTTTCCTTCTATTCTTTATGGGTAACCATATTGGCAGCATGAAAACCGTATACGCCTTTAAAAGTTGTTTGACACGGACACATCTGACTGGAAATTAGAGATTGAAAAGATTTTGAAAGATTTAGTCCATCTCCCTGCCTCCTACTCTCCCATCAACACAGGTCTGTTCCATACAGTGCACATATATTTATAAAGCCTAGTTTTAAATGACCTGCATTAAGAGGCTTCCATCAGTTTTCTTGGGAGGCTGTTTTTCAATCTTAGATCTCACAGTTGGGAAAATTTGCCTGATAACGTACCCACACTTTCCCCCTTCCTTAGTTTCTTTTCATTACTACTAGTTATCCCCTTGTATCCCCCTAAAAATTCCTATCCTTCACTTGTATTTATACCTTTCACATGTCTGTAGACACTCATTGACTGCTCCCACCCTTGTCTTGTCTCTTGAGCCAGGTGATTAGTGCTCAATTCTCTTAGTTTTTCTTTCTAAAGAAATTCCTTCAGCCCCTTGGTGATTTTGTTGCCTTTCTCTTTAATTTGTCTTTATTAAAAGATATTTTAATAACAATACTTCTATCTTGCATTTGGATTAAAGGATCTTGAATTGCTTTACAGACAATTATGAATGAAACCTCACAGCACCTCTGTAAGGTGAGAGAAGGTGTTTCTCTACTTCCTCTTCCTCTGTTTTATTATATTTAGAGTACAGAAGGAGTATCTGAGGCACAGTGAGATTGTGATTTACCCATGGACTCAGGGCACATGGGAGAGCCTAGATCACAATGCAGTTTGCCTGATTCCCAGTTCAATGCTTTAATCATACTGAAGTGAATAAGTTTTGCACAGGTTCTACTGAAGAAATGAAGGAGAGAGAGACTACTTTGCACACAGTGATTTGTGGGATTAGGAAATCCAAATGCACTTTGGAATTGAGGTACAACAACGGCAGTTTGCTGAGTAAAAATAATTAGACGCTATGGTGCCAGGAAAACCGTGCTGGGAAATGAGATTAAGGATCTAGCAGAGGCACTTAAAATTAAAAAAAAGCCAACAAAAAGCAGCCCACCAAGGCTAATTGGATTAAGGTACGAGGTATTAGGAATGAGCTGGAGGGAATACTGTGCAGCAGAACCATTAATATACGGAGAAGAGTATTTGAGGGATGAATGCATGCCTTTTTCATCCTGCCCTACACCAAAATCCAAAAAATGTCAAAAACTCATCCCCTTCTGAGTTTTGGTTTTATTAACAATAACAAATTTCAGCTCAAGCCATTTTCCCTTGCTTGACTGCTCAGCACGTTTCTTAGATCCTCTCTGTGTCTAGAATGCCACTCCTTTATATCTGAATGGGGATTGAGCCACCTGCATCAGCGAGTCAGCAGTACCCACTTAACCCTTGCTAATAGGATGGATATTTGAGGCAAATTGCCAAGCTGTTGGCAGGTGAAAGCCAGAAATTGGCACAAGGAATTACTGAGAGACAGAAACAATAGGTGTTGAGACAAGAAGGGGCCACTGACAAGACTCAGGGAAAAAATATGTGATTTAGGGCTTACCATAAAGATCTGTATCTGCAGTGGGTAAGAAGAGTTGGAAGAATATTTAGGCATGGCTATGTTGTCTAAATTGATTATACAAAATAAGGCTTCTAATGCGGGAGAGGGAAGTCAAGAAAGGTCTGATAAATTTAAGTAGATTCCCCAGGGTGTGATGGGCATACCTCTGAGTTCTGTAAAAAAAAAAAAAAAGTTTAATCATCAACTGACTCCATTTATGGGGAGTGCTTTGAACCATATACGTACAGTAGGAATGCTGCCTAAAATGACAAATAATGCTGCTGTATCATTGTATATTATTTTAAAAATTCAAATGTCTGTTAGAATTCAGGAACAATATATATATAATATAGTTCCTGAATTCTTTCTTTTAAAGTGCAATTGTGAACTGTTAGCAAAATTTTGGCTACCCCATGGACCAGCTAATTCGCTTGTATCAAGTGTGGTTGGTCAAAGGGTGCTGCCTTGTGGATGATCTAAGGAAAATATTACTGTGAATAACAAGCAAAATCTGGGACCCATGATAGCTGTCTCAAAACCACAATTAAGTGATTTGTGTACAGTTATGAACTGTTATGAAATAAGGGGCTTACTCGTTTTGATGTGCAACAACACCATTGACTGAGGGATATACAAATGATGCACCTGCAGATGAGTTCTGTTTAATGGGATGACTGAGGCAAGGGTGTCTCTGTCCCCACTGCTGTATATGGAGTTTAACTGGGGGATTGTCCTTGGATAGGAAATAGTAAAATTCAGGGATTGTGTGATGAAATGGTCTATAGATGAATGATACTAAAACCTCTGGTAATAAACTGAAAATTGAAAAAGTGAGAGTTATATACCTCAGCATCCTCAAGGTTCCCCCACAAATTTAGACAAGCAAAGGTTGTTCTCTCGCATGAAAGATATGTTGAAACTGAAGAGTTTTAGTTTTAAATAGAGATTATTCAGAAAAACTTGGGGAGCAAGCTTCATCCAGAAATGGGGAGAATTTGTAGTCTAAACGCTGCACTACCTGTACATGGGCATAGCTCATCAGGATATCATATCGCCACGCTGCAGTAATTGTCAGATACTATGGGACATGGACTGTGCCTTTCCTTAGCCTATAAACTGACATGAACATTTATGGCATTGTACTGAGTTGAAAGGTGGTAACCCAAATTTGAAACCATGTTTTTTCCCCATTCTCAATACATGTGCATAAGTGAGTGAAGTTTCTTAAATAAGTATTTTCAGGACGGAGTCTTCAGTTTAACTAGTTCCATCTCCTTTACATACTTTTATTTATGTATTTATTGAAGGCAAAAATGGGCAGAGAACCTTCAGTTTAACTAGTTCCATCTCCTTTATGTACTTTTATTTATTTATTTATTGAATTTAAAAATGGGCAGAGAACCTTGTATAGATTGTGGCATGGTGATCAGAATTTGGGTCTAATGAGGTGTCTTACTTAAACTGTCCACAATCAATGGGGCTAACCTGCCTTTCCTTCTGCAGAATGACTTGGTAAGAATGTTATCTATCTGACAACTGTGGAATCTGGTAGGGTCTCACTATCTTAACTTCAGAGTACATTGTTTTATCACACAGCGTATACCTTGTTCATCAGATTCCTTCCACTGACATAAAAGCAAACTTCAAAAAAGAAAAAAAAAACAATTAATGAGACCACTTAGTAAAATTTTATATTAATCACTAACTTCAGTTCTGTGTAGTGCATCCTAAAACATTCAGCCTCCTTGTTTTTGTCTAGTATGTGTGACATACTAATCCCCGTACAGAAAGAGGAACTGGTCTTGTGCATGCTTGGTTTACAATGTGATATTATTAGAAGTCTCATACTTCAAGGAACTGCTAGTTATATGGCAACTTTGTTTTCTCACATGGTTTTCCCCTCTCCGTATGTATAGAATGTTATGTTGGGTTTGGTAGAGGGGAAGCTTCTGTTGAGCTTTCCCACCATTACTAAATTCTTATGTTTATGGTGT
Organism: Malaclemys terrapin pileata; assembly: GCF_027887155.1. Classification (NCBI taxonomy): domain Eukaryota; kingdom Metazoa; phylum Chordata; order Testudines; family Emydidae; genus Malaclemys; species Malaclemys terrapin. Next base: position 50,315,250 of record NC_071505.1, read on the forward strand.
ATTAACTTTTTATTTAATTTATATCTTTATTTTATTCTGCTGTTCTACTGTAGAAGTCATATTATCTTGCAAAATGATTCCTGCTTTTCTTGGCTAATCTATTTGCAATCTCTTTTCTTGCAGTGGTTACATTCAGGTGATCTTTTTAAAAATGCAGTATTTCACACAGTACCATGCTGGAGTTTACCTAATAGAAATATTTGCATATTGAAAACTACCTGGTATAATTAAAGTACTGGTTGCAAGTAAATTTACATCAAAGTAAATGCAGTTCAGTAGTAGGATGATCAGAATATCATACCACTTCCAAATCCTGCACCGACTGCCAAGATTAGTGTCTGGGTGCACCAGGGTTGCAGAGTAAAGGTCACTTCAAGTGTCCTTCAGATTTTGATATGTTTAAGTGGATACTTTGGATGATGAGGCACGTTGTTTTACAGAATATTACTGTGTTTAACTATCAAGTTGAAAACAGTCATTGTTGCTCAGTTTCACTTCATTTCAGTCATTTGCACAGTGCAAAGTTTGTGAGACCTGAGAAATAGCCTGACATTTAGTTACCCCTCCTTTTGTTCAGCAAAATCATATTGTAACATACAACTGTGTTCTGTGTTATAAGTGATAATGACAGTGCTGATGTTACTGAAGGGGAGGCAGTATAGTCTGGTGGACAGGACACGGGGTCAGGTGTCTGGAGACCAGCACTCTGTTTCTTTCTCTACCACTGACCTGCTGTGTGACCTTTGGCAAGTCATGCCCGCTCTGTGCCTCTTCTTCCACCCACACTATCCTTTGTTTGTCTTGCCTATTTAGATTGTAAGCTCTTGGGAGTGGGATCTCTCTCTCTCTGTTTGTACAGTGCCTAACACAATATGGACCTTATCTTGTTTGAGGCTTCAGGGTACTACAGTAATATAAATAAGTGAAGAAAATCCTTTAGATGTAATAGAAGAACTACAGAAAAATATGCAATAAAATTATGTGTAGTCATTACTTCTAATACAGACCTATTGACCAAGTCTAAGAAGGAAATATGGTGTACTCTATGAGGGGTTCTGAGTCTCACACAGGCACCTGGCGCAAAAATGCTGTATAAATAATGTCACTCCCACCAAGAGACCCCTTCCTACTTTAATACAGCAGTTCTCTAGTCTTTTCATTCTCACTTGATTTGAATGAGTCTCCTGTGGACCCACCTCTATCTTCCAGCACCCCAGTGTTCCGTCGTCTCGGTTCTCAAATTATTCATTATGCAGACCACTGGGAATGTCTCCATGAAGGAATGTTCACAGAACAGAGTTTGAGATCTACTAATCCCTACAAACTGTTATCTACTGGATGTCACCATCTAAAGATGTCTACACCTATGTTTTGGGGATGGTGATTTTCAACTTGGATTCAACCCCTGGATTTCTTTCTCAGTTGCTGTTTTGGAGATTTAAGACCTAATTCAACCAAATACTTAAGTGCATACTTAATACGATTTCTTGTATGTGCAAGTGCTTTGTTGAATTAGAGCCTAAAAGACCAACCAGAAGAAAAGGAGAAAAACAGATAAATTTATTTACAAGTCTAACAAAACTGTGGGGTAACTATTTAGATATAAAGTAGTAACAAATAATCACCATAATACAAAATAAGCAGAAGTTTAAAAATAACTACGTACAAGAAAAGTTAAACCACAAACTTGTGAACAACAAACATATATTTATTTCCTGAGCTACAGTCACAGCTAAGAGCAATTCTTGTCATAGTCTTGTCCCTCAAGGCTTTTACTCAGTTTTCTTGTAGTCTACCAGTGCAGATACAGTCAAAGGCTCTGTCAGTTTGGGCAAATTCCTCTGCTATACAGAGTCCAGTTCAGGCCTCGCACATGCACAAGGGCCCATCCACTACTATTACATTATTTTGCATGGTTTTGCATCCCGGTCCATCCTGGCTAATATCCATTGCCAGATTGAGGCCATAGTTTCTTCTTTCACCAGGTTAAGATAATCACATCTACACTTTTTCCAAGATGTGTTCATCCATTAACCTGCAAGCCTGGACACCCGCCTCCATTCTTGGTTAATTCCATCTACAAGCTGGCTTTGCTAGTGAAGAATCTAAACCAGTCCAAAATATGGCTTCTATGGCTTCATCCTTGTTTGCTGCTACTCAGCTGTGTGGCCAATTAAACTCTCAGTAGATATGATGCCTTTTAATATAGGGTATGTGCTTCATATTTTAGGGGAGGAAGGGTATTTAATTGTCTGAAAGATTTAAAAAAAAAAAAAGACAAAAAATTAAATTATATAAAATCAGGTTTCAGAAAATACAAACCAGTTGGGATCTGAGGGGTGAGGTGTGTGCATTCTTTCCCCAATCCCAAGAAGTTTACAAAAATTTACCAGTTGGGATTGTCATGTATTCTTGCTATGTAATGCACAAGAAAACAAAACGATGGTTAGAAGGGTCATTGTCAGAAAGGAAGAGCATTTGGTCAGGACAGTGAGATTCATCTGCGTGGAGCAGTGCTCCGTGGTGGATGTGGAGATGTAGATGGGACTTGAAATTCTGATTCAACGAGGATTTACGGCCTGATCCAAAGCCCATTGAAGTCAATAGCCTTCCATTGTCTTCACTGGCTTTGGATCAGGCCATTAAGGCTTGATCTTGCAGGCTCTGGCCCCAATCCAGCAAAGCATTTAACAACATGGGACTACTCATGTACATAAAGTTAAGCATATACTTAATTTGCAAACTCAAATCAACCAGAAGCAATGAGTTAATGCCTCAATTCAGCAAGGCACTTATTTGCCAAACCATAATTTTGGCTACATAATGTTTGCAGGCTGTCTCAAAATTGATAGAAGAGCTCTGCATAGCTCAAAAGCTTGTCTTTCACCAACAGTAGTTGGTCTAATAAAAGATATTATCTCACCCACCTTTTCTCTCTGATATACTGGGACCAACATGGCTGTAATAACATTGAAAAGTAAAATACAGTCTTCTGCGTAACAATGTGTTTGCTTCGTAAATGTAACTTTAAAAAATCTGGTAGCATTTACTGTAGTTAATTTCTATTTTTGGAATGGAATATACCAATATTCACAAAAAATATTCTGATTGATCCAATCTACATATAATATATATTTTGGATTGTCAGTCAGTGAAAACGTTTGAAATTTTGACATCCTAATTGGGGATCGGAAATTTTTTGGGGTTCTTGAAAATTCACCAAGAATGGTTAAAATTTTTTCCTGTTAGCTCTAGTCTCCACTTCCCTGGCACTAGTGAAAATGGTTCTCAGTAAGTTAGCATCCCACAATTCATCTGCCTTTTCCATTCAGTCTTGCTTTTTTCCTCCATGTTCCCATATTCTCTTTCTCCTCAGTGTTGGTAATGCGTGAAGTTTTGAACCTAGGTGGGCCTCTAACTCTCACGTGACTTGATAGCTTAGGAAAGTATGATGCAAATCCATTAATTGGCTCTGATTTGTAATAGTTTATCAATTGCTAAGTCTCAGTCTGTATGATGGTGAAATATGATTTTTTTTTTCCTTTTTTTCCCCTCAGCAGAAGGAATCAGGTGTCATTCAGGGATTCTGCTATTGGCCTTCCCTGAACTATCTTCACTTCTGGTGGAGAGGATGAATTGGGCTATCAGTGGCTTCCATTGAAGATCCTGTGTTTGTTCTAAGCTGTGACATGAAACATAGCACATGGTTCATGAATGCAAAATGAACTGTGCTTTTAAATCTGAATTCTAACAAAGTGGCTCAAAAGTGTGAATTAGTAATTACTTTAACAGTGCTTTGTAGTAATTTACACATTTGAAGTCTGCTATGATTTAATTAATTCAGGTTACACATGAACGTCGAAGACTTCACACTGAATATTTTTTAAGCGCAAACAAAGCGTGATATATACAGAAACTGCACTGTGCAATTTTGGCTAAAGTCCAGAAGTGTGTGTTCAGAGGTTTGTTTGAGGGAGGGAAGAGGAGAGGTGCACATTTATAACAGAACATTTTTATTTATGCGTTGCCTAGTCACTGATGTGTAAAGAGAGGTAAATTGACTGAAATTGTGAAATTACAGTTTCTTTCTCCTGGTACTACTTGACCATCCTATTTTAAAAGAGCTGAGCCAGGCAATTCTGGAAGGAATGCAAATAAATGAAACTTTATTTGAGTGATTAAAAAAGTAAAGGAAACAGTCTTCTGTATAAACTGCAGCAACTGAAAATTAAGTAACCTAAGAAAACTATTACAGAACAATGAAAAGTTAAAATGGCAATGGATTTTTCTCTCCTTTTGGTAAATGCCATCCAAATGCAAGCCCAGAAATAGTTCATGATCTAACTTCCTAAAAGACCCAAAGCAAAACAGGAACATGAACATGAGAAAACAGAATTCTAAATAATAGACAGACACTAGATTTATTTATCTATTTTACAAGAGGGTTTCCCTTGGTTTTATAATCCATTTTAAAAAAATCTTTCTCTATATAATAGATACTCTGGAGACTAAAACTCAGGCCGTGTGGATTTGTTGAAAGCACATCACCAATGAATTACACAGGCTTTTCAGTATAGACAAGGCCCCCCAAAAGGGCTCCCACTGTGGATAAAACATCCCTTTGGGGAAACCTATGTCTCACTGTGACATAAACAGTAATAGCCATGCCTGTATGGGAGGAAAAACTGGCAGCCTGGGGCCCGCTTTCTTTCATGCAAAAAGCCTTCTGTGAGAAAAGGTCCATTGCACAGATGTACATGCAGATGGTTTGAGCTGTATCAGAGTCTAGCTTTTCGCTTTCTAAGTGCTTCTCCTTATTTTGAAGGTACTTACCTCCAATGTATATCTGTAACTTCCCTTTGTTGGCAGATATTCTGTGCATCTTTTACTTGGTTATTCTTCTTTTGACTTCAAACATTCACTGTGTTTTGGTATGGGGGTGCTTCCCTGGGCGTATGCAGTCAGCATCTCAAGAACTGATGCTTTCATTAAAAAAAAATATGAGGAGTGTAGTGCTCAGCTACTGTGTTGCATCCCTAGGGGAACAGGCTTTGCAATATCTTCAATATACAGGCACATCCATGTATATTGGTTTGTTGTACTGTTCCTTTTCCAGATAGGCCATTGGTCAGTTCTGTTAGACATACTAAAGAAATTAATAGACAGATCATCTAGCATTTAGGCTGTATTGACAATATTTTATTATAGTATTTGTGCTATTTTTGTCATATTAACAATATAATGTTGGCTACGGTTGTGTATTATACAGTGATTATAACTGCTATGGGGGAGCTGAGCACAGAGGTCTAGTGCAAAGTGTTAATTTTCAAGAATTAGTACTATTTACCATGATCACAACTTTCAGTGTGTGATGATGCAGGTAAAAGCGGATGATACTGCTTATTACAAACAAACATGAAATATATTGAGAAATTTTCAGAACATCATATGGATCCCATCCATTTTTGGAATCATTGCTCACAATTGTGGCCAGTACAATGAGGAAAAATGGGAGACATAAAGGGGAAAAGGGATGTTGTGTAGAAAGAATATTAAAAACATACCGATCCTTTGTGCCTCTAGTTTGGTGTCTTTAGGCACTACTAGCATCAGAAGACCTGTTGCTTTTCACCTTAATATAACAGGGAATCTGGGAACTTGTTTCATTTGTGCTCTGAGGAAAAAATGTTAATTTCTGAGGTTCTGCTGCACTATCTAAATACTCTTCATTGAAAACACATTTTGGAAATACTTTATTTCACATCAAATATTCATAGAACTTTTGTTTTTAAACATTTCCATAAATGAAATGGGGACAAGCAGGCTTGACTAATCCCTTTGGGCATGTCTACACTTACCTCCGGAGTGATCGATTCAGCAGGGGTCGACTTATCGCGCCTAGTGAAGACGTGATAAATCGACTGCCAAGCCCCCTCTCATCGACTCCGGTACTCCACTGGAGCGAGAAGCATAGGCAGAGTCGACAGGGGAGCGTCAGCAGTCGACCTACCGCAGTGAAGACACAGCGGTAAGTAGCTCTAAGTATGTCGACTTCAGCTACGCTATTTTCGTAGCTGAAGTTGCGTAACTTAGACTGACTTAGCTCGCTCCCCCTCCCCCCCAGTGTAGACCAGGCCTTTGAAATTCTCACTTTTTGTAATGAAATTGCATTTGTCAAAGCTTGGAGCTGCGTCAGGACTAGCAAGTGTATGCTAAATGGTGAGAGGTGATCCTGTACCAAACCTGTCACGAGTGGTTTGGTCCTGCACTCAGATATGTGAGGTCATACCCTTGTGCCTCGGGGAAGTCCGTTGAAGACTGATTGCACAGATCTGATTGCGGGACCTGGGCCTAAATGGTTAGAAAAGAAATGTGACTGTACAGTAACTCCTCACTTAAAATCGTCCTGCTTAACGTTGTTTCGTTGTTACATTGCTGATCAGTTAGGGAACATACTCATTCAAAGTTGTGCAATGCTCCACTCTTACGTTGTTTGGCTGCCGGTTTTCTCCACAGCTGGCAGCCTCCCTACGCCCCCCTCCCCCCAGCACCTCCCGCCTTCCGACAGACCCCGCGGATCAGCGCCTTCCCTCTCCTCCCCTCACCTCCTGCCTGCGGCAATAAGCTGGCTTGTGGCGTTTTGGAGGCAGGAGGGAGGGGGAGGAGCGAGGACTCGGCGTGCAGGCTCCCCCTCCCTCCCCTGCCTCCCGAATGCAGCAAGCCAACTGATTGCCCTGGGGAAGAGGGAGGGGGAAGGAACGAGGACTCGGCGCACAGGCTCCCCCTCCCTCCCATGCCTCCCGAACGCAGCAATCAGCTGGCTTGCGGCATTTAGAAGGGAGTGGGGAGGAGCCAGGATGCAGCGTGAGAAGTAAAGGGGGAGGAAGGGGGGGGGAGAGGGGGAGAGGCGGGTCAAGGGTGGGGGTTTGCGGTGGAGTGGGCGGGCTGAGGGTTGAGCTCCCCACCCCTGGTGCTTGCAGAGTAGGGGAAGCTGCCCTGGAACCTAACCCCACCCCATTTACATTAATTCTTATGGGGAAATTGGATTAGCTTAACATCGTTCCACTTAAAGTCGCATTTTTCAGGAATGTAACTACAGTGTTAAATGAGGAGTTACTGTATTTTTGTCATAGTGTGGGGTGTTTGTGACTGGAAGATCATTTATATAATTTGTGAAGGCTGAATCCAGGATATGTCAATTCAAAGCTGCTTTCGAGAGTAGCTAATCTCATTCTAGAATCAAGCCTTAAAATATAGCTAAAATGATATTCATAGTTTTAGTAACAATTACTCCTGGGGGAATTCTGCACCAAAACAATAAAATTCTATGCACAATATTTTAAAATTCTGCAAAATTCTGCATATTTTATTTGTAAAAATAACACTATATAATCACACCGATTTCAATTATTTTGGTAATCTATTTCAAATTAACTGTGAGCAAATAACAATACAGACACACACAAAATTTCCCCCAGGAGTAGAGAGTTAAAGAAGCCACTATAACAACCCAGTTCCTGTTTCTCCAAGTACTTCCTCCCCACAGAGCCCAGTGTGGGGTGACCCCCCCCAGCCCAGACATCCGCACCCCTTCCCCTCCAGAGCCGCAGACTCTCTCCAATCCAGACACCTGTGTCCCTTACCCCCCAGAGCCCAGGGATCCAGACAGAGAAGCAGCTTGATGCGCGTCCCAGTCTTTATGGAGTTTCCTGCATGCCACCTCCTGCCTTCAGGGAGTGCTGAGAACTGCAGATGCCGGAAACCCTCCAGCTCCCTCCCACTCCCCCCCGCCCCCGCCCCCGCCCAGCACTGTCTTTTATTTGCGAGCTGGACTCTGCTAGGTCCAGAGGCCCCTAGTGGCAGCCAGCAGCTCTGCAGCCCATTTCTGGCGGGGGGGATGGGGGGGGGAAGGAAATTCTGCATGTTCAACATTAATTTTTGTGCAAATTCTGCATGCGCACTGGCACAGAATTCCACCAGGAGTATAACACTATAGTAGTAGCTTGGATCAGCATATAAGGGGAAAGTACATCAGTAATTAGGGAGAGGGAGACATTTGACGGTATTATTTGAAACTATCTTTATGCCACCGTTATCTTGGTTAAAGTCATCTGGATGCAATAGGTGTACTTTTGAGCTAGGGTCTGAGTCGTATATGATATGTACATAATATTTGTGAAGCTACCAAAGGTATTAATCTGTGACTAGCTGTTTTCTGGTAAATACATCTAAGATGATGGACTGATCCTACAAATCCGTACTCAGGTGTGAGGATTTGGGATGTAAAATACTAAATGGTTAAACAGTTAACTGGTAAGCATTAGTCTTACCAATTAACTGACCCTAACCGTTAACCACCAGCCCCAGGGCGGTGTAGCCCCAGCTGCACCAGTCTGCCGACCCCAGGCTCGGCCACCCAGGCCAGCTGGTCGGAGCAGCCCCAGCCCTGGGCCCGTCTGCCCACAGCTCCAGCTGCACCCACCGGCCGGAACAGCCCAACCCCTCTCCCTTTAATTGGTTAACTGATTAAATGACATAATTTTAATCGTTTAAATGGTTAGCTTTTTAAATGGATATTTACATCCCTAGTGAGGATTCATACGAGTAAGGATTGCATGACTAGGTCCTAAAGCCATAACTCTGTTAACACTTGCCTACATGGCCGGAAATTAAAGGGGATTATTCACATGAGGAGTGATAAGCATATGCAAAAAACTTTGCAGGATTGGGACCTGTATTTGAAATATGGTGAAATATGGCTCCTAAAATAACTTAAAACAAATTATGACCATAATTTTCAAAATGCTGAGCTGAGCTTGAATCCTTTTATTTTATTAGCATAAAGACGCTTGAGGAATTCAGTCTCTGTTTTTTCATTTTAGTGCCTTAATATTTTCCTTTGGACTGAGGCAGTGAGTTTGTATTTAATGGGGCTCTGCCATCTTTTGTTGAATTGGTTCTTTTCAATTATACCTTGGAAACTTAGGGCATTATTCTCTACTCTCTGCATGGCTCTTCAGTTGCACAATGCCTGTTAGTGTTAATGAGAGTTGAGACTAATGTTTTCTCTCTAGTACTTTAAACTTCAGTTACAACAGTCTGCCAGCAGAAATGAGCTGTGCTCATTAAATAACTTTAGAGCTGGTATTCTGGAGTAAATTTATCAAATTCATAGGATTCTGCCAGACAAACTACAATGAATTGCTTATACCTCCAGCCACTGACACACCTTCCCTTGCAAAGTCTTATCTGTTCTGGCTTTTCACTCCTTTCTCTTGGGTTCTCCCCTTGATTATTTTTCTCCCCAACTCCCACAGAGACCTCCCTAATGCATCCAGATACCTGTGCTAATATGTGCATTGCTCTCACTCTGCTTCTTGTTTCCCCAGGGGAATCTCTCTTCACAAGTGAGAAGACTATTTTAAGCTAGAGTACAATACATAATATTTTAAAAATTGGCTTTTGATGTGATTTATCCCAACCTTTCATGTCAGAAGTGTTACAAGTTACAAAGTAGTTTTTCTTCATTAGTAGAGGAGTGAAGGAGAAACTGACTTCTGACTTCTTTGTTTGGTTTGTCTAGGATTTAAAGGTGTATTGTTGGAGCATAGAATTATAGCAGTTTAGGGCTGGAAGGCACCTTGAGAAGTCATCGAGTCCAGCCCCCCGGTACTGAGGCTGGACCGAGTGTGTCTAAACCATATCTGACATGTTTGTCCAACCTGTCTTAAAAACTGCAGTGAAGGGTATTCCACAATCTCTCTAGCCTATTTCAGATCTTATACCTTTATGGTTAGAAAGCTTTTCCTAAGTGAGATTTGTTAGATTTTGTTGCAGATTAAACACATTACTTCTTGTCTTGCCTTCAGCGGACATGGAGAACATCTGATCACTGTCCTCTTTATAATAGCCTCTATCATATTGGAGTACTATTAACAGGTCCCCCTCAGCCATCTTTTCCCAAGACTATTTAAGGGGAAAAGGAGTTCAGGAGAGCTGGCAGTTTCTCCAGGAGACCATATTAAAGGCCAACTGCAAACTATCCCAATGCAAAGGAAAGATAGAATAATAAGAGGCCAGCATGGCTCCATTGGGAGATTTCAGTTAGCAGCGCAGAAGTAAGGATGACATGGTATGTTCTTTCCCCTCTTACTTCTGCACTGCTGCCTGCAGAGCTGGGCCCTCAGTCAGCAGCCGCCACTCCCTGGCTGCCCAGCTCTGAAGGCAGTAGTGCAGAAGTAAGGATGGCATAGTATGATATTGCCGCCCAGTTGCGCTGCTACTGGCGGGGAACTGCTTTCAGAACTGGACGCCCGGCCACCAGCTGCTGCTCTCCAGCCATCAGCCTCTACTCTCTGGCCGCCCTGGTCTGAAGGCAGCACAGAAGTAAGGGAGGCCTCCCTAAAGTAACCTTGTGACCCCCGCACCTCCCTTTTGGGTCAGAACCCCCAATTTGAGAAATGCTGGTCTCCCCCATGAAATCTATATAGTATTGGGTAAAAGCACACAAAAGACCAAATTTCATTGTAGGAGACCAGATTTCACCGTCCGTGATGCGTTTTCCATGGCCGTGAATTTGGTAGGGCCCTAACTATAGCACATGCTAATCTTCTCAAATCACAACTTAGAGGGGGAGCTTAAGTTTTAACTCTCCTAGTTAAGCATGGTAGCTAATGCAATCTAACAACACACCTTTTTAAGTCTAGTCAGGACAAAATTTATGTTTATTCAAAGTCACATCTGATTACTCTATTGACAAATTATTTTACCACTTCTTACTCATAACAATGCCAACAAGTTATGGGAGAGGAAGCTGAGTTCTAATCATGCTGGAACATAATGATCAGAATTGTTAAGGTTCAATTGAAAGGCTGAATTCTACCTTCAATTGTACCTTTGAAGACTTTTGAAGATGGGTATAATTGAGTGCAGAATTGGACCTATTGAATCTTCCTTTCTGCTGTTGAGATGCAAACCAGAAAGAATACAACTTAACTTTCTGGTCTTGGCTTGGATTTGCTGAGCTGTCAGTTAGAAATAACACTACAAATGACTTGCATCATGTTGTTAAACAGGATAAATGTGATTTAGTAGTCACTATCTGTCTTGATTAAAACTTCAGTTTTGTGATTAAGAAACATCAACTTTGGGCACTTAGTTAGGGGTAACATAGATAGTTTAGTCTTCATGGTCCATGAATTTCTTGGCCTCTCTGCTGCGTCTGCTAATTAGCGGACAGTATGGTGGTGAGTTTATAATGTGGGAGGTAGAACTAATACCCAACAAACTTCTATCAAACATCCATTAGATGGGAACAGCTTTCTATGTGCTTGCTGAGGGGGTGAGATTAATACTGGTAGACTAAAGGCCATGGAGGTCATTAGCAATATCCTTAGGCTTCTAGACCCTTAATTAGTGCTAATTTAACATCTCTAAGGGTATGTCTACACTACGAAATTAGTTCGAATTTATAGAAGCCGGTTTTATTGAAATCGGTTGTATACAGCCGATTGTGTATGTCCACACAATAAAATGCTCTAGGTGCTCTAGTCGGCAGACCGCGTCCACAGTACGAGGCTAGCGTCGACTTCCGGAGCATTGCACTATGGGTAGCTATCCCACAGCTATCCCACAGTTCCCGCAGTCTCCGCCGCCCCTTGGAATTCTGGGTTGAGATCCCAATGCCCGGATGATGCAAAACAGTGTCGCGGGCGGTTCTGGGTACATGTCGTCAGGCCCCTCCCTCCCCCGTCACAGCAACGGCAGACAATAGATTCGCGCCTTTTTATCTGGGTTACCTGGGTTACCTGTGCAGACAACATGGAGCCCGCTCAGCACAGCTGAGCTCACCGTCACCATATATCCTCTTGGTGCCGGCAGACGTGGGACTGCATTGCTACACAGCAGCAGCTGCTAACTGCCTTTTGGCGGTAGACGGTGCAGTAGACTGGTAGCCTTCATCGGCGATCTGGGTGCTGGCAGCCGTGGGGCTTGCCTTTTGGCAGTAAATGGTGTATTATGACTGTTAGCCGGCCTATTACAAGTCGGGTCATCGCACATTAGCAGAGTCTTCCCTGAGCAGCAGCTCGTGCAATAGGCCTGAAGACCATCGTCATACACCGCCCCGTATTTGCTGTCAAGCACCCAGAAAGATGCCGAGGGCTATCAGTCACGCTGCACCGTCGTCTTAAGATGTAAAAAATAGATTTTCTCTGTATTCATTTGCTTCCCCCTCCCTCCGTCAAATCAACGGCCTGCTAAACCCAGGGTTTTCAGTTTAATCTTTGGGGGGGACCAGTCTGTGACAGTTGTTTGTGTCTCTCCCTGATGCACAGCCACCGTTCTTTATTTTAATTCCCTGTGCCTGTACGCCATGTCGTCACTCGGCCCCCCTCCCTCCTTCCCCTAGGCCGTCAGATACTACGTTTGCGCCACAGCTCGAGCCGCGAAGCGGTTCACGCCTTTTCTTTGAATTCTGGGTTGAGATCCCAATGCCCGGATGATGCAAAACAGTGTCGCGGGCGGTTCTGGGTACATGTCGTCAGGCCCCTCCCTCCCCCGTCACAGCAACGGCAGACAATAGATTCGCGCCTTTTTACCTGGGTTACCTGGGTTACCTGTGCAGACAACATGGAGCCCGCTCAGCACAGCTGAGCTCACCGTCACCATATGTCCTCTGGGTGCCGGCAGACGTGGGACTGCATTGCTACACAGCAGCAGCTGCTAACTGCCTTTTGGCAGTAGACGGTGTAGCATGAGTGATAGCCGTGGGGCTGGCAGCCGTAGGGCTGCATTGCACCAGCCCCTTCCAGGCGATGGTATATTATGACTGGTACCCGTCGTCGTCGTACTGGAGTGGCTGTCAATCATGGCCACCTGGGCAGACATGCTACTGTCTCGATGATGACGGTTACCAGTCATAATGTACTATTTTCTGCCAATTGCCCAATATTGTCTGCTAAGCACCCAGAAGAGGCCGAGGGCGATGCTGGGTGCTGGCGGACGTGGGGCTGGCAGACATGGGGCTGCATTGCTACACAGCAGCAGCCCCTTGCCTTTTGGCAGATGATGGTATATTATGATTGGTACCCATCATCATCGTACTGGTATGGCTGTCACTCATGCTGCAGCGTCGGCTGCCACCTTAAGATGTAAAAAATAGATTTATTCTGTGTTCATTTGCTTCCCCTTCCTCCGTGAAATCAACGGCCTGCTAAGCCCAGGGTTTCCAGTTTAATCTTTGGGGGGACCATTCTGTGTGACAGTTGTTTGTGTTTCTCCCTGTTCCTGTACCTGTACGCCATGTCGTCACTTGGCCCTCCCTCCCTCCCTCCCTCCCTCCCGCCCTCCTTCTCCTGGTCCATCAGATACTACTTTCGCGCCTTTTTTCTGACCAGGCGCCATAGCTAGCACTGGGATCATGGAGCCCGCTCAGATCACCGCGGCAATTATGAGCACTATGAACACCACGCGCATTGTCCTGGAGTATATGCAGAGCCAGAACATGCCAAGGCGAAACCCGGACCAGGCGAGGAGGCGATTGCAGCACGGCGACGAGAGTGATGAGGAAATTGACATGGCCATAGACCTCTCACAAGGCACAGGCCCCAGCAATGTGGAAATCATGGTGTCACTGGGGCAGGTTCATGCCGTGGAACGCCGATTCTGGGCCCGGGAAACAAGCACAGACTGGTGGGATCGCATCGTGCTGCAGGTATGGGACGATTCCCAGTGGCTGCGAAACTTTCGCATGCGTAAGGCCACTTTCATGGAACTTTGTGACTTGCTTTCCCCTGCCCTGAAGCGCCAGAATACCAAGATGAGAGCAGCCCTCACAGTTGAGAAGCGAGTGGCGATAGCCCTGTGGAAGCTTGCAACGCCAGACAGCTACCGGTCAGTCGGGAATCAATTTGGAGTGGGCAAATCTACGGTGGGGGCTGCTGTGATCCAATTTGCCAGGGCAATGAAAGACCTGGTGATAGCAAGGGTAGTGACTCTGGGCAACGTGCAGTCAATAGTGGATGGTTTTGCTGAAATGGGATTCCCAAACTGTGGCGGGGCCATAGACGGAACCCATATCCCTATCTTGTCACCGGAGCACCAAGCCACCGACTACGTAAACCGCAAGGGGTACTTTTCAATGCTGCTGCAAGCCCTGGTGGATCACAAGGGACGTTTCACCAACATCAACGTGGGATGGCCGGGAAAGGTACATGATGCTCGCGTCTTCAGGAACTCTGCTCTGTTTCGAAAGCTGGAGGAAGGGACTTTCTTCCCGGACCAGAAAGTGACCATTGGGGATGTTGAAATGCCTATCGTGATCCTTGGGGACCCAGCCTACCCCTTAATGCCATGGCTCATGAAGCCGTACACAGGCAGCCTGGACAGGAGTCAGGACCTGTTCAACTACAGGCTGAGCAAGTGCCGAATGGTGGTGGAATGTGCATTTGGACGTTTAAAAGCGCGCTGGCGCAGCTTACTGACTCACTCAGACCTCAGCGAAAAGAATATCCCTATTGTTATTGCTGCTTGCTGTGCGCTCCACAATATCTGTGAGAGTAAGGGGGAGACCTTTATGGCGGGGTGGGAGGTTGAGGCAACTCGCCTGGCCGCTGATTACGCGCAGCCAGACACCAGGGCGGTTAGAGGAGCACAGCAGGGCGCGGTGCGCATCAGAGAAGCTTTGAAAACGAGTTTTGTGACTGGCCAGGCTACTGTGTGAAACTTCTGTTTGTTTCTCCTTGATGAACGCTCCAACCCCCCCCCCCCGACCCGGTTCACTCTACTTCCCTGTAAACCAACCACCCCACCCCACCCTCCCCTCCCCCTTGCAGAGGCAATAAAGTCATTGTTTTTTCACATTCATGCATTCTTTATTAGTTCCTTACAGAGGTAGGGGGATAATTGCCAAGGTAGCCTGGGATGGGTGGGGGAGGAGGGATGGAAAAGGACACACTGCATTTTAAAACTTTAACTCTTATTGAAGGCCAGCCTTCTGATGCTTTGGCGATCATCTGGGGTGGAGTGACTGGGTGGACGGAGGCCCCCCCACCGTGTTCTTGGGCGTCTGGGTGAGGAGGCTATGGAACTTGGGGAGGAGGGCTGTTGGTTACACAGGGGCTGTAGCGGCGGTCTCTGCTCCTGCTGCCTTTCCTGCAACTCAACCATACGCTCGAGCATATCACTTTGATGCTCCAGCAGACGGAGCATTGTCTCTTGCCGTCTGTCTGCAAGCTGACGCCACCTATCGTCTTCAGCCCGCCACTTGCTCTGTTCTTCCCGCGATTCAGCCCGCCACCTCTCCTCTCGTTCATATTGGGCTTTTCTCATCTCCGTCATTGACTGCCTCCACGCATTCTGCTGTGCTCTATCAGCCTGGGCGGACATCTGCAGCTCCGTGAACATCTCGTCCCTCGTCTTACGTTTTCTCTTTCTAATGTTCACGAGCCTCTGCGAAGGAGAAACATTTGCAGCTGGTGGAGGAGAAGGGAGAGGTGGTTAAAAAAGACACATTTTAGGGAACAATGGGTACACTCTTTCATTACAAGGTCGCATATTTCGGCTTGCAGGCAGCCATCGTAGGCCGCAGTGTTTTGGCTTTTTTAACCTTCTTAACATGCGGGAAAGGTTGCAAACAGCAGCGCATTTCCCATATCAAGGATGAATTGGGTTGTCCATTTAAAATGGGGTTTCAATGTAAAAGGAGGGGGCTGCGGTTTCCCGGTTAACATGCGGCACAAACACAAGTAAACCACCCCCCCCCACACACACACACACGATTCTCTGGGATGATCACTTCACCCCTCCCCCCCACCGCGTGGTTAACAGCGGGGAACATTTCTGGTCAGAAGAGCAGGAACGGGCGCCTCTGAATGTCCCCCTTAATAAAATCACCCCATTTCAACCAGGAGAGCTTTCTGGAGATGTCCCTGGAGGATTTCCGCTCCATCCCCATACACGTTAACAGACTTGCTTGCTTTTTTTTTGTAATGTTTACAAATATTTACAAAGTTACACTCACCAGAGGTCTCCTGTGTGCCCTGAGGGTCTTGGGTGAGTTCGGGGGTTACTGGTTCCAGGTCCAGGGTCACAAACATATCCTGGCTGTTGGGGAAAGCGGTTTCTCCGCTTCCTTGCTGCTGTGAGCTACCTACAGTACCTCCATCGTCATCTTCCTCGTTCCCCGAACCGTCTTCCCTGTGTGTTTCTCCAGTGAGAGAGTCATAGCACACGGTTGGGGTAGTGGTGGCTGCACCCCCTAGGATCGCATGCAGCTCCGCGTAGTAGCGGCAAGTTTGCGGCTCTGCCCCGGACCTTCCGTTTGCTTCTCTGGCTTTGTGGTAGGCTTGCCTTAGCTCCTTAATTTTCACGCGGCACTGCTGTGTGTCACTGTTATGGCCTCGGTCCTTCATGGCCTTGGAGATCTTTTCTAATACTTTTCCATTTCTTTTACTGCTACGGAGTTCAGCTATCACTGCTTCATCTCCCCATATGGCGAGCAGATCTCGTACCTCCCGTTCGGTCCATGCTGGAGCTCTTTTGCGATCCTGGGAGGACTCCATGACGGTTACCTGTGCTGATGAGCTCTGCGTGGTCACCTGTGCTCTCCACGCTGGGCAAACAGGAAATGAAATTCAAACCTTCGCGGGTCTTTTCCTGTCTACCTGGTCAGTGCATCTGAGTTGAGAGCGCTGTCCAGAGCGGTCACAATGAAGCACTGTGGGATAGCTCCCGGAGGCCAATAACATCGAATTCCGTCCACACTACCCCAATTCCGACCCGCAAAGGCCGGTTTTATCGCTAATCCCCTCGTCGGAGGTGGTGTAAAGAAACCGGTTTAAAGGGCCCTTTAATTCGAAAGAAAGGGCCTCGTTGTGTGGACGTGTCCAGGCTTAATTCGGTTTAACGCTGCTAAAGTCGACCTAAACCCGTAGTGTAGACCAGGCCTTAGAGTGCAGCTTGTTTTCTGGAAGGATACATTTACTACATCAAGTTTTGACTTCTCTGGAGCTTTCATGGATGAAGGTCTGCCATTCTCTGCACATGCTGTTCTGTCTTCAAAGAAAACTTCTTATATGTGCACCCCTGTTCTTAAAGGGATAGTTCCCATTAACCAAATATAAACACTAAAATACAATAATAAAACAAATTATCACATCAAAATTCAGATCTAAAAATATTGTTGCAATAGAAAATCATGTAAGAATAAAATATAAATATGTTTCCCCCTGTAGGTGACCAGTCAGGTTTGGACCCACAACCTTCAGGCCTAGAGCATAGGTTTCTATTATTCCAGCTAAAGCAGAGGCAAGTTATTACCCTCTGTTAGGGACAACCCATAGGAGATGAGACAACAGCCACATTATCACTGGGTTACATAATTATTTGTTAACTAGCATTAGAATGTTGAGTTCTGTTCCTGGATCTGGTAATATGTAACAACATCCTGGTTTGGATCATCTGCGGGGATTGAAGGTGGGATCTCTACAATTAAAATGATAAGCTTCTACCACCCAAGCTAATGGATAATACAGATCAACATGCGGGGCCAGAAGCAGACTCGTAAACCCCTATATTTATTCTAGCCACTGAAGCGGAACAAAGATCCATACTTGGGTTTATGTGATTTAGACAAACACATAATTTGGACCCTTTCTATTGAAAGGCAGTGTGGCAAAGTGGATGAGATTGGTATATACCATATTAAACATGGATTCTGCTCCTACATCTGCCTGCTGTGACTGTGTCTACCTTCTCAGTTATATAAGCTACAAAATGGGTCATTGATAGCTGCCTTCCCTAAGGTTGGCGGATGAGATCTTGGATAATAAGGATTGTGCAGTGCTCAGAAATATTAGGAACAAACAGCAGAAGAGCTAGGATTAGAACTCCTGAGATCTTGGCTTGTAGTTGAATGTACCTTACCTTTAGGCCAGGGGTGGCCAACCTGAACCTGAGAAGGTGCCAGAATTTACCAAAATACATTGCCAAAGAGCCGCAGTAATACGTCAGCAGCTCCCCATCAGCTTCACCCCCCCCCCTCGGCTCCCAGCGCCTCCCACCCATGGGCAGCCCCACCGATCAGTGCCTCCCCTCTTCCCGCACCTCCTAATCAGCTGTTTTGTGGCGTGCAGGAGGCTGGGGGGGGGAAGAGGGGGAGGAGCAAGGGCACTGCAGGCTCAGGGGAGGGGGGCAGAAAGGGGTGGAGTGGGGGCAGGGCCTGCGGCAGAGCCAGGGGTTGAGCAGTGAGCACCCCCTGGCCCATTGGAAAGTTGGCGCCTGTAGCTCCAGCCCGGAGTTGGTGCCTATACCAGGAGCCGCATATTAACTTCTGAAGAGCCACATGTGGCTCCGGAGCCATAGGCTGGCCACCCCTGCTTTAGGCTGTTGTGTGGGATAATGTTTCTCTGTGTGTGACATTTCAGCAATTATGTGAAAATGCATCACAGACCTGCAAAATATATGAGTGTCATTGGCATGTCCAATAATGCTAGTCACCTACATTTTGAATTTGAAGTTTAAAAAAAATTTTTTGTATTTGACTGGCTCATGAAAGACTGTTTGCAGTGTTATAGCTGGGTCGACCCCAGAATAGGAGAGAGACATGGTAGGTGAGATAATACCATTTATTGGACTAACTGCTGATTTCCTTCCCCAGACTTGATGAAGAGCTGTGTGTAAACCTGAAAGCTTTCACCTTCCACCAACAAAAGTTGGTCCAATAAAAGATATTATCTCACCTGCCTTGCCTCTCTCATGAAAGAATATCCAAATTTCATAACATTTTGTTATGGATGAACACTTTATTTTGGGGGGGGGAAAAAAAGGTTCTGCTTTAGGTTTTTTGTTTGACTTAACCTCTATTATATGTTTGTTTAAATATTAGTATTGTTCTGTTAACATTGCAGGTGAAAACATTAATTTGAAAATTAATCCTGTTTCATTTTTAGAATAGCTTATTAAAATAGGAAATTTGGCCAGTTAGAAACCAGTTTTATTTTCTGATGGTGGTAAGAGCACTGTATAGTCAAAATGTTCAAACTAGCTGCTTTAATATTTACTGTGATGCTACAACAGAGACACCCTTTCTTTTAAATGTTCTCTGGAGTCTTGATGAATTTAGAATTGGAAGTTATTCCAAATTTCTTTTGTGCAGCCCAGGCTAATTAAAAAAGATACCGTTGACAAGATATAATTTGTCTATTTATTTATTTATTTATTTTTCCTATTGGTCATGAACCCAGAGAGGCAGAATAAGATCTTTGAAAGTCATTTTCACCCTCAGTCTAAATAGAGTGTTTAAGAATAATAGCTTCTGAAATATTATTCTAGTCTCTGTAGCAAAATATTCCAGGATTGGACAGACCTTTCATGTGATGATACCTCATTTGGTTAAGAATCTCATGATGAGTATCTGGGATCTGTACTAGCACGAGATTCCAGTGCTGAGTATCTTTTTTAATGGATGTGATGATGTCTGTTTTCCTTTGCCTACTCTGAGGTGTGTATGTGAGTAACTTCTTGACTCAGAAGAGATTTTGTTTTTAAACAAATGTTTTATTTACCTAGTTTGTGGTGGAAACAAAATGTTAACACAAGGTCTAGTACAGCCCCTTGTATTCTCTTTGGAAGATAAGCACAAGTAGTAAGAGATTGTAAGATACTTAAACAAAGTGTGTGTGAGATAGGCAATTTAAAATAGGCAATTTAGCAGAAATGGGGGAGAAAGCTTCTACTACAGTGCATTCTACACAAAGGGCTTGTCTATACTTACGCACTGGTTCAGCGGCAGGCAGTCGAACTTCTGGGTTCGATTTATCACATCTTGTCTGGACGCGATAAATCGAACCCAGAAGTGCTCCCCATCGACTCTGGTAATCCTGCTTGGCGCGAGGAGTACGCCGAGTCGATGGGGAGCCTGCCTGCCGCATCTGGACCGTGGTAAGTTCGAACTAAGGTACGTCGACTTCAGCTACATTATTCACATAGCTGAAGTTGCGTACCTTAGTTCGAATGGGGGGGTTAGTGTAGACCAGGCCTAAGAAAACAGGGCAATGTTGCACCATAAATCTTAGTATAGTTGCTAGCGAACCCTAAAGATTCTGGGGCTTCCCAGCTAGAATAGCTTCACTGGGAACATTGGTGGATTCTCTGGCTACCATGCTGAGACAGAGCCACCAAAGACTGATAAACCATCCCAGAAAAATTATAGATGGATGGATAGATTTATTTATATTCCACTCCTTACCATGGTAGCTGAGTGCTTAACCCTCCTACCCCCCAGGTCTTGGAGAACCTGGGAGGTCCCCAGGCAACCGGCAAGGGTTACTCATGTGTTTATTCATATTTTGCCTAGTTGAACACAAGTCTCATGAATTCAGTTGGCTTTATGTGTTTGCATGTACGTATATTTCATCCCCTTCACTCAGACTTGAAGACACATTAATTTTCTCTTCTGCATACCTACTTCCTGACTAGAATAGTCACTGTGTGGTGACTTCTAAGGCATGCTTCCTGTAATACATAGTAGGCTTGCAGCAATTGATTTAAGTGCAGATTGGATAATAATCTTTAATTCTTTTGTAGTTAATTAAAAAACGAAAACCATTCATTGCTTTAAAGGCACTGAGGTAAAATCTGCAATGTTGTAATTATGTAGGTAACGCTTAGATATTCATCATAAATTTAGTTTGTGGAAATCATGCATTGATTGTAATTGAGCATAATATGCATCCTCTCCAATGTGTTGTCATGCTATTTTTAGCATTACTCACAGTGAAGTGATCAACATATCCTTTACTTCATCTGAGATGTCAAGGCTTAATTAACTGATGTTTGTAATTTGAGATCCGTGGATAATAGAGTTTCACAAGTGCAAACTTGTTGATGTTACCACTACCATTGCTTAATCTTAAAATGGTCCATTAGCCAATTATGGTCAGCGGCATTTTCACCACTCTCAAATTGCAATTGCATGCAATTTCAAACCTCATTTTGGTCACAATCATTGAGTAAAACATTGTCTGGCTTCATTTGACACCTAAACATAACCGAACAAAGCAAGACAATAACACCTCATGTGTAAGGTAAGTGTGTCAATGCCAGGATAGTTGAAAAAGGTAGGTAAACTTTCCTCCAGTTAAGGCTTGTTCTACACTTAAAAATTATATCAGCATAGTTCTGTCGGTCAGGGTGAGGGAGAAAAACCACATCTCTGGCTGACATAGCTATGTAGACAAAACACCCAGTGAGAAAAAGTGTTTCTGTCAGTGTCGTTCAGAGAGGTCGTGTTCCTGCACCATAGCAAAACTCCTTCTGTCGGTGTCTGCTGTGTCTATGCTAGGGGGCTGTGCCATTTTAGATACGCAGATGAAGGCTCCATATGTAGACATAGCCTAGGATTGTGCATAAACCTCTGCTGTTGCGGACTGCCGTTTGGCACTCACAAAAATGCAACAGGTAAATAAATATTCAGTTGAAGCAAACATGTTAAAGGAATATCCTGCCTCACCTTCCTCTGCATAGCACAGATATATTTAAAAAAACCCAAACCCTTGATTTATGCAAAAATTATTTGCTGTTGCTGGCTTAATGTTTAGAATGGCAAGATCATAACTTTAATTTTTTGTAAACGTGACTTAAAAATACCATGTATATTTAATATCACTGAAGAAAACTATTACTGCAACCAGAGACTTTTCACTTTGCTAACTTCTTGCTTATAAAGCATTTCTCATATAAAACTGCATTGCTGGATCCGAGCTCCACTGAAGACGCATTAATCCCACAACAAATTGCTTTGCTCCCTAGCATTGTTAGACCATATCAAAGGTCCACTTGGTAGTCATCACTGGCCTCTACTGTAGTGTTAATCTGTCAGTTTTCCATTTAATTGCATGATCACTGTTAATTTAATCTACAACAAATCAATGGTACTGAACTATGGAGTACATTATTTTTAGTGAGTAGTAAGTGAATGGGATGATTACACTAGCTTAGTGTTCTGTTGAATAGAAGAGAAATCAATTGGCCTGAAAGAATTAATTGCAGAGCAACAATGTAAAATGTGTGACCTCTTGCCCTTCCTCCCCTTCCCAATGAGGTATTTTGTAAAGCTGTGGTCATTCTCCACATTGCATACACACATTTCTACTAAAGCTGGCCTGGGCAGCCTGCTGGCTGTCTAAAAATGGAGTGCCATGCACTGTCTTTGCTAAGACTTTTCCCCATCCTCCTCCCCCACTTTCAAATTTGTGTGGTTATCTCTACATGGCTGGCAGTGCTAGATTGTAATTCCCATTTTGTGAGAACTGAGCTGATAAATCTATTTACTGATCTGCATATGAAGAAGTGGTTTTTTACCCATGAAAGCTGATGCCCAAATAAATCTATTAGTTTTTAAGGTGCCACCGAACTCCTCGTTGTTTTTGTGAATACAGACTAACATGGCTACTCCTCTGATACTGTTTACTGAATTGTGGCTCAAGAGTTCATATATCTTATTGACATGTTTAGTTTTAGATCTGTAAAAACCTTAGATTTCTCTTTGTCTCTCTGTACTCTCCTAACAATCCATAGCAGTGAGGATACAAACACTTCAGCATTTTTAGGCACATAAGTGTTAATATAAAAAGCTACCCTGAGCATGTTAGTTAATAGTTCTGTGTCCTTATGACAATAGATGGTAGTAACTTTAAAGCATAAAATAGTAATAACTGCTTTCTAATATGCTTTAGTCACTCAGGTATTTGGATGGCATTTAATGTAATCCAGTTTTCGTTCAACCTTTGTTTAAAAGTAATTTCCCTTTTTGAATTACTTTAAAAGTGCTGCTTCTTGCTTATTACTTTACATTTTCTGATGTATAGGCTCTGCACCCTGGTGCTAGTGGTAGTATTTCTAACTTGATTTCAGATCGTAGGAGGTGGTGAATGGGATGTTTCCAGTGTTTAGCGATCAGGGAGAGCCTGTTCCACATCATCCTCTCTTAGCGGATCTGAAAGGTAAAGTTTATGGCAGCTGGGGTTTGGCGGGGGATGGAAGGGTGTCTGTTTGTTTGAATGGTAACCTGTTACCTCCAAGTGGATAAAGAAGCAGTGAGATTAGAACAGTTAAAGGGAAGAAAATCTCATCTACAAGACTTTGAATCTTCAGATGTAAAGAACCAGCGTGATTCTGTTTCTTGAAGTCCATTAATACACAACTAGCTCTCAATAGGAGGTTAGAAAGAAGGAGAAGGGGCAGGGGGAAGAAGGGGCTTGCAGCACCGTTTGAACTAATGCTGCAAAGGAACATTCATTTTGAGGGTACTTGCAATGTTTTTTACAATTGACTCAAACACTGAAGAAGTTCAAACAGGCTATAAAAGAAGGTTATTTAAAGCAGCAAAAATGGTGTTCAGTATTTAGGCTGGGACTGAACTTATTGCTTTGTAATACACAAAAGTCTGTAATAGGCTTGAAAAATGGTTGTTCAGAGACTAATTGCTGTTTGGTATTTGTCATTATTTTGAAATGACATCAAAGGAGCACATAATAGTCTTCTACACTAGCACCTTCATAATGGAAATGGTTTGTAATCCTTTGGAGTCCAGGGGCATATATATGTCCTCAGAATTCCTTTGAGTAGCAAAGCTAACTGCATTAGGTTAGAACATGTTTATCATTTTGATAAGAAAGCAATAAAAATGTTGCAATGAGACCTGTGCAAAGCCTTTGGTACAGTAAGAAAGAGCTTCTCGAGTGTTCTGTAAACCTACCTTAAGTGCAGTCCACTCTGCAGTGTACATCTCTAACACATTATTTCCTTAGTGAGTTGGCATCAATGCCACTCACATTATTAGATAGATGAGTCTAATGCTACCAGCACCATTTCAAGTGTGCATGTTCTTTAGACTGCATCAATGGATATGTTAACAAACTAAATTAAATTAGGTAAAAATTTACTGAGCTCACAATGTCTCCGAGCTGCTTATTTAACTTCTTGACTGTTCCCTCTTACCTTTCTGCCTTTTAACTTGGTAGAAAAGAACACTGTGGTTTCGTATAGAAAGACTCTCAAAACAATGAGTTGGATGCTAGTGGTATGGTATGTATGCATATAATGCCCTTAATATCCTGTCTACAGCCATCAGGAATACCCCTTAAGCATTTTAGACAGATTCCACAGAATTAAAAAAAAAAAAATCCTTTTCAGGAATAACAAATTAAAATGGTCAAAGGAGGGAGCAACAATACTGAGCAAATACGAAAATGCAGGAGTGAAAATAAAAAAATCAAATGGAGAAATGAGCAGTTGAGTGGTAAAGAGAAGAACACACGTGCATGCGCACACACATATAAAATTAATTATTACACTATATTTATCTGGCTTCCTGGCTGCTTTTGAAGGGTTATCAGGTTAGATTCTGGGGAAAAGAGGCCATTTGCATGGAAATCACAGAGCTCTCTGACTTTTACCCGCATTGTCTTCAGGAGTGGGCCATAGGCACCTCATTTAATGTCTCATGCCTAGAACAGATCGGTGGGTAATGTAGCACCTTTGTTTAATGCTACATGGCAGAATAAGTATTGGACTGTCTGATGTACTAGATTTTTGGACAGCGATCAATACAGTGTGACAACACTTGGTTACACTAATGATTCTTTGAGTTCGAAGATAGTGACTAGATAAATAACCAACAGAATTGAAGTGAGACTTGGTTTTGGGTGCAATAATATGGTGAAATTAACCTAGTAGAATTCTGTAAAGATGATTCCCTAAGAAGAGAGGAGATTTCTGCAATAATATATCTCTGTGTTTTTGAGACAATCACGCATTAATTCCAGTCAATCGGTACACATTGTTGTATAAAACTAAGTAGATATCCCTAATAACATGGTACAAAAACTCTACTTTACCATTAGTATAGTTTTTTTTCTTGTTTCCTTTACTCATATGTGATGTTTTCCATTACCACTTAAGCAATTCATGATAAAGATCCACCAATTTCTTGTTCAAACAACAATTTTTATAGACTTCCATTCTCCCCAGGCTGTCTCAAACACATCTTACAGTTACTTCAGAAGTCCATCTCAAATGAGATAATGCTGTTGCAAATTGCTCTTCCTGTAAAGCATAGTCTGTTTTCTATTTGGATTTAAGATAACTGACCACATCATTGTTTTTTGGTTTTGATTTTTCCTTTCTGAAATACTAGTGCAAGTAGGTGTGCATGTCCTCTGCTCCAATGAACACTTATGCTTTTTTACTGCTTTCAGTTATGATTGCTATGATATCTTCATTGTTCACAACATTAATTCTTTGTGTTGTTTGATCAAATGCTATAATGCAAGCCATCGTGTGATGTATTTTAGCAACTGGACTGCGAAAGATACGAAGGATTCTGCAGTACTTAAAAAAATTGCACTATAGTGCCACTGAAGTTTAATTCAACCCAATATGGCAAGAACAAAGTCATTAATTAGTAGTTATATGCCTATCTTAACTGTGTTTTCCATCTACACACTACAGCAATCAGTGTCATATGAAGAATACTTTAACTAGATAGTTCTTTGTGGAGTGCATATGTATTGTGTGTGGGGTTTTTTTTGTTTGTTTTTTTTTTGCCAGTGGTGAGGAAATAGTCAAGCAGATATTGATAATGTGTCATTCATGATTAAAGGCTTCAAAGAGCAGATAATAGTGCTGAATTATATTACAGTAGCACCAAATGGTGATAGGTGCTATATGGACATATAGGAAGATGCCTCGGAGTTTATGGCCAAGGTTTTCAAGTGACTAGTGATTTTTGGGTACTCAATTTGAGGCATCTTAAAAAGCCTGTTTTTTTTCCCCCCCAGAGGGTGAGTGCTTTGCACTTCTGAAAAATCAGCCCCCTTAAATATGTCTCCAATCGGGCACTCCTCACTCTAGTCACTCTTGAAAATGTTGGCATATAATCTAAAAAGATTTAAAGGGGATATGCTGGCACATGCCTTGTCATTTCCATGGCTCGTAACCAGAATAATCATATAAACTATCCTCACATGTCCCTCTATTTAGCCACAAGTTAATTGGCCTATTTGTGGTAGGTATTGCAACAAATCCTTTCTTAAAGAAGGATTTGACTGAGAAGAGAATAGTGGCTTTATGGACCAGCTCAGGGGGCTTTTTCACTTGTGTAGTGCATTCTATGCCAAGCCCAGTTTGTACATTGAACTAAATGAGTCAAAGCACTAGTGCCAGTATTGGACATTGGAGTGGCGAACACTAGGGTTCCTGTGTAGTGTGCATGCATTATTAAAGGCACTGCAGTGCAAAGTGCAAAATGCAAGTGCAGAGGAAGAAAAGATAATGCTTCTGATGCTCCTATCTGGGCCTCCCCTGCTTCTGCTTATGGTTCTGGAAAACCCAGGGAAATGCTTCTCAGAAGATATACAGCATGGCTCTTGAAATGAACCTATTTCCTTTTCCCCTAGATGTTGCTGTGAAGGCTTGGCCGTCTGTCTTGCAAGGGAGATAAAACAACATTTCTACAGTTTGAACCAGTAATCCAGGACTGGCGGGTTACTTTCCGACTTTCCAAGTAGACAGGATTTCTACAGTAATTTACAGGCCAAATCATTTTTGCACATCCTGCGTGTCTCCAGCTTCATGCCACCACTCTTGTTTTACTTTTTTAGGGAGTAAGGTTAAATTTTTTTCAGTTTTTTCATCCCTTGTCCCCAGGTGGCTCTGAGACTGTTACTGTAATGTTCAGTACAAAAAAATAAAATTTCAATCAAATTAATCTTTGTTATGTTACTTGTATTGTGGTACCTTCTGGGAGCCCGAGGCATGAACTAGGACCCCGTTCTGCTAGGTGCTGTATAAACCCAGAACAAAAAGATGGTCTTTGCCACAAAGAACAGTCTAGATAATACTTGGACTGTCCCGTAGAAGCAAAACGAACAAAATACCCTCTCTCCCCAGTCACTGTAACCTGAAACCAGGGGAGAGGCTTTCTTCACTCTGCCCAGCCAATAAGCATGTTACCAGTTTTGACTCCAGCTCTGAGGAAAGAAAATCCTGTGATTTATTTCAGAGAAAAAACAAGAGATTGAAATTCCGCTGTACGCATTTACTTCAGGCTACTCTGACAGCTTCTAGCTACTTTAAGAGCATTTGCATAGTTCCCTAAGTGCTCCCCTTGTTAAAACACTCATAACTGAGGGAGGGAGGGAGAGGATCAAAAGGCGGGAGGGAAGGTCTTTCATGTATCCTGCATGCAGATACAGTAAATAGGCACAGGTTCAGCCTCTTCAGCTTCCCCAACCCCATTCGCTCTGTGGTGCCAATATTGTTAGCAGACCAATATTGCCATGAAGTGGGGAATTCCTCCAGACCTGAATGTTACTCTTGGTTCCTTCCTGGCACTAGTGCTTTATAATGACTTACTGGGCCAAGATGCATGATTGTGGAAAGCTCCACAGAAGGCAAGAGAATTTTCTTAGCTGACAATTCAGGAGATGAGATGTTCCTGTTATTAATGACTATAAATAGGTGAAGGAAGGCTTTTAAGCCCCTCCCATATGTTCTAGTTTTGGAATATAGGAATTCCATATAGCCCAATATCCTGTCTGCAAGAGTGCCCAGAGCCAGATACTTCAGTGGGAGGTGTAAAAAGCCCTGCAGTAGGCACTGTGTAAAACCCATTAGGACATTTGATCTGTTGCAGTACTAGTGTAGAGAGTATGTAAGGGGATAACCTATTGGTCCCATCTTCCCTTTTCAGAAACTAATGAATTCTCAGAGTGGTGGTAATCGTAATTTTCCCTTCCCTATTCATTTCAGCTAAAGGAGATCGCTATGCAGATCCCAGTAGTGCCTTGGACTGGTGAATCTGAAAATGTAGAAAATAAGATTTTATCTGATAACAGTGACATACAAAGGAGGTAGAAATAGGGATTGTTGGCTTCCCCTGAATTGCTGCTGTATGATGAATAAAGAAGGCTGGAAAAGTTTGGCTTTTTTTACTTTTTACGGTTTTATCTTAAACTATCAGGAATGTCAAGCCTAGTATTCTGTGGTTTTGCTGGATGTTTTCTTAGGGGATTCTGTGTAATGGGAGCTTTTCAGTCTATGATTGAAGAGACAGAGGATGTTGAACCTCCCATCAAACAGATCACTTTACACTCTCTGTCAGGCTTCACTTGATTGAAATCCTACCAGTTCTCCTGCCATCCCTAGAGACTTCCAGGAAAACAGGGTAGGCAAGATCTGAATTTCTTGTGTTTGTGTTTTTAAAAGTATGTGTGTGAACACAGCCCGTGGCCACTGAGAGTCCTTCCCCCTCCCATTCTTGTTTGATTTGGGGGGTTTGAAACCAAAACAGGAAACCTGCCTCATTATACATTGTAAAGAAGCCAAAAAGGGGCAGAGAGACCTTCCCCTGCATCCCATCCTTTATGCTATCTCTGCATCTTGCATACACCAATTTGGGATGATCGCCCTCTATGATCATGCATTATTTCATTTCCTTCTTCTGTCTTGGAATAAATCCTGGTGAGCAGCGTAAGTGTTTTGGAGTCCATTTAATTTATTTCCTTTATTAGCTTCCTAGTTAATTTTTTTTCATAAAATATTGTAGATGTGTAAGCTTTTTGGGAAGTTTGGTGACCAGATCAGTCCTGATTTTGGGGGCTTTTTCTTATATAGGCATCTATTATCCTCCACCCCCGTCCCAATTTTTTACATTTGCTATCTGGTCACCCTGGTGGGAAGGAAGGTGAAAACTGGACAGTGATCCATAGGTACCAAAGCTCTTAGGCTAGCCGATGCTGTACATCAATTAAGAATGTATGAATAAAATCCTAATTAGTGTAAGTGAGATTAAAAAATCAAAGTTACACTTAATCTTTCCTTTGTATATTGTCTCCGAGTTAGAGAATTAATTCTCCCTCATTTCACCTGAATATAAACAGGATATTATGCAATATTATACTCCACTTTGTTTCTGCTTAATTAAAGGCTTCACACTAAAGTATCTGGAAGGTTTCAGATTTAACAATCTTAACTTTCCCTGTACTAGGAAATACTTTTTGTTGTATCTGTGACAATAGCTCCATTGTGAGCCAGGTAGCACATGCATTTTTGTTTTAGTGAATTGATTGGTAGTGAAGGTTGTCCAAGCTCTCTTCCTTGCCAATATGCCCAAACCCTAACCTTGATGGATCTTTTCTAAGGACAAGAGGTTACTTCAGTCTCCATGCCTCTTTGAGACTGCCAATGAGGGGTCCAGTAATTGTTTTTGTGACATGAGTGTCTGTTTGTTAGGAACTGATTCAGGATCACCAATTCATTTTGCACAGGCTATTGAACAGCCATCATGAGGGGAACATTAATCACTGTTAATCTTGTAGCTTTCAGATTGATGACCTAGAGGTTAAAAACTTGGTCGTGTTACTCAGGCTCATACAGTCCCACCAGACAGCTTTTTTTTGGAACTGAGCACTTGTTCAACCAGTGCATTTATAATCATTAAATTAATTATACATACTATTTGGGGGGAAGGGGGAGTCATGTGAATTAAAGGTCTCCTAAATCCAGTTAACTCTCTGTTAAAATTATTTTGCAGTTTATAATCCTGCAGGGGGCAATTTCGCTTTTTCGGCCCAATTCTACAGCATGCCAAGTACCCTCAACTCCCATTAAAGTCAGTAGGAGTTGTAGTTGCTCAGTGCCTCACAGAATTGGCTTCTTGCATGTGTCTTCAGCTGTAACAATAGCTACACAGGTGTATCAGCAGGAGACTATAGCTCTCATTATACATGCTAATAAGTACAGAAACTAATTACTATAACTTTGCAAACCTACTGTAGCAGTAATAAACCTTTTAAAAAGTTTCTCAATTTAATAATGTATTCAGTAATTGCATTGTCATGTGTTTTGCATGCAGAGATGGTTGTGCACTGAACAATTGCAGTGAAGCAAGGTGATGATAGAGCAGTTATCTGGGATGGCACTGCTTCAACTAAAGTGTACTTCCCTAGCTCCTTGCTCAACATTGTACAAGGCAAAGTACTTCATGCATCATTCATACTTCTATAGATCAACTGGAGTGTATGCAGAGTTTGGTGCGCTTATGAGCAAAATTGTTAATTGTGTTTCAGTGATGGTGATATTTAAGGGATTTGGTGAAGACAAAGCATTACGGCTGACATGACTAGTGTATAACTATATGTGCCTGGTACTGGCAGTGCCGGTGTAATGTATGACAAGGATGCTTCATAAGTATATATTGTGTAGAATCTACTGTGTACAGTAGAATCTCAGAGCTACCAACACCAGTTACAAATTGACCAGTCAACCACACACTTCATTTGGAACTAGAAGTACGCAATCAGGCAGCAGCAAAGCCGCCCCCTCTCCCCCGCCCCCAAAGCAAATACAGAACAGTACTGTGTTAAACAGAAATTACTAAAAAGGGGGAGGGGAGCAGCATTTTTCTTCTGCATAGTAAAGTTCCAAAGTTGTATTAAGTCAATGTTCAATTGTAAACTTTTGAAAGAACAATCCTAATATTTTGTTTAGAGTTACAAACATTTCAGAGTTAGGAACAACCTCCATTCTCAAGCTATTCATAACTCTGAGGTTCTTCTACTGTTTTTTCTTACTGGAAGAGTTCGTTCTTTATAAATAATACTAGTGAGCAAAAGCAAGATACGAAAACACCTACTTGCTTGTGTGTGTGTGTCTCTGAAACTGGTCTGTTCAAACATCATCTTTGAGGATTCTTAAAATATTGCAGAAACAACAAAATTAGTTTCACTTGTTACATTTTTGTATTGAATATTCCATATGTAGACTATATATTACTATTTCTTATAAGTATTCTCTTAACATAAATCACTATTTTCACTTACCTTCTTTTAAACCTTTCTGTTCATGTGCAATTACTATATAGGTAATGTAGCTACCTAGGGTTTTTTAAATGGTACAGTAATAGCTTGGTTGCAATTTTGGGGGGAGCGAGGAAGGTGAAAAAGTCAAGCAGACTTGAAATGCTGAAAAACTTGAGTAAAGAATTTTTTTTTTTTTTTTTTTGGCTTTCACTTTATTAACCTACTTTACATAGAAATTGGGACATAGTTCAGTTATTCAGCTCACTTCTTGCACTGCCCTATTGATTTTTTTCCCCATCCCCCTTCCTGACCAGCTTCACATGCAATAAAATCAAACATGTCCATCGACTGCACGTGCAGTGGTGTTGGGCATGTTGATCAAATGAGAAAAAGATGTCCAAAGTCTTTTTTGAGTACTTTTGGAAATAAAGCAGCAGCAGCATATTCAGTCATATTTTTATTAAAAATATTTTGCATGCTCTTTATGGAAGATCAAGACATTGAGACTAACAAATACTTTTGGCAGAAAAGACTGTTTAAAAGAAGTTCAGACTAATGTATGCTGTTAACAATTTTCAAAGTCTCAATATCAAATATCCTTCTAAGTGAATGTCTATTAGCAGCAACTATTTGACATGGAAAATGGGTTTTGATATTCTTTTAATCTTATTTTAGTAACAAAAGAGTGTAGATTTCTTTCTAAAGACTTAGATTATTCTCTTAATTTTTATTAATTAAAGTCAATATTGACACTGAGATTGCTTTTTTTTTTTTTTTTTTGAAGTGTGTCCAGAAACAAGACCAGCTTGGCATATTTAGGTTTTGCAAAACTTGTGTGCAAGAACCTCATCCAGAGGGTCTTGAAGTGGAGTACTATATATAATCAAGGAAACCACATGTCTTAGATCTGCAAGGCATGCATGAAAATGTGTGCTGAACTAGTTCAGACTTCCCTTCTTATGGTATGTAAGCTATTTAAATAAATCTGCCCGCTAATATCTCTGTAGTGCAAGGTAATTTGACTAGCAAGCAGCCTAATGGTGGAAATGTGTTCTTTATGCTTTACTAAGATGTCATTTATAATCACAACTCTGTAGTGCTGAAGATGAGAGAACTGATTTAGTGTGGAATGATATGTTTGGCTTCTGTCTTTATTTATCCTGTGCTAGAGTATACATGAAGTTCAGGTTTCAGAAACTATCAAGGAAACTACGTTCTTAAGTTTGATCCAGTGATTTGTGTGCTGCCAACATACCTAATGCCAGAGTCAATAATTATTAGCTGTGGGATGCTGGCTCTAATTTATTGAAAGTTACATGGCTTGTTGAATTACATTATGGTGAAATAGGGTAACCAGGTGTCCAGTTTTTGACCGGAATCCCTGGTCGAAAAGGGATCCTGGTGGCTCCGATCAGCACCATTGGCAGCGCCATGCAGCGGAACTGGCAGGGTCCCTGCTAACCTCCGTGCCATGTGGCACCCGGGAAGCAGCTGGCATGTCCCTCCTCTGACTCCTACACATGGGGCAGCCATGGGGTTCTGCATGCTGCCCCTGCCCCAAGTGCCGCCCCTGCAGCTCCCATTGGCTGGGAACCACAGCCAATGGGAGCTGCGGGGGCTGTGCCTGCGGATGGGGCAGTGCGTAGAGCTGCCTGGCCACGCCTCTGCATAGGCGCCAAGAGGGGACATACTGCTGCCTCCGGGAGCTGCTTGAGGTAAGCACCACCCAGAGCCTGACCCCCTTCTGCGCCCCAACCCCATGCCCCAGCCCTGATCTCCCTCCCGCCCTCTGAACCCCTCAGCTCTGGCCCAGAGCATCCTCCTGCACTCCAATCCTCTCATCCCCAGCCCCAGCTGGAGCCCTCATTCCCCCACGCCCCAACCCTCTTCCCCAGGCCTGATCCCCCTCCCACCTTCCAAACCTCTTGGTCCCAGCCCAGAGCCCCCTCCCTCACCCTGAACCCCTCATTTCGGACTACATCCCAGAACCTGCAACCCCAGCCCAGAGCCCATATCTCCTTCCACACCCCAACCCCCTGCCCCAGCCCAGAGCCCCCTCTTGTACCTCAAACCCCTCATCCCTGGCCCCACCCCTGAGTCCGCACCCCCAACTGGATCCCTCACCCCCTCTCACATCCCAACCCACTGCCTCAGCCTGGAGCCCCCTCCTGCACTCAGAACCCCTCATTTCTGGCCCCAACCTGGAGCCCACACCCCTAGCCAGAGCCCTCACCCCCTCCTGCACCCCAGCCCAGTGAAAATGAGTGAGCGAGTGAATGAGGGTGCGGAGATCGAGCGACAGGGGTGGGATGGGGGATGGAGTGAGTGGGGGGTGGAGCCTCAGAGAAGGGGCGGGGCATGGGTGGGGCAAGGATGTTCAGTTTTGTGCGAGTAGAAAGTTGGCAACCCTATGATGAAAGCAAGCTTGTAGCTTCCCTTTAGACCTAAGGGGAAAAGTGGCTGCCCACGGAAATGTGAGACTGTAAATGACAGTTATTTTTCCTGTGTTTAAAAATGAAATCCAGCCTTATGTAAAAATAAGTGCACAAAAGGATGTGAAAATATTCCCTCATGAAGGGAAACAATAGCTTTGTGCCTCTGCCTACAGCAGTCTCTGTTATATTGACAGCTTTGCATAAGTATTAGCAGTATTAGTTGTCTGTCTACTTTTTTCCCCTTCTTTTTCTGAATAAATTCCTATAGAACTCTCTCTCTCTGCCTGGGTAATGATGTTTTCTATAAAGCCTAAAGCCAGACTGATTGTACTGGGTGATATGTAGGACACTAAAGATCTGCCCAAAGATGCAAAAAGCTGTCTCAGAGTGACCTTCTGTGTTGGCTAAAAATCCATACTTTCTTGCTGTTTTACAGACTCTCCCTGCTTCATGTCTTCCTTAATCTTGAGGGAATTTGTGTTACTGCAACTTTGAGTGCTTAAGATTGAGGAGGAAATGTCTGTTGTGGACAATATTAACTCATAATGAACCATGGGATTTCTTTTTTTTTTGTAGACTACATTCTGTCTGACTCAGTTTGGGAAATCTCTAGTCACAATGCTGCTCACCTTGCACGTGCATAGAAATCAAAGTTGGTGACATGGCAAGCATTTTAGCATGGTAGAGAAGGCAATTCAACAAAAATAAACTCCCAGAGCACCTGAAGCAAGCTTTTGTTGTTGTTGTTCTTTGTTTAAAGGAACAAGTTTTGGCAGAGACCAAGAGAGCCAGAACTGCTTTTATTATTTGTTACTATTTGTATTATGGAAGCACCTAGAGACCCCAGTTAGGATTCCCATTGTGTTAAGTGCTGTACAAACATATATAGAGTGTTCGCGGGAAAGAATATTTATTTTCTTATTTCTTCAAGATATTATTTGGGAATCTGACTCCAATATTGACCCTTGATCCTGCCTGAGGTATTTGGACATTATTGTAATACACCTCTATCACGACCCGATATAACACGAATTTGGATAGATCGCGGTAAAGCAGCGCTCCGGGGGGACGGGACTGCGTGCTCTGGCGGATCAAAGCAAGTTCGATATAATGTGGTTGCACCTATAATGTGGTAAGATTTTTTTTGGCTCCTGAGGACAGTGTTATATCGGGGTAGAGGTGTATATAAATAGAATAATAATGATGATTTGTTGTAAGGATATTTTCTATATATATGGAAGCCCTTTTCAGGGAGTTGTGCTCCAAAGAGGTGGGCTTTAATGATGCTTTGTTACTTAGTAGACTGTACAATGCATTTCTTCTGCCTTGTCTGGGGGACAGGATATACCTGAGGATTCATAGGTGTCAAGTGTTTTGTAGCTGGTGAAGGGCAGCCCTAGTGAATGAAACCTTCTATTTATTTTGCAGGGTAGGGACAGGGCAAGTGTCCAACACATACACACTTCCCTGCCAGCATGACTCATCCCTGACCTGAGGGCTGGGGTGGGGGCTTCCGCTTGGGATAATGAGTCGTTCTCTCTCCATGACCCATTGAATTATTGAGTCCATCAGTGCAAAGCACAGTGGTGAATTTGTGGTGCGGTAGTTGGATCTAATTATTCACCTAACCCCTTTCAGATAAGGGTCGCCAGACATCAAATTGGAGATCTACAGGTGTAGGGCTTTGTAACCTTTTAGCCATGCCATCGTGCCTAGCTTCCCCCAATATGTGCTAACTGTAAGAAGGTTTTATTTTTATTATAATCTCACATACACAAACTGTTGTAACATAACATGAAGTTTGCAAAGTCACGTGCTAGAAAGTTGGAAAATGCCAAACTTGGGTTGGCAGTGACCCTTAATTCTGTCCCCTTCTGCATGTAAATTATGCTACAACCTTTAAAGACATGATCCGGTGCTTTTTCCTCCTTCATCGCCAAATGGGTCCATAGCAGAAAGCTTAACAGCCACAGCACAGACTTCTTCCACTTGCAGTGAAGAAATAACTGGTACAGAGAGAACCTGGTGCAGCCCTGAGGGTTGTGGTGCACAGACAGTGAGATTCTTGAGGGTGTTGAAAGTATGGAGGACTTAGGGCAGCCTCCCCCATTTTACGACGTCCCTTTTTAGCCCTCATATTCTGCATTCTGTTCATTATGAGACCCTGACATAATCTCTTCTTATGCCCCCCCTTCCCCAGCCTTCCCCTTTCTCAGGACTGTGTTCTTAGCTCTTCATTCTGCCCCCACCTTGTCAGAATAGCCATGGCTCCCACCGTCCCTCCAGGACTCGGGAATCCTGTACAACAGCAGCCTCTAGCAGCCAGCCAGAGATCTGAGGTTCTTGTCCATAGCCCAGGGATGTGTGGGGATCTGCCTGGGTTGTGGGAATGTCCGACAGGATGACCAAGTGTGTGAGTATCACATGAGATGTGTGACACTTGGCAGTCTGTTCCAAGACCATATTATCTTCTAGGAAATTACACTTTAGGGGTACATTGATAACCAATGCAAGGCTGCTAGCCGCAAGGCTGAGGAAAAAATGTCTAGGGTGTCATGAGGGATAAAACTAGGAATGATGGGTTGAATTAAAAACAGAAAACTTAGGCTGAAGCTGAGGAAAGCGTTCCTAATGGGGAGATCTTTTTGTGTGATTAATCATTGCAGGAAAGTGACTGATTGGCATTTAAAATGAGACTGGAAAAAGCACTATAAAAGTGTACTGTAGGAAATAACCCTGCATTGGCAGGAGGATTGTTGATTCTAGATGACACAGTGAGTCTCTTCCTTCTCTAACTACTATCATTCACTTAAGATGCAGACCTAGAAAGTGCAAATTTTTCCCAGAGGGGTAATTTGGTAGCAGAGACAGCAAGCCATTTATTTCCTTAGACTTGATTATAACTGTTGGATCGGGTGGCTGCTCAGTCTGATACAAAAGTAAATGTCCAGTTATTTTTATGCTAATCAAAGGGCCTCAGATCATCAGTATTGCAAGTTTGTGGCAAACACCTTGTTAGCCAGTGTCTCCATAATTTTACGCATGTTATTTATTAGCTACAGAGAGAGGAATGTGGAAAAAAATACAGGATAGGAGCAAGGAGGCTAAATAGGCAAGTGATGAATGCAAAGCAATTCTTTTAGGTTATTGCCCTGTTTTGTACTTATGGTTGAGCGTTTAATTAAACTGTATCCTTAATCTTCCACCTCCCCCTTTCTAGGCTGATTTAAGTAGTTGATAAAAACACAAATGAAGGAAAACTGAAAGTGCTCCACAGCAGAATTTTGTAATTGTCCATGTTTTAAAGTGACGTGTCCCTGCAAAGAATGGGTGCAAGCCCTTGTCACTCTGCTCTTAATTTAATTTCTTGCCAGTATAGGAGAGTTAAATGTGCATTATAAAGCAATGAGAGGAAGAATGTTCTTGTGGTTAAGACACGGAGATGGGAGTCTGGGGCCCAGAGATCTATTCTTGGCTCTGTCACAGACTGCTTGTCTAAACTTTGGGCAAATAACTTCGCTTTCTCATTTTAAATCAAGGATAATTTTCCAACCTCACAGGCTTATTGTAAGATCATGGTCAGTACTTTTGTTTTGTTTTTTTGTTTTTGATTTTTTGTTTAAAGATCTGGTGTTTGCAGTGGTGTTGATGAAACCCTTGTGTTTTAGGTCTACAATGCAATGCATATCCATGCCTGTTTAAACTCCTTTACCTGTCTTTATTTTCATCTTCAGTCTCAATTCTGAGATTATTCTGAGACCAATCAGTGGTATCCTTTCATCTGCAGTCCTGCACATGCTAACTTAGATGGCAACTTTGATCCTCTCTTCCCTTCATTTTAGCTTGTTCTTTTGTTTTATGACCTCTGCATTTGATGTGCTCCCAAATGACAATTTTGGGGGATAGACCAGATGATAACGCTAGTGGCTAGCCCAGAGATTGGCAACCTTTCGCACGTGGCCCACCAGGGTAAGCACCCTGGCGGGCCGGGCTGGGCCGGTTTGTTTACATGCCGCGTCCGCAGGTTTGGCTGATTGTGGCTCCCACTGGTCGCAGTTCGCTGCTCCAGGCCAATAGGGGCTGCAGGAAGCACCGCTGGCCGAGGGACGTGCTGGCCGCCACTTCCCGCTGCCCCCATTGCCTGGAGCAGCAAACTGCGGCCAGTGGGAGCCGCAATCGACCAAACCTGTGGACACAGCAGGTAAACAAACCGGCCCAGCGGCGGGCTGCGTGCCAAAGGTTGACGATCCCTGAGTTAGCCTATTCATACATTCAGCTTGTATTTTATTCTAAACTTTATTTTTTCCATGAAATAATCTCTATATTCCTCTTCTCCACCAATTTTATCCAGGAAGGATTTGCAGTGGATTTACTGTAGTGGACATATATCTGATTTCACAGCTAGTCTGGAGTGATTAAAGAATTAACAACATCCTTTCTCACTTGTCAAACCTTTTTTTGGAGGGTTACAGGGTTGTAAATCATCTTGTGAACTGAAATGGGGGGAATAGAGGTTCAAGCTCAACTTATATATGTCCCCCTCTTCCATCTAATTGTCAGATTGTTTATCTCTTTTTTTACCCAGGGATTGACACAAAATGTGAAAGTTGATCTTTTCTTAAGCTGGAAGAAGACAAGGAGATATAAAAATACCAGAAATGATCATTCTCTATATTTGACTGATTGGTCTCCTGTAACTTGAATAGCTGATCTCTAAGGGCTGGTCTCCACTGGGGGTGGGGATCGATCTAAGATACGCAACTTCAGCTAAGAGAATAGCATAGCTGAAGTTGACGTATTTTAGTTCGACTTACCTCCCGTCCTCACGGTGTGGGATCGATGGCCGTGGCTCCCCCATCGACTCCGCTTCTACCTCTCGCCCTGGTGGAGTTCCGGAGTCGATGGGGAGCGCGTTCGGGGATCGATTTATCGTGTCTAGATGAGACGCGATAAATCAATCCCTGATAGATCGATTGCTACCCGCCGATCCGGTGGGTAGTGAAGACGTACCCACAGATGCACATGTAAAAGGGCCTGGATAGGGAAAGAGGGCTCTTCAGAGTCATCCTGTCAGGTCTTTAACCCTTCTCTTCACATAAGGTTCACTACTGCTGAGAGAGACAGAAGCATCTTGTAAACTCAAACAAGGATACAAAAGGGGTTGGAACAACTCTATCAGAGGCAAGAGAGCTGGGACCCGGGACGTTCTGCAGAAGTTAAAAAGGGAGAAAGTACTCTCTCCACCTCCCTTCTTTTACAATTCCCATTTTCTTTCTGTCCATCTTGCCATTTTCCCTCATAGTCTTTTCTTTAGTCCTTCTATCTACTTCCACCCTCACCACCCCACTCCCTCCACTGATGTCAGTAACTTGCTACTTCCTTCTCTTGAGTCTCCCAAAGTCAGCAAAGAGAATGGTTTAGTGGCAACACTAAAAATAAAACATATTTTAAAACATTGCAATGTAGAAACAGGAAGCCTTAATACAGATGGCAGGCATGGAAATACCCTGCAGTTTCATTTTGTTTTTCTTTTTAGAAATGGTGTAACATACATGCTGAGTATGTGTGTTTGAAAGATCCCATTTGCAGATGTCAGAATACAATTGTCTACCATTTTTTTGCTATCAGATGTTTAAAAAAAAAAAAAAAGGGCTCTCCAAACGGCTTACTTTAGTAGGTGAAAAGCAACAGTAAGCACAGAGTTTAATTCTGGGTTATGACAAGCTGTAAAATATTCCATTTACCTCAGATAACATCTCATGGTATTTCCTTAATTCTACATTGGAGGATATTTTGTAAAGGAAAAATCAGAGAGATTAGAGTGGTATTCATAAAACCAGAAATCTAGTTTGTCACTCAAAATTCCAAAGCATGATGGAGGCTTCAAAATTGTGGATAAATGGAATCCCATGGATTGTCTCTTTGAATATTACAAAAGCTTTTGAAAAGGTCCCCTCAAAAGAGACTGTTGAAGACATTAAATTACCGTGGATTAAAGGGTAAATTCTTGTGTGATTTAGAAACTGATTGTCCAGTGTAGAACAGAACTCATCTCAGAGTGAAGAGAAGTCAATAGTGGTCTCAAGGGGTTGATTTTGGGGCCAGTGTTACATGTTTTCAGTAAATATTTGATGGAAGACACGGAGAGCAACATGATGAAATTTGTTGATTTCACAATATTATTAACGTTAGTAAAAACTACAGTAGGCATTACCAAAGTCTCAAATCAATGTAGGAGACAAGGTAGCTAAAACAGCAGAAGAAATTAAATAGATAAGTGTAAATGAATGCACATTAACACAAATTAATTTAAACTCACACACGCTGTGCTCTGAACTAAATGGATTCTCTCAGGGAGGAGAAAATGGTTTGGGGGAGATCTCTTGAATTGCTCAATGAATGATTCTGTCCCATTTGCAACATCATTTTAAGAGCATATAAGATTCTTGGATATACTGCAAAAATGACTAGAGAAATCAGAAAATGTTGCCATGAAGTGGTGATTCACCTTCACCTGGAGTAGTGTTTAATTTTGAATCCTCAAATCAAAAAGGATACACAGTATAGGTAACGACTCAAATCCATCCCTGCTCAAAAGTAAAGTTATGGAAATTGGTTATCGACTTCTTTTTGGTGGAACTGTGTGAGATGAGTTGGTGATTCAGCTCAGTTCCTAGTAGGCATGTGTCTACATCTAAATGCACCACCCCATTTGACAGAAATTGACACCTTCTTCAATAATTTTAATAGAGAAGCCAAGAAATATTTGGGAACCAAATGACACTCTCCTTTTCAGCTGGTCCCTGCAGAAGATAAAGATGATTACTAATCACTTTGCCCCTAAAACGAGAACCGGGGGACCTTCCAAGAATCTGAAAAAAAAGTTAAAGGGTCATGGAAGATGGCATTTTATGCAATATGTAGTAAATCTATCTACAGACGCTACTACAAGAAGTTATTGAAACAAATAGTTTGACAAGATTTTGACAAGATTTTAACAATTTTATGAATATTAGTAACATTTGTAGCAACAAAAGCTACAGTTAAATCACATGCAAGAGAGGTCAAGCTTCCTGCTTTATGGCACATATTGATTGCCTGTGTGGGTTAGGTAAAGACCCATGTCCCCATTTCTGATCATTATACAATGATTTCTGTGTGGTGTTTTTGTTGTTACTTGCCTCCAGAGCCCCCAGTATTGCCAACTGCAAGAAGTCGGATACCAGTTTGGTTCGTTCAATGACAGTGCCCTGGTTTGGAATCTTGAGAACCAATAGAAAATGCAATGCGTTTATTTTCATCTGCAAAAGCTATGTAAATATGTAAAACCCATTTTATGATAAAAACAGAACATGCTTAGATGATTTAAGTCATCGCCTTTTTGACCCAGAGGTAATGTGACTTTGTGCTGTACCATATCCTGTTTTATTTCTGCACTGCAAACTGTTGAACTGGATCCAAGGAAGAACTATAAAAATACTCAAGTTGTAGTTCTGCATTATGCTATAGCTGGTTAA
Organism: Malaclemys terrapin pileata; assembly: GCF_027887155.1. NCBI lineage: Eukaryota > Metazoa > Chordata > Testudines > Emydidae > Malaclemys > Malaclemys terrapin. Next base: position 50,356,065 of record NC_071505.1, read on the forward strand.
AACTCTGACCCATGCTTACATTTTCTCTTTTATTGCTAATAGGAAAACAGAATCTCTTTATTAGCGGGATATTTTGACTGATTAAAATAGCTCAGACTCGTTACATTTAGTGGTGCAGTGCATAAATTCCTTTAATCTATCTATCTCAATTAATGTAATAAAATAATTGTCAGGGAAGGGTAGGGGTCAGATTGCTTTGACTGATGTTTTGGAAAATAGCAACAACTATCCCTGTGCCGAAGGAGGGGGGTCTCCCTAAACACTTCCTGCCTTTGTTCAGGTCATTGCAGCAGGATCTAAAAAACAGACAAAAACATAACAGATGGCAAATTGGTATAGGAACCAGACAGACATAGTCTAAGCACAGACCATATAGCTAAAGTGCAACTGCTTATATTTGTTTCAAAGTCAAGCCACCCATGTGTGCACTGAATGGATGAAATATTGCAGAAGCAGAAAAGACTATCCAAGGAGCCAGAAGATTGGAGTAGGGAGATCCTAATGGCTAGCTTTACCAAAAGCAAATTTGGACAAGGTAACTTAATCAGCAGTATGTCTTACAATGTAATAAATAATTAACATAATTGTTACATTCACATAAGCTTTTTTCCTCCCCTGTCTCTACCCTACAAATCTACCTGCATGTAGACCAGCTGCTCTCATGCCTTCTTTGCCCCAAACAAAGGTCATTTTCAGGAATGAATAGTGCTTTTGTTGATGGGATGTGACTATGACCTACAGAATGCTAGACTAGAGCTTCAGGCCTTGTTTGAGATAGAAAATTCACTACAGATGAAAATTTCTCTTTCTTTCCTTTAATGTATATGCAGCTTGAATAAAACTGTCTTGTCTTCATCTGGAATATGTAAATTATTATGTGCAAAAATCTGGTCAGGCTGAGATTTTAGTTACATATGTTAAGAAACTGAGAATTATAGGACCAAGTTCTCTGGGTAGGGGAAGAGAGCAGGAAAGTAAGCGATGGCCCCAAAATGCTGTGTATGTTTAAGGAGCTTGAGGAATGACTGATGGAAACTTCCTTGTAAGGGAGAACCTTGAATTGTGCCCCAGCCAGGACAGCAATAAAGTGGAAGACATTCTAATTTCTTAGAGGATTCCAGGCATGATCACATAGCTCCCAGTACAAAGCTATTTATACTGCATATCTTGTGACACTGGTTGTACAATAGACATCACACTAGCATTTGCAACTTGTCCATGGTGGAGGAGCAATGCCACTGACTCACTGTGTCTTAGGGCTGGTCCTTTTTCTCATCTTCAAAATGGGGAGGATTCTTGTCTTATACAGGAGGGCTGTTAGGCTTAGTTCTTCTTCGAGTGATTGCTCCTGTGTATTCCACAGTAGGTGTACGTGCTCGCCACGTGCACCGGTGCCGGAAGTTTTTCCCTTAGCAGTATCCATAGCCGGGGAGCCCCGCAGCGACCCCTGGAGTGGCACCTGTATATCGCGCTATAAGGGGAGCCATGGGCTCCCCCCACCCTCTGTTCTTTCTTGCCGCTAGTGAAGGTGGTCGGAACTTAGCGCTCCAGCTTCGCTGCAGCCCTTCTTCTCTAGCGGTACCGTTCGTCGGATCATTCTTAGTGTTAGCTTGGGCTCCGGGCATGCCCCAGGCTTCAAGTCGTGCGACTCCTGTCACCGTTCTATGCCCAGGAGCGACCCTCACGCTGAGTGTCTTCGCTCCCTGGGTGAGACTCATATTAGCGACCGGTGCAAGATCTGTAGGTTGTTCTAACCAAGAACTAAAAGGGAGAGGGACTTCAGACTTTGAGCTCTCCTGATGGAGTCGGCTTCGGCACCGACACCGGTGCGCAGATCGGACTCTGCACCGGCCGCCACGTCGTCGGTACGTAGCGAGGACCCCTCGACCACTCGGCGCCACTCTCCCTCCAGGAAGCAAGGGAAGGGTCCGGCCTCGCAGCGATGCCACAATAAGGGCAAGGGGGAGGCTGGTCCCGTGCTGGGCAGCCCTCGGTCCCCCCGGGCTTAAGACCTCCGGATCACATGGAGCGGAGCAGTCCGGTGCCATCGACCCAGACATCCCCAGTGTGGATGCCGTCGACGCCGGAGGTGGTGTAGGCGGCAAAGGACATTATGTCTTTGCCTGTGCCGAGCTCGCAGCCGAGTACGGGCCCCAGGTCTCGAGGCAAGCCCCTGTTAGGTGTCCGTCAGACCTCTTCGGCGAGCCGCAACTCCTGCTCTGGGGACTGCTCCCTGCACCGCTCGGCACACAGCAGCAGCTCTTTGGATGACTCCCGGCCACCGTCAGTGCTGCCCAGCCCCACCATCCCACCGTCGGGATGGGAATCGCAGGCCCCCTCTACACCGCCCGCCAGCAAGCGGAGGCGCCGGGAACGCTCCCTGGTCAGGCGGGGATACCAGAGCTGATCTAGATGCGATGGACGTCGTAGTTCGCGCTCCAGCTCCTGTTCGACCAGACGCCGTGCCAGAGGCTCCCCACATAGTATCTCGGCGTCAAGTCACCGGGCTTCGTACCGCTGTCACGGGTACCGAAGCAGCTCATCGAGAGGGTACCGTTCCTCGTCATTGAGGTCCAGATCGCGAGGGAGACATCGCCACAGGCACTGTTCCCATTGCTCCTGTGGCACCGAACGCTCTTCGGCCTCAGCGCCCCACTTCCCGTCCTTGGGCTGCGCTGCCCTGCCGGGACACTTTGTGCCATCAGGTACCCAGCAGGGTCAATGGCACGGTACCCTGTGGCAAGGACAATGGTGCCTCACAATCCCATCCCCGGTGTTGGCTTCCCTTCGGTGGCGGTCCCTCCCGAGCAATATGCTACAAGGGGTTCCCTTCAGGGAGGCCAGCCCATCCATAGACCTGATGTCCGATGCTTCGGACCTAGGCTGGGGAGCCCACATGGGAGACGTGCAGACCCAAGGGACGTGGTCGACCTCGGACTTGTCCCTGCACATAAATGTCAGGGAACTCAGGGCGATACGACTGGCGTGTACGGCATTTCTCACGCACCTCCGTGGCAGGGTAGTCAGAGTCCTCACGGACAACACCGCCGCCATGTACTATATCAACAAGCAAGGCGGTACTCGTTCCCTAGCCCTATGCCAGGAAGCCCTGGCCTTATGGGAATTCTGTATAGCCCATGATATGTCCCTGAGGGCTGCTCACCTCCCGGGCGTCCGCAATACGCAAGTGGACCGCCTCAGCAGGGTCTTCTCCCCCAGTACGAGTGGTCGCTCCACTCGTAGGTCGCCTACCGGATCTTCCTAGAGTGGGGAGCTCCCCAGATCGACCTGTTTGTAACTCGCCAGAACTGGCCTTGCCCTTGGTTCTGCTCCAGGGGAAGGGTGGGGGAAGGCGCGATCTCCAACGCGTCCCTCATGAGCTGGTTGGACTAGCTCCTGTATGCCTTCCCCCTGCTCCCCCTCATCGCCAAGGTCCTGGAGAAGGTAAAGGTGGACAAGGCAGAGGTCATTCTTATAGCTCCGGCGTGGCCCCGCCAGCACTGGTACGGGCCCCTCCTAAGCCTCTTGGCAGCCCCCCCGAGGGCACTACCACTCCGCCAGGACCTCCTCTCCCAAGATGTAGGACGTCTCCTCCATCCCAACCTGGCCGTGCTCCACCTGACAGCGTGGCTGCTCCGTGGCTAAACGAGGAGGAGAACAGGTGTTCGGAGCAGGTTAGGCAAGTCCTACTGGAAAGCAGGAAGCCGTCCACGCATCGGATGTATGTGGCGAAGTGGTCCAGATTTACCAGGTGGGTGAGCGAGTGGGGAGTTTCCCCCTCCGCCGCTCCTGGACTGCCTCCTGTCCCTTAGGACCCACGATCTGGCACCAGCCTCGGTCAGGGTGCACCTCGCAGCTGTATCGGCTTTTCACCCGCTGGTGCAAGGGTACTCGGTCTTATCCCACCTTATGACCTCCCGCTTCCTGAAGGGCCTAGTCCATTCGTTCCCGTACGCTAGACCCCCCGTGCCACAATGGGACCTGAACCTGGTCTTGTCACGTCTCACGGGGCCCCCCTTCGAACCACTAGCCACGTGTTCCTGGTCGCACCTCTCGTGGAAGGTGGGCTTCCTCGTGGCAATCACATCTGCCCAGCGTGTCTCGGAACTCAGGGCCTAACCTCAGAACCCCCCTATACGGTTTTCCATAGGGATAAGGTCCAGCTTCACCCACACCCGGCATTCCTCCCGAATGTGATTTCCACCTTCCATATGGAGCAGAGCATCTTTCTCCCTGTGCTCTGCCCTAAGCCCCACGCCTCTAACGAGGAACGCCGCCTCCCCATGCTAGATGTGCGTAGGGCAATGGCTTTTTATCTGGATCGGACTAAGCAGTTCCGGAAATCCTCTCAGCTCTTTGTTGCCTCGGCCAAGAGGGCAACCTATCTCGACCCAGCGGCTTTCCCACTGGATTACTTCAAGCATACGCACGTGCTATGACCTGGCAGGGATTCCCCTGCCACCTATCATTGAGGCCCACTCTACGAGGTCTCAGGCCTCATCAGCTGCCTACGCCGCCCATGTCCCCATTCAGGGCATCTGTAGGGTGGCCACATGGGCCTCAGTTCACACGTTTACTTCGCATTACACGATCGTCTCCCAGTCTAGGGACGACGCCGGGTTTGGCAAGGCGGTACTTCATCCCGAGCCATTGTGAACTCTTCCCACCTCCAACAGATACTGCTTGGAATCACCTGCTGTGGAATACACAGGAGCAATCACTTGAAGAAGAAAGGACAGTTACCTGTTCCGTAACTGGCTTTCTTCGCAATGTGTTGCTCCTGTCTATTCCACACCCCGCCCTCCTTCCCCTCTGTCGGAGTTGTCCAGCAAGAAGGAACCGAGGGTGGGGGGAGCCCGTGGCTCCCCTTATAGCGCGATATACAGGTGCCACTCCAGGGGTTGCCGTGGGGCTCCCCAGCTACGGATATTGCTAAGGGAAAAACTTCTGGCACCGGTGCACGTGGCGAGCATGCACACCTACAGTGGAATAGACAGGAGCAACACATCTCAAAGAACGCCAGTTACGGAACAGGTAACTGTCCTTTCTTTAATGTTTGTAAAACACTTTGAAATCCTCAGACAGAAAGCCTTATAGAAATGCAAAATGTTATCAGCATTATATTTTTAGAAGGGCAAAGTCCATGGGTTCTGGTTTGTTTTTAAACCTGGCTGGATTTTTGTTGAAGATGGACCAGGTCTAATGGGACCTTTCAGATTCTGTAGAAGTGGATAAGATCTGTCCAATTGATCTATCAGGAGAGATGAGCTCAGCTGCAGAGACAGACTGATCCTGATGCAGAACCCACTGGGTTTTAGGTAAATGGCATCTTCAAATTCCAGGGTTCTGCTGTGGAATCCAGAATGTAATTAGAATTAAATAGCAGAGAACTTTGTTTTTGTGCTGTTTATTGTGAATAAAAATGACTGTGCTTTACAAATATGAGCTTTACTGGGTCCTGGGCTTTCCTATCCCTTGTTAATTACCTGTAGACAGTCAGTCTCTCTCTTCATAATCCTACCAGCATCTATTATACCTCTGAGTCATCTCCTGAAGCACTTTCATCTTTGCTATGAAAACCCCTTGAAGGAATTGTAACGAAAAATGTTCACTCATAGGGCCTGATGTGAAAAGTACTTTTTTTCTTTCCTTGACAATTAATTGAAAGTAATTTTAAAAAAGTAAAATTTGTGGCAACTGCTCTCCAAGGTCTCACTTCCAAATAGATCCCTTTCCTTCTCTCCCTCAAAAGTTAATACTACTGAAATAGGGAGTATGACGCTCTGTAAGTTAAGTGTTATATATCTACCTCGTGTGTGAAACTCACTAGGACTGTATCTTCACTGTAGGATCACAAGGACTGCATACTCTTAAGACCACTTCTGTAATTGTACTACTTTTCCCCTCCTACTCAGTGAGATAATACTGCCTGGCTGAGTGTCTGGCCACTTATCTCAATGCTGAGCAGGGGCCTCTTACAGCGTGGCCGTTCAGCTCTCCAGCCAATCAAGCATGGCCATGGGAGTTCTGGATTCCCAAGCTCTCCAGAGCCACTCGTGCAGCTCTGCAGAGTGGCATGAGAGAGTAGTCCATCTTTGGCCCCACCCCTGCTCATCACATAGAAAACATCTTTTACTTTCTAATTTCCCCCCAAAACACCCTCCACACTTCCTATGATCTTAGACCTTGAAGGCCTAAGCCCTTTGCCTTCCCATTAGTTCTGTGCATGGCTCCTTTCATCTCCTAGTAGCGCAGATGCCACCAGTCTCTCTGTTAATAGAGAGCAGCAATGCTAAAGGGAGCTGTGCTGTATAGTGACTGGAGGGGGCAGAAAGATTTGGCTCTCGACCTTGCAACAGAGAGATCCTGTTGCTTGCTACCCTGCAAGGCCTAAAACCCAGGAACATCTGCCATCGCTGGGCATGAGAGAGACAGAATCTGAAGAGAATAAGGGCCAAAAGATTGGGGAAGTGAGAGTGTTTCCTGGCTGGCAGAGGAAAATTCGGTTGGGGTAGAGGCAAAAAAAGGGGAGGGCAAACTGTGTTCTAATCACTTACATATGCAATATGGTCTAGGGGATAGAGCACTGGACTGGGATTCTGAAGATCTGGATTCTGGTCCCAGCTGTTCCACTGACTTGCTTGGTGACCCTGGGCAAGTCATTTCAACTCATGCTTCAGATTCTCCCTCTGTAAAATAAGGTTATGATACTTACCTCCCTTTGTAAAGCACTTTGGGACCTACTAGTGAAAAGCACTGTATTTAGTAGTAGTATTATATGCAAATCTCTTTTTCACTACCAGTTCATTAACAGTTTGTTGGCAAGCAAGGTATACAAGTGTTGTCAACATGTAAAAAGAAGACACAGATCTCGTGTCATGTGTGTCCAAGTTAGTTAGACCATGTGGTTGGTAGTTTGTTATTGTTGTGTATCTTTGATTTGGTGGCAGGTTGCTATCCAGCATGAAGCTATTTTTGCTCCAGGGTTATGCACCATTTATCCTCTGCTGTTTTACAGAAGTCTTTGCTTTTTCTGATAACTGGAGGAAGCACCTTTCTCAGACTTCCTTGTATTTAGATATTGGATTAATAAATATCTGTTTCTATTTCCCCTTTATCTCATTCACTGCACAGTCATCTCTCCCTCAGGTTGGCTTGTGCTTTGTGTCTCCCAGTTTCCATCTCTGTTTTCTAGCTGCCGAAGCTGTATTCGTTACCAATCTGCCTTAGTTTTGTACAGTTCACTGTGGTGACAATAATCTACTAGTGTGTCCACTTTGTGCAAGGATCTCTCATGTTTTGATTTGACCTTAGCAGCAATTCCTGTTTGAGCCTACGTAATATATTGAGTATTCTTCATTTTTGTGTAAGGTTATTTTCTTCACTGGCTGAGAGGTTGATATTGATGAGACCTAGCAATGATATAGAAGAGTGTACTAGGTTTTCATTGGGATTTGGTGTTTGTGTTTCGATCCTCTGCTGCTATGCAGTGAGGGGAGCATTTGTTACAGGAGTCTGGGCTTGAGGAAGCCCCCATTTCTTTGCTCTCCCTCCCAATAGAAGTGAAATGAAAAGCTCTGTTCACTAAAAGTGCTAATAAGGAAGGTTAGCTCAGTGGTTTCATCGTGTTCTGCCAGCAGTGATAACAGTCCTTCAGTGGTGTCTGTGCTAGGAACTTGCCCTCATTATAGCCGTCACTGTAGCTGCTTGAAACTGGTATAAGCTCTACCAATTGCCGCTTATAGTGGCTTTGCCTGTTTACAAAGTGGACGCTGATAACTGAAGCCCCCAATGAGGAATATGCAAAAGGATGGTGGGGGAGCATAGTATCCATAGGTCAGTAGCTTAAGCGGGATGGGAAGAGAAACTCTCCTAGAGAATACAATACCGCCAGCCATCACTCACCAAAAGCAAGATCACTGGAGGAACCCCTGATCTTATTCTCCTATTTGTTGCCTGAGCTCAGATTTACCTAAAATTTCTTGGCAAACTATTATGCCCAAACTTCTGAAGCCAATTCAAAGATAAAAAGTTGAAAGTGATGTGGAAGTCTCTTGGCTATTCTAGCAAAAGGGAGTTACCCTCAGGGGTTTATTGTGAAGAATTTCCACTTCAAATTCTTCCCTTAACTTTGCTCTCCTTCCTCTCTTACTTTTTTCTTTGCTCCTTTTACTTTTTTTTGGTAGCTTACCATTCTAAGCTTCAACTTTGTCAGACCTAGACCTCTCTGAACTACAGGTTCAAATTCCACCAGTGCTGAGTCTGCCTTTTTCTTTGTGGGTGTATGAACTGAGTGCTATGTGGTTTACTCTGTTTCAGATGAAACTTTAAAAACCAAGAGCCAAATTATCAAGTAATTACTGATTTAGGGGATTTAGGTTTTGGCTGCACAGTTTGAAATACCTTCGGTCTGATTTATGGAGATGATGAGCTCTCGTTAATTTCAGTTACAGGTGTGGGTGCAGCACTTTTGAAAATCATCAGATCCAATCTATCTGAAGGTGGGCACCCAAAATCACTCTTGAAAACATTGACCCAAATTCCTCTCTGTCCTTGTTAAACTTTTAAAGATCTCTCACAAGAGTAGGGCATTGTTCTCACTTCTCTACCAGAAACTTCCTTTCCTGGGTAACAGACTTTGTACCATTTTGCTGACACCCTACAGGCATTTTCTTATCTTCATTCGTTTTTTACCTTAGTAATTCTCTTACCTTAGTAACTACCAGTTAATTATCACTTAAAATGAGGTTGTTAACATCTTTGAAAAGGCTAGTCAGGACATCCCCAAACCTTCATTCCAGGCTACAAATATTTGGGGTTTATGCTCTAGCCTGGAACAAATGTTTGGGGAATGTGTCCAGACTAGCCTTTTCAAATGGAATAATTACCCTGAGATACTTGGCCATCAATTAACTTGAGCTAAAAACTCTAGACTAGACATAAGTCACATTTATACTAAGAAAAAGCTATATTTTAACATGTGTTAACAATGAAGAAAAGGCGATAGAGCAGTGGTCCCCAAACTTTTCATGGTGCACCCTGCTTACCCCTGTGTGTGCCGCCCGTCCGGGAGCTAGGGCCAGGAGTTTGGCTGTGGCTCCCAGCGGGGAGCGTGGACAGGGGTTAGGGAACTGAGGCTGAGGTGGGAGCAGCGACTGGGCCGGAAGCCGGGGTCCCAGGCTGGGGCCACAGCTGGAGGGGCGCAGCCAAGGTCCGAAGCAAAGCCATGGCTGGGGGCGGGAATAGAGCCATAGCTGGGACTGGGGCTGGGGCAGCAGCAGAGCGGGCTTGGTGCCACTCCCTCCCCGTCCTCTATGGGTGTTGGCCTCGTACCTGCTGCACCCCCTGATGTTCTGCGCTCCCCAGTGCACCCCACAGGTTGGGGACCACTGCCGTAGATGAATGTAATTTGTGAAGCAGTCTGGCATTCTTTGGGATGAAAGATGCTATATTAATATATATTAATTGAGATATCCCATCTCCTAGAACTGGAAGGGACCTTGAAAGGTCATTGAGTCCAGCCCCCTGCCTTCACTAGCAGGACCAAGTATTGATTTTGCCCCAGATCCCCAAGTGACCCCTTCAAGGATTGAACTCACAACCCTGGGTTTAGCAGGCCAATGCTCAAACCACTGAGCTATCCCTCCCTCCATAACATTTATGCTACATAAATGTTGGTTGTTTTGTTTATTGATCAGGTTTATTACAGAAGTATCTAAGTGCCAATCACAAATGAGATCCCATTGTGCTAGATAGCGTAGAGAAACCGAGTAGTAGAAGGTGCCTGTCTCAAAGAGTTGATAATTTAAATAGACAAGACATACCCCTTCCCACACCAGGTGACTGACTAACAATGTGAATTATATTTTTCTTTTTGTCCATGAAAACTGCTTAAAAGCCAGTTGCACTTCACTTACTGTAGCTATCCTTCCAGAGTGCTTGATCCCCTCTTTTTTCATACAACCCATACAGTGAAGTGTAATGCTGAGAGGTGGGTGGGTTTGGCTGAGAGGAGGAAAGAGAAGAGGGTAGCAGCAGCAGCAAGTGCTGTTTGAAAATAAGAGGTGAAATGCACTTAGAGCTCTTAGGGGTGTGCTCAAATGGATAATGCGGAGGGATATGAAAATAGGTTGTCATTTGGAAGTTTCCAATAGGGAGCAATGTTCATCCCTGCTGATATGTATGTGCTAAAAACATAGTGTTTCACCGGAGATAACAAATATATTCCTGCACGTGGTTTAAGCAGAACAAATCACTAATACGAATACAAACTGTAGTCAAGCTTTTATGTTTTGAGAAAATAATCCCATATTTTCTCTTCCACGCTATCTCTGTTATGGGGATATGAAAAGTGCTAACCCTCTGAGTGTTATATGAAAACTTCTTTGCTTTTTCTTTCAAAAGTAACAAGTAAATTATAACCAGAGCTGAAATATGTCAGTCTCTTCATGGTCAGCGCAAAGGAATCCCAATGGACTGGCTATGTTGTTCTGTGACTGTGATATCAACTTGTTGAAAAGACTGGTTTCCTATCTCACTCCTTTAATGGAGTCTGTGACCACAGCAACATCTGTTGGTAGCAGCGATATTACAGTACCAATGTTGCCCAGCCTTCAGCAGTGCTCTGCTTCTGTTGGTACACTGACCTAGAATACTGCCCTAAATCTGTTGCATAGGATTCCTCTAATTTTCCCCCTTATGGTTTGTTGTACACCCCCTGAGGATAATAAACTGATTGCCTGGTGTGTTCCGATAGAACTTGCTGCTAATTAACTCTCCCACAAACATTAGCTCTCACCTTTTTTCTTTTCCTTTTCCCCCCCCAAACCAGTTTTTTAGTTGGTTTGTCTATCTGCCTCATCAATCTGACTCGTGCAAATGTAGTTGCCTTAGGCTACTATATTGTTCCCCATTACATTTTTGCTTTGTATGACTGTAAATATAAAATAGTATGTTAAGCTAATGTTAAGGTTGGAGGTGCAAATAGTCATGCTGCTGGTCCATCATTAAATTGTTCTGTTTATATTGCAGCACTTCTGGTATGATAAATCACAACCCTACGAGGCCTTTGTTTATTGTATACTATGAAGTCACTTTAGAATAGATTTTCATTCTTAACTGTTAATTTCTTTCTTTTTGTTGGCTTGTGTCTAAATTACAGGCTTTCTAAATGTTAATACAGGTATATAAGATGATGGGCTAGGGCACTAGTAATGAGAGACATTTACCTCTAAGTTCCTGGTTGAAATCCAAAAGTTTTATAGCAATCTGCTGGCTGTTGAGTGGCTTATGTGAAATGTTTGGTCTCAGTCCAGTTCTCTCAGGACCAGTGTCCGCATCATCACAAAATCCACTAGCACTAATTAGCACACTTTGCTAGTAGTTCCGTCAGACAAGCCAAGGACGAACTGGATTTGGAGACAGTCCTTCAGATAAGGTTAGAGATACAATGGTAGGGCAGCTTGCAGTGCCACTGCCAGTAGTTTACTTGTTCTGTGGAGAACTATCGAACTGCAGCCTCCGGGGCTGTCAGGTTGGCCTTAAAATTCATACAGTAGTTTTGGGTCTTAAAAAAACCAACCAAACAGTGTTTAAAATACACAAATCATTAAACGTTTTCTGATGTTTGGTTTTGATATCTCAGTTTAAATCTCTGCTGTGGTGTTTTGAGGAAGTTTTGAGATGTGTTGAGCCCTCATTGAAGCACTGTAGCCTTTATTGCAATGGAGTTACCAGAAAGCACAAACGTACCACGAATGTCCAGTGCAGAGAATTATAATGTTGCTTTCTGTATGACACACAGAGAACACATACTATGAATTTAGGAGAAGTGGTTAAGGCATCTCCTCAGTAGCCAATGTGTGACATTTCATCCCCAAACTGTGTGACATTTTAATTTCCCCTCTTTATATCAAAAGACACTAGTGCACGTGAAGGAAAATTCATTCCTTAAAGGTAGGATCTATTTTCATGAGAGAAAACAGTGCCTACACCTGGAGATCATTCTTTTACAAAGTGAGACAAAAACATTAGGACAATACTTTTCTGCAACCAAACTGTCATATGGATTATAAAATCCATTTAAAAGGAAATAAACTACCCATTGCATGCTAAGTGTCTTCTACTTTTTAAAAATCCAAACCAAATTAAAACAGAATGTTTAAACCACTCGTAGTGGTGACTTTTGGTCGAAATGGGACCTCACCTTTTAATTATGGTGTCATGAATGGGATGCTGTAATATAGAGAGTGAAATCTAAAGCTTTGGGAAAGTTACGAACCTTCCAAAAATAAGCACTGCAAAGGGGGCCTGAGCTTAGCAAGAGATGAGTTTGGTGTCTCCAATGATCAGAGAGGGCATAAAAGGACAGGGCAGGCTGGGTCCCTGCAAGATTTCCAGACCCTACAGGACTTCTGGGTTAGGCTGACAATCTCGCAGGATTTTGCATGAAATTTGGAGCCATAAAAGGAGCCCTGTGCTCAGGGCCACTTCCTGTTTACTGGTTTGTCCAGTAGTTAACCCGTCTTCTGTCCCGTATGTAGGTTACTGCAAGTTATGTTAGTTGTCACACTGGGGCTGGGAAGGAATTTTTTCCCATACCACCAAATCAGCCAAGGTTAGTCGGGGAGGAGTGGGGGTATTCGCCTACCTCACAGCAAAACTATAGGGCTGGGATTCTCTGCCTCGCAGAGGGCATCATTTGAGTTTGTGAGGATCGTTTAGTTGTCACAACTTTTATTAGATGCCCAATGCAGGAACTCATTGATTGAGGCTCTAGATCCAAAAACAGGTAACAGAGTGGGCAACCCAAGGGCATCTCCTTATGAGTTGGGGGCATATATCTAACTCCTTAGGGGCCGGGACACTACCTTAGGGGAACTGCCCCCTTCAATGCACTTTGCAGCAGTGCTGGTGGGGGCAGAGAGAAGAATCCCCTCTTGCCTCAACCCTCTGAAAGGGGGAGGGATACCAGCAGGTGGGTGGAGGTGGCCAGAGAACCTCCTAATCTGATGGTTGGTTCCCTGGAGCACAATAAGAATTGGCAAAGGATCAAGGAGGTACGAATGACTGCATTGGGCTGTCCCCCGATGGAAACCATGGATGTAATTTGACTAATAAAGTTGTGCCTGGTTAAAATCCATACCACATGTCCTTGCCTTTTTATATGTGGTGAGCACACCAAGAAAAAATCCTCCAAGTTACACCTCTGAAATGTTAAGTTAAATGCTCTCAACATCAGAATTAAAGGTGTGAAGTGGAAATTGATCAGATGGGATTTACTAGTGGCTAAGAATGTTATATATTGAGGGTGATCTTTTTGAGAAGAGAAAATTCATTTAGGATGTTTGTGTTTTACATTTCCCCACTTTAATCCACTGAATGCAGGGAAGACTGTTACTGTATTTACTAGATTGTGTGCATATTAACAATACCAAAAGAGATGTTCCAAATATCAAGCTTTTACAGTTCAGCTCCTTATAGTTCTGAAAGATAATAATGCTTAATTCTTCTCAGAATTTTGTTTTCTTATTTTATCATTCCAATCTTACGTTGATACTCGCTCAAGGATTAGTTTTACCACATAATGGTACTTGTTTTGTTCTCAGGATGCACTGAAATTTGAGGTAGAAAAAAAGTGAATGTGCTATTTTATTTACAAAAAAATGTCTAGAAATAAATCACTTTGCCTCTCCTTCCCCACTCTGCAGGAGTGTTTTCTTTATTTATAAAATGTTTTTAATTGATGAAAGATGATCCCATTAAAAGTTGGAAAGATTTAATGGAGAATTTAATCTGAGTAATGAAAATCTTTTATTTTGAGAGTTTATACTGATCAGTATATTTAGAATCACGATTTAAATCTATTTTATTCTCTTAATACCTTCTTGTCAGTGCATTTAAATTAATACTGACCATCAGTAAGTCACTACATAAGGGAAATAAAAACTGGAAGAATTTTAGATTTATTAAGGGTGGTCTAGAAGCCCTCTCTATTTGCCACCGCTCATCATATACACATTGTAATTTCTGCATAAAAATATTCTTCTGTTCCAGAGAGTCTGGTGCCTTTTACAGTTGAGGTTCATCAAATCATGAAAATATGTAGCAACTTTGCTAGCAAGGTGATTTGCATAACTTTACCCATCATTCTTTGCTTGCTGTCAAAATTCTTTAAGCTTGTCATGACCTATTTAAGGGACTTATAGAAAGATTAACAATTCCATTGATTTCTTTGCTTCAGACTGCAGTACTTTTTAGCATTTATATTTTATATTTTCCACTTTTGTTTATATGGTGATAATGGATAGTGTGTCACCATCGGCCAATAATTAACATTTGGGTTTGTATCAACTTGCTTTCTTTTGACTCTTAAAAAGACACTGTTTTTAATTTAGCATGTCTGATACAGCATTTCAAAAGCAGGTTCATCTTCCCTATAATTCTGGCTGTCAGCATTTCCATTACAAACACCTACATTCAGGGGTTAACTCAACTGTAAACACTTCCTCTGGGCTGAAAATAGCCAAACTGTCTTTGCTGGAGCATAAATTCTCATTCCTTCTTCCACCCTCCCTCCACAATCAAATTAAAATAAAATATCAAGTTAATGTGTTAAGAATTAAAATAAATAATAGTAAAAATCAGTTTAAAAGTAGTAAGCCCACGTGCATTCGCTTATTTTCACACATTGGCATATAGTTTGTCGTGCAGTATTATAAGCAATTGGTTCCATTTCCCATTTAAAAAATGGAATCCAGCATGGAGCTCTAAGAAATAATAGGCAGCAGGTTTTAAATTAATATGTGGAAGTACTTCTTCATACAATGCAAAGTCAACTTGTGGCCTTCACTTGTTGTGCAGGCCAAAAGTATGACTGGGTTCAAAAAAGAAATAGATAAGTTCATGGAGGATAGATCCATCACTGGCTATTAGTGAGATGGTCAGGCACACAACCCCATGCTCTGGGTGTCCCTGACCCTCTGACTGCCAGAAGCTGGGACTGGATGACAGGATACTGGGCTAGATGGACCCAATATGGCCATTCTTAGTTTATACACACATCATGTCCTGAAAATTATGGAGGGATTTGACAATATAAGAGCCAGACCTAAACCACCTCTGGCTTTGATTTGGTAAAACAAAACCGGATCAAGATTTTGCGCTCCGGGGGGTTGGCCGGCCCAGCGCGGCGCGGTGCTCCGGGGGGTGGGCGGCCTGGCTTGTCAGGGAGGCGGGGGTTTGGCCGGCGTGGCGCTCCGGGGAGTTGGGTGGCCCAGCGTGGGGCTTGGGGGAGGGGGTGGCTTGGCGCAGCGTTGCGCTCCGGGGGTTTGGCCGGCCCGGCGTGACGCTCGGGGGGTTTGGCCAACCCAGTGTGGCGCTCGGGGGTTTTGGGCAACCCAGCGCTCGGGGGCGGGGCTTTGGGCGGCCTGGCGCGGTGCTGGGGGAGGGTCGGCGGTGCAGCACGGGGGGGTGGGTATTATGGCGGGGCGCTGGTTTTCTTTTTTGCCTGGGGTGGCAAAAAAGTTTTAGCTGGCCCTGGTTGGAAGGGACCTCATGAGGTCATCTAGTCCAACCTCCTGCTCAAAACAGGACCAATCCCCAGACAGATTTTTACCCTGGTCCCCTAAATGACCCCCTCAAGGATTGAACTCACAGCCCTGAGTTTAGCA
This sequence comes from Malaclemys terrapin pileata, assembly GCF_027887155.1. Lineage (NCBI taxonomy): Eukaryota > Metazoa > Chordata > Testudines > Emydidae > Malaclemys > Malaclemys terrapin. The sequence continues at coordinate 50,371,736 of NC_071505.1, forward strand.
GGCCAATGTTCAAACCAGTGAGCTATCCCTTCCCTTGGAATTCTAGTGCATCCAATGCTTTGGTATGTGGTTACCATGTTCACTGGGTTTTGTCTGATTTGTGCCTGTGTTGGTGGTCTTATTACACTTTTAATTTTTTTAATAGTAAAACAACAATAGTAACTTGACATGTCTGATTTCTTAACTGGTGCAAGATAAAAAAAGGATCTATTTTCTAAGGCAGAGAAAAGATGAAGTGTCAGCAGTGCTATTTCCTAGTAAAATGTCCTAGTAAAATCTAATCCAGTTGAACCATAAAGGCTGCAAATTTTGAATAAAAATATATTTGAATAAAAATCCTATTCTGGCATGCTTGAGACCTTCAGTTCTTTTCCAGATTGCAGTCATAAAACCTTCTAGTTTCCATATGTTTTGGAGAAAACAGAGGTATGAAAAATCATGATACTTTACTTCGCTGAATTTGCTTACATGTAATTTCCTTTCTGTGACGCATCAGTGGTTTACACACGCGCCTTCCAAGGATTAGATAGTGTTAGGCTGGCCACATAATGGTATCTCCTTCTGTCACCCCAAGCAACCAAACCACCTAGTGAGTGTAATTATTATATTCATTAACACTGCAAGTCCAAAAGTGATTGTCGGCTAACCTTTTAGATAACCCTACTGAAATGGAAAAGTGGTTCCTTTTAATTGGGTAATTGGAGGGTTAATAAACTGCATATATTTTATAATCAAGTTAAATATAATAAATGTATGTTGCAAAGGCAAATTAGGTACTTTGTTATAAGCACCAGTTTTCCTCTTGTTTCCTTCCTGATTTATCTGTGTTTATTGGTTGGTGAATACCTTCACAGCATATGAAAATGTCTGTCTTACTATACTCTTCCATTAGTATATAAAAAAGGGAGTGGGGACACTAACTATTTACAAAGGCATCTGAATTTTTATAGCTGTAATAGTTTGACAATTGCTTCGTGATTTTACTCATGTATTCGTACCCTACATTCTTATCATGTCATGGTGGGGACACTGGTTAAGAAGCTGTCCCATCCATTCCTAAACCCCTCTTTATCCATGTGAAATGTACTCTCAGATTTTGCTTTTGGGCTGAAATCTTGGCTAAGTGAGCCCATAGCAGTTGGAGATAGATATGGGGTGGGGGTAGGGAGGACTGAAAAGGGATTGTAGAAGGAAATGGAGGAAAGGAGTTTGATTAAATCAGATAGGGGGTTGGGGTACAGGCTCTGGAGTGGGGGCCAGGGATGAGGAGTTTGAGGTGCAGGATGGGGCTCTGGGAGTGGAGCCGAGGGGTTCAGAGAGTGGGAAGATGCTACGGTTTGAGGCGGGACTTGGGGTGTGGGAGGAGGTTCGGACTCCGGGCAGGGGGTGCGGGTTCCAGGGTAGGGCTAGAAATGAGGGGTTCCTGGAAAAATGGAGCTGCGGAGCTGGCACAGGGGCAGGCAGGCAGCTTGCCAGCCCCGCCAACTGGACTTTTAACGGCCCAGTCAGCAGTACTGGTCCCTTTTTGACCAGACACCTGGCAACCCTAGAAAATAAGTGATTAAAAATTGTATACAGCACAAGCACAGTGTTATCTGTCTTACCAATTTTAGATGCATGCTTTATTTAGCTTTAGAACTCTCCCTTGAAGTCCACCAACCATTCTTTCCACTATCAGACTCATGCATTTCCACCACTGTCCCTCATTGCCTAATTTAAAGTTGACATCAGAAGGTCCCCAGTAGACCTGGCAAAACTTTCTGTTGATTTCTACAACTTTTTATGTGCAAGCTCTGGGCTTGTGCCCTACAGAATGCATTGATTTGTAGGCTTCAGTTGCCAGACTTATTTGAAAGGTCCAGTTTCAAAAATGGAGAAATACCGGAGGATTTTTATTTTATCTAGATTATTTCTCATGCTATGTTGAAGGGCTAGCTGTCGTCTCTGGGCGGTCAGTGAAAACTGTTGAGAAGTACAGCAGCAGAAAATGCAGAGAACTGTCTCTGTGTAAATGTGTTACAATTGTTCCTTATATACTGTATGCTGACTATTCAATTGTATGTGTCTTAGTTACTGGCCCAATGACTAGCCATTTTGTGGTATGATGACATATGCAATGATCACTTGGATTTTTTTTTATATTGAACTGTTTCAGATGCTTTGTGATTTTTTTTTTTTAAGTTAGTTTTAATCAACATATCACTCACTATTGGGGCAATCTACCAAAAAGACAGAAAGGCCTCACCAAATGTGACCCTTCTAAAGGCAGATGGTATAACTCTCCTTTTGTTTAGATGTCAGTGCTACAGGGAAGATCAGTGCACACTCCAGTGCCTCACCAAATATTTTATTTTACCACACACCAATAATTAAAACTATGAACACAGTGGTTTATGACTTTGAGGATGAGACATTTCTACAAATAATGCATATTTCTCAATTTATTTCTAAATTATCTTGTTAGGAGATTGTCTAATCTCTTCTTCCACATTCTTGTCTCAAGCAACAATTGTTTTTCACAAAATCCTATTAATAAGTCCCACCATTAAACACAAGTAAAATGTACCTTTGCCTTCCACTTACCACATCAGATATTTGGATAAATCCTTTGAGGCCCGTACTGTTCCGTCTAGACTAATTTAAAACTTATCATGAGAACTTTTGTGGCAGATAAAGTCCAATGCTACAACACATGAATTATTTAACATTAGGGTAATAGTGGTATTACTCTGAAAAATGGATTTTGGAACACCCTAGAATAACCTGCCTATCGCCCCCTTAATCTGACCCTCTGCCGAGGTATGGGTTTCTGGGGCAGTTAAGGAAATGCTAAAGGACTGGATGTAACCTTCCAATAAAATGGCAGTGTTTTTTTCCAAAAACGAAGTATCTTTTATGAACTAATAATCCCTATTATAGTGTATTCTAAGAATAAAAATCAGACACAAATCCCTTATTACAAGTTAAAGAGCATCTAAACTGCAGTAGCATACAGTCTAAATAATGCTAAATGATGTGCTCTGCCACAGATGACCAGTCTGTGACAGATCACTGACAGCTGTTCTTAACTTACACTTTAAATCCTACATGAGAAAACACACATCTCAAGCATACACTTACTAATACTATTCTATAGTATGCTTATGCTACAGTATAATTAAAACTAACAGGCTTTCTCTGTTTATTGATTCTGATGCATTGTGTGCTGTTTGCTGCTGCTTGCTGCTCTGTGAGCTCTGGTCAGTCAGCATGGTTCTGTGTCTGGTCTCTTCAGCAGCCTCTCAGAACTTTCTCTCCAGCAGTTCGTCTCACTGGCTCCCAATTGACTGACTGACTACTAGCACACTGTCTTTTATACCGTCAGACCTCTACTGAGCATGCTCACTATCAAATATTACCTCATCCCTGTTTATTGCACATGCTCACTACTACCAGAAAAAGCAGTGCCAAATCACTCCAGGCTGGAGCTGTTTGATCTCTCCTTACTCTGCTACGGCACATAATTGCTAAGCATTATCTCATTCTGCACATGCTCACTTGCATTGTTTTACCTCAGAGCCATGATTACCTCATCTGACCTTACTGCCCATGCCCCAGATCTAGCTTACTTTGTGGCCATACCTCATTTTATATAACTTTCGCTACTGGGCCTGCTCAGCCCATAGATACTTCATGGCCATACCTCATTCTACTCTCAGCTCTGGTCATGTGAGTTACAAAGTCCAAGGGTAGGTGACCTGCAGTTTACAGTTCATGAAGTGACTCCTACTTATTCAAGAGGGAAGCCAGTGACACAAAATGGAGGTTCGAGGTACAAAATGGAGTTCAGAATTTCTTTGGTATCAATGGTACTAAACTTGTCCAGTTCTCCAGACTCTCTATGGTGGTCCTCTTGATGGTCACTGGCTTATGACCATGTCTGATACTTGTTTTTTTGTGTTTCTTAGCTTTCCTTCAATGACAGACATCTCTTGGATGACATCAGACTGTCTTTACCTGGTTTCTTAAAAGGTTCTGCTATTCCCCTTGCTACTAGCAGGGAGACCTGGTTTCAGTTCCTGGCTTTGCCGCTAACCAGCTGTGAGACTTTGAGCAAGGCATTTGACTTCACCTCTTTGAGCCTCAGTTTCCCCAACTGTAAAATGATCAGAATGCTACTTACATTATTTGTAAAGCATTGTATAAGAGCTAAATGTTGTTCACACCTTGCGGCAATCTTGATTAATGAGTGGGTAGGAGGGAAATCTGCTTAAATAACCCAGTGTCTAAATATACACCCAATTCCCCCCAACCCTGATGCTAAAAACCAACCCACCTTAAGGTGACCAGGTAGCAAATGTGAAAAATTGGGATCGGAGGTAATAGGTGCCCATATAAGACAAAGCCCCTAATGTTGGGACGGTCCCAATCATATTGGGACATCTGATCACCCTAACCCAGAGGTCCCCAAATTTGATCATCATCTTCCTTCTACCTTAGTGTCAAAAAGCATTATTCGGCCCTTGGTCAATAAGCTTCCCTTGTATCTTTCTGCCTATGTTTTAAGGTTCTGCCTGTCTTGCACACTCTCAGAAACATCCATCTGGATCTAAACTCTCTTCCTGGTAGTTTTTGTTTAACCAGTAGGAATTTTTCACAAAAATTTGAACCCCATCTCCTCCAAACCTGGGTTACTAGAAGTTAAGGCTCCAGATTTTTAAAGATGATCATACAATTGTTTTTCGAAAAACGTATGAGGCTAATAGTGTAACAAGTATACATCTAGTTTTGTTTTAAAACCTTTAAAAAAGAAGGCTAGATGTGCACATATGAGAACAATAGCTATGTAGCACACCTTTAGAAGAAAAACGGTGTGATCACCTTTTAAAAAAAACTGGCGCCTAAGTTTTTGGAAGATGTGCTTCAAACACAAGTTACAGGGCTCAATGTATGAGTAACTGGGTGCAATACTATGGTCTGTGTTATACAGGATAAGATTAGAGATCCAATAGCCCCTTCTAGCCCTAAAAATCTATTAAACAAAAACTTCTACTTAAAAAAAGGAGTTGGATAGATAAATCCAGTGCTAAAGAGTTTTGTTTCAGAAAATATCACTATGCTAATCATGAGTGATATTTCCAGTGTAGTTTTTCCTCCTGCAATTGATAGCAAATCAAGGGTGAGCTGGCTCTTTTATTTGAGGTAAAACCTGTCCAGAAGTACTTTCTCTTAAGAAACTTCCCATCAAAGTGAAAACACTTTTCTTTTGTCACTGTTATACTTGAGAATAATTGTAAAAAATACTGTTGATTCTTATAATAGAATTAATTTGCTTCTTGCTGTGCTGTTAAGTTTTTCAAGGTGGTTGTATAGTTGCTGAGATCTCAACTAGAGATAATTGGTATAGTTGACTTAATTATGTGACTGGCTATGGAGACCCACAATGAATAGTCATATTTTATTTTTAAAATGTTACTAAAACACAGGAGAGAAGAGGTTTAGTTTTCATTAGTAAATAAATGATTATTTGCTAATGGAGTTGTATTGGGTATATAGCAAAAATTACATGTCTGGTGTATAACAACCTCATTAAGGCAAACAGTTACTTATAGCATGGAAAAAGAAAGACTAATACAAGCTAAATAGCTCCTCACATTATAAATGCAATGGAAAGGAATGTGCAATGTGTCAAAATACAAAATGACAACAAAATCACAGATAAACAATGCTGCTGACAACACTATGAGGATTAAAGAGTGCCTCAGTCAAAAAAAAATTGCTTTTTTCTGTAAAGTGACATTGTTTGGAATTTATAATGCAATAAAATTGAATGTGAACGAGATACATACAGCCAAATGTGAGGGCTGAAGTCCATGTTAAGAAAAATGATACCTGGCAAGGCTGGAAAATACTGTCATTCAGAAGTGTATAAAGTGCCGATTCCCCCCCCCATTAGTATTCCAGTGACAGTGTCCCAAGCACAGAGTTAAAACCTGCTCTTCGGAAGGGAAAAATAGAGCTTGAAACTTTTTTTTTTAATCCAGATGACGTGAGGTCATTTGATGGGCTTTTGTGTTCTAAAGATTTTACTCCGCGAGATAGGTGTGATGCTTCCTTGCTATTAGTGAGAATACAATATTTACTCATTTGCTGTGCTTGGCCTTCTTGGATAATCTTTACTGCTTGGATGGGAGTAAACATGGAATTTTAAGGGGAAAAACAGTGTCAGTAGCCAAATTTCTCAGCATCAGCATAACACCAACCACATGGAATTTCACAGCTACTGTGCCACTGCTGTTTAATCACATGTTCCCCTTGAATGACTCTGTTAAGTGATAGAGTAAGGAATAATATTGCACTGTAACTCCCATGACAATCTTACTTTCCTTTCTTTCTAGAGTGCTTCCAATTTAGGCCTGATCTACATTAAGTATGGCTTAAGTATGTTCTTCAGGGGTATGATCCTGAGCAGCGTAGTTAAGCTAACCTAACCTCCAGTGTAGACAGCGCTAGGTTGATGGAAGAATTCTGCCATTCTGGATTACCTATGCCAATGGGAGAACCCCTCCTGATGGGATAGGTAGTGTTCAAGTGGTTTGCTGGCCTGTCTTCCCCAGACAGTAAAGGACTAACACATCATCCAACTCTCTTTCAGGCTCTTCCCTCAGTGTACAGTTTATTAATTCAAATAAAAATCTAGCAAGCTAACACAAAACAAAGTTATTCCCCAACCATCACAAGCTGCAGGGACTCAGAGGCCTTTCACTCCAAAGTGTCTTCTCCTGTTCCAGGGCCTGCCACATCAGCCAATCTCCCTCCTGTAGCTTGCTCTCTCTCTCTTAACTGAACCACTTCCTGGCTTTTATAATCACTTGATTAGTCTGACCTGGGAGGTAGGTAATGGATCAGTAACAGGTCAGGCTGGGCCCAACATCCCTAAAAGGGCCAGCCACCTGTGACATGGTTCATCCCACATAACGTCTCCTTCAATATCAAGGGTTCCAAGAAGGCCAGAGTCTCTTAGGGCTTTCTGCAGCCTTATCCAAAAGAAAAAGATAATCACTTGGAGGGCCCTTTGATTTGTATCTGAGCCTTTTCTTCTGGGTTCTCATGAAGAACTTCCCTTCCCTCATCCTTCCACCCCCCTTTAGTCTCCCGTTCTCTAAATTTAAAGATACAGGGAAACCCCGCTATAACACGCCCTGCAATAACGCGAATTTGGATATACTGTGATCATAAGGTGGCTCCGGCTGCCCCAAGCAAAAAAAAAAAGGGGGGGTGGGTGGGCAGCCGGAGCACTGCCAAAGCACAAAAAAGAAAAAAAAAGAGGCTGGAGTGCCGCCGAAGGAAAAAAAACAAACAATGGAATATGCCCCCCCACGCCACCCCCGCTTCTCCTTTTGGCGAGAAGAGCCATTCTCCTCCGCAGGTGCTCCTCGCTCTTCCTCTGCCCCTTGCACGTCTCCCATACTCTCCCCAAGTGTTTCCCTCTCTCGCTGCATGGCTGAGATGCACCCTTTCAGTTACTGTTATGGGCAGTTCGCAAACGCAAGTGGTTTTCTGCCCAAGAGAAATTGACCAGCTTGAAACTGACCGGCTTGAAATGGTAAACCTTGCTATACCGCGACCCCGCATTTATTGTGATCGAATTTTTTGGACCCCAATCATCGCGTTATAGCGGGGTTTCACTGTATATGTTATTGAGCTAGCTGGCCACCATGAGTTTTATTTAGCCAGTTTACTGCCTTCAAGTTGCATGAGGTCTCTGCACTCAGTTGCTTCTAGCTTACCTCAGAAATCTCTGAGATTTTTGCATAGGCTACAGTGATGCCTGCTGTTATGAAGGAGATTGATCACAGGCAGACTTTCCTGCTGATGAGCTTCATCAACATGCCTACAGGCTCCAGAGGCTGTTTGAGTGTTCAGGCCTGTAAGGAATGTTGTTTTATCTCTATTTCAGGAACAAATATAAACCAAGAAATTTGTCTTTCACAACCTCAGCAGGATCAAAATGTTGACTTCATCAGTAGTATCAGACGTCTAAGTGAAGTAAAAGGCTTTAAAAAACAAATATACTTGCCAGCATGAGAGTCACGGTGGGTAGAATTTCACTATTGGGAACACTGTTGATGCATGTTGAATTATGCCATATGTGATGTTGTAGGCTGGCATCCATTCCTTTTGGGTTAACAATTGAAGCAGGAATTCTACACTTGATATTATGCTAGAGACAGTGGGGGACTCATTAGATGGGGGAATCAGAGGGAAAAGTTGGTGTAAATTCTGGTGATAAGCAAAAATCTTGAGGGAACTGACCAAACCATTGTGCAAGGGCTTTCTCTTGTCCTGGAAGTTCCTGAAAATGCTTTGATTGAAAGGAAAAATTGGTGTGTATAAGAGTGAACGAAGTAGTCTAACAGTGTTTGAAAAATAAGGAATTGATGCGCCGTGTCTCATATCTTCTCAATTTTACAAAATGGATATATTTAGGCATGCAACTTTCACTGGCCAGATCCACCCCACAGGTACAGGATGGGTATAATTTGTATATAGCTCTGCACTTACGGGGTTAAAATGTGCCCAAGAGAGGGTGGGGGAGATTCACTTGGCAAAGAAGCTATTTAGAGTCAGGTTAGGACTTAATAGAAGCTCTGCTGGTGAAAGTTAGTCAGAGAAGTGCTGAACTACTGCATTTCCAGGCCAGATTGGCCCTGACCTCTCCTGTATGAGCCTTGTCTTCTCTTGATCTGTTGACTTTAATGGACATCAGGTGCTAATCACTTACAAATGGAGAGGTCAGCACTTACTGTATGGGTTAGAGAACAGCCTTTCCTTCTCTCTCTCCTTCCACCAGCACATGCGAAAAATTCTCCTGTCTAGTTCAGAAGTGAGACAAAAACTGACTGACTGCAGTTTATTTGATTGCAGCACTCTGAATTTTGCATCCTGGTTAGAATGGTCTCTAGAACAACTTTTTATGTTTGCTTTTAACCGATTCCAGCTAGAAACATCCGTTGTGTTTATATCCGTCAGAATTTTAGCCAAGAATCTGACCGAAGATGATAACCTTGCTGAATTAAAGTAATGAAAGGGGGTGGAGGAGGGAGTACTCTAGTTTCAGCTGTGTATTTGTGCGTGTGCCAGATTTAGTGTGAAACTCATCTCTATGGGTAGCCAGTGCTCCACTAGCATGAGGGACTAGGGGTGGGGAAGATACCATTCAGCTTTTTAAGACAATCAGATGACAGATTTTGGACAAAGCTAATGACTTTGCCTGCATATTATTTTCGAGTCCTGACAGCTGATTAGGATTGCCAACTTTCTAATCGCACAAAACCGAACACCCTTGCCCTGCCCCTTCTCCGAGGCCCCACTCCCCACTCATTCCATCCCTGCTCCCTCCGTTGCTTGCTCTCCCCCACCCTCACTCACTTTCATTGGGCTGGGGCAGGGGTTTGGGGTGTGGGAGGGGCTGTGGGCTCCGGGGTCCAGGGTGGGGCAAGGGTTTAGGATGCAGGAGGGGGATCAGGGCTGGGCCAGGGGGTTGGAGTGTGGAAGGGGACGAAGGGTGCAGGCTCCAGGGGCAGCGCTTACCTCAGGTGGCTCCCGGTTGGCGTCGCAGTGGGGCAAAGGCAGGCTCCTTGCCTGCCAGCCCTGGCTCCGCATGGATCCCAGAAGCGGCTGGTATGTCTGACTCCTAGGTGGAGGGGCCAGGGGGGTTCCCGGCCAATGGGAGCTGTGGAGAAAGCACTTGGGGCGTGATCAGCGTGGCCACCCCTGCACCTAGGAGCCGGCCAAGCTGGCCACTTCCGGGAGCGACACGGAGCCAGGGCAGGCAGAAAGCCTGCCTTAGCCCTGCTGCGCTGCCAACTGGACTTTTAGCGGCCCTGTCAACAGTGCTGACCAGAGCTGCTAGGGTCCCTTTTCGACCAGGCGTTCCGGTAAAAAACAGGACGCCTGGCAACTCTACAGCTGATACAACATTCTTTTTGATAGTATTTTAAGTGGTTTGAAGTATTTGTGTGAGCAGATTCTCATCATTCAAAGCAAATATCAATTCAATATATTATTATTTATTAAAATAACACAGTTTAAGGTTTGATCCTGTAGAAACTTCTGATAATAAGAATGTAATAATTCTGACTCGGTAAATGTTTGTAGGATTGGGCCCTTATTTTGTAAAGAGTCTTCCAGATACATTCTCTGAGTGCCTTATAGAGCTGAATACAGTTTTAATAGTTGGGCCCTGATCCCACAAATGGATCTGTGTGGGTGGACCCCTGCATGTCTGGTGATCTACCCATGTGGATCCAGTTGCAGGATCAGTATCTTAAAAGCAGACCAAGAGAGAAATGAAGAGGTGCAATGGAAAAGAAAGAACAGAATCTTTTCATGTAACTTGAATATGTGGAGCAGGGTGGGCAAATTCACATGGGATTTCTGAGAGTTACTTGAGAAACCAAAAGGCTGGCTAAACATGGTAAATGAAATCAAACCCTAGCAACAGAACAATCAGTCAAATAGCCACAGTATGTGTTAATACAGCAGGGGCATAACAACTTTTGAATAGATCACAAGCAAAACTTTGAAGTGTGCCACCCAGTCCTGCTTCAAATCCATCGATTTCTTCTCCAATACAACAGAGCCGCTTCCTCCAGTCTAATGAGTCCCCCAGACAGGCACAAGGAACTAGTCCCTTTGCCTTAACACAACCTCTCACCAAATCAGTTTTTTAACACCCCCACTGCCTCATCAGTCTCAAATATATTTCAGTTGTTCCTCTTCTAGGGGAGGCGGTGTTTTTTGGATAGGGCACTGAACTGGGTTCTGTTCCCAACTCTGCCACAGTCTGCTGTGTGCCACATTCTGCCTCTGTTTTCCCTCCAACCTTTTGTCCTTCTCTGTTAAGATGTTTGGGGCAGGGACTGTCTCTTACTCTACAGTATGGCCCCTCGTCTGTGCTACCAAAATACAACTAATCTCTGCCAGGTTGCTGCTACCGCCACCATTGTATCTCTTGTCATCTGTAGTTGTGTGTACACATGCTCACAAAGCTAACTTTAGACTCGTGCAATGCTGCTGTTCCAGGTCCATATGATGCTTCCTTTCTCCATTCCCTAAAAACAGAGTTAGAGGGGGGAGAGGAAGCAGAAGAACTTGCAACTAAGATCATAGGGAGAGGCGGCAGCTTCAGCCTCTAGTGGAGGGAAGTAGTGGTGCATGGGCAGGCGGCAGATGTTCAATATGGTAGATGTCCATCTGCTGTGCCAAGCCACCAAAGGTCATGAGAGGTGATTGAGCCAGAGTTGCACTCCCCCAGGCTACAGCATTTAAAAGTAGGGCACAATATACCCTGTTTCCCCGAAAATAAGACATCCTCCGAAAATAAGGCCTACTTACAGTTTTGCCTCTCGTTGTAATATAAGGCATCCCCCCGATAATAAGACCTCCCCGATAATAAGGCATCCACCGATAATAAGGCATTTTTCATTTCTGAAAAATAAGACATCCCCTGAAAATAAGACCTAGCGCATCTTTGGGAGCAAAAATTAATATAAGACACTGTCTTATTTTCGGGGAAACAGGGTAGTCACCAGGGGTATGTAAGTGTAGATAAAGTGGTATTTGGGGGATTTCTTTTTTGGGGGTTGAGGTGCACATGTAGCAAGAGGGAAACCTTTTTAAGGTGTGAAGACAGCAAAGAAGTTCTTTTATTTTATTTTTTATTTTTTTTTCTTCCTTAAGTGATGACTTTAAGTGAAACCTAAAGAATCTTTGTGGCTTTGGTGTTTGTATCCCAATTGCATTATTTTTGTTAGTGCAGACTCACGATTTTCTCAAACACCACACACACACAAAATACACGCACCACACTGGAAATTACAGCAGATGCTTCTCCAGCTCACAAACTTCTTAGAATCAATTTTAGGAAATCTATTTGGTTTCTCACACAGTTTATGAAGTGAAAGTTGCAACATCAACAGACTCCCCAACAAAAAGCGAAGGCTTTACTTGTCAGCTAGGGCCCAGCCCTTACAGTTTTAGAAGGAAGAGGAATGGTAAACTTCCTTCCTCTATTTTCCCTGGTGCATGAAACAAGGACCATGCACAAGAGAGACTGACACTTTGTGTGTGGTGTTCTCATCAGAAACGAAACGTAGCATATTTTGCAAGGGATTTTTTTTTTTTAGGCTTCTTCAAAATTCTTAGCAGCTTTTTTGTTGCATTTTATTTCCTTAAAATATTGACAGTTCGCTCTCTATCAAATGTGCCTCACTTAAGTTTTAAAGTACTGACTGCAGTTAAAAAACTATGAATTTTTAGCTACTTTACAAAAAAACATATGGCAAATTCCTGCCACAAAGAGCTTATATGCAGCCAGGGAAGAAAGGGTTGGAAGGAAAGGATGATGCATTAAAGCTGTACCATGGATTGGTCAAGACTCTTGTGTCCCTGCCTCAAGACATTGAGCATCACCTTGGCATAATCCTTGCGAGAATCTACTCTTTAGGTATGAACCCGAGTGCTCTTTCCACAAATGCCTTCACTGTAGCCTGCTTTTATATATATATATCCACTACAAACATAGAACGTTAAGTATTAACCAATTCTAAATGACTGAGATAGTAAAAAAAAGAAAAAAAAAAAAAAAAATGGAGATATCCCATCTCCTAGAACTGGAAGGGACCTTGAAAGGTCATCAAGTCCAGCCCCCTGCCTTCACTAGCAGGACCAAGTACTGATTTTGCCCCAGATTCCCAAGTGGCCCCCTCAAGGATTGAACTCACAACCCTGGGTTTAGCAGGCCAATGCTCAAACCACTGAGCTAGTACTATACATGTAGAAAACAAAGCTAAACTTTTTAAAAGCAGATTGACTTTTCTGTATATAATAGTTTGGGGATTTTTGTGCTTTACTTTAAATTCTCTGCCTCTCTGCAATGCACTTTTAGTTTCCTTTGAACAGTGCTGCTATGAACACACACTGGTTGTATTGAATCTGACCTTGATGCAAGACCTCTGTTAGAATTCTGCCAGTATTCTGGGAATGGAACAGGCAAATGTGCTGGCTCAGTAGGACAGGTGGTGGCCTTTCTTTCTTTCTTTCTTTCTTTCTTTCTTTCTTTCTTTCTTCTCCCTGATACTTTACAGAATACCCCTTTGCCAGATGTATCAAGGTACAATTTTGTTCTATCTGTGTTCCAAAAAGATTTCTATTGTTTTTTTTTTTCTCCACTGCATGTTAGTTTTAGTTGTTACTTTTCCTGAAAAGTTTCTAATATTAAAACTTACCTTTGGGAAAAAAAGAGATCTATTAAAAAAATTGTGTTTCTCCCCTCCCCCAAGAATGTATGACATCCAAGAAATTTAGTGTCAAACAAAATCAGCCACAATAATAGAACAAAACAAAAATGTGACCGGATATTGGTTTTCGAAGAGCAAATTACAGTCAGTACTATTTGTTACTGTTACACTGAAAGCAAAAAGATTGGTATATTGCTGCAGTTATTGTCTTTGTGTTAATTCCAATCATTCTCTGATTTTTATTTCAACTACACTGTAAATGCAGTCACTTTTGGTAGCCTTCATAACCTAAGGACACTTCTATTAAACAAGTGCCATTGACGAAATGGTCCTTGTCATTCTAGGGGAGGTTTTCAAAAGCAACAAAAGGATTTAGGAGCACAAGTCCCATTGACTCTCAGTGGAACTGATGTTCCTAAGTCCCTTAGGTGCTTTTTGACATCTCCTCCTGTCAAGGCTGCTTCCTCACTTTGAACTTTAGGGTACAAATGTGGGGGCCTGCATGAAAACTTCTAAGCTTAACTACCAGCTTAGATCTGGTCCGCCGTCACCATCCCAAAGCTAATTCCCTTCCCTTGGTAGCCTTGAGAGACCTTCACTAATTCCCTGGTGAATATAGATCCAAACCCCTTGGATCTTAAAACAAGGAGAAATTAACCACCCCCCTCCTTCCTCCCACCAACTCCTGGTGGATCAAGATCCAACCCCCTTGGATCTAAAAACAAGGAAAAATCAATCAGGTTCTTAAAAAGAAGGCTTTTAATTAAAGAAAAAGGTAAAAATCCTCTCTGTAAAATCAGGATGGAAAAATAACTTTACAGGGTAATCAAACTTAAAGAGCTCAGAGGGACCCCCCTCTAGCCTTAGGTTCAAAGTACAGCAAACAGAGCTAAACACTCTAGCAAAAGGTACATTTACAAGTTGAGAAAACAAAGATAAACTAAGATGCCTTGCCTGGCTGTTTACTTACAAGTTTGAAATATGAGAGACTTGTTCAGAAAGATTTGGAGAACCTGGATTGATGTCTGGTCCCTCTCAGTCCCAGGAGCGAACAACTTCCCAAACAAAGAGCACAAACAAAAGCCTGCCCCCCTCCCCCAAAGATTTGAAAGTATCTTGTCCTCTTATTGGTCCTTTTGGGTCAGGTTACCTGAGCTTCTTAACCCTTTACAGGTAAAAGGATTTTGGAGTCTCTGGCCAGGAGGGATTTTATAGTACTGTACACCGGAGAGTTGTTACCCTTCCCTTTATAGTTATGACACCTCCCTACTTAATGATTTTGTTAGCCCCACATCTTTACAAAAGAATTAGTTGAAAAGTAAATACTCAAGTCATTTGCTTACGGATGAGTAAGCTATCATTAGGAAATTATTCTCTTTATATTAACCTTCTTCCTCTTGCAAAAATGACAGTTGTTTGAGTTTTTATAGCTCTTTTTCTTGTAATAGACCTAAACTAGGATAGTCTATATTTCATATAGGTACTTTGGAGGAAGACGGGTGATATAAAATCACTAAATTGAATTTCAGTATATTAATTACATTTCTAAAAATAATAAATAAAAGTATATATGCTTAACTAGTGTTCACAGTGCTACAAGTTCAGGCTATGTGATATGTGGTAACCCTCTGGGCTTGCCTTGTTAGGCACCTAGACTCACAGGCTGTTTACAGTGGGAGAAATTATGGCTCTTGGGAGCCATATAACTCAGTGAATCTGAGAACATTAGAATTATTTAAAGAGAAATTTGGCAAGAATTTAAACTTTAGAAGTGAGATTGGGTGTTCTATCTGTGCAAAGGCCACAAAGCATACAGCCTGTCCCTCCAGCAATCCAGCATATAGGGTTCTCATTCTGTGGCAGGTGCTTGCGTATATCCAACTTCCACTGAATCCCATGAGTTGTGTGCAAAGCTGAGGGCGGAATATGTAATAATATGCCACTGACACAAGCAAGTTTCTTTCAAAAGTTTTAGTCTCAGTATCTCTGTGGGTGGCAGAATTTTTGAAACTGATGCTGTTTTTAACCACTGAAAACTTGAACCATTTATTTTTCCCTGGGACAATTACAACAACAAGAAAAAAGCCCCTCTTAAATTTCTGGTGTGTGAAATTATACAGGCAAATAGTTTTCTGAATTAATTTCAGTTAATTCCATTAATGTTCCACACCAGGCTTGGTCATATACTGAAACGGCAGTCTAAGCTCTGATTAATTCAATATTTGTATGTTTCATTTTACCTTTGATTTTCTTCCTTACAATACAGAACGTAACTAATCTGAAATGAAACAGAGTATTTCTTTTGTTTTTACAAATACTTTAGAACTTTGTTGGCTACAGAGTTGGGTAATTCTTGTTATCTGATGTTTAGTGCAGGGGGCAGTTCTTGTATGACATTTTAAAATGGGCATGAGATCAAAATAAAATGTTTCCCTAGGCTAAACTATTACTACTTGATGTATCTGTTCTAAAAGAGTTTGTCATGCTGCTTCAGAGTCAAAACCTGAGACTTTTAGGTGAAGACTCAGAAATGGATTTTAAATTCTAGTGGTTGTTTACAGCTAATCGCTTCTGAAGATAAGTGCAACAAGATCACAAGGCTGGACAGTACATTATGTCCTAATTGGATGTATTCATTGCCTACAGGGAAGCAGACAAATAAGTGT
This sequence comes from Malaclemys terrapin pileata, assembly GCF_027887155.1. NCBI lineage: Eukaryota > Metazoa > Chordata > Testudines > Emydidae > Malaclemys > Malaclemys terrapin. Next base: position 50,387,685 of record NC_071505.1, read on the forward strand.
AGTCGAGAGGCTGTAAAGCGGACACTTAATTTGTAGTTGGGATTTAGAGATTATTGCAGTTCTTTGGCGGGCGTAGTAGCTCATCTATGTACATGTGGTTTCCTTTTTTCTTTAGTGTAGGTATCTTTGTTTAGTCTGCCTCTCTGACTTTCGATTCTTTTCTACACATGTTAAGATTCATGTCATATGACTACTATTCTTGTAAGTAGCCTTCTGAAATGCCCCACTAGTCAATTGATCCAGTAGCATATTCTGGCTTAGCTGTATCCTAATGTGTTTCTTGTGGTTTTCCTGTTACTTAGTAGATTGCAAAATCAAGCCCCAAAAGATTATTAGCAGTTCAGGGAATCAAATCACATTCTTCTAGGTTAATAAGCTAATATCACAACTGGCTTGATCTTACTTGGCATGTTAATTCAGGACCTAGGGTATGTCTACACTAAGGGATTATTCCGATTTTACAGAAACCGATTTTTGAAAACAGATTGTATAAAGTTGAATGTATGCAGCCACACTAAGCACATTCATTCGGCGGTGTGCGTCCATGTACCGGGGCTAGTGTCGATTTCTGGAGCGTTGCACTGTGGGTAGCTATCCCATAGTTCCTGCAGTCTCCTCCGCCCATTGGAATTCTGTGTTGAGATCCCAATGCCTGATGGGGCCAAAAACATTGTCACGGGTGGTTTTGGGTACATCCTCCCCTTCCTCCTGGAAAGCAACGGCAGACAACCGTTTCGTGCCTTTTTCCTGGGTGAACAGTTCAGACGCCATACCGCGGCAAGCATGGAGCCCGCTCAGCTCAAGACAGCAGTCATGAACATTGTAAACACCTCGCGCGTTATTGTGCAGTTTATGCTGAACCATAACCTGCAAAACCAGGCGACGAGGAGTAGGCTACGGCAGCGCGGTGACGAGAGTGATGAGGACATGGACATGGAATTCTATGAAACCGCGGGCCCCGGTGCTTTGGAGATCATGCTGTTAATGAGGCAGGTTCATGCCGTGGAATGCCGATTCTGGGCCTGGGAAACAAGCACAGACTGGTGGGACCACATAGTGTTGCAGGTGTGGGACGATTCCCAGTGGCTGCAAAACTTTCGCATGTGTAAGGGCACTTTCATGGAACTTTGACTTGCTTTCCCCTGCCCTGAAGCGCCAGAATACCAAGATGAGAGCAGCCCTCACAGTTGAGAAGTGAGTGGCGATAACCCTGTGGAAGCTTGCAGCGACAGACAGCTACCGGTCAGTCGGGAATCAATTTGGAGTGGGCAAATCTACTGTGGGGGCTGCTGTGATGCAAGTAGCCGAAGCAATCACTGAGCTGCTGTTACCAAAGGTAGTGACTCTGGGAAACATGCAGGTCATAGTGGATGGCTTTGCTGCAATGGGATTCCCTAACTGTGGTGGGGAGATAGATGGAACCCATATCCCTATCTTGGCACCGGAGCAGCAGGGTACCCAGTACATAAACCGCAAGGGGTACTTTTCAATGGTGCTGCAAGCACTGGTGGATCACAAGGGACGTTTCACCAACATCAATGTGGGATGGCCGGGAAGGGTTCATGATGCTCGCGTCTTCAGGAACACTACTCTGTTTAAATGGCTGCAGCAAGGGACTTACTTCCCAGACCAGAAAATAACTGTTGGGGATGTTGAAATGCCTATAGTTATCCTTGGGGACGCAGCCTACCCCCTAATGCCATGGCTCATGAAGCCATACACAGGCAGCCTGGACAGTAGTCAGGACCTGTTCAACTACAGGCTGAGCAAGTGCAAAATGGTGGTAGAATGTGCATTTGGACATTTAAAAGGTTGCTGGCGCACTTTACTGACTCACTCAGACCTCTGCCAAACAAATATTCCCATTGTTATTGCTGCTTGCTGTGTGCTCCACAATCTCTGTGAGTAAGGGGGAGACCTTTAAGGTGGGGTGGGAGGCTGAGGCAAATCGCCTGGCCGCTGATTACGCGCAGCCAGACACCAGGGCGATTAGAAGACCACACCAGGAAGCACTGCGCATCAGAGAAGCTTTGAAAACCAGTTTCATGACTGGTCAGGCTACCGTGTGAACGTTCTATTTGTTTCTCCTTGATGAAAACCCACCCCCTTGATTGACTCATTCTCTGTAAGCAACCCACCCTTCCCCTTCGATCCCAGCTTGCTTTCAAAGGAAATAAAGTCACTATCGTTTAAAAATCATGCATTCTTTATTAATTGATTATAAAAGAGGGAGAGAACTGAGAAGGTAGCCTGGGTGGGGTTTGGGAGGAGGATAGGAGGGAAGAAAAAGGCCACTAAAAAAGTTCAAAGTAATGACAGCCTTTTGGTTGGGCTGTCCACTGGGGCGAATTGGGAGGGTGCACAGAGCTTCCGCCCCTCCCCCGCATTCTTACACGCCTGGGTGAGGAGGTGATGGAACATGGTGAGGCGGGAGGGAGGTTATACAGCAGCAGCACTCTGTGCTCCTGCTGCCGTTCCTGAAGCTCCACCAGACGCCAGAGCACGTCCATTTGATCACGCAGCAGCCCCAGCGTTGCAGCCTGCCACCTCTCATCTCGAGCGTCCCTCCTGTCCTCACGTTCACTGGCATCTTTCCTGTACTTTGATACCGTGTCCTTCCACTCATTCAGATGAGCTCTTTCATTGCGGGTGGATTCTATGATTTCCGAGAACATTTCGTCTCGCATCCTTGTTTTTCTACGCCTTATCTGAGATAGCCTTCTGGATGGAGGAGGGAGGCTTGAAAAATTTGCAGCTGTGGGAGGGAGGGAAAAAAGGGAGAGAAATTTTAAAAAAGATACAATTTACAGAACAATGCTTATACTCTTTCACGGTGAACAACACTATTCACATTACATAGCACATGTGATTTCGGTACAAGGTCGCATTTTGCATCTTTTAATACTGAGTGCCTGCGGCTTTGGTGTTAGCACAGACGCAGGTCCGGGCAACAGAATTCGGTTTGCATGCGGCCATGGTAAGCCATTGTCTTTCGGCTTCTGCCGCTTTCCTACAAGCAGCGCCCTCCTTTCCCACATACCAAGCAAAGCCCGTTGAGTGCTGCGGTTTTCCTGTTAACGTGCAGCAGCAGAAACCAAACTAACACCCCCCCCCCATCCAATTCTCTGGGATGATTGCTTTATCCCTCCCCCCACCTTGTAGCTGGTATCAGAGAAGATTCTCCCCCCCGCCCCCGCTTGGCTAACTGCAGGGAAGGATTTCTTTTCAGCCACAGGCAAACAGCCCAGTAGGAATGGCCACCTCTGTCCCCTTAATTAAATTCCCGTATTTCAACCAGGTTACCATGAACGATATCACTCTCCTGAGGATAACACAGCGAGCTAAAGAACGGATGTTGCTTTAATGCCAGGAAATATCGGGACCATAGGATGCCAGACTTTGTCATGCAATGATACCAGACATCTTGCTACTAGCATGGCGTGGTCAAGTGTCCTACCATGGAGCACGGAATAAGGCTGCATTGCCCATAAACCTTCTGCAAAGGCTTTTGGAGTACCTCCAGGAGAGCTTCAAGGAGATGTCCCTGGAGGATTTCTCCTCCATCCCCAGACACGTTAACAGACTTTTCCAGTAGCTGTACTGGCCGCAAATGCATCCCAAGTCCTCAGGGCAAATTAATCATTAAAAAACGCTTGCTTTTAAACCATGTTTTATATTTACAAAGGTACACTCACTGGAGGTCCCTTCCATGGCCTCATTGTCTGGGGGTTGGGAGGGTGCTTCAGTCAGGCTGAGAAAAAGATCCTGGATGTTGGGGAGAACGGCGTGCTGTGTGATCTCCGCAAGCTCGTCGTCCTCCTCCTCCTCCTCCTCTTCCCCATCCGCAGAATCCTTAGGCATGGCTAAGATTACCCCCGCCTCGGAATCCATGGTCAGAGGTGGGGTAGTGGTGGTAGCTCCCCCTAGAATTGCATGCAGCTCAGCGTAGAAGCGGCATGTCTGCGGCTCTGACCTGGAGCGACCGTTTGCCTCCTTTGTTTTTTTGATAGGCTTGTCTGAGCTCCTTAACTTTCATGCGGCACTGTATTGAGTCCCTATTGTGGCCTCTCTCCATCATGCCCTTGGAGATTTTTTCAAATGTTTTGGCATTTCGTCTTTTGGAACGTAGTTCTGCTGGCACTGAATCCTCTCCCCATATAGCGATCAGATCCAGTACCTCCCGTATGGTCCATGCTGGTGCTCTTTTTCGATTCTCACACTGCATGGTTACCTGTGCTGATGAGCTCTGCATGGTCACCTGTGCTCTGCACGCTGGGCAAACAGGAAATGTAATTCAAAAGTTCGCGGGACTTTTCCTGTCTACCTGGCCAGTGCATCCGAGTTCAGATTGCTGTCCAGAGAGGTCACAATGGTGCACTGTGGGATAGCTCCCGGAGCCAATACCATCGAATTGCGGCCACACTAACCCTAATCCGAAATGGCAATACCGATGTCAGCACTACTCCCCTCGTCGGGGAGGAGTACAGATATCGATATTATGAGCCCTTTATATCGAAGTAAAGGGCTTTGTTGTGTGGACGGGTGCAGGGTTAATTCGGTTTAACGCTGCTAAATTCGAGATTAAACTCCTAGTGTAGACCAGGCCCTAGAATCCTGTGTGCATAGGGTGATCTGGAGCCCAACTGATACCTGCTGTGTGGATCAATATCTAGTTTGGGGTAGGCAACCTATGGCACACCTTCCGAAGGCGGCACGCAAGCTGATTTTCAGTGACACTCACACTGCCCGGGTCCTGGCCACCAGTCCGTGGGGCTCTGCATTTTAATTTAATTTTAAATGAAGCTTCTTAAACATTTTAAAGACCTTATTTACTTTACATACAACAATAGTTTAGTTATTAATATAGACTTATAGAAAGAGTCCTTCTAAAAACGTTACAATGTATTACTGGCATGCAAAACCTTAAATTAGAGTGAATAAATGAAGACTCGGCACACCACTTCTGAAAGGTTACCGACTCCTGATCTAGTTTATTACTTCTGGATAATTGGGTTTTCTCACTATTTGGCTTTTGATTTGACTTTTGTATTTTAATCGCATTTTATTTTTGTCAGGCTTTCCCAGCTTTTTTTTAAACTGTAAATATGATACTAAGGGTTAAATTGTGCCTTTAGGCACAGCCTAAAGCCAGCACGTTTATGTGAATAGCACCACCCAGGAGTAGCCCTGGGGGAGGCACTGAGATTCTGAGGTACAATTTCTTCCCTGTTTCTTATGAGGGGAAGTACTTCACTGTATCCCTTCCCATGCCAACCCCCTTATACTTGGCCAGATATTCTAGGGTGTGTGTGAGAGGAGGAGGGGCCTAGCCCACTTGCTTATATCAAAGAGTATACAGAGAGCAGGGTCTGTACTCCACACCAGACCTGGACCCACAGTCCAGGCGGAACTTATTCACTGCCGCAAAGGGGTGAGGTGTCATAACTCCCCACCTCAATCAAGTAAGACATGGGTGCTGTCATGTTATTGCATCTGTGAATATACTTGGAAGTTATTTATTTTTTAAATCCACGATGGAGAATACAATCCTTTTTGATGTTGTGCTTAACGAAATGTTACTTGCTTCAAAATGTGCATCTGACATATCAACTTTACAGGGCTTGAAAATTTAACAAACACAGTATTAGCTGGAGGATTACCTGATAGCTAAAGGTAGAGGCTTAAGACCATGAGGGGCAGAAGGCTATTAAGTAGGTCCAGGGACAACCCACTGGTGAGAACCTGTACTCGCTTGATAACAGCAGGTACGAGGAAGAGGGAGGATGCATAGGTTTCTAACTCTGTTGTCTGTGGACCCTTTTGGGGGCTCCATCTCACATATTTCTAGCTAGTAGGTACCCTATAAATTGGAAGCCATCCCCTTCTAGCTGCTAGATGTCTTTCTTTTCTTCCTTCCACTTTGCCAGAATTGCATCTGTGAGGTTAGAGTCTTTACTCTTGGCTGAAGTGGAGAGGGATCTGAGAATAGGAAAAAGGTGTCTCTCTCTCTCTCTCTCTCTCTCTCCCTCTCTCTTTCCCATTCTCCATTTTTGGATCTCATCCTTTGTGAATAACTTCATTACCTGTTTTTGATGCTTTCCCAAACATTTCCTGTCCACTGGGTCCTGAATAGCTTTAATTACATTGTCCAGATATGTTAATTTCATCTTGATGTTTGGCAAAGATAGAAGCGGCAATACAAGCACTGATGTTGTCTGTCTTGCAGACTCAGGAATTCTGAAATGCATCAGTTCAAATTTGAAGGGCTATTATCACAGCTGTAAAGGCTAGAAACTTTAATTAAAAAAATTAAATTATCCAGAAATCGATGAATTAGGCAACACTGCTCTCCAGGACAGTCTTTCCCATTGTTTTTTTATGAGTGAACAAGTGGATTTTTCAAGTTCTGCATTTGGCATTCCATTAACAAAAATCACATGCTTTGGTCTTTGTGTATTTGAGTCAGCCCACAACTCCATAATTTTCATGAAACATCCTTGTTAAACACATTCCCTTTCCCTGCTGCATAAAAGTTTAATAACATGGAGCGCGCCTGATTTTTTTCAATGGTATGATTAACTGTAGTTTAATATCTCTTTCAGTGATAGCCAGTTTTCGAGGAACAGTCCCACATGGCTTATCATTGGAGATTGGAGACACAGTTCAAATACTAGAAAAATGTGATGGTAAGTACACAGGTTAAAACTCTCGTTTTAATGAATTGTTACTGTGCTGATGTGAATTTGAGTCCCATCACTCTTTGTTTAATTTTAAAATGTAAATGAAGCAAAAATGAACATGTATGCTTGCATGTGTTTAGGTTTGAAAGGATTAGATTTTTTTGGTAAATGTCAGTAAATATTGATTTAACTGTGCACAAAGAAACCTATGAAAAAGTATTTCCATTTATAAGAATTGGTAACATAATCCCAACTATACATACAAAATGATGAGGTCTATATTAGCTGTTACCACTCAAGAAAGAGATCTTCGCATCATTGTGGATAGTTCTCTGAAAACATCTGCTCAAAGGATAGCGGTAGTGAAAAAAGCAAACAGAATGTTAGGAGCCATTAAGAGAGGGATAGATAAGACAGAAAATATCATAATGACACTATATAAATCCATGGTATGCCCACACCTTGAAGACTGTGTGCAGTTCTGGTCACCCCATCTCAGAAAAACATATTAAAATTGGAAACAGTACAGAGAAGGGCAACAAAAATGATGAAGGGTCTGGAATAGCTTCCCTATGAGGAAAGATTAAAAAGACTGGGACTTTTCAGCTTGGAAAAGAGATGACTAAGAGGGTATGATAGAGGCAGGGCCGTCCCTAGGTCAAATGGTGCCCCAGACGAGGAGAGTCTTCGGTGCCCCCGCTCCATTTGTTAAACTTTTTGAATACCTCATAACACTCTGAGTCTGGCGCATCCCAAGCCCCCTAAGCCCAGCACCCCAGCGGGTTGCCTGGCTCCAGTCACCTGCCCCTAAGTCAGGTGCTGGATAGAGGTGTATAAAATCATGACTGGTGTGGAGAAAGTGAATTAAGAAGAATTTACTCCTTCACACAGCACAAGAACCAGGGGTCACCTAATGAAATTAATAGGCAGCAGGTTTAAAGCTAACAAAAGGAAGTACTTCTTCACACAACTCGCAGTCAGCCTGTGGACCTTGACAGGGAATGTTGTGAAGGCCAAAACTATAACAATATTCAAAAAAGAACTATATAAGTTCATGAAGGATAGGTCCATCAATCGCTATTAGTCAAGATGGTCAGGGGTGCAACTACATGCTCTGGGTGTCCTTAGCCTCTGATTGCCAGAAGCTGGGAGTGGATGACTAGATGGATCACTTGATAATTGCCTGGTCTGTTCATTCCTTCTGGAGCACCTGGCATTGGCCACTGTTGGAAGATAGGATACTGGGCTAGATGAACAATTGGTCTGACCCAGTATGACCATTCTTATGAAATTTGCAGATAGACAAAGTAGGAAAAATGGTACTTGAGAACTTATTAGAATTTTATTTTAAGAATATTTACTTTGTATATATTGACATGTAATATAGACAACTTGTGTTTTAACAGTGATAAAGCTTTAACTTTTTGAATCTGTGTCTGTTGTCATTAAATAAAAATTCTGACCACCGTAAGTTCCCACAACTGTGAAAATTAAAATCAATAAAAATAAAAGAATGCTTAAAACCCATAATTTTTGCGCAACTGTGAAAATTTAAATTAACTATCTAAAAATAAGCTTACAAATAAATATTGATATTATCCATCAAAATTATAATAAACAAAAATTAAATTCTGCCAAGCCTTCATGTTTCTGTATGTCAAAGGAATTCAAATGACTAGGTTTGATCTTTGTAACTGTATTCCTTTTTGTTTCTTCTCCCTGTTTAATTAATATCCAGGGAGAAAAATAATTGTTAAACAGCAGGGAGGTCTCATTGTGACTTTTCTTTTTGCTCTCATGGTTTTTCCCAGGGAAGCTTGACTTTCAGCAGGAGGCTTTCAAACTTCATGCCAAATCACAAGTTTAAATCCTAGAGCAATGTTAAAGATCCCTGACCTACTTCTGTTTTGATATAGAGACTCCTGGAATAAAAATATTTTTAAACTTGATTTTAATGTATGTACAGAACTAGAATAAAGGAAATAAAACTGCGTTTCTTTCATAGAATTTCCTTAAAATCCTACCTAAAGTCAGTTTTTCAAAACTATATTTTTGTTGTTTAAGATAACATACATTTATTAGCATAGATGTGGGGGTGTTAAGCTGCTCATCTAGTTAGTAGTGAGTGATTAATCTTTGTCATAAAATGCATTAGTTATTTTGAATTTCATTCATTAGGATTTTTAGTATAATAATGTAGCTAATAGCCCTAGCCTGGTCAGCATAATCATAGTTCAGAATAGCAGTTAATGGTACTGTCTACCTTTAATATTTGATATGTTGCTTGATACAAAAAAATTAAGGTGCATTGTTGGGTTCATATTTGGAGGATATAGCAGAAAATATCTATGAAGTAATTTCAGTTGATACTTTAGTTAAAAAATTACTTTTAAATGCACAGAATGTACTCAAAATGAGTGTAGTCTATTACACTGTGGTATGTAATAGAATCATGTCAGTCCAAAAGAAAAATATAAAACAAGTTTTTGAAAATGGCAATGGTTTACATATTTAAAAAAACAAAAATGTTATTTCTCCACAGGCTGGTACAGAGGATTTGCCTTAAAAAACCCAAATATCAAGGTAAAAACACAAATGTTTCTAACTATAGTTTGAATTCTTTGACAAAAATGTGAATTCAGTCAAACATGTTCGTAGCTGAGTGTAAGAATATGATATTTACCATTATGGGAATGCCACAGTTTAAGATACTATGGCATTTGGTGTTATGTATTTTAAAATCAACGTTGACAGACGTATCCTTTATCATGGATTATATTTTTTTTAAATGCTCTCATGTTAATACTGTGAGCCCCTTGGATGTCAAGACCTCTTGGCAAAATTAGCTTTTATTTAGGCAACATAAATTAGGTTAGGGGGCTTAAGGGAGAGCTAAATGAAAGTATAGAGAGTTAGCTACCATGAATGCATGGTGAAAATAGTGTTGATCAGATTCTTTGACTTTAATGTGCAGACTCAGTGTAGCCTCAGAGCCCAATTAGATATCTATTGTACCTCTTGCAAATGCACATTACATGCATTATATGCATACTTCTTGATGTTAGTGAAACTCATAATGCTAGAGTGAGACCTCTTACTCTTTCTGACTTCTATACTTTTTTGCATGAAAATAGGTTCAGAATTAGATTTTGGTGATGTTGGGTTCTCATTTTTGTATCTTAATCTGTTTTGTAAGACATTCCCAATTACCCTTGCATGGCCTTGGAGTTGCTCTACAGCCTAAAGTGAATATTGATTGCATTTGACCATCATGTGCTTACGGTCAATGTAAGTTTGTACCCTGCCAGATGTGTCAAAAAAAGTTATGAATGGGACGTCCTAAACATGACTCAAGCTCTGTGAGGAAATGAGCTAGCCATTTGTGCAGTGTTGTCACCTTTTGTGAATGAAGGTGATTTTCTGAACTCTACCTTGAAAACAAGTCTTCCTGAGGGCAGCATGGCCTGCTAGTGCTGCTCTGCCAGACCTCTTCACTAGCTACTCTACTTTCTGTCTCACAGCAAATGGGGCACCATCAACTGTTCTTAAACCACACCGGATTTTATTTTTAAATTTTCCATCTGAACATTTTTTTAAAACTAGCAACGTTGTCCTTTTTGGAAAATTCATCAGGGCTTTCTCTTGCAGTTGTGTCTTTAGGTCAACTTGCCTGCTTTTATTTACTGCCCTGCTTGTGAATCACAGTGCTCTGTAAGGACTGCTTGGTGATGGTTAATCGCTGCTGCTTTGCTACCAGAGAATATAAAAGAATAGTGTATTCTTGAGTAGATCCCAAACAAACAGTGGAGTCGTTAAAAACACTGTGTTTTGAAAATCCATTCCAGATGTCAATTTGAAGATGCCATATATAAACGTTGGCCACAGACTATTTGACATTATCCCTTAAAATAGGACTTAGTAAAAATGGTAACTATCCAAGAGCTATGCTGCAATGTTCTATACATTCTGCACACATTTTTAGTTTCATATTTGAAGTTTCAATCATTTTAAATCTATATTATATATACTAAATAGTCACAGTGGGATTTTTTTTTTGTCATAAATAGTGTCACTGATAAAAAGAATCCGCTATACACTGTGCAAGGTTTTCTCTGAAATGGTTAGTCTAAATCAAGATTCTCTCCTAACAGTAGGCAGCTTGTTAAAACTTTGTGCATTTATTAAACTATTTTCTCTTTCAGGGTATATTTCCATCCAACTATATCCACTTGAAAAATGCATGTGTTAAGAACAAAGGGTAGGTGGTGATCTTGTATTCAGCTCTTTAAGGAGGCTGGGGAGAAGGATCTGAAGTTGTGCAGATTGTTGTAACAAGGCTGCATTTCAGGCAGGATAAAGATATAATTTTCACTGGTGTTTAACACTGTAAAACTTCAGCTCACTGCCCCAAAGGATTTAAATGAATATCCTTAACCAGCCTGGCATTTTCATTCAGGCATAAGGTAGGAAGTCACTTATTCTAAAAATACATGGAGCAGAAATGGGGAAATGATTTCTGTGTTGTCTAGCATATGCAGAGAACAATTACTTGTTTTTAACTACTGGTGTTAATCAGACTGAGTTTAATAGGCTGGCTCTTTTATTTAAACACAACTCCCTACAGGGTTCTGCATAGAATTGTCTATTAGCCATTGCTGAACATTGCTCATTTTATTTAGGGTGACAGCTGCTTCATGGCAGAACTAGGTTGCCATTATTTGAAACAATCTCCTGGCATTCACACACAACTTTGCAAGGGACATTTTCAAGTCAGTCTATGCATTATAAAAAGATTTTACAAATCTAAAATTAATAAATTGTTTTCATGTTTTTGTTTCTGAATTACAATGAAACATTTTTTGTTTTCGTTTTGGATGTCTGCTAGTCTGTTTTCATTATCGAAAGCAGAGTTAGTAAAAACCAATAGGTTAGAAATTCTTTCAATTAAAAAAAAACAACAAAAACTAACGCGAGTAAAAGAGAGAGTGACATTTTGTTTTTTAAGGTGTAACTTTTAACTTGACAACATCCCATTTAAAATATCTTGTTTATCAGTGGTTATTATGCCAGCACAGTTTTTTTCTTCGGTGTTTACACAATTCCTGAACATTTATTTCCTAGAATTGGCCTTCTTTTGCTACATGCATTAAGAGAGGAATTATTGATTGAAATTAGCAAAAATAATTTGGAATTACTCATCATGGAAGAGTTCTTGTTTTCAGCGTCCTTTTGAACTGAAAGGACCTGGATAGCAGGTACTACACAAATGCTTGAAGATTTAAAACTACATCTCCCTTATGGGAGGTGAGAATAAGGAAGTAAGTAGAAGGTCAAAGCTCCATGACTGGCAAAGAAAATCTTTCTGTTTGGCATCCTCTAACAACTGGAAACCTGGTCAGGACAAGTGCAATTGAATTCCTTATTGCCAGCTGAATAAGCCACTGTCTGTACATTTCTAAATTACTATGCTGTCTCTGCCCAGCCAGTTAAGCCATTCAGCAGGGCTGGTTGAAAATTTTCCACTGAAATTTTTTGTGGACAGAAAATAGGGTGTTTGACAAAATAAAACTCTTTGTTGAAAGTGCACAAAAATGACTTTGTGTGGAAAATTTCAGCTGCTTCATGCCCCAATTTTCTTTTATGGGCTCTGATCTGTAGCCAAATTACCTTTCCCATAATGCTCTGTGGCCAGGGAATCACATGATGCTCCACAACAACTCAACAAAAGGGGAGACTGTGGTGTATCATGGGAGATGTAGTTCAGCCAAGAAGCCAGGCCATAGTTAAATATTTATTGCAAACAGCCTCCTCCTCCTCCAGATTGGACCTGATCCTCCACTGTGTGTGCTGTTTTTACATCTGTGTAACTCTGAACGAATGGAGCTGCACTAGTTTAAAATCAGTGCAACACAGTGGAAGATTTTGCCCACAGACTTTGACTTACACATTTTCCTAGCCAATGCAAAAACGTCACAACCCCTGTTTCCATACTGAACAACCTTGCTAGCTTTCTTTCTTGAGTCCTTGCTTCCATTCTATCCCCTCTTTTTATAGGAATTGCATTTCTGAAGTCATTTACATAAACAGAAGTAAAAAAAATGGGGAGCATGTTCACTTGTTTAGTCACTAAATTGTAGTAGCACCAACAAACTTTCCTTTTAGTTGAAGAGATTTATACAAACGTGCTTGAAATAATTGTATTGATATAAAGCTATGGGTGAAATCCTGCCCCCTTTGAAGACAATGGCAAAACTCCCATGACTTCAATGGGACCAGCACTTCACCCTCTTTTTTATTTTATTTTATTTTTTTTCTTCAAGTAAAAAGAAAGAAGTCCCATGGAGGTTAATAAATATCAACATTTGTAAGAGAGAGGTTTTATGTTAGCAACAACAGTGTGGTTTATATTATTTGTATAATGCTATATATTCTTCTGGATGCCACAGGCAGTTTGAAATGGTTATTCCAACAGAAGACTCCGTTATCACAGAGATGACATCAACTTTAAGAGATTGGGGGACCATGTGGAAACAACTTTATGTGGTAAATACTATATAATATTGCCTTGCTTGAATGCAGTTTAAAATAGTTTCTGTCACCTTACAAATAATAAAATAAAGTGGTTTGTATTTAAGAAAAAACAAAAGGAAAAAAGTATTCTTCCAAAGATCATATTGTCCCTGTCTCCCCTGCCCCTCGCAGGAATTATTTAAACCTCTTTTTTTCCCCAGTTTCTTTTTTTTTTTTAATCCAATATTATGGTTTTCTGCCAGAGACTAACTAGGACATCTGTTCACTGTGTAATTGATAGTAACACAGAAGAATAAATGGGAATGGCTTAGTTTTGTTATCAAAGTCTAGATTTAAAAATGGTACGATTTGGGAGCTGTGACTACAGAAATCTGAATGACAATATTAGCATGGCTATTAAAAGACAAAGACCAAAAAGAGAGCAAGAAGAAGATCAAATGGTTCTTTTTCAAATATAAACAATCAGAAGCCACAAGCAATAGAGTAAAGGAAATAATGTAGAACATAGTAACAAGCAGAAGGTAACATGAAAGAACTGCAGTTTTAGTCCATAATATTAATCAAACAAGAAAGTAAAGTGCCGCTGTTCGTTGCAGCTAATGTAGGGGGGGAAAGAGTGAAAAAGACTTTTCCAAAATCTGACACCTTTATAGTAGCTGTGGCTTTGATTTGACTTAGATTTTTGGAATGGGAGGTTAAATTTTGCACAGATTGTTTTAAAAGAAATTTTTTTTGATGGACAAAAAGTCAAGCCTGACCTTGAACCTCTTTTGAAAGAAATGCTGAACAGCCAGTGGAAGGAAAACAGCTTGATACTTAGATAAAATGTGTTGCACAAAGTAAAAGCGTGATTGCCGAGCTGAAACAATGACCTGCTGCCAGACAGAAGAGAGATTTAAAAATACAAGTACTGAAGTTGTCAGTTACATAATAATTATGGCATATACGTTAGTTTTAAAAATATTGGCAGGATGGGAGAGAAAAGCTTTTATTTTGGCTTGCTGTACCTTTTCCTTTATTCTTTCTTAGCAAGGACAATTTTTTTGTTGCTTGAGTCAATTTGTCATTTAAACTTAAAACCCTGCACACTCAGCATTGGTCAGTCTGTGATCTGGGAGCCCTACTATTCTGTTTGCAAGGGTTGCAAAGAAACCAACCGCTGTAAATTAACTTGGAGGTCTGATTATAGATTATGTCCAGCCTCCAAAGAGGGCGTCCATTCTCACTTACCTCAGCACCTCTTGAGTAGAGCCCAAATTCAGCAAAGCATTGACTTAAGGCCATCCCTATTCAGCATCACACCTAAACATCTGCTTAAGTCCCATTAAAGTCAACGGTGCTTAAGTGAACTTGCTTAAAGCTAAGCATGTGTATAAGAGTTTCGCTAAATAGGGATAAATGTGCTTCTGATGTGAGGTCTAATTCAGGAGGATTGTAAAAGGTGAAATCACAGTGCTACTTGTGGAAAGGAGGCTGATTAAAAGGTTAGTTCCCATGGATTCACAAAAACTTGTAATTGTGACCACCCTCCATCCATTTCTATAAAAATCTATTGAACCTTTACTACTGAAAGTTTGGAGAAAAAAAAATCTGAAAAGGAGATTTAAAGTTATAGTGTTTCAAGGATTTGGTTCATACTTCCAAAATGCCTTGTCCTACAAACTCCAAATTCGCTTTGTTGAGCAAAAGTACCATTTTAATACTTTGATGATTGGGTGGCAGGGGATTAGTGGGAGCTATTCAAAGTTGTATATGATTTAAAGAGCTTGTGATAGGATGTACATACACAAGGCTAAAGTAGGCAGGGTTTAGGTTTGCTAGGGAGTTGTTAGAGCTAGGGCATAAAAAAGAGGCTAAGGGAGAGCTCCTAAAGGGAAGAGGAAGTGTATTCTGTCCGCGGTCCAGGGAGGAAACACTATCATGTCCCAGACCAGGAAGCAAGGAAAATTTGGAAAACTGACTGTCATGTTTAAGCAGAAGGAATATATTGCTTGCTGGGGATGGTGTAAGATAGGGACTATTTCAGGGGTGGCCAAACTGTGGCTTGTGAGCCACATGTGGCTCTTTTACCTTTAAAGTGTAGCTTGTGGAGCCCCCCAAAACCCATTCCCCACCTGCCAGACCAGGGGGTGGGGGTTGGGACCATTGCCTTGCAGTGGAGTAGTTGTGTCTGCCCAGTGGGGAGGGGGATCTCAGGGCTTCAGCAGGAGCGGGGCTGAAGTCCCAACCCGTGTCAGGCGTCTCCCACAGGGCTGAAGCCATGAGCCCTGGCAGGTGTGCCCCAGCTCTTGAACTTTTGAAAATTGTCGTATGTGGTTCAGAGGGTCAGTAAGTTTGGCCACCCCTGGACTATTTGGTTTTTCCCTTATTTGAAGCAAACTATCTTTTGTTGCTATTTCTGGACCAAGCTGAAGAAGGCTTCAGTCCTGACACTGCATGTATTGGGCCAGGCCAAGGAATTGTTCTGGGCAGGGATGCCTGTGACATAGTGGCCATGAACAACACATTGTTTCTTTTTTCCTTGTTTTATTTCTCTTTCCTGATACCTGCAGCTATGGCCCAGCCATGTTCGTAATGGTTTTTAAATCTATAAACAGTAATGTTTTATAAACATTAAGAAAATTGACTGATCTCCTGCTGATTCCGTTGTTGGTCAGAGCTCAGGAGCATATTTTGGGGGTTTGAAACCAGGGAGGGGGCCCAGCAAGAAGCCCAGAAAAGGGGACAGCGGAGTGGAAGGGACATGGACCTATTCTTCCCTGACTACAAATGTGGGGATTCTGGGGAGGTGGGCAGGACTTACGGAGCCTGGAGAGGGGGAACTATAGGGCATAGCGGATGGGCATTGGGAGAGGCAGGGAACACAAGGGCATAGAGACAGAGGACCATAGTTAGATGCAGCCTTTTTATCCACATTAAAAGGTTTGTAGATACACAAAACTGATAAAAGCCTCCACTTTGATCATCCCCTCCATTCCCTCCACCATTCTTAATCCTATACCCTACCCAGTTTGAATTTTCTTTTCTTCCCTCCCATCACCTCTTATGAATGCAATAAATCAGTAGAAGAAGAATGCCACTTTAGGCCTTATTGATCTGTCAGACCAGGGCTCCGCACCTGCAGACACTACACACAAACTCCATTTAAATTTCAGGACCTCGTTTTTTAAAAAAGGAAAATCGCCCCCAAAGTTTGTTAGAAAGAGATAAGGCAGAAAGTGTTTCACTGGCATTTAGCTAGCATCTCCCCAGAATTACATTTTCTTTGTGACAGTTCCACAGCTTTATAAAACTCAAATGTTGAATCTGGAAATGACCGATTAAGGGCTCCAGCCAGTTCTCCATCATTGACTATTGCCAGATCTAATTTACATAACCCACCCAACATTAATTATGCCCCCTATAATGAGCTAAAATATAAGCAATGGTCAAAATAACAAATTACTAGTACATCATAAAATCTAATTTCCTATCTAAAGGATACACTTCTAACATGCCTTACTATTAACATGTTCATATGTGGTATTCCAGTAAACTATGTTATAATGTTGACTGCAAAAAAGAACTATATGAGTTAGTTACTACATAATATAGTTATAAATATGAACTTGAAGGGTCTTGCATACACTTAAACATCATATAATCCACAGACTTTATAGCACTAAACAAATGTAATCATGATATTTCTGCACCCACACATCAGTGAGAGAATTTATACAACTGAACGATCTGAATGTTTCCTGGAACTATGTTCCTTTCACAAGCTTTGCATGCTAAACTTATATATAAATTCAACAATGTATGTCTAACAGCATATTTTCAATGCAGAACAAAATAAGGAGCAAACTTAAGATACGTTGGGTCATATTGAGTCATAGAATATTAGGGGAATTGGCGGGATCCCTTAATTGTTCATTTCTAGACTTAACTTTTACATTTTATTTTTACTAAGGGACCTTATTTCCAAATAGTGCTGAGTATCTGCCCATTGAAACCCATATCCCTTTAAGATATCTCCAGCTGGACACTTAAAAAATTGAGATGTGCAAAATCACTAGTGATTTTTAGAAAATTTAGACCAGGAAATTTTGAGGGGACAAAATTGTTTCTGTAGACCTCTTCTACACACGTTGCATGGCTTTTCAGTGTTTTTAAAGAACCGGTTTATTGTGGTTAGCACAGATAAAGGCCCTCTCTCTTCATATCTGGTCTATCTATCTATCTATATGAAGTTAATGGAAAGACTGCTCTTGATTTAAGTGTTTTGAGACAGATCTGTAGTTTTGTCATTAGATAGAGTGGTGCTGCCGAGGTGGCTTGCATCTCTCGATCTGTGGATCCTCACCACTCCAACACTTTGAGCAGAGGCATGTTGGAAGTGCATTTCGTTTTCAGTATATTTGAACCCACAGGCAGGCCTATATTCAGGGGTGAAAGTAACTTAAAGGACTTACCGGTATGCCAGAGTCCTGAGCGGGGGGCGTGGCCTCAACCGGAAGAGGCGGGGTTTCAAGATTTAAAGGCAGTGGCTGGAGCTCTGGGCCCTTTAAATCACCACCGTGGAAGCCGGTCCAGTCCGGCACAGTGTACTGGCTCTTGCTGGTACGCTGTACCGGCTTACTTTCACCTCTGCTATATTGTAATATTTTTATAATACAAAGCGCATCCTCCAAAGTGTACATGTACCTCTCGCTTTCAGGAGTAAGTTGCAGCAGTGATTGCCACTTGGGGAAAGTTTGTTTAAAAAAATGTGTTTGCATATAAACGTAGTACTTCTACAGTGTGTTAAACTGGCAGGATGAACTGCAGGATTCTGCAGAGTACTCTCTGGGGACTTGCAAATTTCCAACCAAACAAATCCCGGGGCAGCATTTAAAACTTCCAAAGCTTTATTTCTTCTGCATAGTTCCACTTGTGGGATCAAGGTGCCTGCACTGAAAGCTTCTGGAAAGCAGTGTCCATTGTGGCCATTTGCCCCTCCCTCCCCCTGTCATCCTGTTGGGTTCTGAGGGTATAAAACGGGGAATGGCTCCGACTACCCCTCAGTTCCTTTCTAACTGCTGAAGGTTCGGCGAGCTCAGATTGCACATAGTGTCCTTGATGCTTGCCTCTTGGTTTTTTCTTTGCCTTTTTCTGCCCTTTTGATGCAAATTTTGTTTATAGTTTGTCAGTCAGATTTTTCCTTTAAATGACACGAGGCAATCTCCATCCAGCCTGTGCTTCGTCTGGACCACATCACGCACCTTACGGGTACGGTAGCTCACCAGGCCCAGTCAACTAAGGTGACACTGAATAAGTTCAGTGTCACCTTCAAAAAATGTCCCTTAGAAGTAGGTTTGGCTGCCTCTCATACCCCTGCACAGGGGAGGCATCTCAGGCTGATCACTGTCAAGGTCCCTGGGCCTGTTCAGGTTGACCTAGGAGACCTGGCTATGTGCCTAAAGTGGCTCTCTCGATGTTGGATACAATTTCCAAAGGATCTGGATACACAGTTTTCAAATTCTGCCCCCCAGTGTGGATATGGAGCTACAAAACTCACATCTAGATCCAGCAGCCTAATGTGGATCTGGGGCTGCAAAACCTGGATCCACAAGAGAGCACTGATTGAGTACTACCAAACCTCACTCCTCCTCCACCCCCCCCCCCCCAAAAAGAAAACCCAAAACAAAACATGTATATGAATCCATGTCTGATAAATATTGCTTTGGATCCATGATAAGAGTCTGAATCCAGATTCTACAGTTAAACGTGAAGAACTGCAAAGCACAGTTGCCAAGAAGGGATCCTGTTACCTGGGATCCAGCCGGCATGAGGATCTGACATCTTTGACTATTGAGTCACTTGTTTACAGGCTCTTTACCACTAAGGTCCAACATTCACCCAGGTTGGTAGAGTCTGGAGCTACATTTCCAACACCATGATCTTTGCAGAACTTTGCTATAACAAACAGCAAATACATGGTTTCCATCATCAGCACCCCCACTATAAAAATTATTGCAGCACCCTGGCCTCACTGATTCTGTGCTCAACAGAGTGGCGTAAAGAAGCAGATCAGTGTGGAGGTCTTGCAACACTGGAAAAAAGAAATGATCAGATCTGGAATGGTGGATCTCCACCCAGGTTTGAAGTTCTCTGACAGACATCTTGAGTCCAGATTGCTTGATCTCTTGATTATGAGTCTTATTCTAAGATCTAAAAGATTCTAATGAAAAGCAGGTGTTTTTGATCAGTCAAATCTTCTCTGTAGCTTGAAAGAAATCTTCCATCTGGGCATCTCCTAAGTGGATGGACCTGATTAACTCCTGAACTGTTAATGCAGATTATTTAAAAGAAGATGCCTTCATGATAGCTCAGATAGTTCCAGAGATGCAAGCCTAATTATCTCCTTTAAGTTGCATTTTTACAGGACAGGTGATCTTGCCCACACCTCCATCACAGCAGTCTAAAATGTCAGAGATTTGCATTTCTTTCATACTTTGCATATTCAGAGAACTTTGTCATTATTTATACCAGGGCAAAGCTTATTTACTAGTTCCTTGGAGAAATGGAGCTGATATGAGGAGCTAATCCATCATAGTACAAAGGTTGCCCATGTAATGTGCTATGTTTCACAATTATTGGGACCTGACAGGGCTTTGACTTACTGGACAAATGTAGCCTCCATGGTATGCCCTGACATAATCATCATTGCATCATATTGCATGATTGATACTACAGCTATATGTGCTTTTAGCAAAAGTGTTTCTTCGTTAACTTTGTTTTGGGAGAGCAAGATCGATGGTTTCTATTCACTCTTGATCTGTCATCCAGAGCTGATACTTGTTTATCTAGAACGCCTCAGCTTACTTTCCTGGGGGATGAACTGCTTGCTAAATTCCCACAAGTGAGAACATGCAGAGGACACTTGAAGAAGAAATGAAGATTATTTACCTGTACCCAGTTTTCTTCCAGATGAGCCTCTGCATATTTACATTCCCCACCCCATTTCCCCACTTCTTCAGAGTCTCACGTTAGGAATTCTTGCATTAGTGGGAGGAACTGAGGGGTGGTCAGGACCATTCCCCGTTTTATACCATCAGAACCTTCCAAGATGGAAGGGAGAGGGAGGGGCACGTGGCCCCAGTGAACAATGCTTTCCAGAACGTTCTGGAAGCTCGCATCACAGGCACCTTGATCCCAAAAGTGTGAATATGTAAAGGCTCATCTCAAAGAACTCTGGTTATAGGTAAGTAACCTTCATTTCTTTCTTGATTTAAGAATATTTGAGCAGTAGGAGAGTTCAAAGTTGCCGTTTTTGTTTTGTTTTGTCATTAAGTAGAAATGAAACTTTTTTAAAGATCCAAAAGTGACTGCAAGGATTTGTTTGTCAGAAGAGTAAAGTTAGAATTATAAACTCAGAAATTAGTCATTTTCCATCTTGCTGTCAGTAGTGCAGGATGGTTCTCCATGGTCCATAAAACAACAGGCCTGGGTAGTGTCAACAGAGCTCATGCAAGGTCTGGTGCTATAGAAGCAGCTGGTCTGCCACATTTTTAAACTGATGGCACTACATTTTATTTTTCAGCCTCAGATTAGGTGCAATTGCTAATCTGTCTGGTGTGTTTTCATCTTGTACAGGACTCTATAAAAGCATATCTGTCTCCCTTTGGGATTCTCTTGCTTTTCAGGTAGCACAATAGCAATTATATTTGACAGTGAAGCTGTAATGAAATTGTATGCACTACTTCTTAATTTGAGATAGGCTTCAGTGCTTCATTATTTAATGCGAGTCAAGCAAAGAGATCTCATTAAATAAGGCTCCTGTACATATTTAATATGACAGGGATGTGGAATCTACTCCTTTTTGTAGTAAGATATGTGGGCTCTAATTTCATAACATATATGATTAGTTGAATTGATATAAAACCGAATCATCTGTAAATACAATTATTTTAAATGTACTTACTTATTAAGGTGCTTAGAACTGTTCTTCATTATTTTAACTCATGAGAATCTTTTTCTCTGCTAACTTTTATTTTTCCATCATGGATTTTTCTGCACTACGTTTCTAATAAAAGTGAAATTAATACATCTCTAGGGGCTTTGTTAATCCTCCCTCGTCTCCTGCCCCAAAACCAAAACAAAAAAATCCCTCCTTAAGTTTATAATTTTGTAGGCAAAAATATTTTAGTACATCAACGTATTCAATAATACTAGGTTACCTTTTGTATCAAAATGCAGCTGTAAAGCATAGATTTGGTTAATATTTTGGATATTTTAATTTCTCAGCAATAGTGACAATTGGAAAAACAAGAAGTTCTTTGGGTTAGGGACCATATTTTTGATCTGTCTCTGTACGGCACCTAGCATAATGAGTCCTGATCCATGATCAAGGCCGTTAGGCATAACCGTAATGCAGGTAATTATAAAATATCCAAAATATTTATAGATCTTGGAAGATATTGAACATCAGACTAAAATAATCGTGAGGAAGGTCACATTTTGTGTCCCGTGGTGGTGTCCATTGTCAGAGGCATAGCATATATTTCATATTGGAGTTCAGCTATTTGAAAAAGTATATTTCTTCAACAAAATTAGGGCCTGCTCCTGCTAACACTTACTAAAAGGAATATTGACCCACTGGTGCCTGATAGAATGTTTTTAAGAGTTTTCCATCTGGAAGCAGTTCTGTGTCTTCTAGATATTCTGGTTTGTTTCTGTTTTAAGGGACCTGTGAATGACTATCAAGACCTGTGTTGCTAAGAAGTTCATATGATCCTGTTGCTTAATCTTCTTCATAGCAACTAATTATGATTATTTGGCACCAAAAGTGGGCTAGGTGCCTGCTTCAAAGAATTTATACTGTAAATGAAAATGAAATAAATAAGGAGGACAAAACAAAGCAGTGTGGGGGGGGGGTTCTTGGGTACAGAAGTTACAGATACAAGGTAATGATGTGACAGCGGATTTTGACTTCTCATGGGGATTGTGCAGCAGGGGCAGCGGATGTTCCTGTTTTTATGCAGCTGTTCATAGTAACGAGGAAAAGAGGAAGAGGAGATACTGTGCCAGGATAAGAAGAACTAGCTCTGAACACAATGTTTTTCAAAACTTTGTATGTTACATCATCAGATCTTAAGGATTCAAAGCACTTCTTCAAAATAAGGTTCTCAGACAATATAAAAATATGATGACGTTAATTAAAGAGAGTTGGAACTGGTGAGGGAAGTGGACTGTTGCTGTCCTTGGTTTTTATGGGAAATGAAATATATACCCTTAACCATTGTATAACTAAGGTGGGAAAGTGTGGGGTGAAGAAGTCATAAGGCAATTCAGATAATTCCCCCTGTTTGAGAGTCAAGTTAAGCAGAAGGTGCCTGTCAGGAAAGATTTCAAAACATGTG
Source organism: Malaclemys terrapin pileata (assembly GCF_027887155.1). Taxonomy (NCBI): domain Eukaryota; kingdom Metazoa; phylum Chordata; order Testudines; family Emydidae; genus Malaclemys; species Malaclemys terrapin. The sequence continues at coordinate 50,410,279 of NC_071505.1, forward strand.
CTTATAGCTATTTGCAGTTGACCCATGATATACACTACCAGTAATCAGGCATGTCTAAATAAGGACTGAAACGGATTCCTTGCTCCTCAGGCTGGCAAGAAGTAGCGAAGGCTATGGAGGCAGTGGTTCAAGAGTAGCCTTTAGTGAACCCAACTAGCTTGTGCTTGAAGTGATGTTGAATCTCTGAATGGATTTGTTTCTACCCTCCTCACCTGTTCTTTGAGGGAGGATCACAGTATGATGGGGCAAAGAGGGAATGAAGCACAGAGGGAGAAGTTAGGGAGGGTCCTAGAAGAGCTTTTGTCCCTCCCCCCCGCCCCAATGTCCCTGTTCGCATTGTTGACCTCCTCAGTTGGTATATACATAACTGTTGTTTGTGTATCTGACAGAGAAATGAAGGGGATCTTTTTCATCGACTATGGCACATAATGAATGAAATCCTGGACCTGAGAAGGCAGGTGCTTGTTGGCCATCTCACCCATGACCGGATGAAGGATGTAAAACGGCATATCACTGCTCGCCTGGATTGGGGCAATGAGTGAGTAAGAGTTAATAATAGAAGCAGTTATGGTAACCCAGTTATAATAAATGAATCATTGTGCCACAATTGTATGCTCATGGTAACGTGTTAAAATAAGGAACTGGTGTATGGCAGAAATGCTGAGTCTGATGTCAGCATTTTCTAGGACTCTTCCCCTCCCATCAGTTCTCTTCTGTAAGAAGGGGTGGATTTGAACCAGCACATTTTACACTTTGAAAATAAATGATTCATAGCTTCACTTTATTAAAAAAAAAAAACCACAAAACAAAAAACCCAACAAATATTTGCTTCATGTTGGCACTTACCTAGCAATCCTAGAAATATAGGGCTAGCAGGGATCTTGAGGTGAGAGGTGACTGCCTTTTTAACACCTTATCAATATATGCAAGGCCATATACTCCGATGGTACAAATCAACATATGCTGATTGATGGCAGCTGAGGTTTTGGTCCAAGATTTTTACTTTGATTTTGTCATGGATCAGTTTTTACCCGGGAAGCTTCAAGATATAATAAGAAACAAACAAAAATTATTAAAGAAAACCCATCAGATGCCTGCATTTTGCTTTTACCTGAATATTTATTTAGGAGCACTAAGTAAATCATATATGCTGTCACTGTTTTGATAGCAAACAAGTATTTTTCTGCCTTTGTATTTAGCTAAACTCATACCATATCAAAGGCTTTCACTTCACTGTTACTAACTGCATAACAACATCATGAATTCTAGAAATAAAAAATTAATAGCTTAAAGTTTTGATGTTGAATGTGGTTTTAACTTTTTCAGATACAGTTCATGCTGATCTTGACACTATTTTGCACAGTTTGAAAGGCCAGCAAGCTCATCTCTATTCCAGACACGCTGCACATAGGAAAAATAAACACAATAGGCTACTCTCGACTCAATATTACTTTTGAAAACAGCAGCACAGATTAAAAGCACATTGGCGCTTGCATTGAAAATCAAGACTTACTTGATACCCTGTTCTTGTAGCTGGCAATGGGGCATAAGGCTTTTGTGACTCTCTTCTAGAGAGGTGCCAACTGTTGTCTCCTGGCTTGGGCCATGTTTGGCAGCTGAATAGTACAGATGCCAGGAAATGAAGTGTACTCCTAGAGTGATGACATCTGTATATGTATCTAGCTTTTGCCTCTAGCTTTGCAGCATGATTTTGAAAAGTTGAGATTGTGCAGGAGAGGGGAGAGGACAGACTGCATTGAGATTAACCTGCAGCTGACCTGTCATACATTACTCCTCTTTTGCTGTCTTAATTACAAGGACTTTCTAGCCTGGTTTTTTAGAAGTGCTGAGCCACATGTACTCCTGTTAAAGTCAACAGAAGCTGTTTCTCCTCAGCACCTCTGAAAATCAGGGCATTAGTTTCTCAAGCGGTGTGTCAATTTCCTCTATAAACTTAACTGGTCATTGGACAGCTTTTCTGCCATTATGTTTGTTCTTTTTGTGAACCGCGAGGAATGAGTCTGACTTGTAATTATTATGTGAGAACATAAAGCCTGATCCAAAACCCTTTGAAGTAAATGGGAGTTTTTCCAATGACTACAGTGGATTAAGATCAGATTCATACTTTGGAGAATTTGAAAGAAGATAAAATACACAGGTGGTACTTCTCAGGATAAGGGATTTGAAAGATGAATTAAAAATACAGTAAAAGGGGCAAAACAGAGAAAATAATTAACAGAATTGGGGAGAAGGAGTAAGGAAGGAAAAATGAATCCTGATTTGTAATTTTCTACCGTCCTTTTACACTGGTAAATGCCCACCCATTGCTTAGAAACCAAGGTGATAAGCATCTTAGAAATACTTAAGAGTGGTATTTAGTTTATTACTAAATCAAAGGAGGATATTGTACACTTTACAGATTTTCATAACTACTTAAGTATTACTGCTGGCTTTGATAGAGTAAGCAGATAAATTATAGAAACAGATGCCATCTGCAGAGGGAGGAAATCAGCAGCAGTTAGTCTTTATGAAGAGAGATTCTTTTTACTTGGGTTACTAATTTCATTAGTTTTTGGGTGAATTGAAGAGATGGGGGAGGAGGGGAAGAAATAAAAAGGGAAAAGGAGCATCCTTGTCCATAAGGAGCTCAGTTCTGCCAAGCACAGAGAAGTGCTGAGTGTCCTCAACAATCATTGAAGCCAGCTCAGTACCTTGCCAGATCATTCCTAAATAAATTGGTTATTACTAGATTTTTTTTTCCCCATTGACATAATTTCCTGTTACTATTCTTTACCTGTCTATATTCTGTCTTATCCACTTCCCCTTCTATTTCTCAAGCTAATGGTGTGTCAGCTCCTTTCCATACCAGTCTCTCTGCCTCACCAGCAAACTCAAGACTCTGCCAGTCTTCACCTTGCCTTGCAAGGAAACATGTCCGTAACATCCAGCCCCTGTCACTTGTCACTCATAGAAATTACCAAGTCTGCTTCCTCTAAAGAGAGAGTGCACACACCAGCCTGTTAGTCTAGCCAAGGACCCACACTTGGGGGGCATTCTGCACCAAAAAAATAAAAACTAAAAACAGTGCCAAAAAAATTAAAATTCTGTGCTCAATATTTTAAAATTCTGCAAAAGTTATTTGTCAAAATAACACTATATAATCATGCCAGTTTCTATTATTTTGGTAATTTATGTCAAAATACCTGTCATCAAGTATGTCTGTAACAATACAGATTCCCCCAGGAATAGAGAGTTAAAGAAATCCCTATGATAACCCAGTTGCTGTTTCTCTACCCCCTTTCCCCTCCCAACTCCAGAGCCCAGCTGGGGGCCAGATACCCACAACCCCTCCCCCCCAGAGCCACCTGCGGAGCCTCCCCAACCAATAAACCTAAACCCCTTCTCCTCAGAGTCCAAATGTGTGGGCCCCCCAGCCCAGATACCCACCCCTCATTCCCCCCCAGAGCTCAGCTACGGGTCCCCCTGTCCCAAATACCCCCATCCCTTCCCCACCCAGAGCCCAGCTACACCCCCCCTACCCAGACACCCAGCTTCCCTCCCTCCCAGAACCTAGGGATGCAGAGGGAGAAATAGCCTAATGCTCTGTCCCAGGCTTGCATGGAGTTTCCTGCGCACCATCATCTCCTTCCCTCAGGGCACGCTGGGAACTGCAGCTGCCAGGAACCTTCTTGTCCCTCCCTCTTCCCCCCAGCAGTGTCTTCTATGTGCAAGTTGGGCTCTGCCAAGTCCACTGGCCCCTAATGGTGGCCAGTAGTACTGCAGCCCATTTCTGTGGGGGAAAGGAAATTCTGCGTGCACAATGTTAATTTCTGCAAAATTCTGCATTGTGCAGTGGCGCAGAATTCCCACAGGAGTATCACATCAAGCTTCTGCCATTTCCAGCCCCACAGGCAGGTGGATCCACCGTTGACAGACTCAGAGGGCGCTGATCCCTTTGTCCCCTAAGTGATGGATAAAAAAGGAGTTCTCTTTCTTTCTTTTTACAGTCTGGAAAACCTTTGAAATGTATTCTTTAAAAAGTAAACCCAGACAAAGTCCCTCTCCCCTGCTGCGAATTCTTTGGGGTGCAAGCTCCACCCCTCTTCTTCGTCATCTGGTCAGCTTGCTTTCTTGATTATCTTGATCACTTTGTTTATCTTAGATGCAAATGTACTTTCATTGCCCTTTACTTGTAATCAAGCCATGCTGTTTTCTCATCCGCCTGTTAGCTTGATACATGCAGAGAGGTAAATCCACATTCCTTTGTCTAGGGCAGGCTTGTTTTATCAACACCTCCAAAAGATATTTTCAGAACATATTTCTAAAACACACACACACACACACCTCTTTATACACAAACCATACATACAATCACACAATGATATTCATGACCATAGAAGATTAGGTTTGGAAGAGACCTCAGGAGGTCACCAGCATGTCACCAGTTTTCGTATGATACCTTACAAAACACTGATTGGCTAGTTATTCTGACAACAATGTAGTTGGGTGTGCCCTTTGCTAATTGGCATAAATGGGCTCCTATGGTCACAGTGTCCTATGTCTGGCAGTGGTCTGTACCATGTTTTATAGGAAGCCTTCTCAATTATGTACCTACATAGTTATACAGTGCTGTACATGTATAGTTGGGAAGTTCTTCTTGACCTTTTCAAGAGATCAGCTTGCACTTTGACATACAGTATGTGATTTGAACAGTTAGGTCACTCTATCTTGCATAGTGCAAATGTTTTTACTCGGCATAAAAATAATCAAATCCTTTGAATCTTATAGCTACGATATGCTCTATAGCAGTAGATTCTTTTATTTACCAATCTAGCATACCCTACAGAGTTATGTTCTTTCTCCCACCCATTTTCTGCCCCAACAAGACACATATGGAGATAGAAAGGAAAAAAGAGGGCAATTATCAGCATCCATGTCTATGCAGTTCTTGATGCCACTGCTGAGAATGCCAACATGGGTGTAAATTGTGATAGTGAGTTTTGTAATGGGAACATCTGTTCACTGAAAACTGGACAAACTACCAAACCTGGACTAGATTTGAACCAGTGACTTAAAAGTCTAAAGCTCCATATTCCATTATCAGAACTTCAGCCTTCTAGTTACACCTACCTTCTTTCTTTTCATATTTAGCCTCTTTAGAACCGTTATCTCTGTTTGAAAATTAAAAAGTTTGATTTATTAGCTTGGATACTTAGGGAAAATTAAGGCTCGGCCAACAGAGGATTCATTGTGAGGGCAAGGACCTCACATTCAGAGGCAGATTTATAATTTGGATGCAGGTTTTGGGGAGAACAAGTCAGGGACCAGCTATACCAACCATGGGAAGCACCAGCCTCAGAGGAGACAAGATTGAGAGTAGGGCTGTAGCATCACTTCACCTCCCCTTCACTTCATATCAGTAGGCCTGCTCTGCTATACCTGCAGAACAGGTGTTCCAAATCCTGCTGATCAATACACTGGCTACACCTACACAAGGATAAAAGACCTGCGGTATGACCACGGCTAGCCAGATCAGCAGACTCAGGCTTGTGGGGTTGGGGCTGTGGGGCTAAAAATTGCTGTGTAGACATTCAGGCTCCAACCTGGCAGGGTCCCAGAGCTCAGGCTCCAGCTCGAACCCAAATGTCTACACAGCAATTTTTCAACCCCAGGGCCCGAGTCAACCCAGGCCAGCCATGGGCTTTTTATCCCTGTGTAGATGTGTGCCCTCTGTGGCCTCCATAATAAGCCTAACTGAACCCATGGTTTTGTATTTCAGTGATGTGTGTACGTAATTCCCATTAATGACAGAAACCCTTTGTGTGGGGCTAAGTGGACATAAGTGACTGTGTTTGTCCCCCACACCCTTTTTCTTACCCACAAGGGTAGTGCTTCACATCTATATTGTAATGGGTGATGGAGAAAGAACTCTGAATTCCATTTCACTTGACAATACTTCATTTGTTTTTGATAATCTTCCAAACCTTTTAAATGTAAGTGAAACTTGCCTCCCTTCCATAAGGGCGCCTTCAACTTTCATAATTGAACTTTGCAGCCATTTCAGTCTTGATAAGATCTCTCTTATGCCTTAGATTTATTGATTACTTAATATTGCAATATGTGGGAAGTTAAATTCCCATTGAGTGTAAGGGTAGGATGAATAATGCTTTTTAGTTTTCTTTAAATGCCAGATTAACGTGTAGTTTGACCTTAAATAGAAGTATAAAAATATTGAGAATGATAAAAAAGTTGTGCAAAATAGTGTTTATTTTTTTTGTTTTTAAAAAACATTTAATATAAACTAATAAGTCCACAGAAAACTTAACCAGGCAACATTTTGTATAGCAACACTGGATCTACTTAATGGTTAGCACACGAATACAATGAAAAACTTTGCACAGTGGTCACAATTAAAACATTTCTGTGGTTTGAGAGAGATTAACATTTCTCATTTTAAGTACAGGGAATATTTTACAAACTGGAGTAATCTTTTAAGTACAGCCACTGTATATGATTATATCTTGCTTCAGATAGATTGAGAATCCTTTTGACTGTACATCTTTTGCTAGTAGATACCAGTGTTCTGGTAAAACAGTGATTTTTATTTTCTTGCCACATAAAAACAAATTTTTAAAATGTAGCAGAATATGAACTCCCATTAGTTAGTCAAAAAAACGTTGGTGTGCCACAACCTTTCATTGTTATTTTTTTCCTCTGTAAGGGTAACAGAACTCTGGTGCAGATTTTAGTACTTTCTGCTCTGTTGTCTGACATGATGTGTACTCTAAAAGATCTTCCAGTGGATATTATTCTTAAGGAAACCACCTGCTTTGCAGAGTGAATATGTGTACATTTTCTTTCATGAACTTGAAAAAAGATAGAAATGAGTAAAAGTATTTGTTATATAAATTCTTTTATTTTCAGTTTTCCCCAGTGCACACGAAAATTGTTGTTATTCCCAACAGAGCCAGCGCTGGATACTTTGAAAGTACCCTAGCTGTGAAAGAAAATGTCAGGGGACTGATTTGTAGGTGGTCAAGCCTAGTAGTCAGAGTTTGGCTGCCGGAGTCAAGGGGCAAAACAGGATCAAAACCAGGAACCAGGGCTGAACATCAGAACCAAAGTCAGAGTCCAAATGCCAGAGCCAAGGGTCGAGTAAGAGCCAGGAATCAGAGCCAAAGGTCAGAACTGGATTACCAGGAGTCAGGAAAAGCAAGAGCAGGGGTGATTCTGAGGCAGCAGCAAGACTGGGACAGGATGTGAACAAGGCTGGGTGCAGGGCAGGGTCTAGACTGTAGCCGTGGAGGAGGCAATCAGGAGCAGAGCTTAGAGAGAGACGAGCACAGGAAGGCAGGGAATCCATGGACGTGGGTGTTGAGCAGCCAGCAAGCTACTGCTGCAGCTGGGCTTAAGAACTGACCTGCTAGCTTCCTCAGCCACTCAGGCAGGGCAGTCCATCAGGCAGGCTAGCTGGCTTGTTAGGGTTTCAGGAATTCTGAGCAGGCACAGCTATAGGGCCTTACTCCTGACAGAAAGTGACAGTGTGTACTAGTAGGCTGGGCCCTTCCACAGTGATCATAATACACAAGGAGATTGGCCTGGATGGGGTTCCAGCCTGAAATGTGACAGCATGCACCCTGTGGGTGACAGCAGAACAGAAATTACAAAAACTGAGTGAGAAGAACAGGAGTACTTGTGGCACCTTAGGGCTGGTCCCCCAGTTCGAACTAAGATACGCAACTTCAGCTACGTGAATAACGTAGCTGAAGTCGAAGTACCTTAGTTTGAACTACAAGGTACTTACCGCGGGTCCACACGTGGCAGGCAGGCTCCCCCCGTCGACTCCGCGTACTCCTCTCACGGAGCAGGAGTACCGGCGTCGACGGCGAGCACTTCCGGGATCGATTTATCGCGTCTAAACAAGACACGATAAATCGATCCCAGAAGATCGATTGCTTACTGCCGAACCCGAAGGTAAGTATAGACATACCCTTAGAGACTAACAAATTTATTTGAGCATAAGCTTTCGTGGGCTACAGCCTACTTCATCGGATGCATGCAGTGGAAAATACAGTAGGAAGATATATACACACACACAGAACATGAAACAATGGGTGTTACTATACACACTATAAGGAGAGTGATCAGTTAAGGTGAGCTTTTAGCAGCAGGGGAGGAAACAAAAAACCTGTTTGTAGTGGTAATGAAAATGGCCCATTTACAGCAATTGACAAGGAGATATGAGGAACTGTGGGGGGCGGGGGGAAATAAGCAAGGGGAAATAGAAGAACAGGAGTACTTGTGGCACCTTAGAGACTAACAAATTTATTAGAGCATAAGCTTTCGTGGACTACAGCCCACTTCTTCGGATGGATATCACTAACAAATTTATTAGAGCATAAGCTTTGAAGTGGGCTGTAGTCCACGAAAGCTTATGCTCTAATAAATTTGTTAGTCTCTAAGGTGCCACAAGTACTCCTGTTCTTCTTTTTGCGGATACAGACTAACACGGCTGCTACTCTGAAACAAGGGGAAATAGTTTTACTTTGTGTAATGGCCCATCCACTCCCAGTCTTTGTTCAAGACTAATTTAATGGTGTCCAATTTGCAAATTAATTCCAATTCAGCAGTCTCTCGTTGGAGTCTGTTTTTGAAGGTTTTTTTGTTGTAATATTGCAACTTTTAGGTCTGTAATCGAGTGGCCAGGGAGATGGAAGTGTTTTCCAACTGGTTTTTGAACGTTATAATTCTTGACGTCTGATTTGTGTCCATTTATTCTTTTATGTAGAGACTGTCCGGTTTGGCCAATGTACATGGCAGAGGGGCATTGCTGGCACAAGATGGCATATATCACATTGGTAGATGTGCAGGTGAACGAGCCTCTGATAGTGTGGCTGATGTGATTAGGTCCTATGATGGTATCTCCTGAATAGATATGTGGACAGAGTTGGCAACGGGCTTTGTTGCAAGGATAGGTTCCTGGGTTAGTGTTTTTGTTGTGTGGTGTGTGGTTGCTGGTGAGTATTTGCTTCAGGTTTGGGGGCTGTCTGTAAGCAAGGACGGGCCTGTCTCCCAAGATCTGCGAGAGTGATGGATCGTCCTTCAGGATAGGTTGTAGATCCTTGATGATGCGCTGGAGAGGTTTTAGTTGGGGGCTGAAGGTGATGGCTAGTGACATTCTGTTCCTTTCTTTGTTGGGCCTGTCCTGTAGTAGGTGACTTCTGGGTACTCGTCTGGCTCTGTCAATCTGTTTTATCACTTCAGCCGGTGGGTATTGTAGTTGTAAGAATGCTTGATAGAGATCTTGTAGGTGTTTGTCTCTGTCTGAGGGGTTGGAGCAAATGCGATTGTCTACAGCCAAGCTCTATGATACAATGGATCGAGTGGTGTGGTCTGGATGAAAGCTGGAGGCATGTAGGTACGTATAGCAGTCAGTAGGTTTCCGGTATAGGGTGGTGTTTATGTGGCCATCGTTTATTAGTACTGTGGTGTCCAGGAGGTGGATCTCTTGTGTGGACTGGTCCAGGCTGAGGTTGATGGTAGGGTGGAAATTGTTGAAATCATGATGGAATTCCTCAAGGGCTTCTTTTCCATGGGTCCAGATGATGATGATGTCATCAATGTAGCGCAAGTAGAGTAGGGGTGTTAGGGGAGAGAGCTGAGGAAGCATTGTTCTAAGTCAGCCATAAAAATGTTGGCATACTGTGGGGCCATGCAGGTACCCATAGCAGTGCCGCTGATTTGAAGGTACACATTGTCCCCAAATGTGAAATAGTGAGGACAAAGTTACAAAGTTCAGCCACCAGGTTTGCCGTGACATTATCGGGGATACTGTTCCTCATGGCTTGTAGTCCATCTTTGTGTGGAATGTTGGTGTAGAGGGCTTCTACATCCATAGTGGCTAGGGTGTTTTCAGGAAGATCACTAATGGATTGTAGTTTCCTCAGGAAGTCAGTGGTGTCTCGAAGATAGCTAGGAGTGCTGGTAGCGTAGGGCCTGAGGAGGGAGTCCACGTAGCCAGACAATCCTGCTGTCAGGGTGCCAATGCCTGAGATGATGGGGCGTCCAGGATTTCCAGGTTTATGGATCTTGGGTAGCAGATAGAATACCCGAGCAGGGGTATTCTATTTTTTTTTCTCCCCTGCTGATAAAAGCTCACATTATCTGACCACTCTCCTTATAGTGTGTATAGTAACCCATTGTTTCATGGTGTGTGTGTGTGTGTTGTCTTCCTACTGTGTTTTCCACTACATGCAGCCGATGAAGTAGGCTGTAGCCCACGAAAGCTTATGCTCAAATAAATTTGTTAGTCTCTAAGGTGCCACAAGTACTCCTGTTCTTTTTGCGGATACAGATTAACACAGCTGCTACTCTGAAAAACTGAGTGGCGTGTGACGCAGTTTGTGTCAAGGAGTATTTTAAATGTGAAAAACCTGTAAAACAAAATAATTTTTAATTCTTCCCTCCCCTACTCAATTATATTTCAGCCTTTATTTTTATTCTCATCATCCCCTCTCTCTCTACTTCGGCTCCCTTGTGTTCCATTTCCACGAGCCGAGTGTGAAAAATTCATTTTTTTAAATTAGTTTTTAAAAATGTTTGCATCAAGCCCCAAATTTCACCACGGACCCACCATTAGACGCTGCTAAGAAGACAGCACATCAGCTGTTTGTCAATGTTACATTGCTTTTTCCCATCTCAGGAGGAGGAGGAGGACTGGGAGAAGGAGGAGAGAGAGCTTGTGCCCAGATATGCTGGAGCTTAGCCCCTCCTAGTGCCTTAAAGCCCACATGGGCGTGAGCTAAGTGGGGGATTGAGGAGCAAATTGGCACTAACAATTGCCCCCCCCACACACACACACCATCCCTGCCCATCCCATGTATTTATCTAGTTATTTTTTGAACCCTGTTATAGTCTTGACCTTCACAATATCCTCTTGCAAAGAGTTGCACAGGTTGACTGTGCGTTGTGTGAAAAAATACTTCCTTTTTTTGTTTTAAACATGCTGCCTATTTATTTTATTTGGTGACCCGTTATTCTTGTGTTATGAGAAGGAGTAAATAATACTTCCTTATTTAATTTCTCCTCACCAGTCATGATTTTCTAGACCTCTATCATATTCCCCCTTAGTCATCTCTTTTCCAAACTGAAAAGTTCCAGTCTTATTCATCTCTCCTCATATGGCAGCTGTTCCATACCCCTAATCATTTTTTTGCCCTCCTCATACCTTTTCCAATTCCAATATATCTTTTTTGAGATGGGGTGACCGCATCTTCACACAGTATTCAAGATGTGAGCGTACCATGGATTTATATAGTGGCGATATGATATTTTCTGTCTTATTATCTATCCCTTTCTTAATGATTCCCAACATCCTGTTTGCTTTTTTGACTGCCGCTGCACATTGAGTGAACGTTTTCAGAGAACTATCCACAATGACTCTGTCCTGATTAAACACAGAAATCTCCGACAACTATGCTGTAAATCATTGAATTTGTAGGTGCATCTTCAACTATCAGAAGCTCTGAGGAGCCCTATAACAAAAAATAGTTAAAGAACTGTGTGCTAAGAATTTTATGCTAATCGGAGGGACACAGCCCTGACTTACTTTGGATGGTCACTTGTTCCTGCTTACACAAGAGATTCTCTTTTTCAAGAGTTTTCTAATATTTTAAAGTGCAGCTGTGCTGACTGTTTAAAATGTCATTACCTTAATTCAGCACATCTGCACCATGTGTGTATTCAATGTCTTATCTTCTTACATTAGTGACAAAAATAAGCTTCTGCTATATTTTACTTCTGTTAACTCAAGTGTGCTTCATTATTTCATAAAGTCCAGAAATTCAAGTGCAGTTGATAAAGTTGGGTCTATATAAAAAGGAACTGATGCTTTCACATCCGCTGGATTTTTTTTTTTTTTTTACTGTCTATTTAGGTTTCCATCTAACTGGACATTACAAGTCACCTCAAAGTGTGCTATCTGCACAAGAGTCGGGCTGGAGGCATGAAATATAAATTAACAATATTATGTAATACTAAAAGCTGTGATGGAACATATCCCAGTGTAAATGTTACACAGCAAAAGGGAGGGAGAAGTTACCAATGAACTTATAATTAATTAAGTACCTAGACAAAATGGTTTGTAAAAAATATTAGTGGCCGGTTGGAATCCAGGCATGACACCAGTTAACATGCACAATATTAGACACACTGTTTCCATCAAAATATAATTTTTTCATGTGCCCTGGAATGTGTCTCCATTATTTCCATATTCTCCTTTACAGGCAATTGGGGCTAGACTTGGTTCCAAGAAAAGAATATGCTATGGTGGATCCTGACGAGATCAGTATTACAGAACTCTATAGGCTGGTAAGTAGATTCTTTCCCGGGGCACCCAGGGTTGAGAGCCCTTGCTACCTCTTACCCTTAGCATGAGGAAGCCTTGTCTGTGCCTGCTGGGGTCAGCTTCCCAAATCCACTGGACATGGGCAACACAAGGACTGTCACTCCACAGGTTAGCAATTGGCACACTCCAGCGCTTGAGCCCTCCAAGTGTGTACCTGAGCATCCTGCCCCTGGTCTGTTGGACACTTGCAGTATTTACAGATTCACTGCTTCCAAAGAAGCAATATGTGCCAGCTTACCAGTTCCACTTCAGATCACTGCCCTGTTATAAACATATCAAAGCACTTAGATATGTTTATAGTGAAATAAAGTATAAGTTTATTTACCAAAACTAGAGATTCAAGTAGTAGCAAATAGAAATATTGGAAACAAATGATTACATAATAAATAAAATCATAACCTGCATTCTAGACTTAAGACTTAATTAACAAGATAAGACCTCTTGTGCAGGGGTCAGCGATGTGTCCGTATACAGATACAAGTGTCCACGGTAAAAATTTTGAGATCCGTGGAGGGCACTCATGGGCGGGTCCCCGCAAGCAGCTCCCAGTCCCTGCTGTTGCTGAAGGAGGGATGGCCAGGCGGCTCTGCACGCTGCCTACGTTCCCCCTCCCTGAGTGCTGACTCCGTGGCTCCCGCCCATTGGCTAGGAACCGTGGCTAATGGGAGCTGCGGGGGCAGCACTTGCGGATGGGGCAGTGCGCAGAGCTGCCTGGCCGTGCCTCTACGTAGGAGCCGGAAGGGGGACATGGCGTTGCTTCTGGGAGCTGCTTGAGGTAAGCGCTCCATGGAGCCTGCATAACCACCACCACCCTGCCCCAGCCCTGATTCCACTCCCACCCTCTGAACCCCTTGGTCCCAACCTGGAGCACCCTCCTACACCCCAAATCCCTCAGCCCCACCCCAGAGCCTGCACCCCCAGCTGGAGCCCTCATCCCCTTCCCCACCCCAACACCTGCCCCAGCCTGGAGCCCCTTCCGGCACTACAAACCTTCAGTCCCAGCCCAGAGCCGCCTCCTGTACCCCAAATCCCTCATCCACAGACCCACATGAGAGCCTGCACCCCCAGCTGAAGCCCTCTCACCCTCACACACATATCCCAACCCCCTGCTCCAGCCCAGAGCCCTCTCCCGCACCTTGAACCCCTCATTTCTGGCCCCACCCCAGAACCCGCACACCCAGCCCAGAGCCTGTACCCCCTCCCACACCCAAACGCCCTGCCTCAGGACAGAGCCTCCCCGCTGCCCCTCCAATGTCCATCACTAAGTCCAGTAATTTTGTCAAGTGTCCGTCACACAACATGGTGGTGCTGACCCTTGCTCTTGTGTCTTGTAGAGTAATGCTCACCCAAAATCCTTGCAGTGCTTTATAGCCTGGCTGGCTGTGACCCTGTTTTCATGAGTAAAGACTCTTGTCAGTTTCTCCTCCAAGGACTCTGTGTGTCCCCTTGCACTCCAAGAAAAAACACATTCCTTTGTTTTTATTCATAAACCGGATACCCCATCCCTTGCTGTTGGTTTATTCCTGTAAATTTTGTCTCTTGTAGATTTCGCAATCTCTCAGCCCACCCTGGCTCCGTATGCAGTATGCGTTGTGAGGCATATAATACACAAAAGTCGAGACAGGGAGATAGTTGTCCATTACCTCCTGTCTGAAAGGAACATTTCCAAGATGTGTCACTTCCTGGTGACTACCTTAATTCCAGGACCTTAAGAACATAATTTTTAACATAGATATATAACTCCTTAAATATTATCTGTATATACATTTCACAATGATCATGATGGCCAGTGGGCTATTGGCACTCAGTAGAGATTTCACATTCCACCCTTTGGTGAACTGTTATGTCGATATCACTCCCAGAGGATCTCTCTAAAACCCTATGCACCCCCTGTGTCCTATGACCGTTCAAAATTAAAAAAAAAATTCTAATGTCTGGGTCAGTATATTTCTATTGATAACATATTGGAATTTGTCTTGATATCAGAAATTTCTTTGGGGCTATTTTGATGCATCTGTAGCTCTGAAAGATACTTTCATTTGAGTTAAACTTTCCACTGACAATATATGTATGTGTGTGTGTGTGCGCATGCTCCGCATATTATGTGGATTTGATATATCATCAATGAAACCATTACAGTTCTGGAATGGTTCCATAAAAGCTTAATCATGAGTAAAAGCATATGAGATGCTTTCTTTAATACTGTAACCGGGCCCTTAGTTGCATTAGGCTATGCAAAGATTAATGGAATTGTAATAATATATCCATTGTATGAGTATTGTCACTCTTAATCATATTGGTTGTGGGGTCTCTTCAGCGAATATAATAACATGGATGTCAATAAAGCTGTACGAGACAACTCTCCTTTTGGCTTCTCTGTACACAGAATGATCCATTTTATTTTATGGGAAATTATAATTATTTTTTAAGGGGCCTGATCCATACAAACTCCATTGAAGTGAATGGAAAGACTCCAATTGACTTCAGTAGGATTTGGATATGACCTATGGTAATGTTAAATTGCTATAGTAATATAGAACTTATCTGCTTAAGTTTAAAAACTTTTTTAAAACTAAGTTTTACTCTTGTTAACACAAATGTATTTGAATAATTAACATGGCCCATAGAATAAAGCACAAATGAGAAGATTGGGCCCATATAAATGCGAGCTGACATATTTACATTTGCTAATATTATTTTTTTACTATATATTCTGATTATCATTTGACTTGACATTACAGATCACCTGTTTCATTGTGGTGTCAGTTAAGTATTTGGGTTATGTGTTGAAAACACTGGGTTAGTCTTTCTCAAAGTTCAAAACTGTACGTAGTATTACAGATTACATATTTGGACACTTAATATGAAATATTTTTCTAATTATGTGGAAAGGAAATTAATCAAGTGAAGAAAAATGAAAAATACAATTAAGTGGAAAAACGCTGATTACTTCATAAGATTAGCTAAATTAGATAAGAAGAATAAAAGAAATAAAATTAGATATTGCTAACGTGGGCAACCTTACTAAAATTAGTGAGCAGCTAAGCAATGTAAATTTTAAAAATAAAAAAAGGAGAAAAGCAAAAGATGTTAGCTTACATTGAGGATTAAGTACTTTGGAAGTGTCATATTTTGATTTAAAAAAAAATGTAATTTTAAATGCCAAGAGACAGAAATAGTACTATTTGATTTTTTTTTTTTTTTTTTTTTTTTGATCCCGGGTTCCATTAAAATGGTCAAACTATAAACTGATAAATGAGGTTATTAAGGGAAAAAGCAACTGACCTACAGAGCAGTCTGGCACAGATTATACTATGTGGAAGTGAACCTTTCGGTTTTAGAATAATAACTACAAAGCAACTGTATAGTTTATTTTAAAGCTTTTTCAGGAGCAATTCTTTAAACCAGATTTTAAATAAAGCGTGGGTACATACCTGCCTAAGGTGGTTTTGGGTTCTGATGGTTAGAAGAAGGAGCTGGAAGGTTGTGGTTAATGGATTCTAACAGTCCCAATTGAGCCAGTGGGTAACCCTGATTAAGTCATGCCAGCACCTTATTCCTCTTATCTGGGAAATAGATGAAAATCAGTTGGCTCACTGCAGAACAGGTGCTAAATCTAAAATGAGGGGTTTGGGATTAAGACATTACCCCACATTTAGAATTTTTAACTAGTGCTATGTTTAATGTATTAGGCTTTTTTATAAATATTTGAACGTGCTGATAGATGTGGTTGTTGTTGATACTAATATGTAGATGGAGCATCGTCATCGAAAGAAAGACACTCCTATCCCAGCAAGCAGCCATCATCTTTTTGTGCAGATGAAGAGTTTGATGTGCTCCAATCTGGGAGAGGAACTGGAAGTCATCTTCTCACTGTTTGATAGTAAAGAGAATCGACCAATCAGGTAATAACATCAATTCTCATGTAAATATTTCAAAACCACAGTTTAGAAGGACTTAGATTAGTGTGTTCCATGCATCTTACATGATGGAGCTAGTGATATGTTTAGGACTTGTCTACACAGTGTGGCAATGCTGACTATGGGAGTATGATTTCCAAAGTTCTCTGATGCATTACACCATAGGTGCCGACTCCGTGGGTGCTCCACCTCTGGAGCACCCACGGAGAAAAATTAGTGGGTGCTGAGCACCCACCATCAGTTCCCTGTGGCCCCGCCCCATCACCCTGCTCCAGCTCGCCTCCACCTCCTCTGCGAGCGCGCCGCCGCATCCTGCTTGTTCCCCTTCCCTCCCAGCACTTGCGCCGCGAAACAACTGTTTCGCGGGGTAAAGAGGAGGGGGAATGCGGCATGCTGGGGGAAGAGGCAGGGATTTGGGGAAGGTATCCAATAGGGACAGGGAGGGGTCGGAGTTGTGGCGGGGACTTTGGGGAAGGGGTTGGAATGGGGGGGCGCGAGCTCCCACCGGTGCCAGAGAAAGTTGGTGCCTATGCGTTACAAATTAATTGGTCCATATACACCTTGCTGATGTGCACTAAAGGTTCCCTAGTTCAGGGGTTCCCAACCTTTTTCTTTCTGAGCCCCCCCCCCCCCCCCCCCCGCTATAAAAACTCGGCCCACGTGTGTCACAATAATTGGATTTTTGCATATAAAAGCCAGGGCCGGCATTAGGGGGTAACCAGCAGGGCAATTGCCTGGTGCTCCATGCCTCAGTGGCCCCCACAAAGCTACATTACTAAAGCTTTAGCTTCAGTCCCAGGTGGCAGGGCTAAGGGCCCTGGGCTTCAGCCCCATGTGGTGGGGCTTTGGCTTTCTGCCCTGGGTCCCAATAAGTCTAATGCTGGCCCTGCTTGGTGGACCCCGTTATGACGTTGCACTCTGTATGATTTTATAAAAATATGCTAATTAATGAGTGAATATAATGTAACTGGAATATGCTTCATGCAAAAGGTCTCTTGTAAGGTATCATTACAAAGTTTATAATCTACTGAGTGTGGTCATCGTATTTGTATAAATGTATCACTCTTGTATCTGAAACTAGAAATATGAAATATAACTCTGAGGACCTACTGTAATTATGCAAAGTGTGGGCCATTAATTAGTGGTTTGGAATCTTGATGGCTCCCATCAACCAGGACAATTAACTGTGGATGGCTCTGTTTGCAGGCAAGTCTTCCTCTGAGTCAGACTGGGAGGAATGAAGGCTTAGGGTCTTACAGTGACATGTGATCATGTCACCTGAACTGGAATCCATCTTTAACCTAGTGCTTTTCCATTGGGTGGGAACCCAGAGGAACAAAGGATTCCTGCCTTATGCAAAAGATATATAAATGGGTGGAAGAAAACAAAGAGGAGTCCATCATGAGGAATCCCCTAGCTACCATCTGAGCTGGAACAAGAGCTGTACCAGGGGGAAGTATTGTGCCCAGGCCTGGAAGGTGTCCAGTCTGAGGAAAAAACTTACTGAAGCATCTCTAAGGCTGAGATTATCTGTATTCAGTTTGATTAGACAGATTTGCGTGTTTTATTTTATTTTGCTTGGTGACTTATTTTGTTCTGTCTGTCACTACTTGGAACCACTTAAATCCTACTTTCCGTATTTAATAAAATCACTTTTTATTTATTAATTAACCCAGAGTATGTGTTAATACCTGGGTGGGCAAACAGCTGTGCATATCTCTCTATCCGTGTTATAGAGGGTGAACAGTTTGAGTTTACTCTGCATAAGCTTTATACAGGCTAAAATGGATTTATTTGGGTTTTGGGCATCTGAGTGTTAAAGACAAGAACACTTTTGTAAGCTGCTTTCAGGTAAGCCTGCAGCTGTTTGGGGATGTGATTCAGACCTGGGTCTGGGTTTGCAGCAGGTTAGCGAGTCTGGCTCAAACCAGGCAGGGCACTGAAGTCCTAAGCTGACGGGGCAGGAAAGCAGGGGCAGAAGTAGTCTTGTCACATCAGGTGGCAGCTTCCAAGGGGGGTTCTGTGATCCAACACGTCACACCCATGAAACCTGCTCGCGGCACCCCCCAGGGGGCCCCAGATCTCTCGTTGAGAACCACTGCCCTAGTTGATTCTCGGACTAATTAATGCACAACATGTTAGTGCAGTTTAGAAATCACAGCCCTGTAGTGCGCAGCACCCCACTGTGTAGACAAGCCCTTAGTTATACTTTCAGAAACAGGTATAGGATGACCTTGGTTTTTAGAGGAGCTTTAGTAACCTCTGTAATACCATCGTAGTTTCAAATGAATATTTCTTTTATCCACCAAGTTCTTCACTTTTTTCAAATATTATTTTGTTTTTGTGTGAGAGGATGGAGGTGTGTGCCCCCACGTGCACGTTTGCACATATAGTGAGTATTTACTTCGTAACTTGGAGGTCATTTTTTAGCTGCTCCTTCTCTTCCAGCATTCAGGTTGCATCCGTATTTTGCTGCCGCTTCCTCCATAATGTTTCTAAAATCCATTTGCTTTATGTTCAGACAGCCTAAATTCTGTCCAGGCCCTTATCTCCTGTTTTGATTACTGTAACCTGCTGGGGACTCCTTAATAGCCATGCCATCCCTTTCCAGTTCATACAAAATACAGCTTCTAAAGTCATCCTCCTTGCTAATCACTGTGACAATATCATCTTCCCCCTTCCACTTGCAAAACTGGCTTCTATGGTTTTGAGGGGCTCATATTTTTTAATTCCCTATGTTTTGTTTTTTAGTCACCTTTTGAATCTGGATCATGAGTTGCACCAATACTGGTAGTGCTGGGCCCCCGAAGACAGCAAGCTTGTGCTGTATGTTTCTCAGAAGGACATGAGAGAAGGGGATGGGGTGGAACAACACTGTTGTGTTGTGGGCAAGATGGGGAGGAGCAAGAGATGGGGGTAGAGCCATGAAAGTGTTGTACAGTGCTCACCCCCATCCTCTGCACTCCTCTGGACAGGAGAGAAGATAATGGGGGGATAGGATCATGCTGCATTTTGTCCACACTCAACATATGTGAGCATAGGGAGGGGAGCCCAGTGTGGAAGAGTCTCAAGGGTTTGGTCTGATAGGAAGTGTGTCGAGGACTTTGGGGATGTGAATCATGAAATGCTTCCTGCTCTCCTGGGTACAGACGGAGTGTAGGATGGAAGTGGGAAATGTCTTTCTGCAGAGAAGGAATTTTGAGACCAGACCTCAGGGTAGACAAATCTTAGGTAAGATGGCACAAGACCTCAGAAAGAGTTAAATAAGTCAATGGTATGGGATCATTAATAGGATGTTAGTAGTGTGAATGCAAATTGTGTTATATGATATCTGTGAGAATCTTTTCATTCATGGCCGAGGGAATGTTTTGGATCAAGTGGAAATCATTACAGAATTTGACAAAATGACATCTGACTATTTTTGGTAGAAAAAGGGCAAGGAGATGTCTGACTGCTATTTTGGAGGAAAACCACCCAGAATAAATTGATTCTTGTTGCTAGTGAAATCGCATAAACATCTGTTACTAGGATCAAAACTGCTAGGTACTACCGGTATTCTGTAATCCTGGACGGCACATCTGACAGTAGTCACCTAAAACAGTTCACTGTCGTATTGAGAATTGTGGCCATCTGTGAGTAGGAGGCATCAAGGAATATTTTCTGGAATTAATTCCAGTGAATGGCAGAAAAGGTGAAGGGTTAATTGAGAGAGAGCTTCAGAACTTGAAGGAGCATAATTTGGACATTTAGGACTGCTGAAGGCAAGGGTATGGCAGTAGTAGTATGAAAAGCAAGAAACTGAAATGCTTTTGTGTGAGCATGCACAACTTCTAGGATTATCTGCAACCCATGTGCCTGCCATGATCTGAACCAGGTTGTTATTGACAGTCCATTCCTCAGAAATTGTGGAGTTGCACTATAGGAGTGGTCCCCAACCTTTTCCATGGGGCAGGCGCCGGATGACTAGCTGCTGAGGACCATGACTGCCGGACAAGCAGCTGCCGAAATGCCGCCATGAAGCAGCAGCATCAAGAGGTGTCGCTGCCAAAATGCTGCCGAAATTCGGCGGCATTTCGGCGGTAGCGCTTCTTGACGTTGCTGCTTCTCGGCGGCTGCTTTTCCGGCGGCCAGTAGGCGGGTGCACATGGATGCCCCAGTGGGCGCCATGGTGCCCATGGGCACCGCGTTAGGGATCCCTGCTCTATAGCTATTTAGAGTAGCTTTACAATCTCTGTGCTTTCTCATTACCTCACTGGCAAATCTTAAAGCATGTTGCCATGACTCCAAAATAGCTTCCCGGAGCATGGTGGGAAAGCAGGATGAACTCTGTGAAAGCAGTTTCCTATGCACTGAAGCATTTTTTGAGATGCACTACTAAAGAATGCTGAAAATATTGAAACCAGTAGAGCATGAACTCCTTGTAGATGTTGCCAAACTGGTAAATGAAATATCAGTCCTACACAATGTTCCCTCTAATTCTTTTTCCATCCATGTGCAGAATGAATTTTGTTATGTGCACCAATATTGAGTTAATGTGTGGATGTGCGCCACTAGTAGAAACAAAAAACTTAGATAAAGTATATATTTTTAAAAAGTTATCATAGGGATAATTACTTCAGCCAGGATAGGTTAGGCATTTTAGAACTCACTACTCCAAGAATTAAATTTAAGTACAAGAGAGAAATAAAAATTATGAAATGCATAGACCAGTTGTCAGGACTGAGATTTCCACTTTGAACTTTAGGGTACAAATGTAGGGGCCTGCATAAAAACTTCTAAGCTTAATTACCAGCTTAGCTCTGGTTTGGCTGCCACCATTTTTAATGGATTTTCTCCCTGGGAAACCTTGAAAAACCTTCACCAAATCCCTGGTGGAAACAAATCCAACCCCTTGGATTTAAAACAAGGGGAAATTAACCATTCCCCTCCTTCCTCCCACCAACTCCTGGTGAATCAAGATCCAAAACCCCTTTGGATCTAAAACAAGGAAAAAATTAATTAGGTTCTTAAAAAGAAGGTTTTTAATTAAAGAAAAAGGTAAAAATCATCTCTGTAAAATCAGTATGGAAATCAACCTTACAGGGTAATCAAACTTAAAGAGCTCAGAGGACTCCCCTCTAGTCTCAGGTTCAAAGTACAGCAAACAAAGAGAAACACTCTAGTAAAAGGTACATTTACAAGTTGAGAAAAACAAAGGAAAACTAACACGCCTTGCCTGGCTATTTACTTACAAGTTTGAAATAGGAGAGGCTTGTTTAGAAAGATGTGGAGAACCTGGATTGATGTCTGGTCCCTCTCAGTCCCCGAGAACGAACACACTCTCAAACAAAGAACACAAACAAAAGCCTCCCCCGCCACAAGATTTGAAAGTATCTTGTCCCCTTATTGGTCCTTTAGGTCAGATGCCAGCCAGGTTACCTGAGCTTCTTAACCCTTTACAGGGAAAAGGCTTTTGGAGTCTCTGGCCAGGAGGGATTTATAGTACTGTACACAGGACAGCTATTACCCTTCCCTTTATAGTTATGACACGCCCCCCAAATAACAGATAGTGTTGGACGTTTGGTTCCACACTGGCTGTGATTTCTTCCTGGAGTTTTAGGAGAAAACAGAGTTAATAAGACACATGTACCTTTAGACATACTACTGATTATATAAAAACTAACAATATGTTTCATTCCAAGAACAATTGTTAATCAGTTAACTTTGGGAAACTTTCCCGGGAGAGTGCATCAGCCACTTTGTTGGAAGCTCCCGAAATGTGTTGTATTTCAAAATTAAAATTTTGGAGAGCTAAACTCCACCGAAGAAGTTTTTTGTTATTTCCTTTGGCGGTATGAAGCCACTGTAGCGCAGCATGGTTTGTTTGTAGTTGGAAACGCCGTCCCCAAACATATGGGTGTAGCTTTTTTAGTGCGTACACAATGGCGTAGCATTCCTTTTTGCTGATTGACCAGTGGCTTTTCCTTTCAGACAGTTTTTTACTGAGAAATACGACAGGATGGAATTTTTGATCCGGTTCTTCCTGCATTAAAACTGCTCCCACGCCTCGCTCGGACGAATTTGTGGTTACTTGGAACGGTTTGTTAAAGTCTGGGGCCCTTAGCACAGGGTCAGACATGAGTGTTGCCTGAAGCTGGTTAAAGGCCTTTTGACACTCATCAGTTCACTGAACTGCATTTGGCTGTTTCTTTTTGGTTAGGTTTGTCAGCGGGGCGGCAATTTGGCTGTAGTGGGGTACAAATCGCCTATAATATTCAGCCAAGCCTAAGAAGGATTGGACCTGTTTCTTAGACTTTGGAACCGGCCACTTTTGGATAGCATTCACTTTGGCCTGTAGGGGATTTATAGTTCCCTGACCCACCTGGTGCCCCAGGTAAGTCACTTTGTTTTGGCCTATTTGACACTTTTTAGCCTTAACAGTTAGTTCTGCCTGCTGGATGCGCTTGAAAACTTTTTTCAGGTGTTCCATGTGCTCTGCCCATGAATCAGAAAAAATGGCCACATTATCGAGGTAGGCAACTGCAGATTCTTCCAATCCCGCTAGGAGACCATCTACAAGTCTTTGGAAGGTGGCGGGTGCATTTTGCAACCCGAAAGGGAGTACATTGAATTCATACACCCCTGCCTGGGTGACGAAGGCTGACCTTTCCTTAGCGGGTTCATTTAGGGGTACTTGCCAGTACCCCTTGGTTAAGTTTAAAGTAGAGATGAATTGGGCATGTCCTAATTTCTCCAATAGCTTATTTGTGCGTGGCATTGGATAGTTGTCAGGACGAGTTACAGCATTTAGCTTACGGTAGTTTACGCAAAAGCGTATTTCCCCATTTGGTTTGGGAACTAGAACCACTGGAGATGCCCATGCACTCTTAAAGGGGCGGATTATACCCATCTGTAGCATGTCCTGGATCTTCCTTTGTATAGCAGTTTTGGCATGAGGTGACTCCCGGTAGGGTGGGGTTCTAATAGGGTGAGCATTACCTGTGTTAATGGAGTGGTATGCCCGTTTGGTCCATTTTGGAGTGGCTGAGAAAATTGGTGCAAAGCTTGTGCACAGCTCCTTGATCTGCTGTTGCTGCAGACGTTCAAGGGTCGTGGAGAGGTTTACCTCTTTCACGCAACCATCCTTTTTTCCTTCGTAGTAGACACCTTCAGGCCACTCCGCGTTATCTGTTTCCTGGGCTGTAAACTGGCAAACGTTTAATTCTCTGGAATAAAAGGGCTTAAGAGAATTAACATGGTATACCTTAGGCTTTATGTTGGAGGTTGGGGAGACTATGAGATAGTTAACAGCTCCTAGGTGCTCCTGGACCGTGAATGGTCCTTTCCACGACGCTTCCATTTTATGGGCCTGGAGCGCCTTTAAGACCATGACTTGGTCTCCTACTTTGAAGGACCGTTCTCTGGAATGTTTATTATACCAGGCCTTTTGCTCTTTCTGAGCATCCTTTAGGTTTTCTTTAGAAAGGGCTAAAGAATGTCGGAGGGTGTTTTGTAGGTTGCTTACAAAGTTTAGAATGTTAGTTTCTGGAGAAGGCGTAAACCCCTCCCATTGCTGCTTTACCAACTGTAATGGCCCCTTAACCTTGCAGCCATACACAAGTTCAAATGGTGAAAACCCTAAACTGGGATGTGGTACAGCCCTGTAGGCAAAAAGCAACTGCTGCAACACTAGGTCTCAATCATTGGAGTGTTTATTTACAAATTTACGTATTATGGCCCCCAAAGTTCCATTAAACCTCTCCACCAGGCCATTGGTTTCATGGTGGTAAGGGGTGGCAACCAAGTGATTCACCCCATGAGCTTCCCACAGGTTTTCCATGGTCCCTGCCAGGAAATTAGTTCCCGAATCTGTAAGGATGTCGGAGGGCCAACCTACCCTGGCAAAAATGTCTGTTAATGCCTGGCACACACTTTTAGCCCTGGTGTTGCTTAAGGGTACTGCTTCCGGCCATCGGGTAGCAAAATCTATGAAAGTCAGTACGTACTGCTTTCCTCTGGGTGTCTTCTTTGGGAAAGGACCCAGAATATCCACAGCTACGCGCTGAAATGGGACCTCAATTATGGGTAGTGGCTGGAGAGGGGCTTTAACCTGGTTTTGGGGTTTTCCCACTTGTTGGCACACCTCACAAGACCGGACATAATTAGCAACGTCCTTGCCCATTCCCTCCCAGTGGAAGGACTTTCCCAACCGGTTTTTGGTTCTGTTCACCCCAGAATGGCCACTGGGATGATCATGGGCTAAGCTCAAGAGCTTTACCCCATACTTAGTGGGAACTACCAACTGCCTTTGAGGATGCCAGTCTTTCTGGTGCCCACCAGAAAGAGTTTTCTTGTATAAAAGTCCTTGTTCTACAACAAACCAGGATCGGTTAGAAGAGCTGAGAGGCGGTGGGGTGCTCCGCGCCGCCGCCCAAGCTTTCTGAAGGCTGTCATCTGCTTTCTGCTTGGCCTGGAACTGTTCCCTTGATGCTGGAGACATCAGTTCCTCCTTGGACTGTGGACTGGGGCTTGGTCCCTCTGGAAGCGATGTAGGTGCTGGGGCTGTTTCCATTGACTGTGAACCGCTGTTCGCTGGTGCACTATGTGGTATTTCAGGCTTTGGCTGAGCCTCTTGGGTAGGGTTATCTGCTGCTTTTGCCAGGTCAGGCTCACTGGTGCCCTCTGGCATTGGAGTTGTAGACGGGTTTGCAAGCGCTGGACTCAGGGCTGGCAATGGTTTTGGTGCTGGTTGCGTTGCCAGTTCCGGTTCTGGGACTGGCTTTGGCTGGGTCTTTGGGATTGGATTCACTACGGCTGTTGCAGTCGTTGGCCGGGGATCCGGTTCCACCACCGTTGTTTGGGTCTCTGGTAACACAGACGGGGCCCTGGTGGACGGCTCAGGAACAGGGATGGGGGTGAAAGCTTGCTTAGCCTTTGCTAGTTTCAGTTTATGTTTTCTTTCTTTTTCTTTTTTCTTCATTTTTTTTTTTTTTAGCTCCATCTTTTTTTTGTGGGCCCTTTCTTTGGCTTTTTTTAGCTCCATCTTTTTTTTATGGGCCTCCTTTTTGGCTTTTTTTTTTTTTGCTTTCTGCTTTGTTTTGAGTTTTGTTAATTGAAGCAGTTTTTGATGTTTTTTTTTATTTTCTTCTGCTTTTAGTTTGGCCAGTTTTATTTTTTTAGCTACTTTTTTGATAGTTATTTTTCTGTTTTTTTGTGCTGGGTTACCAAGTTGACTGAAACTGGGAAGCTCTCAGCTTTGGCTGCTGCTGAGTTAACAGAGAGTTTTTAACTAGCTACTCCGGAGGAGGTAAAAAGAAAAAAAAAAACAATTCAGCTTGTAAAGTTCTTTTACCAGTTAAGTTTGCTAATTGAACCCTTCTCTTAACAAAGGACCTGTTAAAAAAACTTAACACCTTTGCCTTCAGGCAAGGAGAGATAAGATATGCATCTATCTACTTCCAGCTTGGCTTTTCAAGCAGCTAGAAGGAAAAAAAAATCTTACTGGCTTTTGGGTTTAAAATGATCCCACCGCTGCCACCATGTCAGGACTGAGATTTCCACTTTGAACTTTAGGGTACAAATGTAGGGGCCTGCATAAAAACTTCTAAGCTTAATTACCAGCTTAGCTCTGGTTTGGCTGCCACCATTTTTAATGGATTTTCTCCCTGGGAAACCTTGAAAAACCTTCACCAAATCCCTGGTGGAAACAAATCCAACCCCTTGGATTTAAAACAAGGGGAAATTAACCATTCCCCTCCTTCCTCCCACCAACTCCTGGTGAATCAAGATCCAAAACCCCTTTGGATCTAAAACAAGGAAAAAATTAATTAGGTTCTTAAAAAGAAGGTTTTTAATTAAAGAAAAAGGTAAAAATCATCTCTGTAAAATCAGTATGGAAATCAACCTTACAGGGTAATCAAACTTAAAGAGCTCAGAGGACTCCCCTCTAGTCTCAGGTTCAAAGTACAGCAAACAAAGAGAAACACTCTAGTAAAAGGTACATTTACAAGTTAAGAAAAACAAAGGAAAACTAACACGCCTTGCCTGGCTATTTACTTACAAGTTTAAAATAGGAGAGGCTTGTTTAGAAAGATGTGGAGAACCTGGATTGATGTCTGGTCCCTCTCAGTCCCCGAGAACGAACACACTCTCAAACAAAGAACACAAACAAAAGCCTCCCCCGCCACAAGATTTGAAAGTATCTTGTCCCCTTATTGGTCCTTTAGGTCAGATGCCAGCCAGGTTACCTGAGCTTCTTAACCCTTTACAGGGAAAAGGCTTTTGGAGTCTCTGGCCAGGAGGGATTTATAGTACTGTACACAGGACAGCTATTACCCTTCCCTTTATAGTTATGACACCAGTCAAAAACTAAAATAACACACTTTGAAAGAATAAAATTACAGAGAATATATGTGAATTGCAGGAAGTACCAAGAAGTAACAACAACAACAATAATAGAAGTATGTGTTGGGAGGTGAGTGTGAAAGTGTGTTGTGTGTGTGTGTGAGAGAGAGAGAGAGAGTGTGTGCGCTAGCTGCTGGGGAAGTCTGAGAGACTGTACACTGTCTCTTTAAGGCACTCGCTCACCAGGCTCGTTCAGACCTCAGACCACTACAGCTCTCCTGCTCCTGAGCCCTGTCCCCCTCCCCAGCTCTGCAGATATGGGATACATGGACAAGGGGGAGGGGGACACCCTGACATCAGCACCTGCCTCTCTCCCCCCGGCTCTGCTAATGAAGTGCATGGCGCTTGATTCACTCCTGGATGGCCGCGTGACTGCGCAGCTTATAGGAAACACAGGTCCTACACATTCATTATTTGAGTAGAAGAATGGTATGATGTGCTTGTAGACCTGAACCATGTCTGCCAGGTATTTCATAATGTTTCAACTAAGGTGTCTGTCTAATTCAGGGCTTCTTTGTGCAAGTTGTGTTGTATTAGAGAAAAAACAGTGGAATCTATTCTGATCAACCTCCTCTAGATACCACTACAGTAGTTAAGGAACTAGATTTATAATTTTAATTCCTTGAAACAAGAAAGAAAAGATCTTTGATTAGGAATGGCAGGATGAGAACATGCACAATCCAAGACTTTAATTCAAAGTGGATTTCTACAGCATTAGCCTCACTTGTGTTTATAGCTACTTTCTGAATTCCAACAAAAATGTGGATTTTTCCATTACATCACATTATACAGTAATCTTTCAGAAAATGTACTGAGAGTGAGGTGCAGAGGTCTCAAAATAAAATACCAGTAGACAAAACAAATAATCATTCTTACAAAGAAGTTGCAAAGTCTTGCTGAAATTATACAGGTCTCATCTTGATCACCAGTTTTCTTGTGAAGAATAGACTGCAGCAGGCTTATTTTCACACCTGTGGTGCACTGCATGTTTTCACATCTCTGTCTCTGTAGAATGAAACTTGACAAACTTAAAATGATCAGGACCTATTTGAGGGCTTCAGAGAGCCAATAAAGACTCTCAGGACTTGACAGTAAAAGCAGTACAACATAAACTTTCCAAAAACCTTACCTATAATAGTCAGATAAAGGAATTTGTACCTAAAAACTGAGAGAGATCCCCCAGACAACTGAAGACTATGGCACCCCATGTGTGTACAAATCTCTGTCATGCAGATCTGTTTGCAACACAGCCATTATATATTTGTTGCTGTTTTGCTAGGGCTGTGGAGTTATTTTTGTTTTTTAAATTGTATTAAAATTCAAAATCAAGGGAATTGGAACCTCTCAGGATTTGCTATTTTGATGAGTAGCACAAATTAAAATCATTAAGTGACAGCTGTATAGAAATATCAAAAGCCTTGTGAAACTGGAGTGAGTAGCAGCTGTAGAGATGTGCTTTTTGTCACAGCTGAAAACACTTTTGTAAATATTCCTTAAGACAAAACACCAAACTATTTGGGGTGTTTGAGAAATTATTTTCATAGCTGTGGAAATGGCAGTACTTGCAGGGCGTTGCTGCTTATTGAGTTAAGACATTAAAGGCATTAGTGGAATTAAACTGTAGTATAACCGCTACCTCCTGATAAATGGGCTCTCCCTTTGTTCATAATAGATGTGTGTGTGAATTTGGCAGGAAGGGAAGATGCTTTTTGCTGTAAATAAATAATTCAGTGGGACTGTATGAAGGAAGAATCCCCATCATTATTATATGAGGTGGGTAAGGACAGTGTCTTAGCCACTACTACCCTCCAGAAAGCATTAGAACCACATGATCTGTACAATGGAATGAAAACTACAGATGCATGGCACTGATGCCTTCTCTGTCAAAAACAAGGCTATATGCTAGCATAATTTTCTTGTTAGTAGCAGCCTGTGCACCTTGTGTTAACTAACTGCTATTCATTAATCAATTTCAGAGTAATGAGTAAATATATGATAGCATTTTGAAAAAAGTACTATTTTATACAAATTGTAAGTAAATAATTATAGGGAGATATTGGTTGGTAGTTGTTTAGTCATACTATTTAATGATAGTGAAGTTGAGAAAGCATTTTAATTTTTTTATTTATTTATTTATTTATTTTACAAATTTCAGTAGATTTTAAGTATCATTTTACAATCTTAAGTCCTGTTCCTATGAACACTTAGCCATGTGCTTAGCTTTACTCATATAAATAGTCCCACTGATTTCAGGGGGATTACTTGCTGAAGTGTAAGTTTTTTGCAGATTGGGACCAATTACTCAGAAGTTGTGAGTTCAGTGAACTTAGTAGTAATAAAAAGTACATTAACAAAGTACATTGATCTGTCATCAGAGACATGATCTGCGCTAATCTCTTAAATATGAAGTGCATGTGAAGGGAAAATAGAAGAGAAATGGGTTTACTAATGGCAGTATATAGACTATAACAGGGTTCAAAAAAGAACTAGGTAAGTTCATGGAGCATAGGTCCATCAACGGCTATTAGCCGGGATGGGCAGGGATGGTGTTCCTAGCCTCTGTTTGCCAGAAGCTGGGAATGGGTGACCGGGAATGGATCACTTGCAGATTACCTGTTCTGTTCATTCCCTCTGAAGCACCTGGCATTGGCCATTGTAGGAAGACAGGCTATTGGGCTAGATGGACCTTTGATCTGACCCAGTATGGTGGTTGTTATGTTCAGTTTCATTCCGCGACTCTTTTGTCATTCATGCAGCACCTAACTCCCTTTCATATGGTTTGCAATATGTCTGTATTTTTTAAAGTTTGTGTTTTTTCTCATGACCTCAAGATTTGACAGACTGTATGTAATTGAAATACCAGTTTAAAAAAGTAGTCAGAGAAAAGTAATGCCTTTAAAGTTTAACAGAAGGGGTTTGCCCTTTTTCTATGGAACACTTGATTTTTTTATAAAATATTTTCTCCCTACACAAAATGTAGAAAATGTTATATCAGAAGTTTCATTTACTCAAACTTTGAGTAAATTTGATTAAAGGACATTCGTTGGGCTAGATTCTGTATGGTGGCAGAGATTTGCTGAGCACAGCAAGGATGAGTGGGAATTTAGGGAGTTGATTTCAGCTCCTCTCTTCTCTGCCCTGCTGCAACCTGGAGTAGCTTAGAGCAGCCTCTAGTCTGCAAGGTTCCAGGTTGCTCTTAACTAGGCCAGCTAGCATCAGTCCGCAAGGGGCCATCTTCCAGCTGAGAATAGATGGAGCGTAGCATGTTGCAGCTATACATTCCCTTTCCTCCCTTGATATGCGCACTATATTGGGGCTTTAGAAGGCAGTGGCAGAAGAACTGACTATGTCAGCTCTATGCACACTGGAAATCCCCAGTTGGAGCAATGCAGTTTGTTTCCACTCCCTTTGTGTCATCTGAGCAGGACAACAAATACTCCCCATTGTTCCTAAAATTTTATTGATGCATAATTAAACTGAATTTTTTGTTGCATTTTACTAAGGGGGGAAATACATTGTCCCACTAGAAAGTAACTCAGGTTGATAATTGCCTTATTTTTTCCACAAAGTGAGTTGTGTTTTACGAGCTACAGTATTAGTTATTTGCACATTTTTTAAGCATTTTGACGTAAACAGAAAGGGTGTATAATCTTAGACTTTTTGTTACATTTTGATGTTTTGATCTTGTTGTGATCATGTCATTTCTGCAAAATTCACAACTGCTGATTTTCTAATTCACAGTAGGTAAGACCTTTAAGTTTCAGAATAGTGCTGGAAGGGTTCGATGTTAGCTTCTTTCTTTCCTTTGGGGATATTGAAGTGATTCATGATATCTCTGTAACATTTCTGTGCTTTGAAAATAAAAAAACAAAGAAACTTAGTAATATTGGAAAAAGGATGGTTTAATAAACTGAGTTTCATATTAAGGTGCAAGAAAGAGTTGTCCTCTGGCCATAGTGAAGTTTAATTTTCCTCACAGTATTGTCAGAAGCAGACCAGATTTACAATCTACTCTTTGCACTATGAAAGGGGATGAGAGGTTGTTCCCATAGCAGGGCTGAGAGATTCTCACTGACACAAGTGTACCCTAGCAAGCAAGCCAAACCAAACAATGGACAGAGAGAATAATGGTAGAGCTTTAGTCATTGTCTTCATTTGGGAACAGAATCAAGCCCACATGAATAAATAGGAAATCACCTCATGAAGATGATGCCCTTCTGCAGAGTGTATATATAGTCTCTCTTTGGATTTAGATATAGAATGTTTACAAAGCACTTACGAGAGGACCTGGATAAAGGGTGCGATACTGAATGTATATTGTATACTGTATATACTGTGGAAATTATTTTTCTTTTATCAATGTTGAAATGTTGGTAATTTTTTTTGAGTTGTCTCATTTCAGTCCTGTGGTTGTCAACATATACGTTTATGGGATTCAAATCTTAACAGCTAAATGTGTCCTGAGATAATGGGTGGCTTCTCAGGGCCTAGCCTGATTCATTGTTCATAAAACAGTTCATGTGCGCACATACCCTGGACCCAGCAGGAGAATGAAATTAAAACTATATTGATTCTCTATAACTTCTGGCTTGTACTACTTTGTTTTTCTAGTCTTGAGTCAGTACTTTTAATCAATCGTTCTTTTTGTATGTTGTGTTTTATAAGGAAATATTGTCAAATCACTGATAACAAAAGTTTGCATTTATATAGCACTTGTCATCTTCAAACAACTTAACAAATAGTAGCATATTAATTTTCCTAACATATTCTGTGAGATAGATAACTAAAATTCTTCCCATTTTACAGATGGGAGGGCCTGAGGTAAGAACAGGTAAATTGAGTTGCCCAGGGTCAGAGCAGGAGTCAGTGTCAGAACTTAGAAGTAGAATTCAGGAGAATCCTGGTTTCTAGTAATTTGAAGTGATCTCATCATGACAGTTGATTGGAAAATTGTTTTCCCATCCTGCAAAATCGTTTGAGATTTCACATATTTTCTCATTCTGTGATGGGATGAAACTGAGACTTTTCAGTTTCTTTTTTTGTGAAAAACAAGAGAGCGCGACCCCAGAATAACCCGTATCCCAGTGGATCAAGCACTCACCTGCAGGGGCGGCTCTAGGCACCAGTAAAGCAAGCACGTGCTTGTGGCAGCCCATTTGCAGGGGCGGCAGGGATCCAGCCTGGGAGCTGAGAACCAACAGGGGGCCCTGGGAGCTGTAGTTCCTTGGTTAGCTCCCTGCCTATAGAGCCAGCCCTGGAGTAGGGAAAGAACTACATTTCCCAGCATTCCCTTGGCCACTAGCAACAGGAAAGAGGAGGAGGGAGTGAGGAAGCTGAGACCTCATGCTGCAGCCTGCTGTGAATGGAGAGCTGCACTGTGAGTAGGGATTCCATATTTGAACATTCAAAAAAATAGGACACTCCACGGGGAGGGAGGGTAGCCCCACCCTGCCCCCATCCACTCCCTCCAACTGCCCCCCACAGAAACCCCAACTCATCCAACCCTCCTGCTTCCTGATCACCCCCTCCCAGGACCCCTGCCCCAACTGCCCCCCAGGACCCCACCCCCTATCTAAGTCCCACTGGTTCTTGTCCCCAACTGTGCCCCCTCCTGAGACCCCCCCCCCGAATTCCCCCCCTAGAACTCCACCCCCTACCTGTCCCCTGACAAACTCCTGGGACTCCCATGCCTATCCAACTGCTGCCTGTCCCCTGCCTGCCCCCCCCTGAAACCCCTGACCCATCTAACCCCCCCTTCTCCCTGCCCCTGACTGCCCCCCCGAACCTCCGCCCCATCCAACCCCCCCTGCTCCCTGTCCCTTGACTGCCCCCCTGGAACTCCCTACCCCTTCTCCAACCCCCCAGCCCTCTTACCGTGCCACTCAGACCAGGTGTCTGGCTTCACGCAGCACCAGACACGCTGCTGCATACATGCTGCCATGCTCCCTTGCGGAGCCACAGGCCCCCTACCACCCCCACACCTCCCCCCCCCCCGCACCTGTCTTCCAGATTTGAACACCTCAGAATTCAGGAGTGCTCAAGCTCAGTTTGGGCAGCTGTTACTTCATTTCTCCCGAATCAAATATACTGATCCACTGTAACTTGATGTAGAAAAAGTAGGATAAAATTGAGCAAGAAATGCTTCACAGTGGTTATTAGGACTGGAATTGCTATTTTCAACAGCCATTGCCTTTTTTGTTTGTTTGTTTAAAAGGAAGACAGTGATAATGCATTGGCAAATTCCCCATAGAAAGAAAGAGTGGAACAAAAGAATAATAAAGGCACCTCAACTTTTCCTCATTTATGTAGGACAGTCTTATAATATGCATCCAGATATCCTCCAATCACACAAGCTGAAAATTGTTCCACTTTACTGCAGTTCTGTAACCATATGGGAACCAATCCTGTCTGTGTTCTGTGCACATCTAAAATTCCTACTGAATGACCTGCCCTGGGAGCCGAGTTACCAGTGACCCAGGGCTGCAGCGGAAGGAGGGTGCAGGTGGGGGGCAGGCGGTGAGCCCAGGGCTGGGGTGGCAGGAGGTGTGTGTGGGGGGCAATGGTGGGGGGTAGGGGGAACCCAGAGCTGGGGCGGCAGGGTGTGTGTGGGTGGGGGAGAGAGCGCCCAGGGCTGGGGCGGCAGGGGGGTGCGGGTCGGGAGGATGAGAGCCCAGGGCTGGGGAGGCAGAGGGGTGCGGTGGTAGGGGGGGGTGCGGTGGTGGGGAAGAGCCCAGGGCTGGGGCGGCGGGGGGGTGCGGTGAGGAGCCCAGGGCTGGGACGGGGGGACAGCCAAAATTTTTTTTGCTTGGGGCGGCAAAAAACCTAGAGCCGGCCCTGCTCACCTGGGATGTGATAGTCCCAGGTTCAAGTCCCTGTTCTGCCTTATTCAGACCAGGTAATTAATGCAGACCTATTTAGAGAAGACTATGTCAATACAAAGTAGGAACCTTTTAGTTCATGCCCATACTGTCCACAAGGGGGAATTTCAATGCAGCATTTTGGCGCAAATACCCATAGTCTGAACTGCAAGGCAGTGTAGACATAGCCTTGAAACCTTGTTAGCATAACATACTGAGGTTGAAAGAATGCAACAGTTCGTCTTCTGGGTTGGTGTAAAACGGTGGATGGTAGTATTGATGGGCAAATATTCGGAAAGTTGGATAGTCCTTTAGCCTTGCGACATTGTCTTCAATGGGAAACATGCAGCATTTTGAATGTGTCTGCATATGGACACTCCTCCATTATGGTTCTAAGTGCTGTGTGGTTATTTGGATTTGTTTGTGGGAGGTTTTGCCCTCATACCAGCACAAACAGATCATTTAAATTAACCTCTATTGTAATTAGGTCAGAATGACAGAGCTAGTAAGTGTTTAACAGGTTACACACACTTAGGAATCCATGACAATTTTATGGTTATTGCCCCTTTATTTCTCTCTGAATAAATATGACATCTAATCATGGTGTGTTTTCCTCCCCTTTTGCAACTTGCCAGCTGTGGTAGTTTGTGAAACAGTGTGGCCTCAGCATAGCCAGAGGGTCCAATTACATTGGAGCTCTGATAAGACTGATTCTTTAGTCAAAAATACATTGATTTTTTTAAATCAGATCTTGGAAAAATGCAGCTTATCTGTTTTAATTTGAATTGGTTTTATAAGCAACAAGGAATACTGTCATAAGTTGGGTGACCCTCTGAACAATATAAATTATCTACTGTGACTTGGTTAACTTTGTCTGATCATCAAAAAGTTCCATTACTGCCAAGAATGAGAGACAAACATTTGTGTAAGTAAGTTATTTTGTATATCTGTCATTGAGAGGCATTGTGTTCCAGTGGATAGAACATTGGATAGGAAGACAGGAGATCTGGGTTTTGTTCATGGTTTGTCTCTGACTCATTGCATGTCCTCTGTTAAGACCTTTTAGCTTTTCTATGTCCCAGTTTCCCCATCTCTAATGTGGGGATTAAAACACCTTCTTTATTAAATGCTTTGAGATCCTCTGATGAAAATAGCTATATCAATGCTAAATATTATTAATTATGTACAGCACTTAAGAATAATACTGTTTGCCCAGTAGAACACCATATTAATTGTATATGTGTATCAGATGAATGAAGTATAGACATTTTTCTTCTCAACAGTACTACATCCATCTAGTGTTACCCTCACATTGCTACCTGAAGGCTATAATTTAATATACAATAGCACGTGCCAGTTTCTTGTAGCTGTGATTGACTTAATGAGTACAAAGTTCATGCAGATAGTGTTAAACGGGGTCTTCCAAATAGTTGTTAACATTTTCTGAGGCAAACCATATCAAAAGCTGAATTGTATGTGGGAGCAGGGTAATCTTGTTTTTAGTATTTTTAGGCTTCTTCAGTCTTGAAATTACAGACCATAAGTGCTTACATACTACAGTGGTAAGTGCTATAGAAAATCCTAAATTAGATGGTAAGACCCTGTGCAGATTGACACAATTATATCTACTTTCCAGATAACTGCTTTATCCCATTTTCCTCAGAGGCTTTTACCTGTAGTGTGTGGAAACTGCTAACACAAATTTAAATTCATAACACATTGCTAACTAGAGATCTCTGCCGCTTTTTTTATTTAAAACACAGGCTGCCATCATCTCAGAAACCTGAAATGAAAAAGGGAATAGAGAGTATACACACCCTAAGTATGTTTGTTCAGATCACAAGTATTAGGTTCTTAGCATAGATTAGTATGCAAGAGAACAGTGCACCAGCACCTTCCTAAAATCCCAGTTGCTTTGCTGACCTTTAAATCTGTACAGTATCTGTGTCTTTGTATGTTATACTTCATCTGATACATTGCAGCAGAACATGCAAGTGATTTATCTCTTGTTAGTAAAACTTACATTTGCTAACAAGGCACAAAGCTTCCATCTAATCATGCCTTTTCTAAACCATTTGGTTTATGGTGTTAGCTTCGTTCCAAATAAGGTAATCTATTAACACAACAATTATATATAAGGTAGAAATTCAAAAGAGTAGAGATGTGTATACTTTGTGTCTGTGTCAATATGATATGAAAGTCTTGCCACAAATGACTGTTGCCTGTGGACCCCTATATATGAAGAGCAAAGATAAATCCTCCTCTTTCCATCACCTTGAACTCCCTTGTTTTATAAATGTCATATTGTCCTCAGATGAGCACAGATTCGTAAACTGTATAGACAAATGGGGTAGATCATTTATCCAAGGCTAATGAGAGTAAGATGTATTCTGCATTTTCCCTTTTGTGCACTTAGGGAGTATATTGTAACCTTTAAGTATATAACTTTCTCAACCATGTAAAAGAATAAACCAGAATTATCATTTCATTATCCCTATGTAATACTCTTAACTTCACCTTTTTAAGTGGCATTAATATAAATAATTAATCTTTTCACATTTTTCCTCATTCTATTTTACAATTGTTTTTAAACAGTACTTTTGAAAATCCATTGCAACCTATGATCTGCAATCTGTCCATTTATCAAAATGTTTCCTTCTTTGCATGCGTGTTGATTTTTTGGTGTAGGATTACTCAAGGGCTGGGCTGCTACCACTGATTTTTATTTCGGGAATAAAAGAACATTACAGCATCTGTTTTTAGGGAGGTAAACATGTGGAGTACTACATAAAGAGCTGCATGGATTTTGGAATTGGAGGAAAAGAGTGTGTTATTTCCAAAAAAGCCTTGTTCAAACTTCCAAACTTTGAGGTCCTTCACCTCCCTATGAAAGCCTGAAGAATCCCACTAAATCAAATTTATACATTTTTCTGAGTGAGTGAAGGCTGGAGCCAATTAGTAACACTAATTGCATGAGCAACCCATGGGTTTTTCATCCTTATAGGCTGAGAATACTGCCTCCCATGGCCTCAACTGAGCAAGAAGTCTGAGCACGTTTATCCCTTTAAGCCTATGAGTCAAAGAGACTATCCTTAAAGTAACTTATGTTTAAATATCTTACAGAATTGAGGCCTGTGCTCCTAGACCAGGGGTCGGCAACCTTCGGCATGTGACCCATCAGAATAATCCGCTGGCAGGCCACGAGACATTTTGCTGACATTGACCATCCGCAGGCATGGCCCCCCACAGCTCCCAGTGGCCGCGGTTCGCCATTCCCAGCCAATGGGAGGTGTGGGAAGCAGCGCAGGCTACAGGGACTTGCTGGCTGCTGCTTCCCGCAGCTCCCATTGACTGGAAACTGTGAACCGCGGCCACTGGGAGCTGCGGGGGGCCCTGCCTTCGGATGGTCAACGTAAACAAAACGTCTCACGGCCCGCCTGCAGATTACCCTGATGGGCCACGTGCCGAAGGTTGCCAACCCCTGTCCTAGATACTGCCATCTGTGAATGCAGGAGACCAGAACGATTCAAACCTGCATAGCAGTACACAACACTTCCTGAAAGCAAGCAGAGGAGATGGGCTGTGGATAGACTGTCCTCAGAAGGGTCATGTGTGGTCAGTGCAAGACCGCTGGAGCTTATTCTGTAGAGGGCTGAGGCAACTCCAGGAGAACTCTCTTCTCCAAAGGGTTTGTATGTGGTGATAGCTACTGGAGAATTTGTTACCAGTGGTGTGTTAGTTACCCAGGTTGAGGGGAACATTAGTCGGATGTCCTGACATCACTTCCTCCCATTTTTTTGAAAGGAGGGAGAGTCAGCTGCAACCAACTCATTCTTTAATGGCCAATATTACTTTTTTTGTTTTTATTTACTTCTCCAAGTAGAGATTGCTTAGGCAGTTAGAAAGGGTGATTAGCAGCATGGTGGCTCTTACAAAGGTGGCCTGGCAAGGAATAATGTCAAGATTTGGTGGTAAAGAATTTCAGGATACGACTGTCCATCAGTTGCAACAGTGCCTTTGATGTCATTTAAATAAGAAATTTACGGTAGAGAAACACAGGAATTTGAGTATTTCCTCATGGTTAGTTGATCATGTGACCACCAAGCCCAATGACCAACCAGGAATTTTATTTTGGTCCTCTCTGATGTGTGTGGGGAATGTGGTTTCTGCCCTTTCTAGTCTTTTGATATTGTGGCTCTTCTCTCAAATGGCAAATAAGAGAACAAAGTAATACCTCAAAAAAGAGGAAAGAAGTCAAGTGCATTTGAGATTATTTTGTAGGGCTAAAATCCAGTTTTGGAAAGCCGTTCACGTGGATTGTGCATCTAAATTGGGCAAGGGGCAGAGAATAAATCTATAACTAAAATATTTTTTAACAGCAGATAATATTTGTACATACTTTAACCATATAAACCAGCATCTAAGTGCTAGACGTGTTAAATCCAGTTTATTGAAGGTTGTGAAAATTTGAAAGAATATATTGGTTTGTATTGTAAACAGCAAGAAGATAGGTATTAAAGAGAAGGATTGGTAGGTATCCACCACTATTTAAAAGAACTAATGCCATTCCCCCGAGGAAACACTAAAGAAGTTGTACACTGTCAGTTGTCTAAAAAGAGGCTTCCTGTTTATCATCTTTAATTATCCGATCCTAGTGGAAAAAGATGACTCAACTGGGGTGAACTCTGATTATATAGACACAGTTTAGTCTGAATTTTTGAAGCTGGTCTTTCTCATCAACAGAAGTTTGCATATGTTTTGGTATTGGTTTTGTGCCCTACATGTCTCAGGGTGAATGTGTGAATATGATTGCTGGTAAAGTACTGCATGCAATAATTAAGAAATGTAGGTACTTTTTATTACCCATCGTCCATATTTCTTGTCACTTAAAAACTCCTTTTTCCACATAAAGGATTAAAAGTCTCCCTTTCCTTTCTTCTTTACCTTCCCCCACAAGTCTGCGCTAATTCCTTGTGGGCACATGCCTGAGACAGAACATATCTTGGGATTTTTCTGCAGCTGGGGAGCTGGATATTATTTGGCCATGTCTGTGCTGTAGCACGGAGTACTGTTGTGATAGCAGATAGCTCAGTATTGTCTGTAATTTTCTCTGTGCACTGTGCAAGGAGTTTTCATTTCATATATCATTTAGCATGTATTGCACTGAGACTCCACAAATTCAGCAAATATACTTAGCACAAAAAAAGAAGAGAGGAATTTTTGTTGTTGTGTTTTTCTTAGAGTTAAGCTCATTAATAATGGATTATATTTTCACTGCATTATTATAGCTGCACTAATTGCAAAATCAGATAAGCTTAATCCTTTACAGAAAGTGAGGAAAAAAGAAAACATCTATAGAGGTTTGTTTGTGAAGGGCACAGATGACATTTGGAAGCTTAGAAATACAAGGCAGGCTAGTTTGTTTTTAGGATTTTCTAGAAGGGTTTTTCGGTGGACTCAGACACATGGCTCATTGTATAATGACTGTTGGTTAAGAAAAGCTGGGATGTGCGTAACATGATCACTTGTGACTCTGTTCCCAGGCTTCTTGCACCTCAGGCCCCTCTTGAGTGCACCCCCTGGTAAGGTTTCAGCCTAATGCTCTTCTTTCTGGGTGGAATCACAAGATTGTCTCAGATCAGGGCCTGGACTACCATCCCCTATGATGACATCAGCAGGTCTGACTTATCTTCAGTGCCTGCAGTTCTGTCCCCTCCCCGGGCAATGACGGTGGTATCCAATAACCAAACAGCCTCCTTAAAGCAAAGTATTAGAACAAAAGCCGTATAGAGAAAGCAGATCTTAAAACAATAAAACAGTCTATATACATGCCTTCCTCTTTCTAAGGCTTACCATTCCCTGGCTCGGCAGAAGGCCGAAGTCTGTGTCTGCCTATTCCTCTGGCCAGCTCCTGACAGTTAGTAACCATTAATTTCTGCGTTAATAAGCTGACAACATTCCCCCCCACACACACCCTTCAATTGGGAAGGAATGATTTCAGATGTCCGTTATGTTCTTATACATGCAAATTTGAGAACTGTGATGCTCTAGCTTAAAAATCCCTCTTCTTCACCGCAGGTCTCAGCATTTCCCTGTATTGAGACTCATTATCTATAAGCTTCATTTCTGTGTTTCAGTCTGGACCAGTAGTAATTATGTGGGCTTCATCTACACTAGGAAAATGAGTTGTGCTGGCTAACATGCTTTGATCAACACAAACTCCACTTGGCATCTGGAGTAAACATACCTGTCATCTTCTACACTGGATGCTAAATGGTATTTAAAACATGCACTTAAAACATAACTCAGCACACATACCCAGTGTACATAGTCTTAAGATGCAGGCATGGTCAGAAAAGTGACTACGTAAAATGATGCTTTATCATGCAATGGCCTGTTCCTGGGTGCGTTTGAATGGCTACTTTCTAACACCTGGTTGTACTGCAGAGTCAACACAGCTACGTGAGAGTTAGCTGGATTCTGTTTTGCCTTTCACAATAGAAAGAGAATTGCTAACCAAGTTCCAGTTACAGAATCTTTAGTACTGATGAGTGAGCCGTAAAGCACACAGCTGAACTTTCCGAACTTAGGCTGAATTTGCAGCACTAGCTCTTAGAAATAAAAACATCTTTTTTCTTGTAAATGGAGAAAATTTGATGTGGAAGTCATGGGAAGCAAATAATCATAGAACTCCATGATGTAATTTGAATTCACTTTTTGATTACAGCTGCACTTTAAATATCTACTGGCAACTCATGGAAAAATTTGAAAACCCTGCTATTTAGAAATGAGTATGGTTGTGTTTTTGGTATTTTTCGTGCTCTGTTTTTAAGTACTTATGGCACTTGCATGAAAACCAGGATCTTTGTTGCTTAGAAGTTAATCGGATCCTGCTGTTTATTTCTTACTTTAAATCCACATCCTTTGTAACATTGTTGGTGGTTGCCTTGGACATGACTCTGATGTCACAAAATGGGATTTTGACTTGAAATAAAACAGCAGGGTGTGATGAATTCTTAAAAAATAATGCTATTGTTTTTTGGTGGGAAGGAAAGAAAAAACAAAATGCACAGCAGAACTGTTTCTAAATACATTTTTAAAGATGTACATGAGGCATCAGCTTGAAGTTGACCACAGTGTTTGGTATAATTTCACACAGCTGCCCCTTACAACACAGCATCACTTCAAAATGTTGTCATCCCAACAAGTTGAAAATAAGCATAGCAATTGTAATGTTGCCAACTCTCATGATTTTAATGCAAGTCTTACAACATCTCTTAAAGCCCCAGTGCCCAGGTTCATGTGATTACAAGAGAAATTCAGCTTTTATTTTAATAAAAGGGAAGTTTCTAGCTCTCCTGGTTGTGGAAATTTGGAAATGTAACTAAAGGCTCAAAAACAAGAAGACAAATAAACAATATCTGCACATTATTTTAAAAAATCTCATGACTTATAAGCCAATCACATGATTTTTTTTTTTGGCACCAGACTCGCAATTTTTGAATGCTTAGTATTGGCAATACTGCAAATGAGACACGCAGCTTTCTCAGTGCTTGATATTTTTTAAGGCATAGAAAAAATGCTGCCTTTCTTTTTGCTTCAGCTAGACGTTGAGAATTCGTAGGATCAGCTTGTCGTTGTGTTGGGAGAAGCGGAGGAGCTGTGCGACGGTGGCAGTTGCAGGAGGAATTCTATTTGGCTCAGAAATTCTTCCTAAGATTCTGGGAGCCTCCATGCTGAATTCAATGGCCAATGAGGGTCTGGCTGGAGAGTCTTGCCTACATGCTCGGGGTTCTACTGATCGCCATATTTGGGGTCGGGAAGGAATTTTCCTCCAGGGTAGATTGGCAGAGGCCCTGGAGGTTTTTCGCCTTCCTCCGCAGCATGGGGCAGGGGTCACTAGCTGGAGGATTCTCTGCTACTTGAAGTCTCTAAACCACAGGATTTGGGGACTTCAACAGCAGAGTCAAGGGAAAGGGTTGGGACGGCTTTGTGGCCTGCATCATGCGGGAGGTCAGACTAGATGATCATAATGGTCCCTTCTGACCTTAAAATCTATGAGTCTATGAATTGTCAGCTCATCTGCTCTTTGGAAGAGCACAGTGCAGGCTCCCTCTCTTGTTGCATGGCTAGTACTGTAGGCTGGTGGTTGGGCCACATAGATTTCGTCCATTGTTTTAGAGACCGGTATGGAGATTCCCAGACAGAAGAGGTTTTTAGGCCTGGCAGAGTTCTCACATGCCTCTGTCTGACAGTTAGGCAGCTCTGTTGGAGTTGTGAGCGTGAGTGTCCCACCCAGAATATTGGCTACCATCTTTGCCTGCGACCCCACTTTGTTTTCTACACAGACTAAATGGGTCTCTAACACGTCCATTTAACATCCAAGTTACAAATTCTAGTTTCCTTCAGTCACATTTTCTGTACAAAGAAGGGAAAGAGCCAAACAGCCTCCCCCATTTGGTTTTCAGTTTTTCCTGCAGACCGTGTATCTGCCCTCATTTATGGGTGAAGTTTGCCTGGTATTTGAGCAGGAAAGAGTAATCAGCCTTTTTTGCCCCTTTGTCATCCTTGATGTAATTGATTTGGAGCTAGACTCAGTGGGTGAAATTCACCTGAGACGTGGAAGGCCAGTGCAGGTTCATCTGCACTCTTTTACCGCATGTACAGGCTGCACTGGGATATGGGGAGTGGGGTCTGTCTGCTGAGTATCTGTAGAGACTGCCTGCTCCCACCCTGTGCACAGTGATACAGATCTCTGCACTAGCCCTATATAGGCCAGCATGGCAGGCCATTTGGGTGCCTCAGGGAGAGGTTATGGATGCACGTTTATGCAGATCACGGCGCTGTGCGCAACCAGTGTGGAGGGGCTGCCGTCATTATTCCAACCTTTAGGCTGCAATAGGAGGT
This sequence comes from Malaclemys terrapin pileata, assembly GCF_027887155.1. Lineage (NCBI taxonomy): Eukaryota > Metazoa > Chordata > Testudines > Emydidae > Malaclemys > Malaclemys terrapin. The sequence goes on from NC_071505.1 coordinate 50,452,752, forward strand.
GTGTGGCAATTCCCCACTGTTGTCCTGGCTTGAGGATGGACTCTATCTCCCCAACCATTCCTCATTCTATCAGCATAGTATGGACACTTGTACTTTGTGGGTAGAGTGAATTTCAGCCAGCATAAATTTACACTTAATGTTCAGTAATTTTACCTCATCCATAATTATTTTTCCTGCCCACAATTAAGGGTTATAGTTTACCCTCGATCTTTGCATTCAAAAAACTTCTACAGATAGCAGTGGGTTATGGCCTTTGATAATAAGTGTCTTTTAAAATTGCAATACAGTCATACATTGTTTTAATACATAATGACTGTTACATAGGTCATATTCATTGGTGTGTTTGTAACTGTTAAAGATGTACAACACAGTGATTAAACTGCATGCTAAAGCTTTTCTGAATCAGGGTCAAAGTGCTGTCAAATGCCTAAAGTTAGAGTCTCCAGTGGTCCCAGCTCTGCTCAGGTGCAATGGAGATTGAGGTGGGTCAAGAACTGGTTACAGCTCACTGATTATGAGCCGTCGAGCCCTGGCTCAAATTAAAGCTACAAGGAGGCAGTTTTAACTTTAATCTGTGATGCAAGTTCCTTCAGGTACCTTACATCAATGGAGAATTGGCCATAGAGCAGCCTTGCTCCACCATATCCAGTCCCCTCTCCTTTCTGCTATGCCCCTAACCCCTCTTTCCCTTACACTTGGTATTGGAGGGTGGTGTCTGGCATGGGAGACTGCAGGAGAGTGTTATGCCAATGGAGAATCTCCATACATTGCGAGAATCCCAATGTATTAAAGCCCCTTGAGAAACATGGTGGACTTGAGAATCCAGGCCAAAGAGAATGGTGTGTGTTTCTTCCCTCTTACCTCCATTTCTTTTTATCTTACTGACTTTACCAATAGTTAGTTGAGAATTTTTACACAGAAATCTCCTTTTTTTTTTTTTGTCCCTTCTCTTTCACAACATAAGCTGCCATGTCAATATTAGGTGACCTGTAAGTCCGTTCAATCTCTAATTAGTGCTAATTGTTTTCTGAGCACTTATATGTACAATAGATAAAAATTATACTAATTTATCTTCTAACCCAAATAGAATGTTATTTTAGTAATGCTTGTTCTGAGAGTCAGACATTTGTATGTGCACATGCACACATCTTTAATAAGAATAGTGTGTTGATTTAACTGTTATGGGTACCAGTAAGTTATTTTTTGCAGCTCAACTTTGTACCTGTCAGCAGCTATCATATAAGCAGAAATAATTTATATAGCATGAAAGAGTACATATGTGTATGTGAAAGGAATGTTTGGCACAGCTGCCTACTCCAAAAGCTATATTGACCATGTGCTATTTTCTGTAGTAAATGTGTGCACTACAGATTTGAACAATCAGTCATTACTGGTTGAGCAAGGAGGGTATTAGCTTTCAAAAGTTTTGTATCTGCTGTGAACACATTTTTGCAAAATGCTCATTTGCGGGTCTGATGTTGCGTACCCAAATACAACGTTGTGTAATTTTCTATGGAATGTTGAGATGTGTTTAAGAAATGGCTATTGAATAGTAACCTTCTCTGAGGGTCCGGTGGCACCTTTAAGACTAACAGAAGTCTGTTAGTCTTAAAGGTGCCACAGGACCCTCTGTTGCTTTTTACAGATTCAAACTAACACGGCTACCCCTCTGATACTTAACCCTCTCTGAGTTACCGCAGTAAAGTGTTTCAACTCAGGGGAGTGTCCCAAATATTTTCTGCCTGTTTTGGATTCCAACAACCCCATCTATGCTTGCTTTCCTGTCCAGAGTCTGTCAGATTCTTCAGTAGTTATGTTGAAGCTTGTGCATATGTTACTTAAAACTATAAGCAGTATTGCATATTCTATTAAGCTCTGAAGGCCATATTTTGCATGTACTTTAGTGATAAATGAATACCCTGCTGTTGTCAGTGCAGTTTGAAATAATTGCATGAGAGAGGATTCTTGTTGCTTTCTGTAGCATTTCAAGGAATTGTCCTTTCAGTGTTTTGTTTTGATAGAGTGTAAAATTAGGATATTGTTATTTCTTTGATTGAACATATAGTTGCTTTTGTGTGAGAATTCAGTGAACAGTTAATAGTACTAAAAGTCATGTAGTGGGTATACAAAATTCTTGATGCTCTCACTCAGTATAAAGAGTGCAAAGCTGAAGAAATTCATGGTAGGCAAAGTGAAACTTATTTTTTAAAGAAAAACAATGTAAGCTGAACAGGAAGGTGCCATTGGAAGATCTTTTTAAATAGTTCTGTATATTGCATGGCCGTGTGCTTTATATATTTAAATTATGATCTGTAATTCACACTCAAGACGAAAGTGCACAAATTAATTCTTCCCAATTCAAGTGTATAACAGTAGATGCCTGGTCACATTCAGTACTGCCTATAATCAGTCAAGTACCTGTGAACCTTTTAAAGGTTTACTTTAGGGTCAGATACACTGCTTGGGTTAGTGGGCTCTGCTCCACTGAGGCAACTGAGTTGTATCTCTTCATGCCAGCGGTGAATTGTTTGCTTTTAGCCTGAAGAAAGGGCCATGTTCCAGAAAAACAAATCCTGTTGTTTTAATAGCAATATTTGAAATGATTACATTTTAAATACACTTTATAACAAAACCTCATTTAATTTTAATCACTCACATACAGTACTGCTGAGTTCGTGGAGAAATTACAAAATATGCAACTACAACACAAGTGAGACATCCTCGTAATAATTAGTGCAGGGACTTGATTTAAGTATTATCTGCTGCAATGGAATTGCACTGGCATTTTCTGAACTATTTCCTTTAAAATGATGCTTACTAACTTAGCGCCAAACTCTGCTAAGCTTATTACTATTGAGTAGTACCATACTATGTAACTGGTCAAATTGATGTAAATGGATCTAGTCTCAGAGAAAGATACTACTCATCATGAGTAAAGGTGGCAGAATCTAGCCCTTAGGTATCAACTAAAAGTTCTATTAACTTGTAAAATAAATTAAATACCTCAAGAGCACATTAAGGAGTTAATTTTCATAATAACTAGGAAATCTAATGGAGAAATCTAATATTCTACTAAAATCAACAGTATGTCCAAACCCTATTTACAATATCAAGTGTATTTTCTCATCACAGGGTACAAATTGAATCCAGATGCTTTTATAACTAAAATAAGATTAAAATAGCTGTTCAATAAAAAATCAAAAATATCATATTAGCGGATACTTTTTCAAAGTGAAGAGCTTTGTACATCCTGACAACCATCTGAAATTGAATCAAGTATCGCTGTTGCTGTCATGGTCTCGTTTAAATGTTGGTCAGCAGTTATAGACATTCTTGGGAGAGCTAACAATAAAACAGGCATGAGTATGTTCACTGCTGCTAATGTTATGTAATCAACATAAAATATATGGCTTCAGGTGGGGAATTAAAGGCAGGAGTCTTTAGTCATTGATAACATTAAATTAGTTGCTTTCTGTAAAATTCAGTAGAACAACAATAGAAGCAGATGAAACTAAACAGCACTAATTCTGTTTTACATACAAATGTCATGGGTAATAAACATAGGAAGACATTTGCTTGATATTTCACCACAGACACAACATGTACCTGCCTCTTTTGTTTGTACAATATTATGGACTGTATTTCTACTCCTTTGATTGGTTCAGGATGGCAGTGTGTGTCATTTTGAGTAGGGTGAGGTAAAAAGATGGATTCGAGCTGTATGGTTATGAAAACAAAGATGGATGACTGAGTGTTTTCTTTTTGTCTAAATGGAATGAATGCTACAGATCTAAGGACTGCCCATCTGGGCTGGAAGATCATCAATTCCATAGAGCAGATTCAGATTAGGACATCTTGCTGATCTTGGTTAGGAAGAAGATTGCTGCTGATACCATTAATTCAGAAAACAGAAACCTATTTGCTTAGATTGGTACACCAGGAATGGATTTGTTCTGATGGCAGATAGATAATAAAATGGTAATTGATTTGTTCTTTTTAGTCCTCTGATTGGCATGAACTTTATTATTTATATTTAGAAGCTACTGTAGGTGCTTAATTACAAATCTGAAAAAAATAAATTACATAAACCCGCTCACAACAGGTAGCAGTAAAAACTTGGGATCAGATCTTGCTTGGCTCCTGCTCCATGCCCTTTGTGTTGTTGATGTGGTACAAAGGGGCCAGAGAGCTGGCTTTAGCAGTGAGCTGGAGATCCCCCAGCATAGTGGGCATGCCAAGGGCAGCAGAGGGTGTGACAGTCCTGAGCTCAACCAGTTTTGGGCCAGTGGGCCAGTCCCTTTGGGGCTGTCAAACTGCTGCAAGCTAGAGCATCGCAGTACTAAGCCTGGTTTGATTCCTGGCTTCCCGCAGGATGGGATGGGAGGTGAATAGAAAGCTTCTGCACACCCCTGAAGCTGGTTTTATAAGTGAACCTTACAAGAGAGCAAATACCAGAGCCAGGGACCCTCATCTGAGGGACCCTGCCAGTAGCTATGGAATGTTTTTAAAACTGGGAACCAACAGCAAATAGTTTTTAGTTACTCTTAGCTGCCGTGAAGATATACTGTGTGAGAGAGAGCTGGTGCCTGACCATTCAGTGCTTGCAAGATTAAAACATTTTAAATTATATCTGGAAGTGAACAAGAGTCAGCACAGGGAGATTCATGCAAAAGGCATTATGTGCTCATGGTAATGTGCCCTGCTCAGGTGATGACCTGCATTCTTCACCAGCTGGAACTTTGGGAGGGTTTCAGGATATTCCTAACCAGCCAGGGCACATTGCAGCCAGCTGGTGCTGACTGTAACAGAGTCTGCATGAGAAATACAATCACTCTCCTGGCACTGTGGACCACCCCAGTAAATCCACGATCACGGTGAATCCAGTGGGTTGGTAAAAGATAAGCATATATCCTCAGATTGTGGTATAGATAACAGATGCCAGCCTTTCTTGTAAACTCTTCCCGCTGTCTTCAAGTTTCATTTCCCTCTTATTGGGATTGAGTCACAGTAAATTTGCTTCTATCCAGACCCTTATCTCAGTGAGGCACTGGGAGAATAATTGAGACATTAGAATCTGGGTTCAGCATAAAGGAGATGTAAAGCTATGTATTGATGACATCACAACCCAAAATATCTTTCTCCTGTGGTGCCAGGCTAAGCTTTAAATAAAAGCTTACCATTTAGTAAGGCTCCAGCCTGGAATGTACATTTGTTTCTTTCATCATAAATTCCCTGTTATCGCCTAAACATACTTTGTCTTCTGAAGCTATTTCTGTATCTCTCAGACTCATGGTTTCTATATGAAATATTAGTGAAAAATAATTGGTGCAAATTATTTATGCTAAAATCATTTTAGCTGTTACTCAAGAAACCAAAATCCCAGCCTAAGCCTTCAAAATATTGCTGCTCGCAGGCTAGCACACAGAGTCATGCAGTCTCCATGACTAAAAGAGTCAGCAGAGCCATGAAGGTATCTTTGAGAATTTCACCGTATGTTTTTAATTTCCCTCTCTGGATTAGTAGCCAAGTTTCAGTTTATACCAGTAGTTGGTGTGTAATCTCAATTCAAAATATTCAGATTAAAAGAAATATTCTTTTCTCTCACACACCATTTAATATTTTTAGTTAGACTGTTGGAGTTACATCAAACTAAAGATTCTGGGCAGGCACCATTTTGAGAAATGCTTAATTGACTTAAAAGTGCAAGTCCCATTTGAAAGTCAGTTGGACTTGTGCTCCTGCATCACTTAGGCATTTTTGAAAACCTTTCTCAGTGTCCATTAATTACATTCCTGTGACTTCCATTTTGGAGGTCTTACTATCTATTTATACCAGGCATCTGTGACATGCTGTAGAACATCTTGCATGTGTACTATCATTATATATAATGGTAATATTTTGCAAAAAGAAGAACAGGAGTACTTGTGGCACCTTAGAGACTAACAAATTTATTAGAGCATAAGCTTTCGTGGACTACAACCCACTTCTTCGGATGCATATAGAAGAAGTGGGCTGTAGTCCACGAAAGCTTATGCTCTAATAAATTTGTTAGTCTCTAAGGTGCCACAAGTACTCCTGTTCTTCTTTTTGCGGATACAGACTAACACGGCTGCTACTCTGAAACCTGGTAATATTTTGGATTTGATTTTATTATTACTGAAGTCAGTGAACCTTTTGCAACTGTTCAATGGGTACAGGATTGGGTCTGTAATGTATACACATTGTCAGTGTAATAAAATATAACTAACTTTACTCTTGAAACGTGTGTTTTGTTCTAAGAATATTTTAGAAAATTATCTAACACTTTTTTCTCAGTATCTATTGTGTTCATTGTTTTTTCTTATTTGAACCTAACCTTACATAGTCTCTACCTAAATATGTCTAAAACCATGTTATACTGAGGAATTTGGCCAGTTTATAAGGTAATCTTTTCTACAACATCATGTCATGTGGCATAATATCAAAAAGACAGCCAGATTTGTGTTTAAAAGTCATACAATAGGCAATCTGTCTAGACTAATAACACAAAAGTAGTAATATAAGTAAATAAGAGTCAGTTATGAAAATAGAACAGTTTGTGGCACGTTCCTTTTAAAGGCAATCGGTATACTGCAGATTTGGAGCACATTGTTACTTCAGTATTACAGAGGATGTTTCAGTACAAAAATCCCTTGTTGACCTGCTTAAATTAATCTCTTCAGTGTTCGTTATTTCTGTATTTCTTGTCAGAAGACAGAAGAGCTAGAATGTGCACCGCATATTTTAGTGGCGAGTTTAGCACTCATAAAAATGCTTAGAAGCCTAAGCTAAAATCAAATGCCCTTAATACAAAGAAAAGATCCTTCTGCTTTGGGTTATTGCTGTGCATATTTGCCAGGTATATTTACCAGTGACTGACTGCTGAGAAGTAAAACACTAGCCTCAGCTTTAATCATCTGGAGTTTTGGCTGATTGAAGCCAAGCTGTTAGATCTCTCAAATTCTGTATTTTCTCTTTCTTTTAGAAAAGCAGTTCACTTTTCTCATTCATTTTTTAACGTGGTTTCTATGAAGAAATCCACGTGAGGTTTAATGAACACACGTGCCCTCTTTACTTAAAAGTAACTGAATATCAACATTTCCTAATATTTTAAAAGGCTGACTTCTCACATTTGCTCTCTGCTAACGTATTCTAACGTTGTAGTCAGAACTGTAGCTTTTGCTTCATTTTTGTGTAAATCATACTGTGGAAACTGCATCTAGAGTTATTTTCCTTCAATCATACTACATTTAAAATACATCTGAGAAATTTAGCTCTGCATCACCAATTAAGTGTCATCTCAAATGGTATATTTCTGTGTGGCATGACAGTGCTTGCTTGCTGGCTTTTAATAATTGTATCCTGAATGACACTTGCTTAGCCTTGCAGAAAGCGTGTGTAATCAGAGCTTGAAAAATCCGCACACCTGTAGAAGTAGGAAGCATTCCTAGGGCAGTGCCTTTGACATCTGCAGAATCTAAATGCAATTTTTTTTCTAAAAATAAATTCCTAGCGCTTATGTTTATGCAAGCAACCTTCCAAATGTGAGTTAAGTGTCTCTGGAAATCTACAGGCAGGCAGCCCATGTGTTCTTACCCTGACTTGTTGATTTATATCTCAAGCTATGAGGTGCTGAGTAAATTTTTCAAGCGTGTGTAAGCGATAACAAGCTATTTAGCTATATGAGAAGGTATAGAGCAGGAATGAATGGATCATCTGAAAGATGAAATGACATGTGAATGTACAGTAAGCTGTTACAACAGGCACTGGGTTTTGGAGGGCATGCATATTTTTTCAACATTTGCCAGCCTATAAAAACTGTTTATAAACACCATAAGTCTGCCAAAGACCCAGTTTCCTGGAAGCTGCTGTTCTTGTTTGGGACAGTCATTTCCATTTGCCTGCTTTAAGCACAAATCATTCAGTAACACATCCACTGCTGCTGATACGCATGACTGATGGACAGGTCTATAGACTGGAGATAAGGCGGTGAAATTCAGAACAGCCTTGTTGGTTGCCTGGACTAAAATTATATTGACACAGTTCAGATTAATTGCTGGTTGCAGATCATAGAGACAGGGTGTGTAGCCAATGTGGGATAAGAACCATCTTTTTGTTCTGTGCTTGTATGGCATCTACCACAATGAGATCCTGGCCAATGACTGCGGCTCCTAAGCGCTATATAATACACACAGTAATATTCTTGCTATGGTGAGTGCTAACTTTAAGTTTATTTAGAGCCCGGTGATGCAGCATCTGATATAACAACACTCTTTTAGTGTATTGTATTTGTATTAAAATGAGCTAATTTTTTTAAAAATTTTGAAAAACACTTCATCTTTTAAATTCATATGCAGCAGAAAACAGTTAGATTTTGCACAGAATGTTGAGTGACCTTATTTTTAAACCCTCTTTTAAAGTTACCATGGAGATGAGATGGCTATGTACTAAAGTATCTGTATGTGCTTGAGAAATGGCATTTCCGTGTCTCTGCCTATGAAATATACAAGAGTTTAGACTACCTACTCTTAGCTTCCACTTATTCTGCCATCAGATGGGAAACTGGGTAGCTACAAATGGGGAATGTAGTTTAAAATGACCTATTCCAATAAAAAGTCTAAGTACCTGGGGATTCAAACTGCCCAGGTTGGCTGACTTATACAAATTAAACCAACACCCAACTGTAGCTCAGGTTAAATATGATTTTGATTAAATGGTTGGTCTCCAGATTTTGTGAATAGGGAATGACAGAACAATAAAGATTTAACTCATCTTCAGGGTTTTGTACCTCATCCGGCATATTCCTATAAATATTCCTGCTGCTGTTTTTAAAAGATATATATTAGTATAAAACATTGGCAAAAATGTTTGGGCCTTGGCCATAGGCAGAAGAGATAGAAACAGCTGAGAAAGCTGTAGTTAAAAATGTATGTACAGGATGATCTCTTGGTAATTTATTTTATAACTTTGGGGTATCCAGACAGCTGCTTGGCTAGATTTTCTGCACATCATACTATTTGTGACCCTGTTGCTCCCACCCTTTAAAAATAGGGTTATGACCCATCCCATTAGAATTGGTCCAACGCATGGAGGGTTCTGACTCTCTTGTAAACTTCCTCCACACATGAATTGCCTGTTTCATATAGTGAACCTTCCTATGGGTCTGATCCAACTCCCATTAAAATTCTGTGGGAATCTTTCCTTAATGTAACAAATACCCTTTCTCCCCTTTTTCATAGGTCCTGTCCCCTCAGTGGCTCTAAAATTCTCTCATTCTCTCTGTTTTAGCAGAGGCAGTGTTAAATTTGCCAAACTCTTTGTTTTGATACTTGTTTCCACAGTAGCATTTAGCAAACACTGACAGATTTTAAAGGCAGAATTCTGGAAATAATGCTTTCCTGACTGCAGCTATAAAGGCTCTTATTCCATAGTCTACTAAAATCCGTCCAGTCTAGCTACATTAGGGAGGGTGGAAGTTAAAGTTTAATAGTGGGGACAAATATTGTCAACATCATCTTACCTATTACCTTTTCCTCTGACAATTTTATTAATCTGTGAGAAAGATACTGACTGAATGGCAGTTTGTGAGATTATGCCAATACCCGCAAAGTTAGAATCCGTACCAACCTATTTCATACCTTCTGTAATAATGTCCAGTGTACCTAGATTTTATAGTTTTGTATTTCTATGTATGTACATCATTTCACAGGAAGTGAATACAATTCTACAAAATCACAGCCCAAAAAATAATTGTATTTAATTTCGGATTTGTTGTAATTACAACAAACAATACATCAACATTCAGTATACTTTTTTGTTGTTATCAAGTTCTTAGAAATTTCATTCTTCTATATTTTGAGGAAGATTTCACCTTGAAAGAAATTCAGAATCAAGTCTCATTTGCCTTAACATTACTCAGCCTACTCTATTTATTTTCTTGCAGCGAGAGGTTTTTTTTAAGACTGAATAGGAATGGTTTGCCAAAATGTCCAGAGAAGCCAGAAAGACATTGTTCTCTCTTTGTGGTGAGCTTTACACATTCTTTATGCTCATTTCATGCAATTGTGCTGAATATTTTAAATAAAAGATGGAGTAAATTAACTATTGTGTAATTAAATAGTTCAGTGCTGTGTCGGAGCTGTTTGATTGGCTATTGATTTGAATCCTAATGAAAGATTCTGTTGTGTCACTGAGGCACAGACCAATGCTAAAGGTCTTGCAGTGCTGCACCACACCTGGGGGAACACCAGAAATAATTCTGCCTACTTTCTGGTGCTTTCCCAGTGCACAAGTACAGCATACTCCTCCCTGCAAGGCTGGACAGCCCCTCCTTCTCCTTGTCTCTCCTGCACCCAGGGGTTGCTTGGAGACAGCAATCCTTGTGCTTTAAAGAGTGTAGAGACTGCAGTCATGCATCACTGATGTGCAGTGGCGCTCGAGGGAGCTCCTTGCGTCCTGCCCCTCTGCAGCCTTGATGCAGCAGGGCACAATCTGTTCCATAGCATTTTAGGACAGAAGTTGCCCATACTCCTGCAAGGCCACAAATTTAAAGTTTTCAAGGATGTAATTTTTCAATACTGTATTGTAACAAATCCTCTGTTAAAAGTGCACTCCGTGTTCATTTATCACTTTGGCACATATAGTAATATGCTAAGATCTTTAAATGTCATATTTTAATTGTGGGTCAAAAATAATGAGACTCTGATTCTCTACAGGATTTGAGTAGCAGTGAACTCAGGAAGGACATCTACATCACTGTGCACATTATCCGCATAGGTATGTACGACAGCTTGCCAGCATAAACTGTATATTTGGAAGGCATTGGGCAGTAAATAAAGGAAAGACAATGTGCTTGAGTTTTGCTTATAGCATCTGTCACATTCGCTGGTTGTATGTCTGAGTAAGCTTTGAAAAGAATGTGCTTACATTCTGATACACAATAGCAAATAAACTGTGCCTAGAATTTCCCAGCATTGCTCTGTGCTAATATTTTAAACACTTTAAGAAGCTAAATTTATAATCCCTTAAGGACAGAGTACCCTATAACAATATAGGATACTATTTTCATTAATACCAAAAAGCACATGCATGCCTATCATATGAACTGTCTTAGCATAATGAATGAGTTTAAAAGGAGTTGAAAAAACCTGCTTTACTCCCACAGAGTAATTTCAGGCATGTTGCACTAGTAGAACAACTTGTCTGGAAATTTAGCAGACCTAATTAGTATAAATGGACTGATGACAATGTGTACCCATTCTTTTAAATAGTTCAAACGAATTCAGTGTCCTTTTTGTGGGATAAGGGAAAAGAAACTGCAATGGAGATGTTGTTCCCTTTAAGAAAATTTTAACATATGATATGAACAAGCATGTATTTTATTTAATCTATTTCTTTAAGAAATTGTCTTGAGGCTGTATTGAGTTAACTCCAATAATCTTCACATCATTCCTGAGTATTTCTCTTCTTAGAGATATGCATTGTTGCCTGTAAAATAATGTTATAGTTGATGTACAGCACTAAGTGTACCTTCATTTCTTTCTGATTTTTTGAAGAGTATTTTATTTTTGTTGTAATAATCCTCTGTACTGCACGCTGGGTTTGGATACTGTAATACACACCTGTCTTATACACAGAATAAGCAAAAAATCTCAGATCTTTTCTGTATACTTTTTTCCTTTTTATATGGTTGTGGTGTGTCACCAGGACTTCAAAGCTGGGAGACATATACTCATTTAATGGGTAAGATGTAGGAAATTGGGTGGTAAACAATTTTGAGGCGAAAATTGTGTAAAATGTTAACTTTTGAGCCAACCGCCAAGTTGGTAAGAATAAACCTTTAAAATAAGGACAAGGTATAGAATCCTCATTGTTTCACCATTTTTCTAAAATATTGACAATCTAGACTTTTAGAGCAAGGAAAAAACCTCAAGTCTTTGCATTTAGATCAGTTTAAGATTCCAGAAAGTATGCCTATGAATTTTGTATGACAGTCTTGATATTGTAGTCACTGCATATGCTATTTGAGTTGCAACAATTCAAAGCCTCTGTCTTCTGATTCTGTAAAGTTGAAATAGGTTCTATATGTTTCATAGCTCCACAATCAGATGGTCTGAAAGGCCAATGCAGTTTTTAAGGGCCTTCAGTAGGGAGCATCTTTTTATTCCAAAGAGAGAGAAGGAACAAGAAACACTGCAGAGTCATAAAATAGTTTGCCATTTGTCACTGCATAAACATAGCACAGATGTGGGATTATGAGAGAGAGCTATTGAAAGACCAAGGACACTTGCTGAAATATTTAGATTAAAATAAGATTTGGACAATGTACTTGGTGAAAATGAAAGATTACTCTCCTTGCTGCTGTGATGCAGGGAAATGTTACGGGGAGGCATTTTCCGACAACAGCTATGACCAGGTGCTTTTCATTTCAGAAATTGGCATCAAACGCATATGCACCTAGTAGAAAAGGTGCATAGCTGTGATTGAGCAGAGTAGGTAAAGGAAGGGATTCCCCTCTATTTTGATGCAGGACATGCAGCTGCATGTTCGGCTATTGCTTTGTTCATGCAGTTGGGCTATTGTTTTTGAATCAAAGGGGAAAGAATGTTAGAAAAAGGTCTGGTTTCCATCACTACTTCCTTTTGCTTCTTTGTTTGTTTCTTTATACTTATTTGCTTTCTTGTGCTTCAGCATCTTTCCTCTTCTTTTTGTTCTTTCCTCTTGTCTTTCATCTTTAATAGCTGTTCTTGCATTAGTCCACTTATCCCCATGCTACTGAATTGCCTCTTATGGGAGCAGCACCTGTCTGCTTAATTGTCATCGCCAGAGACAGCACTTCCTATCAGTCACAGGGCAGAGGACTATTAACAACAACTGTAGTGAAATAATATTTACAAATGTTTAAAGACGGAATGTCCGGTAGTACATGATACCTGAATGCTAAATTTGGTGCAGCATTGCCCAATCGAATATAGTTACTGGGTATGAAACAAGAAGTATATGATAGGGGAGGTCAGGAGAAGGTAACCAGTTTCCCCTCAGTTTTGGACCTTACAAATGCACTATAAGTGTAATGCACTTTTCATATTTTCTACTGTTCTAATTTAAGTGGAAAATATGAAAAGATGGGGGAGATTTGTAACCACTACGCTTGTCATAATCTCATAAAAACCATTACATTATCTTCAGGTATCAGCTGAGCTGGTCTCTCCCTCCTCTGTGGCTTTAGAAGGAGGCATTTTAGTGGATTATGCATCATATTTTTGTTATATTTGACAGGCCGAATGGGAGCTGGAGAAAAGAAAAATGCTTGCAACGTACAATACCGACGGCCCTTTGGCTGTGCAGTCCTCAGCATTGCAGATTTACTAGCAGGAGACTCAAAGGATGACCTTATCTTAAAAGTATACATGTAAGAGATTGTTTCCTTTTAATTTATTAAGAGTTTTGGAGTCCATTTATATCTGTCTGTACCAAGAAGCAATGGCTTTTAATTAGTGTAAGTAAAGGGCTTTAGTCCTTTAAGGTTGTTTAAGCATTTCCATTCTAATCCCCCATAATATAAAATAGTATATTTTTGAGCTGGTCAAAGACTAAGGAAAGGGTTTCATAAAAAAATTCATAAAAATTCAGAATTTTTCACCATTTTTGTCGCAGTTTGAAAAACTTCCATCAACTCTTCGTTTGTTTTTTTCAAAAATGAAAATATTACGTTAAAAAAAAATTGCACAATTAAACATTCAGAAGTCAGGAAATATGTGAGTTTGGGGTGCATGTGTTACTTTAATCTGGCCCTGATTGGATACAATTATCAAATGATGCAATAGGATATCATAACTGTTTTCTACACCTATAGGCCTTGATCATGCAAACAGTCCTATTAAATTTGCAGGATTGAGACCTGTGTAATTTCATTTAGTGTGCTATTTTACAAGAAACACAGTGAACAATTTGCTGCACACCATCACTAGAGTTTTCACTGTGCAGCTAAGCCATACATTCAATCTACAGCCAGGTTGTCTTTAGTGCACACTTTACAAGTTTTGCAAGAGCTCTCTGAAAAATGTACTTTGCTTTCCTAGAATGTGATTTTTATAATAATAATAATGGAGATATCCTATCTCCTAGAACTGGAAGGGACCTTGAAGGGTCATAGAGTCCAGCCCCCTGCCTTCACTAGCAGGACCAAGTACTGATTTTGTCCCAGATCCCTAAGTGGCCCCCTCAAGGATTGAACTCACAATGTTGGGTTTAGCAGGCCAATGCTCAAACCACTGAGCTATCCCTCCCCCTCATTTGTTTATAATTCGTATTCCTACACACTTCCTCTCCCTGTCAAATTGCCACTTTCTACCCGTAGGTTTTCAGTGTCTGAGAAGTGTTTTGATAACCATGAAAGTGTGTTTTGTCTTTCACTCTACTCGTACTCCAAAATAGTTGAATTGCTTTTGCTCCAACTTTCCAAAATGATTTTCCTTTGGGCAAAGCCTAAACCTGGAAGACTTGAGCTTGAGAGGTGTAAGTTTCAGAAAGTTTTAAAAGCCACTGAAAATGGGGGGTTAGAATGGAAATGCTTAAACAATCTTAATTATAGCAATTTCTCTGCCTATCTTTATCTGGCAATGTGAGGTGTTTGGGGGACTTCTTTGGAGTTCCTTGTACCACCCAAATGTCTTCCAAGAGTACTTTATCAGAAAGTAATAGGCAGGACAATAATTTATACATAATGATGCAAAACAATTACAAAACTGCAATAGCAAAAAGTGTAAAATATTAACAATGCCATAAGTGCAGGGACTGGAAAACCAAAACATCTCACTCAAAATCTAATTATTTTAAATGCATGGGTTTATTAAATGGCAGATGAGATTTTGGCAGACAGTAGATAGGAAGAAAGTTCAATTTCCTGGATGCAGTGACACAGAACATAGAATTCCCCGCTGACCTTGGGCTCAATAAGTTAAGAAATATTTTGTGGAATGATCTATTCTAAGGGTATAAACTGAGATACACTAGTCAGACACTTAAGGGATTCCTCTTCCAGTAAAGTTTAGTACTTTAGCCTTGAAGACACTTCAGTCTCTAAAAAGCAGCCCTTCACCTGTCTCTTATTCCCCACTGTGCTGAATTAGAACTGCTGGAAGCAGTGCTTCTGACAGCAATTTAGTATGACGGTGGACGGGTGGCTGACTTTTATTTTACTTTAATTTTCTGTCAGTCTAGATTAAAGTGCTCTCTGTTGGATAGCACATTGTTAATGTATTTGTTGGACAGTTGAATTCCACTTTCAAAGTCTGTAGTTGGTAAAAATAAATATGGCGTTAGTACTTCAGTTCAGGTGAAACAGGATAAATTTGATACTGAGACTAACTTTAGTCTAAATGACAAGAAAAAGTTCTGTGGAATATTTCTCAAATATTGGTCAGATTATAGAATTCAAACACTTTAAATTAAAGCAACTGAAAATGCTATATTTTAAAGTTGTGGCAAGACTCTTTTGTACCTACAGTATTTTTAATCTATTCAAATGTCTTTCTCCTATAGGCAGCCTCCTATCCCTGTGAGACTAAGAACATACTTTCTTTTGCCCTTTAGTTAAACATCATCTCTACTAGATGTCCTGTTTCTGCTGAGCTCTTGAATGTTCATGTTAGGGAGGTTTCACTGTAATTTAGAGATGAAGAAGAGATTAATACACATGAGTAATTGAGTAGTAGCTGAATTACTGAGTGCCATCAAGGACACGCTTATGCTCAAAGTTTCCCATGCAAAGCGAGCATTCCTACAGTGACATCCTCAACCAGTGCATCTGAGTGCTGCCATGATACTGCTCCCTGTTCTGAGAAGCTGTTTCATTGGGCATCATGCCAAAACCCACATTGTGCCAACAATATGACCTGTTGATTTAGATAAATCTCAAGCTGCTCGTTGGTGAGCAAAAGACAATTTATTTGGAGAAGCCAGTTAAGTTTGTTACAGTGGGTCTGACAACTGTGAGCTCTCATTTCAGATTTAAGAGTGTTACCATTTTCATAGGTGCAACACCGAGAGTGATTGGTATCAGATCCATGAAAACATCATCAAAAAGCTAAATGTTCGTTACAACTTGACAGGTTCCAATGCTGGTGAGTGTATGTTGCAAAATGTTCTATTGCATTATTTTAGTTATTTTTTAAAGTTTTACAAATAAACCTTTTTCTTTTTGAAGGGTTTATGACTTTTCCACTCATGAAAAAGGAATGCTATTGTTACTGTTATTGTATTGGGTAAAACTTGGAGTGTCACAGCAGTTGCACATCCTGCCTTTCATCTGCAACTTAAAAACCTAAAAGCACATCACTGAAGTCCCTTACAGAAGCAACTGATTAGTAACTTTTATTTTGAAGGGGTGCCAAGTTGCTGTTCAACCATGATTATAGTCAAGTCTCTAGATGAAGTAGTCACATATAAGGCTAAATCATCAGCTGGTGTTTGATATCCAACTGGAAGTACTGCCTGGTCAATAATACTGCTGATCTTGAATTATAAATAGAAAACTGATCACGTTGTTGACATGATGCATCAAAATCTCTAGGCAAGGGGAAGTGGGAGGCCACCACACTGTTCGCAGAACCTCTTGCTGACTAGGTTAGGGACATCCATTTTGTTGGCATCAAAAGTGTTTGCTATGCCTCCATAGCCAGTATCCATAGCTGTCATCAGAATGGATAAAGTGGGCAGAGCAATAAGCAATGTTAAAGGACAGAGACAGTTGGTCTAGTGGTCTTGTAATACTGCTCTGTATTGCCAGACAGGAGACTTTGGGATTTACATGCTTCCTGGAATTGGCAATTTTTTTTAACCATTACAGGAAAGCAATCCAAACTCTTCTAGTTGGAAAGATAGGGTAAGTCTATAATGCAATTAAAAACCTGCATCTTGCCCATGCCAGCTGACTCATGCTTCCAGGACTCAGGCTGCGGGGCTTTTTCATTGCTGTGTAGACTTCTGGGCTCAGGCTGAGACTCTGGGACCTTCCCACCTTGCAACATAGGCCAGCTGCAGGTGTCTAATTCTAGTGTAGACAAACCCATAGACGTATACTATAATGACTCGGGGCTTGTCTACACAGTGGGGTAATGCACTCTACAAGCATGTGATTTCTAAAGCACACTAATGTGATGCACCTTAATTGATCCATGTAGTCCCTGCTGGTGCACACTAAAGGTTTCCTAGTGTGCTTTAACAAGTACAGTGCAACTTTTAAGTGCTATAGGGAATGTTTAGTGCATACCAGGAGGGTCTATATGGACCAATTAACATGCAGCACATTGGTGCGCTTTAGGAATCACACCCCTATAGAGCGCACTACCCCACTGTGCAGGCAAGCCCTTCGTTTTTGCTTTCAAATCCTTTTTCTTCCATATTGGTCCTGAACATGCATTCTTTTAAATTTAACTGCAGAATAAACGCAGATGAGCTAATTTTCAATTTAATATTACGTTTCACTGCAATTTTTTATCATTTGAAGTTGTAAACTCATAAACTTAGTAGATTAAATAGGCCTGTACAGTTCAGTTAACTCAATTTGTGAACGTGAAGCTTGTATTGAAAAGTTACATGAAACATGGTCTTCAGCAAGGTGTGAGGGGAAAAAATTTCTAATGCTCCATTTCATTTTTAAAGATTCAAATTAATTGAATTAAAATGACACTAATTAAGGCTCTATAATTTAATATGAAGCCTAGCTACGATAGCCGTATCTTGTCATTTAAATTTTTTTGCAGGGATATGATGCAAAGAGAATATTTGTTTGTGAATTCACTGTATATAATAAGAAACCTACTTTCTGGGTTGCTCAGACACCGAGCGTCACCACTCTATGGAAGTGGAAGGAAAAAATAATAGCACCAGTGTATTAAGTGTTTGCAGTGATATTGGACAATTTCTATTTAGGATGGTGGGCTAGAATTTGACATTTGGAATACAATACGCCCGCTAGGACAAATGCTCTTTGAGATGTATAGTAAAAAACATTCTGAAAATGAGAGAGGAATATTTACTATTGGTGCAAATGTGAATGCCTGCCACTTGGTAGTCACACTCCCCAGGAAGATTTTATTCTTCAAATAGAATTGCCTGGGTATATTTCTGTGGTAAACCCTTCTGATTGTTAATGCGTTTGATATTGTGATGTGTGGTCTCCCTGTATGTTTCTGGACAGGGTCCACTTTAAATACTGGAGTTTGTTCAGCTGCCGATAAAAGTAAAAGTAATTTACTTTTTCTCAGTTTCATTTGTGAGTGCGCAGCAATTTTACATTTCACATCAGAGCCTGCTAACAGAGTAGGAAAGGAATAGCTATTACAGTTAATGCAGAAATTACTAGCACCACCTATTTGAATAAACTGTTGACTGAAGTTGAAGTTACTCTGAGTTTTGAATATACAAATTAATTTGGAAAAACCCAGGTATCTTGTTCTTTGTTTGAATTATTTCATTTAAAAATGTTTGCAAATATGTAACACATTTCGACCATTAAAAATAGTAACCATGATATCATGATACATAAGCCACTGGAAAAAAATGACACTCGGAAGATTGTATGCAATGTAGTTGTAGCCGTGTTGGTCCCAGGATATTAGAGAGACAAGGTGGGTGAGGTAATATCTTTTATTGGACCAACTTCTGTTGCTGAAAGAGACAAGCTTTTGAGCCACACAGAACTCTTCTTCATTTCTGGAAAAGGTACTTCTGGAGTCAGAGGCGATGCATTGGGGGGAGAGGGAGCATGCGGGGTCATGGCCTCCCCCCCCACGCAACCCCCCACCAGATTTGCTGCTTGGCTTGTACTGAGCATGCTCACACAGGCAGGATGCTCAATAACACCGCTGAAGCCAGCTGCCTCCCCACTATCAGCAGGCACTGTTTGTCTCTGAACACAGGTCCTCTCTGTCCAGAGTCATAGCAAAATGCAAGCTGGAACAGATTGTTTAGCACAACTGTAAGGAACCATTCAAGGTAGCCTGGCCCGTTAACACTTCTGCAAAAGGGTGGGGTTAGTGAGATTGTTGTAATAAGCCATAAATCCAGTGTGTCTGTTCGGTCCATCATTTTTAGTGTCTAGCAATGTTATGAATTTAAGCTCTCAGGCTGATCTTTTGGAAGTGTTATGCAGGTTTTCTTTGAGGATGAGTACTGATAGGTCAGATATAAAATGATTGTTTTGTGAAAAGTGTTCACATACAGGTGTTAAGGCGTTTTTGTCTTTTATTATTTTCCTGTGTGAGTTCATTCAAAAGCATAGTTATTGTCTGGTTTCACCCACATAGTTGTTATTGGGGCATTTAGTGTGCTGGATGAGGTATACCACATCACATGTTGTGATAGGCATGTGTAGGATTCATGGGTCTTGAAAGGGGTGTTGTGGGGGGTGTTGCTCATTGTAGCAGTGGAGATATGTCTGCAGGTTTTGCATCTGTTGTTCTGGCCGCTTTAAGTTAGTGTGTCCTAGTCTGGGGGGAGCTTGCTTCTGATGATGAGCTTGGAGAGGTTTGGGGTTCTTTGAAGGCCAAAAGTGGAGGTTCAGGAATGATTTCTTTCAGCATGGGGTCCCCATCAAGTTTGGGTTGTGATTGATGTTGCTCCGTATGTGTTCCAGTTTGGGGTGGTAGGTGACAACTAGGGGTCTGCAGTCTGCAGGGTTTTTATTTCTGTATTGAAGCAAGTTCTCTCAGGATATGTGGTTGGCCTGTTCCATGATGTGGTCTACTTCTATAGTTGAGTGTCCTTGTTTGGTGAAGGTGGTTTTAAGTGTATTAAGGTGTATATCCCACACTTTCTTCTCAGAGCATATTCTGTAGTAGCTGAGTGCCTGACTGCTTTCTTGGTGTGTTTTGGGGTCGTTACTGGATCTATGAATGTAGGTATGGTGACAAAAACACTCTATCAGCTGTAAAAAAAAAAAAAAAAAAAAAAAAAAAAAAATGAGGAGTCCTTGTGGCAGCTTAGAGACTAACAAATTTATTGGGGCATAAGTTTTTGTGGGCTAAAACCCACTTCATCAGATGCATGGAGTGGAGAATATAAATACACAGCACCTGCCTAATGTATTTTCCACTCCATGCATCTGATGAAGTGGGTTTTAGCCCACGAAAACTTATGCCCAAATACATTTGTTAGTCTCTAAGGTGCCACAAGGACTCCTCGTTGTTTTTGCTGATACAGACTAACACGGCTACCACTCTGAAATCTATCACCTGTGGGTGAACGCTTTTCCCAAAGCAATCACTAGGTATCTGACCTAGCCAGTCCTCATCCTCAAAGAAAACCTGCACAACGCTTTCAAAAAATGAGCCTGGAAGCTTAAATTCATAACTCTGCTAGACACTAAAAACCATGGATTTAACAGAGGCACTATTTTCATTTAACAGAAGCACATGGATTTATGGCTTATTATAACAATCTGTAACCCACTAACCCACCTTTTAGTCCTGTGGCTGCAGAGGTGTTAACGGGCCACACGACTTTGAAAGGTCCCTTACAATTGTGCTAACCACTTATGCTAAACAATCTGTTTCAGCTTGCATTTTGCTGTGAGGTTGGGACTACCTTTCTCAGACCCGAAGAAGAGCTCTGTGTGTCTCAAAAGCTTATCCCTCTCATCAACAGAAGTTGGTCCAATAAAAGATATTACCTCACCCACCTTGTCACTCAGAAAATTGACATTTGTCTTAAAGTTCTTAATGGGTTGTGAGTGACTCCTAATGTAGAGGGGATGTATATAGTTATCAAGCCTGACATTTTTGTGGGCTATATGAAAATATTTATGGCTCTACAGAGCTGTTTTGTTTTGTTTTGTTGGCTGTTCATACTTGCCTGCATTTTTAAAAAAATAAACCTTAAAACCATGTATTTTTGCCTAAGATGCATTCATTTGGAATCCCAGGAAAGGTGCAGGAGCAATGATTGATGGGATACCTTTCAGCAGCCCATTTGAATCTGTGGAAAAAGCTATTTAAATTATTATTAGTTTAAATAATTCCTCTTGATGTTAAACAGATGGAAGATCTGATATGTTTCGTTTTAATCAGTGAGAGAACTCATAGACATAAAATTAATATAAGCAGTAAACAGTTAATTTCAGTTTCTAAACAGGTGGCATGCTTCTGAATAGATTTGGATAAATTCACAGTTTACAAAAGGTGGTTTGTTTTAATAAAAGTGGGTTGCTGTAAATATTGATATTAACATGAGATATGAGTCTTAATATTGTTTATTTCAGTTCCTTATCTGAAAAGCGAAATTGGCATTATTTGGTAATCACTGAATCACTCATTAAGCAATAGGACATGACAAACAGTGCTCTTCTGGGTGGTTATTGAATACCTTGGGTAGTGGTATGATTTGAGATGCAAGGCTGATGGCAGAGTGATTTTTAAACCATCCTCAGCACATATGCTTCATGCAAAGCTTTCACTCTAATAACAATATATATATCACTTTTAAAATGATAAATCAGACCCAACCTTTTACTGGATATTATTGACATGAGTATGACATTAGTGAAAGCTTTCAAAGTAGCAGTCGTGTTAGTCTGTATCCGCAAAAAGAACAGGAGTACTTGTGGCACCTTAGAGACTAACAAATTTATTTCAGCATAAGCTTTCGTGGGCTACAGCTGACTTCTTCAGATGCATAGAGTGGAACACACAGACAGAAGATATTTATACATATAGAGAACATGAAAAGGTGGAAGTACGCATACCAATTGTAAGAGGCCAATCAATTGAGATGAGCTATCAGTAGCAGCAGAAGAAAAAACTTTGAAGTGATAATCGAGATGACCCATAGAAGGTGTGAGAACTTAACATGAGGGGAAAAAAATTCCATTAGTGTAATGATCCAACCATTCCCAGTCTCTGTTTAGACCTAAGTTAATTGTGTCTAATTTGCATATTAATTTGAGTTCAGCAGTCTCTCTTTGGAGTCTGTTTTTGAAGTTTTTTTGTTGCAAAACTGACACCTTCAAGTCTGTCACTGAGTGATTAGAGAGGTTGAAGTGTTCTCCCATTGGTTTTTGAATATTATGATTCCTGATGTCAGATTTGTGTTCATTTATTCTTTTGCGTAGAGACTATCCAGTTTGGCCAATGTACATGGCAGAGGGGCGTTGCTGGCACATAATGGCATATATCACGTTGGTAGATGTGCAGCCCCAGTAGTGTCTAGTTAATGGACTGCTTGTGTGGATTGGTCTAGGCTGAGGTTGATGGTGGGATGGAAATTGTTAAAATCATGGTGGAATTCATTGAGGGCTTCTTTTTCATGGGTCCAGATGATGACGATATCATCAATGTAGCGCAAGTAGAGTAGGGGCGTTAGGGGATGAGAGCTAAGGAAGCGTTGTTCTAAGTCAGCCATAAAGATCTTGGCATACGGTGGGGCCATGCAGGTACCCATAGCAGTGCCGCTGACTTGAAGGTATATATTGTCCCCAAATGTGAAATAGTTGTGGGTGAGGACAAAGTCACAAAGTTCAGTCACCAGGTTTGCCGTGATGGTATCGGGGATGCTATTCCTGATGGCTTGTAGTCCATCTTTGTGTGGAATGTTGGTGTAGAAGGTTTCTACATCCATAGTGGCCAGGATGGTGTTTTCTGGAAGATCACCGATGGATTGTAGTTTCCTCAGGAAGTCAGTAGTGTCTCGAAGATAGCTGGGAGTGCTGGTAGCGTAGGGCCTGAGGAGGGAGTCCACATAGCCAGACAATCCTGCTGTTAAGGTGCCAATGCTTGAGATGACGGGGCGTCAAAGATTTCCAGGTTTATGGATCCACATATCTATTCAAGTGACACCATCATAGGACCTAACCACATCAGCCACACCATCAGGGGCTCATTCACCTGCACATCTACCAACGTGATATATGCCATCATGTGCCAGCAACGCCCCTCTGCCGTGTACATTGGCCAAACTGGACAGTCTCTACGCAAAAGAATAAATGGACACAAATCTGACATCAGGAATCATAACATTCAAAAACCAGTGGGAGAACACTTCAACCTCTCTAATCACTCAGTGACAGACTTGAAGGTGTTAGTTTTGCAACAAAAAAACTTCAAAAACAGACTCCGAAGAGAGACTGCTGAACTCAAATTAATATGCAAATTAGACACAATTAACTTAGGTCTAAACAGAGATTGGGAATGGTTGGGTCATTACACTAATGGAATTTTTTTTCCCCCATGTTAAGTTCTCCTCACACCTTCTATGGGTCATCTCGATTATCACTTCAAAGTTTTTTCTTCTGCTGCTACTGATAGCTCATCTCAATTGATTGGCCTCTTACAATTGGTATGCGTACTTATATCTTTTCATGTTCTCTGTATGTATAAATATCTTCTGTCTGTGTGTTCCACTTTATGCATCTGAAGTGAGCTGTAGCCCACGAAAGCTTATGCTGAAATAAATTTGTTAGTCTCTAAGGTGCCACAAGTACTCCTGTTCTTTTTATTAGTGAAAGCCAATCAGTTAGCTCCCTTCGTATTCAGATCAAAAGTTTGGGCTGTTTCGCAGTCTACCACAAATATCCCTTCAAATGTAACACTTTGAAAATGAGATGTGGGAAGATACTGCATTGTCTCTTTGCTTATTAAATTGTGGTTAAAATAATGACTTAAGTATTCTCAGTATCTTCTAAAGCTTTGAATGATCATAATCAATAATATTTGTTGGGTAGGGAGGGGAACCCAAGCTGTCTTTACCAGTTATTATTTTAAAAAAATGTTATGTAATTTGCTCATTTCCAATATTATAGGTTGAGCCAGTAACTACACCTGCAGTTAAGATTGCCTCACACTTTGTTTTAAGCCCATTTTCAGTTGCTTGTAACTTTGCCATACTTTAACCATTCATACTGAAACGTACCATGCTTGATCTCTCTGCTTCAGTCTCAGAAAAGTGAAAATGGTTCAAGGCTAGTGAAAAATGGATAATTTTGGCAATGTGTTTTGTTTTTGTTTTTTAATCCAACAATTTCTTTTAAGCGCTCTAGTGCTTCCATGTTTTGGGACAAGAAGTTGAAATTCGGCAGGGAGATAGTTCTGGGATCACAGAAGTGCCTTTTGCTTTCCCTGTGAAAATCTCTGTAGAATTGGACAAGTTATAAGCCTCTGAAAATCACCCTCTGCACATATTCTTATAGCTTGTGAAAGGGATGCTGCTAAAATCTCCACTGAACATGCCCTAGCCCCAAAGAGTTCCCTGCATGTCCATGCCACTGAGCATGTTCTCTGTTCCTAGTGGGTAGGTAGAGCTATAATTCTGGATGGGGACATGTTGCAGTAGCTGCAGACATTGCCTACTTTGGCCCAAGAGAAGGTTGAACTGGATTGAGAGACCACCATAAATTCCAGTCTCAACTCTTCCACTGACTGGTGTTAATTCTCTGCACTTCACAGCCCTTATTGAACAAGGTCTCATACCCCTACTGTAGGAAGCAACCAAATATCTTTCAACATTTACCCACAGTCTCTAATATGGGAAATCTCATCAATTTAGCCCCATAACCAGAATTCTGGAATTTCCTAACTTTGAGTCCTTGACTTCGCAACCATAATGTTCCTTTAATGCATTTTATTTAATCTGTTATATAGTTGTGGCATTGGCGTGCATGATGATTTACAGGCACATAAAACAATGGGCCAGATTCATCTCTAGTGTATGTTCTTTGCTAGTGAAGTTACACATGGGATTAATTCAAACCAATGATTTTGCCTCAAGGATCTTAAAATCTCGTTGGGACTGATTACAACGAAAATGATAATCCCAGGGTGGGTTGGAGAGGCGCAGGATGATGAATGATAGAACAGCAGGGAACAGAGGGAAGGGAGTATGATGATCACGATGGCCTTAAAGTCTATGAGATTGAGTACTGCTTCTGAGGAGCCAGAATATCTGAATGAACAACTGAATAGAAGTTGTTCTTTCTAGTAGCCATGTTAATACCAAAAGTACAGTTGTGAATACATTGTCTACTGCACTGTGCTGTATGACCATCTTATTACAAGTTATCCATACAGCCAACTGAAATAACTGCAGGTGCATTTCACAGTTAAACAAGTTGACAAAAGAGGTGTTTTCCTATTTTATTAGCAGGCCAGTTCTGCTAATAATTGCACTAGTGAAAAATTCAGTAGATGGCATACTCCTATTCAGTGTGCAAACCCTTAATGCTCTCGCTCTAATCTGAAAATCTAGTCATATTATGCAGCTACATAAAGGGCCTGCTCCATCAATCTTCATTCAGGCAAGTAGTTCCACTTAAATCAAGGAGACTACTCATGTGAATAAGGATTACAGGATCAGGCCCTTTATGTAGCTGCAGCACCTATAGTGTGTAGGATTATTGTGAATAACCAAGGAACTGCAGTTCTTCCAGGCATCATAACTCAGACTCAGGATCCTTATCCTTACAATGCCCTAGGATTATGGTATCCCTGATCATAGTTCAGCCCTGCAAAGAAGCATTTATATGGCCCCAATCGTGTGTCTTGTACATCTCTGTACACTTTTGAGGAAAAACAGATTTACTGTTTAAAGATATAATCCAAAGTGTTCTTAGGGGAGAAAGGAGACTCAGAACATTGAATATAATAGGACAATCAGAAAATTGTCAACTTGAAAAATGGTAGGGTCATGATTTTGCATCACAGTACAATTTATCCTATTTGTTTACTCAGATATATTGTATATTATATTCCAGTCTCATGAAGTAATGTGGCTCAGATGTAATTATTCATGTGTCCCAGAAGACCGTTAGCAGGTTTGGATAATATAATTATATGAATTTTCAATGCACAAGATATTGGGGGGCATGAACTTGTTACAGATAACAGGAAGGTTTGGTAACTGAAGCCTGCATGATTGATGATCAGCCCTGTTTTGAGAAAGCCATGATGTGTGTGGGGGATAGGGGTGAAAGAGAGTTGGACGTGTAATTCAAGCAAGAATGATGTCATTCTAAGTGGAGTATTCAGTAGCTATACAGTAATTTTATTTCCTTCACATTAACTAATGAAATTAATTCCTCTGTGGTTGCTTAGCAGCCAGGAAAAACCTTTTTTGAAGAGATTGCCAGTATGTTCAGATAGATTTGCTGACACCTCATGGAAAATATTATTGTCGCATTACTGTATGCGGTGTATAATACATATTATGTAGCTTCAGTCTTTTCCTTCCAAAAGCTAGCATGACAAGATCGGAATCTTCCCCACTACCACCACCACCAGAGTTTGATGTCTTATACTTATCAAAAGAAGAGGAAAAACCTGCATTTGAATCTTCCTCTTTCTTGTTCAGCATCATTATTTATTTAAGTGCTGATGCTGAACAAAACAACAAGACTTCTTTCCACTATGCAAAAACAGTTGCCTATTGCATCTCCAGCTGAAGTCTGAACTGCACCTTAACAACCAACTCATAGTTGTTTTGTAAACAATAGGAGGTATAGTTAGAACCAGGGGAACGCTTTTTGATTAGTAGTAGCTGTCGGATGAAAGGAAAAAATGCTTGAAAATTCTGTTTCTGGATTACTGATCTATATGTTACTGGATTTCCACTTCTTAACTGTATAAGAAAACATACACAGTGCTAGGTCCTCAGCCTTGCTGTCAGTGCAAATGTGGACAGAAAGCTGGAATAAGCAGCCTAGTGGAGATTTCCCTTAATCCAAAAACCCATTTCAGCCTCTTTACTTTCTACATAACACTTTGCCTTGCCACCTTCGTGGAGACTAATTTTCAAAGCGAACTGGCAGTTTTTCTATCTTCAAAAACTCAATTATTCTCCTCATCTGAAAAGAGAGAAATCCAGATCAAAACCAGAATTTGACTCCTTACATACTAAATATATATGTCAAATTTTTCCACTGCTTTTGTATTTAGCCCTTAGAACAGACACTGCCAATTCTTTGATTAGGTTATTTCCAGAAGCCTGAAGGTTGGTGATCCTCATAAATTTTCATCCTGGTTTCTTTCCAAAGGGGAAACGGATCTTATGTCCTTGCTCCCCCGTGTCACAGGCCAGGATGGGTAGTAGCTGGATGTTTTGTTTTGTTTTTCATCTCATATTTCTCTCTGTGAGGAGGGAAATGGGAGGAAAGTAAGGTTTGAACTTCATGGACAAATCATCATTGGGTTTTGGTGGGGTAGCCATCACTTCTCGGCTCTCTATGAGCTGAGGGGTGAAAACATTATCTACTATCTGTAGTGCCTTTGTTTTCAATTTTTATTTTATTTAATATTTCCCAGGAATTTATCAGTGTTTATTACCACCACAACAAAAACAGGTGAAAATCAGTGCAAAAAACTATTAATACTATTTTTGAGTAACTATTGGGGTTTATTTTGGTGGCCAGAAAGACACGGGGGAAAGTGTTCAGTAGATTAATGCTTTGAATTCTGTTCATGAGCGTGGTTTGCTGCAGAACTAAAACAAAACTTGAAACACAATGCTACCTCTGAGCTTAAGAAAACAATATATCTCTAATTCCCAAATAAAAATCATTTGAATCAACAATTTACAGTTGTAGATTTAGGACTATTAGCCTATAAATATTTACATTTAATAATTGGACCATACCATTTGCAGCGCATACACTCGACTTCATCCTTTTCTCCTGTTTTTGTTTTTTAAAAACTTTTGAATACTTCCTTGTGTTCTGATACAGATTTTCGTTTTCTTCCCATTTTAGTGTATCAAATCTTTAAACCATTATCTGCTAACAGCTTGAAATGTGTACGTGGTGGGTGTGAGAATCATCAGTATGTTCAGAATTGCACACGCTTCAGAACTTGTGTGCGCGCCTGTTTGTTTATTGTATGTATCTTCTAGACTAATATATAGTCTTACTTCAACAGGCAACTTTGCATATACACCCAGACTAATGTATTATCATAATACATGTATCTCATGCAATGTATTGTATTTTCCTAATAAAATAAGTTATTTTTATATATTTGAATCATACAAAAGTAGGGTGAAAATCAGAAAAAAAACGAGTAATACTTTTTGTAAAACCTGGGAAATTTTTGGTAAAAATCAGTTTAAACGGAAAATGAAGGGGCTTAGCTATCTGGTAGTAATACCTATCTCATAGAACTGGAAGGGACCCTGAAAGGTCATCGAGTCCAGCCCCCTGCCTTCACTAGCAGGACCAAGTACTGATTTTGCCCCAGATCCCTAAGTGGCCCCCTCAAGGATTGAACTCACAACATTGGATTTAGCAGGCCCATGCTCAAACCACTTAGCTATCCCTCCACCTATCATTGTGCTAAAGCAACACAGGTAACAGAATGCAGATCAAAGCTAGGGTTACCATATCTAATAAATAAAAAAAGAGGACCCTCCACGGGCCCTGGCCCCGCCCATTTCCCTACCCCTAGCCCTGCCCCAACTCCGCCCCTTCCCCGTCCTAACTCCGCCCCCTCCTCCCTCCCACTCCCAGCCAGGGGGAAAGGGCTGCCCCAGCGCTACCGGCTTCAGGGTTTGCCAGGCAGCCCCCAGACCCTGCGCCCCCAGCTGGCGCTTCCCCAGCGCAGCTGGAGCCCGGGAGAGGAAGCGCCCAGCCGATGGCGCAGGATCTGGAGGCTGCCCGGCAAACCGTGAAGCCGGTAGCGCTCAGGCTTTGGGCAGCCCCCGTGCCTCCGGACCGGGCACCCCCAGCCGGACACTTCCCCTCCCGGGCTCCGGCGGTGCAGGGTCCGGAGGCACGGGGGCTGCCCGAAGCCGGTAGCTCTCGGACAGCCCGGCTCTTAAACAGAGCTGAAGAGGGCAGAGCCTCCAGCCGCGGCGGCTCTGCTCCTCCCCGACTCTTCGGCTCTGTTTAAGAGCCGGGCTGCCCGAGTGCTACCTGCTTCGGGCAGCCCCCACGCCTCCGGACCCTGCGCCCCCAGCCGGGCACTTCCCCTCCCGGGCTCCGGCGGCGCAGGGTCTGGAGGCAAGGGGGTTCCCCGAAGCCGGTAGCGCTCGGGCAGCCCGGCTCTTAAACAGAGCCGAAGAGGAGCAGAGCCTCCAGCCGTGGCAGCTCTGCTCCTCCCCGACTCTTCGGCTCTGTTTAAGAGCCGGGCTGCCCGAGCGCTACCGGCTTCGGGCAGCCCCCGTGCCTCCGGACCCTGCGCCGCCCGGGAGGGGAAGTACCCGGCTGGGGGCGCAGGGTCTGGAGGCACGGGGGCTGCCCGAAGCCGGTAGCGCTCGGGCAGCCCGGCTCTTAAACAGAGCCGAAGAGTCGGGGAGGAGCAGAGCCACCATTTTCCCGGACATGTTCGGCCTTTTGGCAATTCCCCCCGGACGGGGGTTTGACTGTCGAAAAGCCGGACATGTCCGGGAAAAAGAGGACGTATGGTAACCCTAATCAAAGCTCCTGCTCTGCACTGGCCCTGTGGCTGCTGTCAGGAATCAACATGCTGACCAAATGTCTAGTTGCCTAACATCTGAGTCCAGGCCCTAAAGATAGGGGCAAGTAGTTACCTTACTTTCAGTTATGCTATTCCTGGAGTAATTACTATTCAATATGGGTAATAGTGGAACAATCCAATGCTAAGTAATTACCATTTGTAATTACCTGTTGTACCAATTGCCATGGAAGGGTTAATTATCAGAAAGTATTTTGGCTGTAATCCATTTCCTGCATTAAAAGTAGCAGATGGTTTCTGCCCAGTTTTGAAAAAAAAAAATCTTTGAAGGAAAGCAGGAGCTTTATGAGGAAACCATATCTATCCACATGAATGGTCTTACGTGATGTACCAATGAAAATTACAAAAATATTTATCTGTGTTTACTACCAGAAAAAATTGATTTACTTACTGCCTAGTCTCAAATCATATACAGTTTTGCTACTTTTTATTTTCTGTTGTGTTTTGCCTTTTTATTTTCTGTTGTGTTTTGCCATGTTATCTTTTCTTTATCCGCGGAACCCCATTTCTTCAGTTTTAACTTGAATAGCTACTTGGATAAGGCCACTGTAAATATACTTTACAGAACATTAACAAGATTTTTCAGATCATTTTTAGGAGTTTGCCTGAAGTTACAAATGTGAAGTGTCTAGTAAATCTGGAAAAGGAGACCACACTTTACCTAAGTTTTAAATATTAGTATAATAGCCATAAAATGGAGTAAAAATGTATAATAATTGTAAAGTAATACACATAGTTATTACAATACTATCAAAGTATTAGACAATAGTATGTTTCAGATGATAGAACACTAGCCTCTTGTCAAGAAGGTTGACTCTCACACCAAGACTTAGTATCAGCATTTGATAAAAACCCTCTTTTCAGTGCTAGGTAAGATGGGCAGAGCTGCTGCAGATGTTACTCTCTGTATGAGGCTTGAAACCAGACTCCCTTTTGGGGAGAACAAGGGATAAACTCTAATGCATTCACTAACTTTTCTCTTTCTTAATAAAACAATCACTGATACCCAAGGGCCCAAGTAACCTGCTACTGCTCAAGTAATAGCTGCCTCATTTTACTACAGATTCACTGCACAACCAGTGAACTTGTTGAATTGTAAAATGGCTTGAGATACAGTTAATATAAAAGATGTGCAAAACAAGGCCAAATTCTGGTTATAACTAAAGGTGGTGATTTTAATATAAAAGAATAGCAGCACAATTTGTAATTCCAATTTATAAATATTGATTTTTTTCCTCTAACAGTAACACCTTCATATTGGTGTGAGAATATACCATATAGTACATTTTTCCTGCCTAAAAACATTTGATGTTTTCTATCCATTAATAAACAGTTACATGTGATCAGCTTTTTAAAAATTGAGATGCGGCATGATGAAAGGAAGGATGGTCAAGTCGCCAAAGTACTGGCCTGGGCTGGAAGATTCACTTCCCCCCTCTTCCACAAGCTTCCTGTGTGATCCCGGACAAGGTACATAATGTGTCTCTGCCTCAGTTTCCCATTTGTAAAATGGGGATAAGCACTTCCCCACCTCACAGGGATGGTGTGACAATAAGTATACTGAAGATTGAGAGGCATTCAGACACTGTGGTGACAGAGGCCATGTAAGTACCTAAAATAGCTAGATAAAGAGAAACAGAAATAGAATAGATTTGATTTGACATTTTTCAGCATACAGTTTAAATCTGTTTAATGCTTTCATTTATCAATGTGAAATAACTCAGCAAGTTCTGAGGTAGACTGTTATTTTCATATCTCTCCCTTACACAGACTAAATCCATCTGCATGCAGAAGACAGAAATGGATTGCCTAGGATCAGACAGGAAAGGTTCAACAGTTGTGCAGATGCCAACTTTGATGCTCTAATAAAAGCCCCTTAAAATTCCTATGCTCTTGATGCAATATTTTTGCTCTTGAGAGATAAGACTAGGGGGCAAAAATACACAATCAATTTTTGACTTGCTAATGCCAAGAGGAAGAAAATCAATTTAAATCCAATACAGATTAAAATACTGGTGGTGAAGATTATAAACTTAACTAGCCACTGTGGAAGTTGGGAAAAGAGCAGACAGTTTAGTCTTCCAGGAAGAGCAAGAGTCAGGCTAACTCGAACAGCTAATAACACGAGACTTCCGAGCAGGGCCTGGACGAGTGGAAAATAACTGTAAGAGATGCTGTTTTTCGACCTTGTGTTAGATAAGAATAGAATGCAGACTGTAGCAGAAATTGCTGAGAAAAGTAAGATATCAGAAAGGAATATGTATAAACAAAATGCAGTTGTTGATCATTACTGTATGTTACAAAAGGTATAAATGCTTGCCTTAATTGTTTATCTAACGGAGACCTGCCTCGGGAGGGGAACCCCTGCCTGTGAGTACTCTCCCCTTGCAAGTGTTAAAGAAAATAAAGCTGCCTCTGGCATGTTGCAACCAACCTCAGAGTGAGAACTCGTTTTTCTCCCACCCTACTTTATAACTTTGGCCTCTGTCAAAGGGGTTCCACAGAAATAGTCAGTATGGGGGAAAGATTTTTTCCTATCCCAGTATCTTGAAGTGCTCTTAATGAGATTTACAATGGTGACACAACTTAACTGCATGATTACTGAGAAGCAGCATGTTATTTTGTGGCAGTAATGCAATGACTACATAGTAACTGTTGAAACAGTGTTAACTATACATTAACTTGAATTGATGGGCAGACCTCAAGGTTTAGATCGGATAAAAGTCCAAAATTGTAGGGTTTTCCTCCTCCTTTCAGCTTGAGTAGGACTCGTCCAAAAAAAAAATTTTTTTTTCAGTCTTCTGGCACCATCTATCTTCAAAGCTGCATTGTGGGGTCAAGATAAGAGTTTTTCTTGAAACCTCGAAACAAATATTTCATCATCTTGCATGAGTCTGGGGCATATGTAGTCCAAGACGAACATGCAGGGGCTAGGATTAGGCAGGATCCTGAAATCATCTTTAAATATGGGGGGGAGGGAGAAAGAGAAATGGGAGGGGCAGGGTGTGAGACCTAAATGGGGAGGTGACTTGTGTTGAGGGAGAAAGCCAAGGCTTGGTCTGGTTGAGTTGTGGAAGAGAGTGCACCAACCCCAAACTTTAAAGGTTTGCTTTGAAGAGAGGGATGAGACTCACCATCCCTAGTAAATTCTCTCTCTTTCCCCTGGTAACTGTGCAGTAACTTGATCTTTCCACTGTAGGGGAAATCAGAACATGAATTGGGTGATACTGTCTTGTTTTAGCCTCAGTCGTCTATGTTCAACAACGAGACATGATGAATAAGGAAGCTTATGAACAAGAGAATATGTTAAAAAAATTGTTCAAGTATCATTCATTCTTGTGGAAAGCATTATTTCCATATTGCTGCCAAAGTCAGATAAAGGTGGATGCATTCGTTACACTAGCTTCTGAACATTTTCCTCTTGTGCATCTAACTTTTAAGACCATTTATACTTTTTCTCTCTCTCTCTCTCTCTCTCTCTCTCACTCACACACACACACACACACACACACACACACACACACACACACACACACACACACACACACACACATATTTGTGTAGGTAGATTCTGAATATTATGGTAATATTCAGTATTATATCAGTTTTAGCCTGTTTACTTTATCCTCTCCCACTCTTTAGTTTGTGCACCTTCTGATAATATATTAGTTGTTTCTCTTTTTGTGCACATGAGGCCTTAACCAGTGAGGTGATGGGTGCCCTCAGGATGATTTATGGGTATTTGGGGTACCATTCATGATTGGTCCCCTAGTGATGTGTGTTTATGAATTCCATTTTCAAGTAAATTACACCAGACTTGCTAACAGAATCCATTCAGTGGCCCTTTAGTTACTTGGTAGAGTAATTGTACTAGGTTTTGCAGCAGTCAGAAGAAATTGTATAATTGATACAACTGAAAATCTGGAGCTCTGTACAGAGTACATCAGCAAATGAATCCGTGTCCACACTGAAAACCCTGCCCAGATTATCCTCCAAAACAAAGACGCTGCTATCTTGTCTTCTAGCATCCACTTAGTCCCTGCCATCTCTTCCCCAGCAAATCTTGTTCGAAAAGACAAGCATTGAAATAAGAAGAACAGGAGTACTTGTGGCACCTTAGAGACTAACAAATTTATTTGTTAGTCTCTAAGGTGCCACAAGTACTCCTGTTCTTCTTTTTGCGGATACAGACTAACACGGCTGTTACTCTGAAACTAAGCATTGAAATGTGATCTAAAGAACAACAAATTCTTGTTTTTTCAAACTAATAAGAGAAACTTGAACGTGTAACTTGGAGGACCCTTCTCTGGAAATATCCTGTCTCTGATCCCTCCTATTTAAGTTGGGGGACTGTTAATTTAAGTGCCTCCCTGTTAATTTAAGTGCCTCCATTGAATTCAACTTCCGTGGTATCATATGGGGAAAGCGGTGGAATCCAGATGGAGGATTCATGGAGGAGTCTAGGATCTAAGTCATTTAAAGATGTATAGGTTTCATAGAGTTGAAAACCTGAAGGGGCCATAGATTATCTAGTCTGACCTCCTACATATCAGAGGCTGTTAAATACCACCCAAATAGCCCAACATTAAAACTTAATACCTTAAGCTGCATCTAAAATAAAATCTGAAGCTAGTCCTGGTCATGTAGTACCGGCATAATATTATCCTAGTCATAGCAAAACTGCTTAACAAGTAGGCAACTTCATGTTGCACCATCTGAAGTTTGAGTGGCTGAAAGGCCCAGCTCTCAGTAGGGTGTTTTTCAGGTATCTAATTTGTAGATGGCAAAGGCTTAGGTCATAATGGGCTACGGAAAGGGAAAGTATACAAAGGAAAAGGTCACAGCATTCTGGAAAAATAAATATGTTCTTGGGCTTGGATACTATCTTGGCATCCAGAAGCAGCTGACGATCCACAGGATTGAGAAACTAAAGTAGAGCAAAGTCCCTTGATTTGGGAGCTGATGTCATCTCAGTTCATTTTGTCCTAATTTATCAGCATCACCTTAATCTTTATTTGTTTTAAATCCCAGCCAGCTCACTCTCCTCTCAACCCCAATCCAGGAAAGGCACTGGGCAAACCAGTCTGCTGCATCAGCCAGGTCTGACAAAGTAGGGTTTGCCTACACTGCAATAAAAGGCCCACGGCATGACTGCAGCTGGCCTGGGTCAGCTGATTCGGGCTTGCAGGACTATGAAATTTCAGTGCAGGTGTTTAGGCTTCGGCTGGAGCCTAGGCCCTGAGTCCCCACGAGGGGGGTGGGTCTGAGAACCCGGGCTCCAGCCTGAGCTTGAACATGTACCCTGCTATTTTTAGCTCCTCAGCTCAAGTCCTGTGGGCCTATGAGCCTTGGTGCCACAGGGTTTTTATTGCCGGTTAGACATACTCAAGTCCCAACTGTGTATTGTTTGCTCCTGTGCTCAGTGCTGCAACTGAGGGGTTTGGGTGGTAAAGGTGGCTCTGAGACACTTGAGAGGTTCCATTTTCTGGGGCAGCTGATGTGCCCAGCCCCCACCCACCCAGTGTCAGAGTCGTCACCCACAATTCTAAGTTACACTCTTTCTTGTCACCGCATATAGGCAGCAGGAAGCAGAGAATCACTGGAGAGCAATGTGCTCCAGCTGTTCCCTCTCTTCTCCACCAAAACTAATCCCTTGCTCACACCTTATGCTCACAACAGTGCTGGGGGGGGGGGTTAAAAAAACAGTAGGCCAGCTGCTGAGGCACCCCCTGCACTCAGGAGCAGCAGCTTTCCACCCTTTGTATGACATAAAGAGGCATGCAGGTGGCAGAATACAATAGAGAATCGGGCCCTTATAGCTCAGTGTCATTCTCCTATTGGCTAGAGACCCCATGGCCCATACTATCTCCTCTGATGTCCTTTCATACTCATTGAACAGAAAGGATGACACATGAGAATTTAGTGCACCATATAAAATAGCCCTTTGGGCATATGAGTAATCACCCAAACCTACCCTCTGTGTCCTCTCTCAGCCAAAAGAACAGAACTACTGTAGTGAGTCTGATGATTCTTGCCAGGGTTCACAGATGTGTCAACAGAGCTCCTGAAGCTTATTTTGTACTGACGCATTGCTAGCATTTATACAGTAGAGTGCTTTTGTTTAATTACTTGCCACTTCTGTGGCAGTTTATTAATCTGCCAGTTTAATCCTTCGTTATATTTTGTGACAAGGGGATTATGTATATGATGTTTTGATGTGTTTAAGAATTAGTTGTCGCTGAAGACTGCTATTTGAAATACATTTAAAGTAGGAGCAGTACTGAGATATTATGCTTTGATATAAGTACACAAGGCATAAAAGCATCTTTCTTTGTTCTCAATAAATGTGAAGGCTGCAAGATTGAATATTTATAGAGAACTTTGCAGGGAAATTATTGCTAAATTAGCTTGAATGATAACTTTGCAGTAGAAAAAAGCCGCATTAGAGTTGACAGTTTTTAGACAGGAGTTTTAGAGTACTTTGTCTCCCTTCATTTTTTCAAGTAGCGAATATAGCTTTACAACTAACAACAAATAAACTAGTATCTGAGTGCGGGAATAGTCAAAATAGACTAGTCTACTGAGGGAACATATTACTGTGAGACAAAGATGATACTGATACTAATTCTTCAAGGCAGGTTCAGTGAGCCAGTCCTTGTGTTATTCTGATAATACCAACATGTTGTGCCTGAAAAAGTTAAGGCTGCTTGTATACTAAAAGTGATTTTCAGAAGATAACTTTAATTTACCCTGGCTATGTAGTATGGCTCCACTAATAGGCTGCTGGGGAGAGATTGGCTTCAATAATAAGTAGTTTCATCTTGAACTGCAGTCTTAAGTATTTGTGAATACACTTTTTCTTGCTTCTACATAAGGTGAAAAATGTGTGCCTTTATGTGAGATTTTAAGGGGGATCTGCATAATAGCGACACTGGATGGCTTACTGTTCACCTCTGCGCTGCATTGTGCCTGTGATTTACCCAGCCCTGGCTCCCAATTTAAAGCCTGAAGTTTTGTGGCAAGGTTACAGAATGAGAAAAGCTCATTCCCATTTTCATCCTTGCAGTCCTCCAGCTTTTCAATAATTGGCGATGTCTTACTGGTGAAGTTTTTTAAGCCTTTTCATTTCTCAAATTCATTCTGCTGGTGACTATTGCATAGTGCTCCTGACTTGCTTAACTTTATCTATTGAAGGAATAGCTAGCACTAAGGAAGCTTTAAATGATCAGTTTAATAAACATGCCTATAAGGTTTTACCTACAGAATTATTACCAAAAATCTCTGGGCTTGCTTGGCTGTGGGGATATGTTTCTAAGCCTTTCTTTAGGTCTCAGTTAAATCTTGATTGGACTTCTATGTGAAACAAAATATTTAAGTAATAACTGGAGATTAAATAGCTTCATATAATATTTCTAGTACAATGATGTGAAAGCTGACAGAGCTTCACTTAATGAAGGAGAAAATAGCAGATATTCCCTTCTGGGGCTTTAGTATCTTAATTGCAATTGAAAGATACATAAAGTATTTATAAATGTGAGGTTGGGTATTTTGTAGATTAGGTATAGATTTTAGTTAACATAAAATGCATAAAAACTCATTTTAATGTTCAGTTCCGATGTCTTGACTTTGTATCTCAAACAATAGAATGTGAGTATCAGACTTTACATACTGTATGTCTCATTAAAAGAAAAGGAAGGTCTGTAATCAGTAGAGCAAGGTAGACAATGTAGAAAGTAGAATACTACTCTTGAAATTAGCATGGAAAAATAAATCCACCTGGTTCCCAGATTGGGGCAAAATGACCTGTTTTAAAACATATCTGCTAACATGTTCATTAATACATTTATCACATAGGGTTGATAAAGACAGTAATGTTTAAAAATGTGCTAGCTTGTCAACTCTAGGGAAGTTTGAATGCAGCGATATCACCTGCCAAGTACTGCTTTGTCTGAAGTAAAGATGCCACTGATCCATTGGAGGTATAAGGAGGAGTTCCTATCACCCGGTCATGTGCAGCTGTTCTCAGCAGGATGTGGAGAGAGTTTTATATAGAGTGACCTGGTTGCAAGGTCATATGTCTAGGAACAAAGAATGTGTGGTGGACTTACAAATGGGGTACTGTATCATGGAATGCAGTAGCATTAAAAAGGACTTATGAAACATGGTAGAAAACTAAAAGGAACACGAGCTCCCAGTGAAGTGCTGTAATTGAGAGGCAAAAAAAAAAAAAAGAGGATTAGATGTATAAACAAAGGAATAGCAAGTAGAAGTAAGAATGTGGGCTTACCTCTAAACTTTGCATTAGTGAGACCATTACTGGAATACTGTGTCCAGTTCTGGTATCCACACTTCAAACAGGATGTTAAAAAATTGGAGAGGGTTAAGAAAAGAACTACAAGAATGATTTGAGGTCTCGGAAACGTGCCTTACAGTGAGAGACTAACATAACTAATTGGTTTATCTAAGAGAAGGTGAAGAGGTGACTTGAAGATGGTCTACAAGTATGTATGTGGGGAAGAGATGTCTGATAATAGATGGCTCTTGAATCTTGTGCAAAAAGGCAGACTGAGATTCCATGGTTGGAAGCTGAAGTTAGACAAATTCAGACTAGAAATAAGACACAATTTTTTAACAGTGAGGGTAATTAATCTGTGGAACAAATCTAAGAACATCGTGGAGTCTTCATTATGTGAAATCTTTTAAATCTGGATGTTTTTTCTAAAAAATATTCTTGCTCAGACAGAAGCTATGGGATCTACTCAGAAAAGCTTAAATGGGAGAGGTCCTTCGCGAGAGGTCACACTGGATCATCATAATAGTCCCTTCTGGCCTTGAACTTCTGGCCTTAGGATCTTCCAGATCCTAATCAGTCAGTGCTTCTTGCAGTTACCAGGTGGTGAAATAAGGCTCCACCATTTCCAGGGTGAAGAAATGCCAGGCATAAACTCTTGTTACCGTGAAACACCACTTACATGGAAGTCTTTGTTTTCATCTACATTAATTAGTGGAAACAAGCAGATTAACCTAAAAAGTCATGAAGAACCTTAGAAGATAAAGGAAGGCACAATAAATAAATATGCATACATATGACAGCAGGGCCATCATTCTGTGGGGTTAGGAAGAAATAGAAAAAAATAGAAGTAGAAAAAAGCTACTTTACTTTAAGAGGGCTTGACAGAATTCACATCCAATTGAAACCGAGCCTTAGGTACAAGTATTCAGCTCATTTATGAGCTGCAGGCCACGTGGTCAAAAGTAATTGGAAAGCCAATGAACCTCCCTTCCTGTACCAGCGATTTGAAGAATCCTCACTCAGACATCAAAGGCTGGGAACAGAGGGAAAGCGGTTGGATTTTTCCTTGACAAGTCAGATTAATCAGACTCCTGCCTTCAAGTGAATTTGCAGGGGTTGGCTGGCTTCCTCTCCGGCCCCCCAAACTTGAACAGTACTTTAGTTCATGAATTCCTTTGTGAATCGAAACTCACAGGGCTTGTACACCCTCTGTTTTCCATTGTTTTAAACTGCAGTGAATTGACACACTGTTAATTTTAGTGACAGGATAGATACCAACTGTGCTCATTGTTATCTATGCCATTGCAATGTGGACACTTTAAACACTGTCAGAAATGCAAACACCTGTGTGCTTTCAGAGTTATTTTAAAATCTTTTGAGAGCTTTGTTTGGACAGATGCCTGATTTTATTACCTTTCTAAAAAACAAGCAGAGCTGGTTAGTGGTCGGTCCAAGTTTTTCATGTCAGCTTCCTGAGCAGCTGCTCGACATTCTCTTAATATGATCTAGGAGTTTCTGTTGCTTGTGGATAGAAATTGAATGTAAACACTTTTTATTCAGAAAACCTCAAACATAAGTGAATAGACTGTGGACATAACGGATACAGTTTTCCTTTCTCTCCACTTCACAGCTACACACAGGAATCAATACTGCAGAATCAGAACCAGTCTAATGTAAAATGACAGACCTAATGAAAATGTAGAATGCTCATTCAGTAACTTGTCTATTTTATACATCATCTCTGTTCTGAATGGGAATAATAATCTATGGTAAATTGTAATGTAACTAAATGGGGAGAAATCTCTTGAAGCTGCAAGTGAAAGGAGTGAAAAACTGTTTGCAATACCATACAATATTATTTGTAGTATTATTCTTGCAACTGGATTCTTGTAAAGAGTGATATTAATGTACATTTATTGTGTTAAATATTAGGAGGATAAAAACGTAAGAGATTTGGTTTAAGGAAAAAAAATAGTGTACTCATTTTTGGAGGTGGATTAATTGGTTTCTTTGCACATTTTAGCGACCATTTTTCTAAGAATACCAAAGATATACTTTATGTATATTTTATGGGGGACTACTGAGATACTGATTGTGTTAGCTAGAGCTAAACACATTGCAGGGATTTTTGTAAAATTTGCAACACCCTGTTGTCAATGCACTCCAGTTCTAACAGGTTCACTCCAGTTTTTACTAACACTGAGCCTCTGTGGACTTGACTGATGATTGTGTGGTGGGAGTGGGGGTGGGAGGGACATAGATTAGTGGGGATTGATATGAAGCCATCAGATACATGGCATTTATGATCTGAGACAGAAACAAACTTTTCAGAGGTGAAATGCTAATAGTATCATACTATTATGCCCCAAGTTCTTAACACGACTGCATTCCTTTTTTTCTGGTATCTTCCTCATCTCTCTCAAATCTGCTGTTGACCACACTCTTCTTAATAACCTACCTCACCTGAAGTCTGACACATTACTGTCTTGTCACTGAAACTTCCTTTCACAGAAAAGTAATATTCTCTCATCTTTCTAATCCTTCCACATAAAACTAATTTTGATAAATTGCAACTTGAGTTTCTCTCTGGCGGGGTGTGCGCAGGAATTTAAATTTGACTGCTTTTGGAGGGGCACGTTCTGTGCCCCTGCTGCGGCACCGGGGCCCCCGCTGCGGCCCTGGGGCAAGAGAACCTTTGTCCCCGTGTTGCGGCCCCGGGGTTGGAGGAGTTCTGTGCCCCCTCCAATTATTGGGGGAGGGGCATGTGTCCCTGGTTGCTCCCTCTTGTGCACGCCCCTGCTCTCTGGCCATAGCATAGAAACAAACAACTCTATAGCACATTGTAATTGTAGTTAAAAATCTTGTTTCTTCCAGCTACTCATGGCTTCTCATTGTCTTGCACAATGCCTAGACTAGGATTTTTGGTCCTGTTTTAATTAACTAGAGTTATAACATTTTAAAATGTTAATGTCCTAGAACAAACAAACAAACTCTGTGGGGGTGCCTAGATTATAAAAGGTGTTGGCTTGAGTTCACTGACAGTCAACTAACTTGAGTTATAAGAGGACCCTATATTCTAGTCCCTTCGATACTGTGCAGCAGTCCATCCTCCTAAAGTACCCCCAGAGCTATGCGCTAATGTTTGTTTCCCTCCTGTCATGGTTATCATTTATATTGATCACACTGCTTCCTCCTTGGTATTTGTTCCATCTTTGTATTAAGATGCCTCCTGTGTGGAAATCACAAAATTTAAATCTCAGCCACTATGCTTTTTCTAACTTGCTTCTCTCCTTCTTAGTCTTATTGAATGTACAGTTCAGATACCGTGTAATCTTATGGTGCCTTTGTTCACCTTTCTCTGGGTGAGTGAAAGCTATGGCTCTGTCCTCAACTTTTTCAGCTAAATATTTAGAGACATCTCCTCCTCTTCTCTCCCATGTTTGTAAATCAACTTATCACAACTTTCAGCTATGTTGCCCATGTAACTTATTGCCTTGACCCTCCTTCTGAAATCCTCATTCATGCCTTATTTTCTTCTTGCCTTGACTGTTGCAATTTGTTTACCTCTAACCTCTTAAGGGTACGTTTACACTGCAGCTGAGAGCATGCACAAGCTAGCCACTGGAGTATGGCCCCGGGGTTTGTGGGCAGGCTTATACTTGGGTAGCTAATCTGTGCTGCTGTCCATGCCACAACATCCTCACTGCTATTTTTAGCGCTCTAGCTTGAGCAGAGGCTGCCTTCCCAAGCTGGGAGGCATACTCCCAGCTGCAGTATTAGATGTACTCTAAAAGTCTCAGCTCTCTAGCCCATGCATAATGCTTCAGTTCACCTTTACACCATATTCGTGTCACTTCTGTCTTCATATGCATTAATTGCTGTGAACTAGTTCAAAATTGCCTTCCTTGTGTTTAAAATTCTTCATGGATGTGGTACAGTTTACCTTGCTAATATTTCCTCTTTCTTCTCACCTTTCTACTTTCTCTTCTCATCTATCAGCTGAGTCCCCTAGTATAAGCTTACTACACTTGTTCTTTAGAAGTTCTTCCATTTGACCTATCTGTATCTCTCCTTCCCTTTTTTCAGATTTTATCTTAAAACATATTTTTCCTCCCATCTGCCTATGCCTCCAATTTTTTCTCTTTCTCTTTCTTATTGGCATTTACTGCATGTTTGAATGTATTTACCATACAATGTCTACTGTTTTTAAAATCTCTTGCCACATACAGCACGTGATTTATGTGTTTAAATACTATCTTTTGCATTATTTAATTCTAATATATTTTGGGGTATAGTTTATATGAAAGATACTACACAAAATAAAAATACTGAATTGTATATCTTTGTGTGTGTCTAAATGATAGATGCCTTAGAGAGTTTTTCGTTAAGCTTTTGTAGATCAGAAGATGATTCCTTCAGTTTGAAACAGTGAACACTGTAAAACACATTGCTGTAAGACGTGTCGTCTTTTGCAGGAGTCAGTGTATACACTCCTTTGACAATCAGTTCCATTCCCTGGTTAAAACTGCTTTTGCTATTGATATTTTGTAATCTCATTTTTATGAGCAAAATAGAATTCTCCAAAGCAAATCTGTGAGATAAATGAAAAAGAAAGATTGTAGAAATCTTTAAATGCTAATTGGATTCAAGGTCTTGAACTTTAACTTAAAGTGTTTAGGGAGGATAACAACATTACATGACCCCTGGCAGTGTACAATATCTGATTTATTTTTAACACTGTTCTTCTACTTGATGTGATCTGGGTTCATGGCAAATATCTCTTAGGTTTCCCAGGAGACAACATTGTAATTTAAAAAAAAAAAACTTTGATAAACTAGTGAAATATTTCTTAATATATAAAAAGAATGAGGTTTTGGTAACAGGCTAAAATTTATCTCTCTAGATCATGGTTTGTCATGTGGTCCAGGTTGATAGTAACTGAAATCATTACCCCTTCACAGCTGTTCAGTTGCTTATATGAAATGAGTTGGTTGGTCAGTACAGTTCCTACAGAACAAATGTCTATGACCGAGACAACCAATTCCTGTAGCTTTGTTGTGAATGGGAGCAGTACCTTAGAAATGGAGTGGATGTCATCAGTCTTTTGTGGTGGTGATTTGCAAATTAAATCAAAGTAAATGAAAAAGCCCATTGGTGAGCTGAGCATATTCATATTAACCATTTGCTATTTAGCGCGATGTAACAACCTAAGGTGCAAGCGCACTTTTACCTCAAGGGATTTAGTCACTCATTAATACCAAAATGAACTGCCATAAGTATTAATGAGCAAGGTGGATGAGGGTAATATCTTTTATTGGACCAACTTCTATTGGTGAGAGAGACAAGCTTACACAGAGCTGACCTGAAGAAGAGCTCTGTGTAAGCCCAAAAGCTTGTGTCTCTCACGAATAGAAGTTGGTCCAATAAAAGATATTATCTCACCCACCTTGTCTCTCTGGGAACGACACGACTACAAGAACACTACATAAATATTATCGGAAATTGTCTGCTCAAAGGCACTACACACCCCATAGCTGACACTTCATCAAAATAATAAATTGTTATTGTAAATAATAAACTATAGAAGAAAGATAAAAATTGCTGTACTGGATTAGTCCAGTATTCTGACTGACCGTAGCTGCTACCAGATTTTGTAGGTAATGGTGCAACAACCACAAAATGATCAGTTACAAAATAAACTGTTCAGTGGGGCAATCCTAACCCCATAGAATGATTGCCCTGCTGTCATATGTGTGTATATTTATTTATTTATTGTGCCTTCCTTTATCTTCTAAGGTTCTTCATGACTTTTTAGGTTAATCTGCTTGTTTCTGCTTATTAATGTAGGTCAGGAATTTGTCCCTATCTGCATTCGTGTGTGTCTGTTGACACATAAAATAAGTTTTGCTGAGATCAGGGAGGATTAATCCTTACAAGCTGTATCATCCTGACATTTGTCACAATGATTATATTGAAATAACCAAAAAGCAAACA
Organism: Malaclemys terrapin pileata; assembly: GCF_027887155.1. Classification (NCBI taxonomy): domain Eukaryota; kingdom Metazoa; phylum Chordata; order Testudines; family Emydidae; genus Malaclemys; species Malaclemys terrapin. The sequence goes on from NC_071505.1 coordinate 50,496,510, forward strand.
TATCCTTTTTGTTAATTTCAGCTATGATGAAGCATGGTGCTTCCAGTTACATTGTTACATTGTATACTGAAATTACCAAAGGTGAGGCACTCCTTTCTTCTAGAACCATTATTTCATTGGAAGGGGAGTAGTATATTGTACTCATTAACCCTTGAGCACCATGTCTTCCAGCACACAGAACAGAGCCTCTGTTAGAGTGAATTAAACATACACCTCTACCCCGATATAACGTGACACAATATAACACAAATTCGGATATAACGCGGTAAAGCAGTGCTCCGCAGGGGGCGGGGCTGTGCACTCCGGTGGATCAAAGCAAGATCGATATAACGCAGTTTCACCTATAACAGTACGATTTTTTGGCTCCGGGGACAGCGTTATATCGAGGTAGAGGTATACTGAAAAAATAATTGTTTATAACTTTAGCCATTATGAGAGTTAAAGTGTGTTCAACACACAATGTTGTGTTTAAACAGAAAAGTAGCAGGATTTGGTTTTCTTACATTGTTCTAATTTACCTTCAGCTTTTGGTTTTAATAGCAAGAGTTTCATAAGCTTTGCTGTGATTAGAAGTGCACTGGTGATGTAGCCATACGTAATGATAACAGGTGTTCATTGAGAGTCCCACATTCTTCCACAAAGTAGTCACCTTCAAAACCGCTATATCTTTTGCTCTGTATCAGACAAGACTGTATTTTGTTTGCATCTGCTTTTCTATTAAATTTTCAGGACACTGCAAGCAGTAATGTATTTTCTCCCTTTGTATAGTACTTTCTTAGAGAATGAATGCCTTTCAAGAACAATGTTTTGACTTCCTATTATGTAAATGTTGATATCAGAACTTTTTTTTATTTTGATGAATATTCAAATACCTTTGTGACATGTAATGATAAAAACATTCAGTTTAATTATAGAAATACCTCTGTAGAACCTTTATCAAGATTGGTATTTTTGTGACTCTGCACCTTAATTTTTTTTCTCATATGCACATTTTTTCTTGGGCTCTCCAACATGTGGCTATCTATTGGCAAGGGGGAGAGTGATGCATTTGTCCTACTGCTTTAAGATACATACTGAATTCTAGTTGTTTGTAAGACTAGGTGGTGATTCATTTGATAAACAAGCAAATGAAAAGATTAAGTGGCAGCAAAGTATTACTAATAATTGATATTTCCCAGAAGTGCGTGAGATGGGTTCGGTCACAGAGACCCCATTGGGACTGTCACCTGACATGCTAAAGTTACCTCTGAGCCCATTTTCCCTGCCAGCTTGGGACTCCAGAACCCTGCCTTGTTGAGCCAGACATGCTAGCCTGCTGCAACACAGACCCACATCTGGTCCACGCCCCCAAAGCTGCAGACTTTAACCAAAAACTGCTCACTGGGTCACCTGTCTCCAGGACCCAGACACCCAGTTCCCAATGGGATCCAAACCCCAAATAAATCTGTTTTACTCTGTATAAATCTTTTACAGGGTAAACTCATAAATTGTCTGCCCTTATAACACTGATAGAGAGATGCACAGCTGTTTGCCCCCCCAGGCATTAATCATTTACTCTGGGTTTATTAATAAACAGAAGTGATTTTTATTAAATATAAAAAGTAGGATTTAAGTGGTTTCAAGTAATGACAGACAGAACAAAGTCAGTCACCAAGCAAAATAAAGCAAAAACATGCAAGTCTAAGCCTAAAACATTAAGAAACTGATTACTGGTAAAATCTCACCCTCAGAGATGTCCCAATAAGCTTCTTTCACAGACTAGACTCCTTCCTAGTCTGGGCCCAATGCTTTCCCATGGTACAGTCCTTGTTAGTTCCAGCAGACATCTTAGGTGGAAAGCAGGGGTGTTCTCATGACCGGCAGTCCCCTTTGTTCTGTTCCACCCCCTTTTATAGCTTTGGCACAAGGCCGGAATTTTTTCATCTCTCTGGGTCCCCACCCCCCTTTCTAAATGGAAAAGTACCAGATTTAAGATGGATTCCAGTATCCTGTGATACCTCATTCTTCATTACCCCCGGGCTTGCCCACACGTACACAGGAAGGCTTGCAGGTAAATAAACCCAATCACAACCAATTGTCCTAGTCAAAGGGAGCCATCAAGATTCTAAGCCACCATTAATGGCCCACACTTTGCATAATTACAATAGGACCTCAGAGTTATACTTCATATTTCTAGCTTCAGATACAAGAACTATACATACATACAAATAGGAGGAATATATTCAGTAGGTTATAATCTTTGTTATGGTACATTACAAGAGACCTTTTGCATAAAGCATATTCCAGTTATACTATATTCACATTCATAAGCATATTTTCATAAAACACATGGAGTGCAATGTCACAGTGTGTTCTTGTAAGGTCTTATTAGGCCTGTTTGGCTAAGGTTTGAGTTGCTGTAATTGCCTCAGTTACAGACCAATGATAGCCACCTTGTTACTGCTTGTGTATGGCTGGATGGCTGTCTAGTGCTTATCTGGCTCTCTACATGGAGGATTCTTCTACAATGTTTATCCTTCCCAAATGTATACAATTTCTGAGATGGTTTAGAGTTATTGACCTTTGAATTAGAAAGATCGTAATGAATTATGCAAACCTTCTAATATTAAATATCGTATTTCCGTTTGAATGGATTTTAGACTTAATGTTGCATTATACCATTCTTATGGCTCTTGTTTCTTCTCTTCATTTCCAGGTCTGGCAGTTTCTCTTCAACTGTTTCATGGAGACATTGAACAAATTAGGAGAGATTACACATCCATGTTTACTCATGGGGTATCAATAACAAGGAAGCTGGGTTTTTCCAATATTATCATGCCTGGTAGGTTTAAAAAAAAAAAAAAGAAAGAACAAAAAATTGAAATAATTTAATTTTTGATTCCTTTCCAAAGAAATTCTGTACTTCAACAATTCTCAAATGTCAACCCACTGGTCTGTTCTTCTATGCCTTGGAAGTCATTTCTGCCTATGCCTAGTAATTTGGTGATTTGGTCAAATTTAATCCTAACTTTGCACAGGTGCAAATGACTACATAAGATGAAATGCAGTGGAGAATCAGGCTCTAAGTAAAGTAAGGTGTGATCAGTGGAGTTTTTAGGGAGTTTATTTAGAATGGCAGCTTTTAACAACAAAGGCTCATGTAACTTGGCTGACACTTTCCATATGGTAGATAGTTTGACCAGTCTCTTGTATGTATATTTGATGAAAAAGAAGGGGCAGATAAGTAGCTGCACAGATGCAGATGATGTGAGGTGCTCAAAGGTTTTACTAAAATTAAATGGTATTTTTAACAGCATGTGATTAAACGTGTGTTAAGAAAGGCTGGATAAAGCATTGAATATGAATGTGGAGGTGTGAACATAGTAAAATAACTGGTGGTGATGCTGATCACAATTTTATCTGGTCTAGCCTAATCATTGGTTGTTTGTATAAAATAAATATGATTTTTAAAAAAAATGTAATAGAATTTATATAGCCAATATCTCTTTGAAAGAAAACCAAACTTAAAACCATAATGACCTGAAACATTATTACTTTGATATTATTACTGACCAAAACCTTGAAATGCACAGTGGTATAAATTGTCCTCATGACTCACTGCGGATTTTTAATACGGACTACTTTGCCTGTTATAAAGCTGTATCCTTGCACTCTTAGACAGTTAAACTAGAGACATATCGCGGTCCCAATTCAAGAAAGAACATGCTTGAATCCATTCCAAATCAGGAAAGCACTTAAACTCTAATTTAAATCTTATTGAAGTCAATGGGATTTAAGCACATGCTTCCTGAATTGGTGTCTAAAATCTGGCAGTTGATAAACTATTCTTATGCTTTTACTACCTGTTAAAATATCTGACTTTCAGTATCAGTATTTCAAATCACTTAAATCCAGCAATTGGATGTACAGAATCTGTAGGTTAATAAAAAAATGTCATGATTGTTGTGTAAATATTTGGGAAGTTTTATTGCCAAATGACTCAGACACCATAATGTAAATATCAATTTTACATGTATGTTAATGAAAGAGTCAAATTTAAATATTATGGACTGCTAGCTAATTTTATTTATTTGGTGTGTCAGCGTGGGGTCTTCTGTAATTTAAAATAAATAACATATTTTAAAAATTATATAAATGACAACCGTGGATGTAGCTTTACTGAGGACAAGATAATTCCCAGTAAGGGAAGTATTTACAGCTCATTGTTCATGTATGAGTTAATGAGCTGCTGCTGCTTTGTCACATTGTCTACGACTGTTGTAAATAATTGTTTCCTCATTAGATTTTTCCTTATCTTCCTGGTGAGAGACAAAGTGATGTACTAACATATTATGAAAAACATGTTCTAATACAGCAGTACTGTAGCCAGCTGCTGGAGAAATTTCACAGTTCAGTTTCACAGCTAAGTATTGTGCAGATTCGTTTGAAAGTTGTCTATGTATACATGGATAAATAGATTTCAGTGTGCTCAATAGTTGTCTGCATACTTCTGTGTTGAAATCACATAACTTTTGTCTGTCTTTACTGGTGTAAATGAGATTTTTATTGTACTCAGATAATTACTGTACTCTACTCACGACAAGTTCCACATTGGTAGACAGAACAGTAAACTGTAGAGAGTGAAATTCATGCAGAAGATTGGTCACTGCAAATGCTGTGGACTTTTTAAAATTTTAAGCTCTTCTTTCATTTTTGTTCATCTCTTTAAGCTTCTTTTCTTCAGAAGCGCTTTTGAGGTTGTGATCAATTGAAATATTAGGGAACGTATATAGTCATTTCATATTGGAAACATCCGTTATTTTATTGTTTCCTTTCTTTTTGTTGCAATTTAGTATTTTGTTAAGCTCAATTAGCTCAAGTCATAAAGTGCTCATAAAGACATCATAGTTGAATTATTAAATAATAGGCTTGGTGTACAGAGCAGCTCTGACTCTGTAGCACAAATTGCAGTGTCTGCATTGAACATGCCAAATCTGAAAACACGTTCCCTTACTGGTGCTTTTTGAACTATAATTGCCCTTCATTTTCTATCTTCATTATTCCTTTTCTCTTTGGAGGTTTTACCACTGAAAGCAATTATGCATGTTTTTTTTATAAAACAGTGCGTTTTTATGACACTGAAGTCTGACAGGATGGGGCCCCAGGATGCTCTTTCCAGGGCACATGTAAAACAGTTTAAAACCCCACATCATTTAGGAAATGGGGAGGTAGATTCTGATGGACAGGAAAAGCCACTTGTATCTCAACCTTATTCAAGTCCTGTGCAGCTCACTAGACTATAGCCGGCGAGGAGAAGGGAATGATGTGGAAGTATCCTCCATGAAGTCTAACTGCAAATGTATTCCCTAAGTGTAAGCGGGATATTGGGGCAGATTCTGTACAACTACAGCTACACGCACTTTCCTGCACCTCAGTTTAACAGTGTGCTGAAGCACGGGCCAGAGTCCTCTTTCCAGGACTGCTCAGAAAGCATTATGCAGAGTTAAACTCCATGTAGTTGTATTTAAACCCTGAATTTAGGTCTTAGCAGCTCCAAGTCACCTTCATAGACAGAGTACCACAGTTGTTTAGTATATAAATATTTACATTGAATATTAACAAGCAAGCCAGACATTTTGAACGGTACTTGAAACGACCTTTAAATAACTGTTTGTTCTAATGAAAGATATTGGGTTGTAAAAGTACTAGTGTGCTCTTCTATACAAGTTTTATAAACTTTTGGCTGTTTGTACAGCACACATTACTGGAATATAAGTCCGATTTGTAGCATCTGAATCACAATATACAGCTTTTGTGTAATGTGTTTATACTCATTTATTCTACCACGCACATTCATATGCATTCTTTCCCTCTGATTTTCAGAGGTGGTTCTAAGAGTAGAGAGGTCTAAGCTTCAGTATGTGTCGCCAGAACTCTTCACAGCTGGAATGACCACAGAAGTGTGTCTCGGTCTATATCCAATTCCCTTTGTGGGGTCAAGAGAGAGAAAAGTCTGATTTGTGGGATCCTTCTTGTGAGCAGTGTTCAGCCTCCCTCTCTTAATGGTTGGCTTGTTATTCAGTTTGTGTGATCATAAGGAAATCTTGTTTTAGCCATAATATTACAGGTCTGAGACATCTGCACATAATATAATTAATCCCTTAGATTTATATGGTGTGCTATCCTTCCCCATATGCTCAATTAACTCAAAGAAGGGATTTTAAAGCTCTCACCTCCTTGAGCTCTTCCTTTTTTTCCCATGAATTAAGACAGAATCACATTTGAAAGCAACTATCTAATAACTAAATCTGACTTCCACAGGCTATGAACTTCTAGGGATGACAAAAGCTCTCCTTCTAGTACCCCCTTGTAACAGTGCTGGCTTTGGTGAGACACAAGTGTGTGTCAGTTCAGGACAAATTGCTTCAAGCAGGGCAGTTACCGCCCAAGGCTGGGGTTTTTCCACCTCTAAGGCAAACCAAACCAGCCAGACAGAGAGGACTTTGGTTTTATCCCACTGGCTAACCAAAAGTCATACAAGCAATTCCCTTAGACACTCCAGTTTCCCAGTATCACCATCAGTGCCACTCGTTATGGGGATGAATGGTTATGAAAACCAATACCCCAGTAAAAGAAAAAAGATTCTCTCAATCTCAAAGGACCAAGCCCCAGACCCAGGTCAATATACAAATCAGATCTTACCCACAAATCACACTGTTGCCAGTCCTTTAGAATCTAAAATCAAAGGTTTATTCATAAAAGGAAAGAGATATAGATGAGAGCTAGAATTGGTTAAATGGAATCAATTACATACAGTAATGGCAAAGTTCTTGGTTCAGGCTTATAGCAGTGACAGAATAAACTACAGGTTTAAATCAAGTCTCTGGAGTACATCCACAGCTGGAATGGGTCATCAGTCCTTTGTGTAGAGCTTCCGTTTGTAGCAAAGTCCCTCCAGAGTATGAAGCAGGATTGAAGAGAAGATGGAGGAGCTGTGGCAGCTTTTTATAGTGTCTTGCCATGTGGTCTCTGCTTTCTATGTCCCAAAGACAAGCTGTCCATCACATGGCCTGGAAAAACCTGAGTTCTGTCCATAGGCATGTCCCTGCATTCCTTGCTGAGTCACAAGGTTTTTCTGCCTTCTTTCAATGGGTCAGTTGTATAGCCGATGGTCATTAATGGGCCATCAAGCAGGCTAGGCAGAGCTGACACCAACTTGTCTGGGATGTCACCCAGAAGCATAGCACAAGTTTGAACTACAGACAGTATAGAGCCAATACTTATGACTTTAAATATTGAGTTGATATCGGATGCCTCGGACCTCAACTGGGGAGTGCAACTCGGTGAATTCCAGACTTAGGGCATGTGGTCCGTGAAGAAGATGACATTGCACATAAACGTCAAAGAGCTCAGAGCCGTCCGCTTCACATGCAGTGTCTTCTTATCGCACCTTATTGGCAAAGTGGTGAGAGTGTTAACAGACAACACAGCCTCGATCTTCTACATCAACAGGCAAGGGGGAGCATGCTCATTGGCTCTCTGCCAAGAGGCACATGGTCTGTGAGATTTCTGCATCAGCCACGGGATCCACTTAGAAGCTTATCATCTCCCCGGCGCCAGAAACACGCTGGTGGATCACCTCAGCAGGTCCTTCTCCTCTCCTCACAAGTGGTTGCTCCACCTGGAGGTAGCCTGCATGATCTTCCAGAGGTGGGGAACTCCCCAAGTGGACCTGTTCACCACAAGACAAAACAGAAAATGCCATCATTTTTGTTCTTGGCAGGGTCTGGGCAAAGACTCTCTCTCCGATGCTTCCTCCTGTCATGGTCAGGGAACCTGATGTACACGTTCTCACCAATTCCGCTCATCGGCAGGGTCCTGGCAAAGATCAAGAGAGACAAGGCACAAGTTATCATGATCGCCCTGGCATGGCCGCACCAGCGCTGGTTTGGCATGTTGATGAACCTGGCAACGGGCCCTCTCTGGCCCTTGCCCAACCATCTGGACCTGCTGTCTCAGAACCACAGAGTCTCCTACCTCCCAACCACACCCCCTCCACCTCTCCACATGGATGCCACGAGGCTGAACTCAGAGAAGCGGATCTGCTCTCATGAGGTCCAACAGGTCCTCCTGGGAAGTAGAAAGCCTTCCACTAGTGTGACTTCCCTGGCCACTGAGGTTTTCCCGCTGGGCGTCCGAGTGCGCTATCTCTCCGTCGTGCTCATCTGTACAGTCTATCCTAGACTACCTGCTCCATCTGAAGAACCAGGGTCTAGCACACTCTCCAATCAGGGTGCATCTCGCGGCCATCTCTGCCTTCCACCTGCCAATCCAAGGTCAGATGGTGTTCTCTCATGACATATCGGTCAGATTCTTGAGAGGCCTCAAGAGGCGCTTCCTGCTGGTCTGGGCTCCTGTCCCACAGTGGGACCTTAACTTAGTTCTTTCTAGGCTCATGGGCCTGCCCTTTGAGCCATTGGGCTCCTGCTCCCTTTCCCACCTGTCATCGAAGGTCGTCTTCCTTGTAGTGGTAACATCGGTAAGACGAGTCTCAGAGACTAAAGCCCTGACATCAGAGCCAGCATATACAGTGTTCTACAAGGACAAGGTTCAGCTGCAACCACGTCGGGCCTTTCTGCCAAAAGTGGTGTCTTCCTTCCAGGTTAACCAGGACATCTTCCTCACGGTGTTTTGTCCCAAGCTGCACATGACTAGTGAGGAAAGGAGGCTGCACGTCAGATGTGCCCTGGACGTCAGACGTGCCCTGGCGTTTTACCTGGAGCGTACCAAGCCTTTCCGCAAGTCGACCCAGCTCTTCATCATGACAGCGGACAGGATGAAGGGCCTTCCGGTGTCCTTGCAGAGGATTTCCAAATGGATCACATCCTGCATCCAGACCACGAGCTGGCACAGGTCCCATCACCGCCAATCGTAAGGGCCCACTTGACCAGAGCTCAGGCGTCCTCAGTGGCCTTCCTGGCGCACATTCCTATCCAGGATATTTGCAGAGCAACAACGTGGTCTTCGGTTCACACATTCATGGCACATTACACCACCACTCAGCAGGTCAGAGGCAACTTTGGGTTCAGCAGAGCTGTGTTACAAGCTACACGTCCATGAACTCCTACCCACCTCGAGGGGTACTGCTTGGGAGTCACCTAATGTGGAATGGACATGAGCAAGCACGCGAAGAAGAAAAGACTGTTACCTTTTCCGTAAGTGGTGTTCTTCGAGATGTGTTGCTCGTGTCCATTCCATGATCCGTCCTCCTTCCCCACTGTCGGAGTCTCCAGCAAGAAGGAACTGAGGGTGGGGGCAGCTGGCGGCGGCCCTTATGCTGCAGCATCTGCACACCACTCCGGGGAGCGCCAGAGCCAGTCCTCTGCAGATACTGCTGAGGGAAAGACTTCCGGCACTGGTGCACGTGGCGAGCACACACACCTATTATGAAATGAACATGAGCAACACATCTCACAGAACCCCTTCCTCTAATTCTGCAAACTCCTTCCTGAGATGGGTGCACACAGCATTGGAGATGCAGCATTGATTTATATAACATATTTTCTCTAATATTCTCCATCCTATTCCTTGTGCATCCTAAAATCTTGTTTGCTTTTTTGACCACAACTGCACATTGAGCTGAAGTCTTCATTGAGTTGTGTATACTGACACTCAGGTCCCTTTCCTACAGTTAATATAGAACCCTGTGAGGGTTCTGTGTAACTTAATTTTTTCCCCTGTAGTGTGCATAACTTCACATTGTGAACATTGAATTTCACTTGGCATTGTATTGCCCATTCACCTATCTGTGTTGGGTCTCTCTGAAGTTCCTGACAGTCCACTTTTCAAGAAGCTATTAACTCCTTAACTACCAATGTCACTTCTGGATTTTTTTCTGCGTGCTCCCTCATCTATTCTTTGCTCTGCTTATGTGTAGGAACACATGTTCCAATAAATCTATTCCTCTACTCACACATTGTGCCCCCTTTCTCTGGAATTTAAAAAAATGTATGTAGAGGCTCGTGGGTTGTATAGTTATTATGAAAATAACCTCATAGCCTATGATGGACGAAGCTGTAAGCACGTTCTTTATAAGTTATTTTCAATAATTTATGACTTTGAGGAGGAAAATTGGCTGTTTAGCCTACAAGAGCTCAGGTGAATTTAAAAGTAATGCTAATGAGAGCTGTGGAGTTAATTCCCTGCTCATCATGTTGAGCATTTACCTCTGCATCTGCTTGTATATTATTTACTTAATAAAGAACCATTACTTTTATTAAATAAATGTGCATGCAGTGAGAAACAAAACACACTTGTGTATTCTTCCATGAAGAAATGGTCTGAATTTTTCATCTCCCACATTAGATGACTCAGGCCTTTCTACTTTTTCTACATTTGTTTCTTTTCCTAGTTGCCAAGACTACAAAAGTAAGTTATTTTTTTTTACCTTGCTAGTAATGTTGTCTGATTGCATTAGGTACCCAGCAATGAGTTTAAAAGAATATTGTCAAGTAAAACCAGCCTGAAATTCCAGCATCCATAAAACTATTATGATCGGTGGGGAATATATCTTCTGCGTTCAAAATCCTGCTGTAATTCTTTTTTAAAATCTTCAGTTCTGCCAGATAAGCTACCATTTGTGCAAGTCTTCGGGAGTGGGGGACTGGAGGAGCTATACATGAACATGTCTCTGGGTGGATGAGTAAAATGAGCTTTCTCTCTCTCTCTCTCTCTCTCTCTCACCACACACAATTTTTTTCTCCTGCTGTGTTGATTTGCTTGGTGCATTGGGAGACAGGGTAGTGAGAGTAGTGGGCTGAGAAAGGGGTTAAAAGAGTGGAGTGCTCAGAGAACTTGCTAATTGCAGCTTTGCTCCCATTGTAGCTTGTGGGTCAGGAGAGGGGAGTAGAGAGAAGCTGCAAAGTGAAATTAAACAGTGTTTCAGAGGCATCTGAAGAAGTGAGGTTCTTACCCACGAAAGCTTATGCTCCCAATACTTCTGTTAGTCTTAAAGGTGCCACAGGACCCTCTGTTGCTTTTTACAGATTCAGACTAACACGGCTACCCCTCTGATACCTTGTGGGTGTTACCCCAGGAGCAAACACATTTGAAATACTGGTACATAGCCGATACTCTTATCTTTAGATACAAAGATGATATAGGCATACAAACAGGATAATCATATTTGATGGATTGTAACTTTTCCATTGATACCTTACATGACATACTTTGTACAAGATTTGTTGCAGTTATCTAACAGTAGCAGTATTAATTATATCAGTGGTTATATTTCCATCATACAGCTTCACAGCGGCGTCCAGCTGCCCAGCCGGGAGCAGGATCCAGCTCTCCAGGGGAGTGGGAGACAGCTGGTCTCTAGCCCTCTGGCATTCTTCTCAGTTTCATGGCTCCTGCCTTGAAATTGACAGAACAGCCAATAGCCGACGTAAGGAATGCAGCGTCTACACAGACACTGTGTCACCCTCACTAAACCAGCATAAGCCCCACACCTCTCATGGAGATGGAATTATGTTGGTGTAGTAGAGCACTTAAACCAGCGAGAGCAAGGCTGTAGTGTGGATACTGACATAATTAGGCAGCTTACATCGACCTAACTGTATGGTGTAGAGCAGGCCTGAGACTACCTCAGCTCCAGCTCTACTTCTGCAATATGATCCGTATGGATGGCAGCCAAATCATAGAAACGTAGGGCTGGAAAGGACCTTGAAGTCATCAAGTCCAGCCCCCTGCCCTAAAGCAGGGCCAAGTAAACCTAGACCATCCTTGATGGGTACTTGACCAACCTGGTCTTAAAAGCCTCCTGTTTTTAGGATTCCATGACTTCCCTTAGAGGCCAATTCTAGTGCTTAACTACCCTTATAGTTATAAAGTTTTTCATAACATCTAACCTAATATCCCTTGCTGCAGGTTAAACCCCTTACTGCTTGCCCTATCTTCAGTGGGCATGGAGAACAATTGATCACTGTCCTTTTTATAACAGCATTTAACATACTTGAAGAATTTGCACAATCCAGCTGTAGGCCCAAACAGTTTTGATTTGAGCTCATCTGCCTGGTACCCTGTAATTCCTTAAGCTGTTTTTATTCCTTATGAGAGACCATCAACTGTCCCAGATTCCAAGTTTCCTGTGCCAGCAAAGAGAATACAAGGTTTACTATGCTTCACTAATCTTATGTGCACTAATTCTTTCTCATCTAGAATCTTGTCACTAGATCTATCAGCAAGAAGAGAAATAGCTTTTCTGTATGCATTTCTGAGACACTTCTCTAAGAAACTTCGAGGTTGGTTCTGTACAGTCTTTTGCTCCCTTAGCGGTTAGTATAATTTGATCCAAGATTAAGGCCATTTTTGGCCTGCAAGTTGCAAACTGAAATCCTGTTGTTTAACAGCTGTGTAAGTGGTGTTCAAAAACAGTACAAAAAACCTTTGCCATCTCCTTATGTTGTATTTTACAGATAGTGATGCAATATTACGAATAGAAGCTTCTTGTGGATAAAATTATACCTTTACTGCTTACATACATTGCACTGCAGCAGAGTGATCAAGTAGACATAGGGAATCCGTTTTAAAGCTGACTTCCAAAAGGTGTACCTTTATCAAAAAGCTTAGCTTAGTATTACCTTCTACTGATTCAGGCTGATTAGTGGTTCGTTTTTGTTTAGCTGATTCATTTTATTAAACTCCCCAAACCCCACACATTTTTCAATTAAAAATCAACACAGTCTCTGTGAGAGTTGTTTTTATATGAATGTGTTGAAAATACTATGTAAGACAAGGATTTATTTGCAAACTAAACTGGCCTTGGCAGCTGCAGCTACATTCACAATTGCAAAGCTGTAACGAAGTGTCAGGAAGAGGCCTTCGCCAGCCTAAAATACAATCAATTTGTGTTTGGCTCCAGTAGCAAGTAATCAAATTGTAGTTTATTTCACTAAAAAGCTTTCTCCAACATGGTTAGAACTTAAACTGTCTTTTCCTTTTCTAGCAAAAAAAAAAAACAAAAAACTGCCTTTGAACTTCGACTGCAGCTTATAGGTTTTAAACCTTACTCCCCATCTTCAAATCACCTCAAATACTGTCCTGTCACAATAAGTTTGCAAGGCTGTAAAAGTCGCTCTGCATAGGGTTACCATTCGTCCGGATTCCCCCGGACATGTCCGGCTTTTTCGGGTTAAAAATAGCGTCCGGGGGGAATTTGTCAATGTCCGGACTTCCCCTCCTCCGCCCCCCCCCCCCCCCCATGCAGAGTGTGCGCGCGTCTTACAGAGCAGCCGGGGCTCCGACAGCCAGAGCCCTTCCTGCACTTCCCCCTTCCTCTCTCCTGAAACTTGACACCACTCCCCTCCTCTCCCTCCCTCCCCCCGCCCTGCATTCACAGATCGCCGGCTGTTCGTCTGGAGCTCCGACCCTGCTGCCCTTCCCCGCTGTTGAGCGCGCTGCTCTGCAGCACAGTAAGGGGGCCGGGGGCCAGAGAAGCGGCAGGGAGGTTCTGGGGGTGGGGGGTAGTCAAGAGACAGGGAGCAGGGGGGAGGGTTGGATGGGTCAGGGAGTTCGGGGGGGGCTGTCTGGGGGTTGGGGGTGTAAGGGTTTGGGCAGTCAGGGTACAGGTGGGGGGTCTCAGGAGGGGGCAGTTAGGGGACAAGGAGCGGGGGGGGTGTTTGGGAGTTCTGGGGGGGCTGTCTGGGGGTTGGGGGTGTAAGGTTTTGGGCAGTCAGGGTACAGGTGGGGGGGTCTCAGGAGGGGGCAGTTAGGGGACAAGGAGCAGGGGGGTGTTTGGGAGTTCTGGGGGGGCTGTCTGGGGGTTGGGGGTGTAAGGTTTTGGGCAGTCAGGGTACAGGTTGGGGGGGTCTCAGGAGGGGGCAGTTAGGGGATAAGGAACAGGGAGGCTTAGGTAGGGGGTGGGGTTCTGGAGGGCAGTTAGGAGCAGGGGTCCCAGGAGGGGGCAGTCAGGGGACAGGGAGCAGAGGGGTTTAGATGGGTCAGGAGTTCTGGGGGGGGGCTGTCAGGGGGTGGGGGTGTGGATAAGGGTTGGGGCAGTCAGGGGACAGGTAGGGGGTAGGGTCCTAGGGGGCCAGTTAGGATGTGGGGAAGGTCTCAGGAGGAGGCAGTCAGGGGACAAGAGGCAGGGAGGCTTAGGGAGGGGGTGGAATCCTGGGGGGCAGTCAGGGGACAAGGAGTGGGGGGGAGGGTTGGGGATTCTGAGGGGGCAGGAAGTGGGAGGGAGTGGAAGGGGCAGGGGCGGGGCTAGGACAGGACGGGGGCGGGGCTAGGACAGGGGCGGGGCTAGGACAGGACAGGGGCGGGGCTAGGACAGGGGCGGGGCTAGGGCGGGGCTCCTCCCGTCCTCTTTTTTGATTGTTGAAATATGGTAACCCTAGCTCTGCAGGCTTCTCTGACTTGGCTGGAAAATTAAAATTGTTGCTTGCTTTACTATAAAAAATAATTGTCTTTGCACTACCTCCCTGTAGCAGAAAATCCCCAAACCAATCCCTCCCTCTTCCCCCACCCAATTGTAATTTGGATAATATTTTATATTAAGGTTCTATTTATAAATTGTTAATAAATGATTAATAGATGTTTTAATAAAAGGTTAATTGAATGCTACAGATTGCAATAGAGCCCCAAAAAGTCAATATAGGTTGCTTATATATATGGATAATAATCTAGAACCCCATTTTCTGCTGTGCTTATAATCCTCAATAATGCATATTGGTGGTGTCTGTAATATACTTATAACATCTTTTAGTAAACATTTATTAACTCTTTATCAGTGAACTCTTAATATAAAACATTGGCTAATATTTGATTCACGCACCAATAGTTATCAGTTTCCAACAGACACTCAGCTGTGCACTTCTACCTTGGTCCCACCCCTTCTTCCCAAGCCATTGCATGGGTGGCTGAGATCAGCTAAGCATATCCCCTTCCTGGCTGCCAAAGCTCCTGTAGGCTCAGTTCTGCTTGTCTAGTCAGCGGTTTCTCTTCCCACTATAACTTGCTATTATTTTCATTTTGTAGCATGTAGGTGTCTTATTTATGGACCAGGACCCCAGAACAGAAAGATAGTCCTTGCCCCATAGAACTTACACTTTAAGACCAGAGAAATCAGATGGATAGAGACAGTCTGGAAACACTGAGACAATATTAATCAGCATGATAGGCAGTTGTCTCAGTACATCAGCAGCCTAGCTGTTGTCAAGTTTTTTGTAGACTGATACAACCCATTCTCTTTTGCTCTGCTCCCACTCAGCCCCTTTAGATACTTTTCCCTTTGACTGGTTGGTCAGTGCTATCTTGTTTGATGTCATTAAGCCTGCCTCCGAGATCCTGTATCTTCTTTGTTAGGTAGGCAGGAACCCCAACACTTTTACTTGGTCAGATAGCAATTGTACTTGTCCCAGGCTTCTGGGCAATAAGATTTTTTCTCAGCCTGACAGCCAAGCTCTGGAGGTGTTTTCTCCACATCGAGGTTGACATACATTTGCAGGACCATATGGAGCATCAAGCATTCCCACAGCCTTTGCTGTGCTGTTCTGTACAAGTTCTGACTTAATTCTCCAGTTGTTTCAGTTCAGTGCCTTTCACATACAATAAAATTCATTTTAAAAAGCAAATGGCCTTACAGTATGTGCAGCAAATACTCAGGATTCATAGAAAAGTTAAGACTGAATCACAAGAGCATTAGCAGTTCTTACAGTCCATTGTTCTGTCTGGGGCTGTTAATAAACAAGAAAAAAAGTGGACCTTAATTCCTGTAAAATGCATATAGTTCATTGGAGCGGTCCTCAACTCTACTCAGGCCAGAGCCTTCCTCCTGAGCCTTGGTTACAAGCCATGGCAGACCTGATCTTGTGCATGCAAGCCCACCCTCTCACCAACGCTGACATTGCCTGCAATTGTTGGGCCACATGGCGGTCTGCATTTGCGTGGTCTGGCACGCATGGCTCCACCTCAGGCCCCTGCAGGCATGGCTGGCGTCGGTCTATGTCCCCAACAGATACAATATGAACCGTATGGTCAGGATCCCGGGCACATACTGTCATCACTCAAATGGTGGCGGAATCCTGCATCGATGTTGGAGGGGGTTCCCTTTGAAGCTCTGTCCCCGTCGGTGACCCTTTCATCTATCAAGGTCCACTTAGCTGCTATTTTGGCCTTCCATCTGCTGCTCGATGGTAGGTCGGTTTTCACCCAGGACATGACTGCCAGGTTCCTCGAGGGACTCAAGCGCCTCTACCCGCATGTTAGAGACCCCGTTCCACCATGGTACCTGAATCTTGTGTTGTCATGGCTCACAGGACCGCCCCCCTCGTGCCTCTGGCTTCCTGCTCTCTCCTTCTCTTTTCCTGGAAGGTTGCGTTCCTAGTTGCGATAACATCCGCCTGCTGGGTCTCTGAGATTAGGGCAGTTGCCTTGGAACTACCCTATATGGTCTTCCATCCGGCTTTCCTGCCCACGGTGGTCTCGCAGTTTCATACGGGCCAGGACATTTACTTGCCTGTCTTTCTTCTAAAGCCACATTAGTCGGAGGAGGAGCATAGATTGCATTCCCTAGACATCAGGAAGGCACTAGCCTTCTACATTGAATAGACCATTCTGCAAGTCAACGCAATTGTTTGTTGCAGTGGCCAACAGGATGAAAGGTCGTCCGGTGTCCGCTGAAAGGATTTCTTCTTGGATCACTGCCTGCATTCGCTTCTGCTATGATCGCTTTGGCGATTGTAACTGCCCATTCAACCAGGGCACAAGCCTCTTCGGCAGCTTTCCTACCCAGGTGCCTATACCAGGCATCTGTAGGGCAGCCACCTGGTCATCCATCCACACATTTACGTCCCTTTACACACTTACCCAGCAGGCCTGGGAAAATGCTGTCTTCGGTAAAGCAGTACTGTAAGCCACTAGACTGTGAACTCCAAGCCCACTTCCAAGGATACTGCTTGTGAGTCACCTAGAATGGAATTAACATGAGCATGCACTCGAAAAAGAAAAAACAGTTACAAAAAGGTAGGTAACTGTTGTTCTTCAAGATATGTTGCTCATGTCCATTCCATTACTCGCCCTCCTCTCTCGGAGTTGCGGGCAAGCAGGAACTGAGAGGGCATAGAGTTGGCAGCGCCTAATATACACATGAGCATGCCACTCAAGGGGGCACTATAGCTGACCTTACAGATATTGCTAAGGTAAAAATCTCAGACGACTGTATACGTGGGTTTGTATACACCTAGAAATAGAATGGAATAAAGACGAGCCAACATCTTGAAGAACAACAGTTACAAAAAGGTAGATAACCGTTTTTTAATGTTTAGGTTTTGGTTTGGTTTTAAAAATATATTTAATTATTTCTTCACACAACACAGTCAACCTGTGGAATTCTTTGCCAGAAGATGTTGTGAAGGCCAAGGCTGTAGCAGGGTTCAAAGAAGAACTAGATAAATACATTGAGGATAGGTCCATTAATGGCGTCTGTTTGCCAGAAGCTGGGAATGGGCAACAGGGGATGGATCATTTGATGATTACCGGTTCTGCTCATTTCCGCTGAAGCACTGTTAGAAGACAGGATACTGGACTAGATGAACCTTTGCTCCCACCCAGTATGGCCGATCTTATGTAGAAGAAAAGGAAAAATATACCGTTACCTTTTGGCCAAGTGGTGCCAGATTTTCAGGACCATGCAGACCAGTCACCTGTTTGGTGACAGAGTCAGGGTGCTTTCTTTGTGTAATCTGTTTGTTTTCTGAAACAGCAATGGTAACAAACAGCAAACTCCCTTTAGCAGAAAGCTCAGGCCTTGCACCTAGGTCCTGTCCAAGAAACGACCATGTTGCCTCTGTCTTTTACAAGGACTGACAGACTCACAAGCCAAAACTATCTGCCATAGCTTCTGTTGATTCATCTCATGATTCCACATCCACACAGAGAAGCAGCTCTTAGCCCTGCTATAGCTGCGTGGCTGGTTATCAGACTCTGGTCATTATTAGCTTCATTAGTGACCTTGTTGATATATACCTGATTTATACCCACCCCTTTCTACAGAGTTCCTCCTACATCAAGAGCCCTTAATGGTGGGCCATTATAATACCAGCTGTAATCCACTGGAGTTTGTGATAACTGGCAAATGTTATCTATACACACACAGTTTTTGAGGAGATGCACAAGTCACATCTATGTTTGAATTTTTTATACCCAATATGTCTATAATACGTAGAGCTGGTAGTGCCATCTATACTTAAAGTTGTCTGACACTACCCATTAAAAGATCTCGATTTCAGATTCTTATAATTTTGTGAAAACTTAACGTCTTGGGCTTAAATTTACCTTGCTAGGTGTCTGCCTCAGGATGACTCTTTTTTTAAAAATAAATAAATGCTTCACCCAAGGGATTCAGAAATTTCAAAAATGAGATGGGGGGAAATGCATTTTTTGCCCATATTAAAAACAAACAAGACCCATATGCTCATATACTTATTAGTTTGGCAGCTAAATTTTCTGAAGATTCCATTTGTACTGATCGTGCTTCATCTCTGCAATTACTGCTCCTGATTTCAGCTGCCTTCCTTATTACACAGCCCTGATTTGTCCCCAGAGGACCATCCGCTCTGTGCACTGAATGAGGCAATGGTCCTGTGGAAAAAATAGCATGGTGTCATGTAAATAAAACTGTAGGATAACACATATGCACAAGGGAGCCAAATTAAGTCTGCACACACAACTTTAAATCTAACATTTACTAATTTAGGAGTGCTTGACTTTACAACTTTAACATTCTTTTAACCTATCTTTTTGTGTATAATATATAGACATATATAGAAAATGCTAAAGATTTCTTGAGAGGTTGGCTTCAAGTTCTGTAGCATCCCAGTTCTGTTATGTCTACAGCATGTATATGTGTTTTGTTGAACTAATTGTATCGTCTAAAGGTATTTAATATAAATAAAATGGGCTATGATGCAATAAAAGCATCAAAAGTGTTGCATTATAATACTTCAGATTTGATATTGGCCTTGTGACTAGCCTCTTGTTTAATCTGCCTGACATTGAGTGTATTTGCTTTATATGGGTATTTAAGTATAGCATCCATTCTACATGATTCATCCTCCTGTATGACTCAGTCATTTCCCCTTGCTTTTCTACCCATCTTTTACCCTATAAAGCCACATTGTTCCTCCTATTGTGTGAGAGACGTATGCTCTTCATTGTTTTAATTACCGTTAGATAATACTGAAAAAATTCCATGTTTTCTCCAGTAAGGCGACCCAGATGACTTGGTTTATCTGAGATGTCAAAAACAGGGTAGAGTTTCCGGAGTGAATTTAGATCAGGAAGTGTATAGTCTAAATTATACACCCCCTCTGCCCCACTAAAGTCTGCTGTGGCTCATTCCGCTGATAGCACGTTGATGTTATGAAGGGCACATCCTCCTCTTTTGTCCTTTCCCTGCAATTAGAGCTCCGTGGGCAACAAAAAATGACTTGGTTTTGCATTTTATTAAAAAACTGAAACTTGTACCATGGCATTGAAAGCTTCACAAAGGTTTGTAAAGCTTTTGAGCATGCCAGAACTACTATCTTATTTTGCATCAAACGTCTGCACAGTTTAAAAGAATAGAATCAGGAGAAATTCTGTGGTTTCAACTGAGTTACAGAATCATTAGGACCTAATATTTCTGCAACTTGGTGGTATGTTTTTATATGGAGACCACATACAAAATATGCACAACTCCTTATGAAGTGGAACAGCTGAATTTACAGCAGATACATCTAGAATTCAAGTTTATCTTTGAAGGAGATGTATCCATAGCTCCCACTTCCATGCCAAAAGTATTCCTCTTGCAAATCATCTTTTTAATTAAAAAAGATGCATTTCTTAACAATTTCTCTGAATTTAAATCTCTTCGAAGTAAGAGACTAGAACCAATACTTGAGTAAACATGTCCCACATAGGACCCCACATGTCACACATTTCTGTTAGTTAGCATCCTGTGTTATCATTTCTAGAAAATTTTATTATAAACTGTTTTTTAAAAGTAGACAAAGTTTCTGTAAAATCCAGAAATAGCAAGATGTTAATATTCCTAGTTTGCTTGCCACTTGAATAACATACTTTAGACCCCATGCTCATCTTTGTTACGGCGTAGTCCTAAAGAGCTAAAAGGAAATCAGTCATGCAGCAAAAAAAAATTCTGTACCTTTTGTTCATAGGGCCATAGTTTGGATTATGTTTTGATGGGATAATTTTATTAACAATCTCACATGTATCAGCTGACTAATGTGAAAACACTCACTCTTATCGCAGTATCCGCATTTCTGATACTTGAAAATCGTTAGTCGCATGAAGTAGAATGTATGCAAGGAAAAGTGACACAATATGATTCTATCTGGCAAAGTTTAAGTTGATTGAATCTTAAGATGAACTTTTGTAATTATGTGTCATGATTGTCATTATTTATAAAATATTTATTTTAATATTTATGATTCTACAATAAAAAGAACACCCATGAGCATCCTTGATTATTTTTTAAAAAGTATATACATATAGCTTTGTATATAGCCCCATCTGTGTACAGCAAGGTCATGAACAGATGTCATATAGGAATGTGTAGGCTCCCACTGAAGACTTGGCATGACTCTTGGTCCTATTTTTGGTCAGTTTTTTGCATCTATCTTTTTTGAAGTATATACAACCTTTATGCACAGTTGCTCTCCGTTCAGGTCTGTCCTTGGCTGTATCTTCGAAGTTATCCATATTTATGCCACAAGAGTTGACATTCAACTTAATGGTATTTTTGAAGTGTTCACAATGATCACCCTTCCTGCTCTTTCTGAGTTTCAGCTCACCATAGAGGACTTTTTGGGGAGTCTGTCATCACCCATTATGATAACATGACCTGTCTGTGACACTCTACCTCAGAGTAGCACCCTGGAACCCCCATATTCACCACTGTCATGTAATTATGATATGTTTTGTACAAAGTATGCCTTGTGAGGTATTAAGTCTTGATCCATTGGATTGTATGTACTGTCCTCATATGTGAAGTTATGAAGTTTTGTTGTGTTACTGAAATATATTGTGAGGTTGGGAACACCCACCACCAGCCTTTCAGGTACAACAGTGGTGTAGCCAGATGCTCTGATGGCCAACTAAAGAGAATCCACCCTCCCAATGGCCGTACTAGAAGACTTCTCAGAGAGAACCTGTAGGCAATGGGGACTGTCTGATTCCCAAGTCAAAAGCTATAAAAGAGGGGAAGTGATATAATCACTTTGCCTCTCCCCCTCCCCCCTTCAACACTTGGAAGAAACATCTGGAGAACAAAGACCTTGAACTGGCCGAGGGTGGTCCTGGGCTGAAAGGCAGTTCCAGCCTGTGTATTCAAGATCTGGCTGTATCATCTGTCAGGGTGAGACACTGCTTGATTCAAATCCTATTTCGTTTGTAGAACTCAGACTGCAAATTTACTTTTATTTCTTAAGTAACCAACTTTTGATCTCTACGCTTGCTACTTATCACTTAAAACCTATCTTTCTGTAGTTAATAAATCTGTTTTATATTTTATATAAAACAGTGTGCTTTGGTTGAAGGGCTTGGGAAATCTCAGCTCAGTTTACCAAGCCTAGTATGTGCCCTCTCCACATCGAGGGAGGGACAGACTGGGTAATGAACTTACACTAGCCAGTCGTCTGACCAGTGCAAGACAGTACAGCTCTCAGGTGCAAAGCTGGGGAGTTGGGGGGAATTGGCTGGAGCCTCTCTATTGATGGTTCATGAGTGTCTGAGAGATGATTCATGTAACTCAGTTGGATGTGTCCCTGCCTGTGGATGTCTGTGTAAGTGCAGTGCCTGTCAGCGTTTGTGGCTTGACACAGCATCACAGCGTGAGAGGGATAGACCCCAGGGTGGTGGGACAGAGGACTTAGTGGTCCCACTGTCCAGGGTGCACCATGGGGATCCCGTCATATCGTCCATATAAGCTGAGCTTCAGTAAATGAATGCCTCGGTACTTATTGTTTAGCTCTTGCAAGGATAAGAATGTTTGACACTTTGTCTTGCTAGCAAACCTTCAGTAAAGACAATGCATGTGAAATTTTTCAAGTTGCTTGATGTTTCTGTGGTAAACTCTCCACGTTTCACACCCATATCACTGCTGCATTGTACAGGATCAGTTTTGCTAAGACTGATGGTATGCTGATTGAGTATCTTGTGCCAAAGATTTCTGAAAGCCTGGCTTTCTGTTTGACATTTCTTGATACAGGGAACTATCACGTTAGATGATACTGCCAAACCATCAATGGTGATATTTGGAGCAGTGGTAGTGGCTGAAGAGGCTGCTTGGAAGAGTTCATTTTTTTCCCAGGCTGATAGGGAGTGCAAACTGTTTATATATGGGAGATGGTTTAGCGCGACCACCATCTGAGAGTACTTGATCAGTTGCGTCTTTGTGGAATTGACATAGGATATTAGCATATTTGGTGGGTCAGTCAAATATCTCTAGAATTTTCCAGAGACCATTTGTGCTGACAGTGTTGAATGCTTTTTTTAGATTAATGAAGACAGCCTTTGTTTTGTTCAATGCAATTTTACTGAATCGCGCTCTCTCTCTCTCTCTCTCTCTCTCTCTCTCTCTCTTTCTCAAAAAAAAAAAAGTGTGGTGCTTGGACCTGAACTAAATTCATATTGGGTCTCTGATAGAAGTTTCTCTGATACTGTTTCAACAAGCCAATGCAGCAAAGTACAAGCAAGGATCTTACCACCCTGTTGACAGAAGAATGGTGCATGCTCTCTTTACAGAGCATGGTGTACACGCTGATGAGTTCTTTGGCTGCTGAGTCTGATGCATCAGTTACAGTCCCATCCATAGGTAGGGCACACCCATGCACTGCAATGCTCTGAGTCCACGCAGCAGATTCTTTCCTCCTCTGATGCTGGAGATGACAAAGCATGATCCGGTCCGCCTCACAATGCCTTGCTCCGTCTACAAGCTGACTCCGCCAACCAGAGCTGTGTTCTGCACTCCTTTCCCAATCATCCACAGAGGTTCCAAAGGATACTAAATCATCTTTGCAAGCATCCTGAAATCTGCGCAGCGGTATGCCTCTCTTTTTAGACTCTTTGCTAACTTCAGAGTATAGCACAATCTTCAGGATCCTGTAATCTGGTATTTGCTTGACGTGTCCAAACCACCTGAGTCTTTTCTTACTGCATCAACATTCCTATGAATGACGTACCAGCACGATTTAACACTTCCACATTTATCACCCTGTCTTGCTATCTTATTAGAAGAATTTTTCATAAGCATCTGATATGAAAACCATTTAGTCTTTTGGTATGTTTGGCATAAGTCATCCATGTTTCTGAGCTACGTAGAAAAGTGCATAAGATGCATGTCTCATAAATATGGATTTTTACTTTAGTTGACAATTTGTTACTGTTCCAGGTTCTGTCTTGGAAAAGACCAAAGTTCCTGGCTACTTTGCCGATTCTACTAGTGAGCTCAACGTCAAGATCTACTTTGCTGGTAACAGTAAAGCCAAGGAGGAGCCTCGATAGCAGGGAAGCCCTCATAGTAGAGCCCTGATAGCAGGGTAGATAACCTGATAGTTTCCACAATCAGATTTATTGCCTTTATTTTTGTATAGTATAATTATGATTGCATCTTTTGAAATCCCAAGGAATTTTCTCAGTTTCCCAAATATCCTTAATAAATTCATATAGATAGTTGACAGTTTGGAGACCTTCAAGTTTAATTATTTCAACTGCTGTTCTGTCTTTCCCTGGTGATTTACCTGTCTTCGTTTGTTCACAGCTTTTTTGCACTTCTTCAGCGGGAGGAAGCTTCACAATTTCTTCATGTATGGGGTGCTGTGTTAGTTCCTCTGGCAACTATGAGTTGACAGTAGAAGGAAGGTTGAGTAACTCAGTAAAGTGGCACACATCTTTTGGAGTTGTCTGTCTTGTCCTTGATTAAGGTAGATCCATCTGAACTCTTTAGTGGAGCTGGACCTTATTTCAATGGGCCATAAATGGCCTTCAGCGAGTTAAAACAACTTTGTGTTGTTACTATTGGCATCTTGCTGTATATTTTCGGCTCTCTTTTCCCACCAGTTATCCTGTAGAACACAAAGCCATTTTTGAGCCTTGGCTTGCAGGTACTTGAATTTATCTTTGTTTTGATGTTGATTCTTTATCGTTTTCCCAAGCCATAAATGCATCATTTTTTCCCTTGAGGACCTTTTAGATTTCATCATAATTTTCATCAAAACAATCCTGGTGCCATATTTGATTTTTGCCTAGAGTTTCTTCTGTTGCTTGGAGGGTGGCTGATTTCAGTATATACCACTTTTTGAGAGTGTTTTTTGGGTGATGTAATGCTATCAATTTTTTTCCTCTGTTTTCCCTCAGTTTTTCTTGATGAAATGGACGTTTCAAATTTGCTATGTTCAATTTTAGTTTGATCTGTTCGGCACTGACATTGAGTGGAATACCACATGTAAAATGAAAATGGCTCTGGTCATCCTGTGATCAGTCCAACAGTTTGCTAATCTTGATGTCCCAATGTCTCTTTGCTGTATAATGACATAGTCAATCAGGTGCTAGTGCTTTGATCTCAGATGCATCCATGAAGTTTTATATTTGTCGGCTTGCCTAAAGATTGTGTTGATAATAATGAGCTCATGTTCAGCACACTTCTGGAGTAGGAGGAGACAGTTGCTGATACCATAATTCTTTATTAGACCAGTTGAAGTCCGCACTGTCTTTTCCAGCTCTGGAAGTAAAGTCTCCCTAAGGTACGAGTTTTGTTTTCACAGGGTGTAGATATGATTGTCATCCAAATCAGAATAGAACTGTTCTTTTAGTTCTTCCGTACTCTTCATGGTTGGAACATAAGCACTGATAAGAATCACAAAGCATGAATTTCTAAGGGAATTCATAGTCATTAGGTGTTCATTTTTGCCCCTAGGTAAGTCTTTCACTGATTTCAGGAAACTGTTTTTAATGGCAAAACTAATGCCATAAATTCTGTTTTCCTCTGTTGTTTTCCCTTTCCAAAAGAAGGTATAGTCACCTCCTAATTCCTTTTTGTAACCTTCATCTGCAAATCTGGTTTTGCTGAAGGTAGCTACATTGATGCGGTATCTAGCAAGTTTCCTTACAGTCAGCGCTGTACATCTTTCAGGTCTTGATGTATTATCTCTGTCCGTTAGTTTCTGTATGTTTCATGTCACCACAGTGAGAGCTCTTATTTTTCTTATAGAACAACCTCTTTTTGGATGATCTACCAGTTGTGGTGAACTGGCCAGATTAGAGTAAACTTTAAATAAACTGACCCACAAATGTATTGTTCCTGATGTTCACTAAACCCCGATAGACCATTTACTGTACTACTTGAGGGGAGATATTTAAATTATGGAACATATCTAACTTTATTCTACAGTTTGGCCTCCACTTGCTATAGCGATGTAGCCTCAATTTGACTTCTACCAAACCTAGAGGTGAGATGTGAAGAGGAAGTTCCTAAAGTCATGATTGTGGCCCTTCATTGTTGACACAGTTTCACTGGGAGTTCTGTCCTTTTGCTCCTAAACAGCTCTAATTAATCTCATCCCTAGAGAGAGCCAAAGCCAGACTGGCTTTTACTTTGAAACATACACTTAAAAGGGATTTAGCATTCTCATATGGAATTTGCCTCTCTACTTCCTTCCTGCAAAATTCAGGCTGTATAGATGTAGTTTGCATTGCCCCTTACACTGTTGGGTTTTATGTTTCCTTTCTGTAGGCGAAATGAGGAATGATTTATACATCACTATAGAAAAAGGAGAATTTGAAAAAGGAGGAAAAAGTGTGGCCAGAAACGTGGAAGTGATGATGCACATTGTGGACAGTGGTGGCCAAATTTTAAAGGTACTACTTTGACACTAACTGTGAAGAACAATAATAGAGAGAGTGAAGGCTTGTGTTTAGTGTTGATGCTGAGCAATTATTGTAAATTTAAACAAACAATGTTTTTTTTCTCAAAATCCTTTTTTATTTCCTGACAGATAGGATTTGTCATATTAACCTTTACCTGAATGTCCTATTAACAGACCATATTGCTAAACTGCATATTAGCAAAAGATATGTAATAACTGGCCTTAGAACAAATATTTTCACTTGTACTGTGAGATATAAATTAAATTCGGAATTCTCTCTCCTTAGAGTAAGTTACTTGCTACCCCAACTGCTGTAGTTTAGTCAATCAGTGATAGCTAATATGTTTTTGCAAACTACTTACACTGTCTTCCATTTTTGTGTATATTGTTTGTTTGTTTGTTTGGTCATAGGTTTTCTGGATATTTTTGTGGTAGCTAACTTTTAATGTTTCAATACTTTAATATTGAGGAAGGTTTTTAAAAATAAAAATGAAAACCTCTAATAAATATGTTCACATTCAAATATATCCCTCAGTTATTTGATGTTAAGAGAAAAGGCAACAAAGATTAGCAAATGAAGTTATTTTAATTAATTCATAATTATTACAATGTGGAAATTAACCTATTAATTTAAGAGAATAATTAATGCACTTAATTATATTGAAAATAGACTTGCCTATTTAAATAAATGGGCCATTCCCACTTATTTCTACACTCTCTTTAAGGCACAATTGATTTTACACTCCAAATTGCAAATACAGGAAAGTATCCCTCTTCAGGAAAGTATTTAAGTGGATATTTAAAGTGCATGCGTAAGTCCCATTTCAGTCCATAGGCCTTCTGCACATGCTTATAATGAAGTATGTGTTTAAATACTTTCCTGAATTTGTAGCATAGGCACAGATCTAGCAGAGCACCATGTACTTATATTTTAAGCATATGAATATTTCAGTTAAGTGGAAATGCTTATATGCTTAAAGTTGAGCATTTGCCTAAGTTCTTTACTCGAATGGAACCTTAAGTACCACCTGTCTAAAACATACATACGTACACAAGTGTCCTTGACTTCCCAATATTTTCACTTACAATTCCAGGTACATTTCTTTGAAAATTACTTTTTTTTTGTGATGAATACAAAATGCAGTCTGATAGTGTCTTTATTGCTCCGAGGAGGTCTTGGATTAAGACACAAGGCGGAGATGGCAATGCCTCAGCCTGTAGCTTTTATTGAGCACTTCCACTGTCAATCAAGACTCCCAATCGTTATCCGTCCTGTTTTGTCCTGTTCCATTTAAATCGTAGCCTGTCAGTTCTACATGTGTTGAGTCACTTTAATATTTGACCAAACAGACCAAAGTCCTGAGAGGAGAACGGGAGGCCACACATGGAATGTGCTAAATCTCTGTACAGTATTAAATCTGGCTCCCATTTACACACTCATACCACATCAGTGCATATCCTCCCATCCACTTCCACCTATAGTCAGGTTTATTGTGAGGTTTGACCCTGCTAATGCACCAAATCAGAATGGACTCTTGCCAGTTGTAAAGTTGGGACAAAACGAATAAAAGCTAAACCTCACCCTCATGTAATAATACTAGGTGAAGCTCAGACATTTGCAGAGCCCACAGCTATGGTACCTGCTAGCTGCTCTAGAGGAAATCCAAAATCACCATCATCTTGTCACACAAGAATGGGGCAAATATTCCTTCCCTTCTCCAGATTTGAAGGCCAACTCTTGCCCTTAGCAAGCACCACTTATGTCCTATATGTAATGATAGATAACCCGAAAGGTCAAAGTGAAGAAACTTCCAAAACAAATGGCCCATATTATGTATAAAAAAGTCATAGGGTCATGGGTGCAAAGGATGAAGAGTGTGTTCCAGCTTACTGATGGTAATTTATATTACCTTTAGGAAGTGGGCAGACAGCCCAGAGACTGAAACAATACAAATCAGCCTGCCCACCTGCTACCCTACAGAGAGGAATCCATAGACCACAAGGCAATTTAAATTGTGTGCTTAACCACCTTCAGAGAATACACAATTGCATTCCCCACGCATGCAGGGGCACACTATTACAAGAGAGAACAAGTTTATTTTAGATTATCCCAAAGATCTTGGAGCCTGGAGAATACCAATTTCAGGGCTGATCTCACATCACTTTATAGTTAATCCATCTTTAAACCTTTAACCCAGTTGTTTTCTTCATTAGGATTTTATCTCCTTTGGCTCTGGAGAGCCGCCAGCTAGCAAGTTCCATTCCTTTGTGCTTTATCACAACAACAGTCCCAGATGGGCTGAGCTGCTGAAACTTCCTATTCCTGTGGATAAATTCAGGGGAGCACACATCCGCTTTGAATTTCGGCATTGTTCTAGTAAGCGTTGTTCATGATTTATTGCCATGCTTTGTGTTACAGTTGCATTAAGCGTATTGAATTTCATAACATCTAAACAGCAGGTAAATATTCTTTACCTATAAAGTTTCATGAGGGAGCTTTTCAGGTTTTGCCTTCTGCTTTGGTGAAATAGGAAAAAAAAAATGTAATACCTTGAGAAACTGACCTAATTTTATTAAATAGGAAAATGCAACATGAAGGGTGCAAATTTGAACACAAATTCAGGAAATGCAAAATCCAATCCCAGAATTAACTTGGCTAATTGCACAGTGATATCTGTTCACTTACACATGTAGCAGTCTAACCCAGTAACAGAAAGTATTGCATATCTGTGTAGTGTAGCCAGGACAATATTGTTATTGGAAGTGGACATTTTCTGACTTTCTGGTTTTGATGTAACATTAGTAATAAAAAAAAATAAAAAAATAAAAAAACCACACACACCACTCACCAGGGCTAAAACACAAGGCATACACACAGTTGCAAATACTTTGAGCTGCAAAACTCAAGTGTGGATCTCAACTTCCCTTGAACTTTAGGATATTGGAACTTTAGGAACTTTTTGAATTGGGCCCATCTGCAGTAAATACATTGCATCAAAGAAATTACAAGTTCATCACATGTCCTCAAAGGAAACCACAAATGGATATTGCAAGGAAATCCTCTTTGCGGTATCTAAGGGCTTGTCTACACTGGCAATTTACAGCGCTGCAACTTTCTCGCTCAGGGTGTGAAAAAACACCCCTCTGAGCGCAGCAAGTTTCAGCTCTGTAAAGCCCCAGTATAGATAGTGCACCAGTGCTGAGAGCTGCGCCCCTCATTGAGGTGGATTTTTTAGAGCACTGGGAGAGCTCTCTCTCAGCGCTGCACTGTGACCACACACGGCACGTTAAAGCGCTCCCATGGCAGCGCTTTAGCATTGCCAGTGTAGATTAGCCCTTAGTAACTTTTGGGAATTTGGCATCAATTCACAGAAAAACAACGCACTCATAACCTTAGGAAGGGGATTTACTTCATAAACAAACATGAAAAGAGACATAAGGTGTGCTGGTGCTAACTAGATGTAAATGGATGCCAAATATACACATTCACATGTTGGATTATTTTCAGTTGCTTTGTCTAAGGGCTTTTCTTCCCAGCAACGGTTAGCATAAATGCACTCAAGTTACTCCACTGGGACTAGCCTAGCTCAAGTGAGAACAACCATACTGGGAAACAACACAGAAGCTACACAGAGTGATTGGATTAGCAGTTGTTGAGTTGTCCTAACTGGAGCTGCTGCATCCCTATAGCACTATTAGCAGAGTATCAGCAGCACTCAATCCTCAACACCCCGTCCCCCTTAATCTTGACTGGCCAGCTAGCTGGAGTTTAAAGAACCACTTAACTCAAGCTAGAGATTTTTGTGTGTGGACAGGAGTTGGGGTGGGGCAAAACTCGGGTTATACCTCAAGCTAACAGTGCAGTAAAGAAAAACGCTATGACGTACAGTATAAACCTAAGTCCAGAATGTGTGTGTTTTTATTTATATATGTTTTCAGCAAAAGAAAAGGGCGAGAAGAAGTTGTTTGGCTTTTCTTTCGTGCCCCTGATGCAGGAAAATGGGAGGACATTGCCAGATGGCACTCATGAACTCATTGTGCACAAGGTAATTTCAGTCAGAAATCATTCTGTGATGATTCCTCTGAAAAGTACACCAAATGCCCAGAGGCGTTAAACAAGGGAAGACTGAACTGTTAGCAAATGAGTGATAGTCTTATTGTTAAAATGTCCTCTCAACATTCTGTGGAGCTTATGTTCTCTGTTTATAATTGCAGTTCAACCTAGTTATGTATTTCAATGCAGCACGTACTGTAAAGTCACAGTACCTCAGAATGTAGATTTAAATAAACCCTCGGTTGCATAAAGAATTCCATAAAGCTAGGGTTGCCATATTTAAACAGTGAAAAAAGAGGACACTCCACGGGGCCCCCGGCCCCGCCCCAACTCTGCTCCTTCCCAGCCTCTGGCCCAACTCCGCCCCTTCCCCGCCCCTGGCCCTGCCCCAACTCCGCCCCTTCCCCACCTTCATTCCAACCCCTTCCCCAAAGTCCCCACCCCAACTCCGCCCCCTTCCCTGAGCACCCCGCATTCCCCCTCCTCCCTCCCGCCCCCTGGGCTCCGGCTGCTGCTGCGCTGGGGAAGTTGCTTCAGCCCCCGCCGCGGTGGAGAGCATCGGGAGCCGGGAAAGTTGGATCCCGGGGAGGAGGCGGCTGCGCGCTTGGATGCCGCCGCCGCCTCCGTGCCCCGGCAGATCGGGGGAGTTGTTAGTTTTGGCTTTGCTGCAGCCACTTGCACTTGTGGTCCCCTTACCAGGCCTCCCTATTTTCCCGGACATGTTTGGCTTTTTGGAAATTCCTCCTGGACGGGGATTTGAGGACCAAAAAGCCGGACATGTCCGGGAAAATCCGGACATATGGTAACCCTAATAAAGCTAAAAATTTTCACAATGTAAAAATGATAGCCACTCTTGGAATATATTTGACCAGGTTGACCCTTCCCAGGGCCAGCTGTTCTGCAGCAGATCTGCTATGTGAGATCTGTTAAAAAAAATTTCATTCAAATGTGCATGCAAGAAGCTCTATCTGTGTTGAGATGGAATTTGATATACACCTAATAAATAAAACAACTTGCAATGTGTAGGTGTTGGTCTAGTCAAAAAACTGTGCAGAATGATTAGGGTTTTACACGAGATGTTTGGGTACTATCTAAACCCACAGATCGAATGAGGATTTTCCCATCTATAACAAGAGCTACCCATGAAAGCTCTTGTATAGGCAAACATTCTTGTTATGCTGAGATGCAAGCTTAAAATTATTTCTAACTTTGCTATTTGAAAACGCTAGTCATTTTAAATTATGCAACAGGCAGACTCATCTTGTCAATAGTTGAATCTGCTCTGGAGCCAGTCAGTGGCTGAGAAGGCCAGAGACAGACTCTGCTGGAGAGAAGACAAAGAATTAATAAGACTTGTAAAAACTTTTTGTTGTGTTAGACTCTAATACCGATAACATACTAGATGTTTAAGTATATTTTTGAAATAGGGTGGTTTAAAACATCAGGTGCTCGGTTTTTCTGCTGTTTCTCTGTGCGTTTATAATGCAAATCTAATCTTTGGACATTTGTGCTGTTCTTATAAATGTTTAAACATTTTTAAGAGACATGTCTGCTTGCTTCATAATTTATTCAATGATTTGTACGTGCATTATTTTAAGTTGTGTGTTTTGAGAGGTGCTTGATTAAAGATTGTAGGCTATTTATGTAAAATAAAGCAGTCAGCAACAAAGACAATGCAATGTTTTACATGTAAAGTTTTTGAAACAAAAAACATACTGTTTCTAACAGATTTGGCTTGTTGCAATGCAATTTGGGTGAGAGCCCCCACTGATGAAAATTGTCATAGCTCCATTGAGTTCAACAGAGCTACCACAGTTTGAACAAGATGAATCCTTGGTTTTTATTCATTGCAATGATTTTAACTTGGTTGTTTTCACAGTGTGAAGAAAACACAAACCTTCAGGATTCTAGTCGCTACCTCAAACTCCCCTTTTCAAAGGGAATTCTCCTAGGGAATAACCACCAAGCAATAAAAACCACTAAAGAGTCTTTCTGGATTACGTCTTTTCTCTGCTCCACTAAACTCACGCAAAATGGTAGTATGATATATTGATTATTTAAACATGATGAACTCAAGTGAATTTGATGGGTGGTTTTTTCAACTCCAAACGGGCACTAAAGCACTCGTGTTGTGACATAAAAGATAGCTGATGCTCTGTTTTGAGGTTTTAAAAAACAGTATTTTTCCTTAATTTTGATGACCAGATGGAAACAAATGGTACATGGTGAACCACTGACTTTATGCAGTTCAAGGATGCTTTTAAATTAACATAATATTGGAATCACATACGTTATTTTTAGAATCAGTCATCAGAACCCAGCTGCTTTGAAAAATCTCTTAATCTGTTTGTTTGATAGTTATTTTAAAAATGTTTATTATAGGCTTCAGAGTAAAGCAGTTTTCATTTAATTAGATGGTTATTGCTTTTCTGATATGACATTGCTTTCCCCCCTTTTAAGGCAATGATCATTTAGCAAGTTATGATTAATGAAAATAACCTTATATTCCTGATAGTGTTGTGAATATATAATCTATGATGAAGCATACAGGCAGATTTATGTTTTGAGTTTTTCCAGTATACCACGTAAGATTTTTGGCTTGGTTCCCATATGCCTAATAGTACGATTCATAACAGCAAGGAAGTGTGGCAGGACACCTCCTTCGTCTCGCCACACTTAGCGCTTCCCCCCTCTGGCAATGGTGGGCCAGGGATAATCAGCCCCATTCAGGCAGGGGTTGCCTTCCCCCTTCAGTGCTCCCTTGGTCATATTTTCAGGGTAGGCCTGAGGGTTGTCCTAAGGAGTGATCCTCCACCAAACAAAAAGGAAACAAGTCTCATAAACAAACAAAAATAACCCCAGGATTGGTACCTTTCGCTGCCTCCTCACTGGTGCAGGGTGTCGTCCTGTTGGTTGCTCTGGGGTGTCAGTCCTTCCCCTCACAGGCACTCAGGTTTGGCTCTTTCCCCTATGGGAAGGAGCACAGCGTCTCACCCTGGAGAGGCTTATTTCCCTACTGCCACTAGCCTGGCAGCAGCTTCTCTCTCTCTCTTCCTCCTTTCTCTCACCAGAGGAGGGGTTTTTAAAGGCCTCAGGCAGCCCTTACTTGGAATCAGGTGTCCCTCATTGATCTGAGGCAACTCCTCAGTTAGTAGGGAAGAGGACCTTTAACATTCTGGGGCTAATGTATCTGCCTTCTAGCACACTCTTACAGCCATCCAGCCTGACTTTGTCACAGAAACTACTCACAAACAACCAGATCTTTTTTTCTCATAAATATTCTTTATGTACACTTGGGACAGTTCTTTGATATCCTCTTTTGTTTTTGTTTTTTTGTTTCGTTTTTGTTTTTTGGTGTTTTGGTTTCATTGTTGTTAGTTTTTGTTTTGAGTGCTCTGAAACCATTTATTACTGCCAGTTTAGGAGAGGTGCTGTGGTTTCCCCATGGTGCCTGTTCTGCCAGTTGTTGTTCAGCAGGAACACCAGGAATTCAATGACCAGTTGAATGTTGTAGACTAGCTAGTCCTCAGTCGTTTTCACATGTCGGATAGCCACAGCCGGACAGAGGACCTTTCTCATTTGAAATTTGATAGTAGACACAACTTCATTGACCTTGGCCACCATGTTCTCAATGTGAATGAGGAGAGAGTCCAGTTTTGTTCAGACCTGGATCATCTGTTAGATCAGTGACTCTGAAGCCAGGAAGGCATTGTATTTTTTTAGCCAGCTTTTTCACTAGCTGCTTTTTCTTACTGAGTTTCTTCAGAGCCTCTGTGTTTGTGTGAGGGATGTTGACTGCTTTGGCCTCATCACAATGTTGCTGGTCTCCCAGCACGCAGACTGAGAATTTAGGACATGGAGTGGATTTAGGCCTGACTTTGCCAGAGAAACACTTATTCTTCTGTGGGTCACAGTTTTTTAGATTGATCTGCAAATCTACAGTTTCCAAGAACTTATGTGGTTCACTTGAGTCCCTTTACAGGACCTCCCTCAATGCTTTGTGGAGGGAGTTGTTGTAAAGCTTCTCTCTCCGAAGTATCTTCTTTGGGGAGGTTCGTGTTGGTGAGTTTCCAGCCCCTCATTCTGAATAAACAAAAAAATGGCAGAACATTGCATGCTTAGGAAATGAATGCAAAGGACCTGGATGTTTGATCATGTGAACATTCACTCTGTTGGGATTCTGAATGTTTATTAAAAATAGTTAACAAAATTTAAATTATACATAGATTTACTTTTATCCAGCAAACAACTGTATCAAATTAACTAGTACACATTTTACTAAGTAGGTCTGTTTGTTTGTTCATTTTTCAAAATTATGAGAGACCCAGATGTGCCTAGACACAAAGGGTATTTACCCTGTCTGTAAATAGGAAGTGAGGACATTTTAGCCAGTTGGCCTGCATTCAGTACTGATGCTTACTACCAATTGAAATGAGCACAAAGAAGCAGCTATTCCCCAGTGAAAGGACATGTGATATTAGCGTGTGTATTTCAAGTGATGGACCTGTACTTAAAATTAATCTATCCACATTCCAACAAACACCGTTCAATATCTGATGATAATTAATAAGAAAACAGGAGTGACTGCACTTGGGGGATTCTGGAATTCCCAGAACTGAACTTTTCAGAATATTATACATACTAAATATGGGAAT
Source organism: Malaclemys terrapin pileata (assembly GCF_027887155.1). Lineage (NCBI taxonomy): Eukaryota > Metazoa > Chordata > Testudines > Emydidae > Malaclemys > Malaclemys terrapin. The sequence goes on from NC_071505.1 coordinate 50,531,123, forward strand.
TTCATATTCCATTTTGGAGAATAGTAGGCCACATGACTTTCCCTCACATGAAAACTTTAGGGTTTATGGGAGAAGGATAGAAATTTAATCCCAAATGCTTTCCTTATAAAGATGATCGTAACCCTTTATTTTTTAAACTCAAGAAGTTAGATCAAAACCATTGCCGTAGTGCCAAAGGGTTTATTTTTTTAAACTAACAAATCAGCTCATGTTTAAAGAGTAGGCCTGTGAAATGTGCGTTTTTCGCTCCTCTTGAGTGCAATTTTTTTCATCACCATTGACTTTTTCCCCATTCAAACCTCCATTTTCCTGAAGGGTTTGTTATATTCTCATCTCTCTGTTGAGAACTGTTTCATTTTCTGGTTTCTCTTGACATGTGAAAGTGATTGTCTCTTTACCCTGTCACTTGGGATTCTCAGACCTCTTATTGTTCTTGTATTCAGTTCATTTCATTTATACTTGAACTATTCCCTAGTTGTATTTTTCCCCTTAAATGATTTATTTGAAGTGAACATCTTAGAGTTGCATTTTTTTATCCCCAACAAATCCTTCGTAATGAGAATCAACCCTCCACCATCTAGTTTCTTCAGAAAAAAGTGAAAGTAAACATTTTTCCTGATATGTCTTTAGCCAGTCTCACTACTTGATGAGTCAAAGATGATCCAAGAATCAAGTTACATTGCTAGTTGCGCCATCCAAAAGTTGCATTTCATCAAAGATATGGTGCATACTTGCTTGAAGAAGGAAGGAGAGAGCTGCAATCTGGCATTGGTCCTTATACCCATGCAGAGTTCCATTGAATTCTACAAGGGGGCTTAAGGGTCCACCTGCATGGATCCCTGCCGCACCCTCTGACTTAAGTGGTTTCCATCATACACAGGGTTTACAGTTTGGTTCAATGGCTCTCAGCATCTCCCCTATACAAATTGTTCCAACACTTCTGTTGTTGGAATGTGGTCCTGAAGCGCGCCTTAATCAAGCATGATCTCTTTGACAAGTATTCAAAATTATTAATGGAGCAGCTGCAAGCTGTGGGTGAACAAGCTGGCCAGACCATGTTACTGCAGCCCATAGGCAGTTCCCTTATGAGATGACGTAAGCTCAGTTTTCGTATATGGCTGCAATTGAATAATTTTAAAACCTGAAGTGCTGGCATTCTTTCAGCTGTAATCTTTAGTATGTTTTTTGCAGGGGATATGCTTGATCTTCTTAAGTGGAGAGCCCACCCGGACAAAATTGCAGGCTGCCTCACAAAACTAAAAGAAATTGATGGTTCAGAAATAGTAAAGGTATATATTGTTCTTTCCTTGTTTGCTTTGGAATTAACTAATGTAAGGAAAATAATTTCTTTACATCTTACAAAGAAGTACATTTGATAATAAATTCTTGTTGTTCTTCCTCCACTTATAGTTCCTTCAGGACACACTGGATACTTTATTTGGCATTTTAGATGAAAATTCCCAAAAATATGGGTCAAAAGTATTTGATTCTTTGGTAAGTTGTACTTCATGGTTCTGCATAACCATGCTTACAATAAAGATACTTGATAATTTTTAACTAAGATTTTAACACTTTAAGAAATGAGAAAAGAGCATTAAATTTTTTCCTTTTCCTTTTTTCTTTAGGTTCACATAATAAATTTGCTGCAGGACAGCAAGTTTCATCATTTTAAGCCAGTAATGGACACTTACATTGAAAGTCATTTTGCAGGTGCACTTGCATACAGGTAAGATCCTAACTTTTTCTAACTGTTTAGAATTTTGACAATTATAGGTACTAAGCAGAGCAGCCATAAACTTCAATTAATACATGTATTGAACTTAATTTCTTCTGATACTATATTTTAATTCCCAAAATGAAGTCCAATAATAGCTGAAATAATTTTAAATGATCAGAGAAATGACTTCCTTCAGTTCTAATATTGGATTAAGAACTAGACTTAGAATAGTCTATCCTTAACTTGAGCATAATGGATGAAAACCAGATATTGATCTTGGATTTGAACATCAACTAAAAATAAATTAAATAAATTGCATTCCTCTTTATGTAACTTGCTACCACATTATGGCAAGCTAGAGCTTAAAACTAGACCCAGTTGAAATTTTTAAATTTGAAATTTCTAAAATCTTGGGAAAAATTTTGCAAAATATTCTGTCCGTCTCCCACCCTTCTCCCCTCAACCTGCTCAACTTAAAACCCACTTCTTCCCCAAACTTTTCCAATTCTGATCTCACCAGTGGTGTCCTTTTATTCAGGCCCACCCGAAATGTGGCAATTGATGTCTGGGCTTTTTGGACTGTAAATTCTAATATTCCTATTATTCATCTCATAATGAACCGCAGCCACCTGGAGGATATTATATGGCTACATAACTGTTTAGGACAGGAAGTGAAGATCATGGTGGTGATCCTGAAAAACTTACACACATGTTTAAGTTTATGCCCTGAAAAGTCCCATTGACTTCAATGGAACTTCCCACAGTACTTTTAAATTTAAATACATGCATAAGTCTTTGCAGGATCAGGGCTTTGTACTTTATCCAACTGAAGATTCTTAGATATTCAGAATGCAAGTATCCACACTGGAATTTGGTCAGGACGCTATGGCTCTTAGCCCTACTATTGTGAAAAATACCATGAGATCTTTAATGACTGTAAATGGTTAGGAGGACATTTCTTATACATCTAAATCAAGAGAGACTGCTTCCAGCAAGCAGTACCCCTACCATCATGGTGTTCTACTGCCTCAGAGTATACAGTACTGAATACTGGATCATGAACCTCACTTATTTCCAGACTCTGCTTAGTCATTGTTGACTTACCATCTAAGGGCTTGTCTACACTTACTGGGGCATCAACATGCGGCGATCAATGCATCGGCAGTTGATTTAGCGGGTCTAGTGAAGAGCGCTCTCCCGTGGACTCCTGTACTTCACCTGAACGAGAAGCACAAGGGGAGTTGACAGGAGAGTGTCTCCCTTTGACATAGCGTAGTGTGGACCCCGCAGTAAGTAGATCTGAGTACATGGACTTCAGCTACATTATTCACGTAGTTGAAGTTGCATAACTTAGATCGATCTTCCCCGTAGTATAGACAAGGCCTAAGTACTGTTCAGGTTCAATGCTGCTTAGTTTTAGTGATCTAATGAGATCACAGTCCAAAATCACATGACTTCAGGGAGAAGCAGAGACCATTTTAAATGCAAATTGATTTGTTCTTATGCTTTAAATTAGTTTTTGCATCTTTTTCAAAGCTATTTGTGTTTATACTTAGTTAATGAAAAATTTGAATGTAGTATTATCAGATGACTTTGTAGCATATCTACAATTGAGTGAAAGTTTGGCCCTGTTATTATGCACAATACACTGCCTTTACAAGTTGAGCAAACTGGTAATTGCTGGAAGAAGACACCTTGTGTTTCAAAACCTTTTTTGTGTTTATTTTATGAAAGCTATTTGTTCACATTTCAAATCCTAAATTATTATAGTCCATATTAAGAAATTTGTTAAATAACGCTTTCCACACTTCTGCACTGTAATCATTTTCCTTTTTATGTTCTAGAGATCTTATAAAAGTACTTAAGTGGCATGTTGATCGAGTAACAGACATGGAGATACAAGAGCATATCCATGAAGTGTTAAAGGTAATAGAAATCATCAGAGACAATAACACACCTGACCAGTGTATTTGTATAGCAGTACTAATTTAAATCAATTGATTTCACATGCATGGTATATATGAGTGGTAGAATTACAAAACCTGTTCAGTGCACTCACACACCTGTACAGTCAGTCAGTTTATTCGCCCTTCTGGAAACTCTTAATTGTGAAAAGAGTTTATTCATGGTGTTCACTCCAGTAGAACTCAGGAACTGAGGACTCATTTGTTGATTGCAATATGGATAGTGCTTGGTTTCAAGAAACCTTATGTAGATTACACAAGTGGTAATTATGTCTGTGATAAAATAGAAGACTACAATGACCAGATAAAGCAATTTAATGAGACAGTCCTTGTGTCCCTGACAGTTCAGTTAAAACTGGAGTTTTGGTTTGGTTTCAGTCAAACTAAGCTACCATCAGTCACCCTCTCTGTTCCTCTTTCCCTGCCTCTCTGTCATCCATTTCCCTCCTCACTTGCAGCTGTTGGCATAAGATCTCGCTTCACCTCTTACTTGAAGTTGAACATTGTGTTATATTATCAATCTACTTAGTATATACTCCAGCAATTTGCAACTTAAGGTCAGCTTGTTTTGTCACTGGTGATGCCTCATTCTCTGGTTACCATTAAGAGGAAAGCATTTTTATTTAAATGGGAAAACAAATAACTAGATTTCCTAGTCCTCAATGCTACCTTTTGATGAGCAAGTGCTCCCTGGTGTATAGATTTTATTAAAGGAAAAAGAGTAAAAAATGTTGAAAGGCCTTATTGAAAGATTGGCAGTAGATCGCTGCTAATAAGAAGATTACAAACTTTCCAGATTTAAATGGCATGTTCTCCATTCTGACAAATGCTATAAATATGTTTGAATTTTATAAATTTGCTATGTTTTAAGTTTACTAATTTTAAAGAAAAATGAGTTCAATATGATTCAGGATCTTTGTGTTTTGACATTTGTAGGCACAAGAATATATCTTTAAATATATAGTTCAGTCTCGGAGGCTGTTCTCGCTTGCCACTGGTGGACAAAATGAGGAGGAATTCCGCTGCTGTATTCAAGAGTTGCTTATGTCAATACGATTTTTCCTTTCCCAAGAGAGCAAAGGGGCTAGCGCTTTATCTCAATCACAAGTAAGTATCATGAGTTTGCTCGGTTTGATTATTATCATTACCAGTATTCAATGGGAAAATGTGTGTGCGTTTGTTACATTGAATGTCAAATTCATGTTGTCTGTAGTAAATTGATAGTTCCAGTTAATGCTTGCACCAGTTGTGGCTTATAATGGAAATTTTCCAAATCTCCAACTTCTGAATAGCAGAACTAAGGTTACCTTAGCCAGACTGTTTGTTTTGAACTGGAAAGGGATTGTATTCTGTTAATACTTGTTCCAGTGGTTAGAAGAAATCATAACTGCAAAACAGAAATCGAATGGCGTCTCCACATGTTTTTGGGTATTCAGTGTTGCATCATTGCCCAGCTTGTTTAAGCACCTTGAAACCTGATCTCTTGAACCCCCAAGAAGTTTTCTCACTTTTAAAGGTTTAATATAATAATCTTGTGCTGTAATCAGATTCTTAAATTACACTGGGCCTATTAAAATTGACCAGTGCAAAAGGCAGTGGTCAAAACACATTGAGAACAACTCTAAAAATCCAAAATTTTATACAATGAACAGAGCTCTCACTTTGGGAAAAAACATTGGACCCTAGGTATCTTCAGAAAATGTTTGAGTGCATCCCCAGCCCTCTCTATGTCAGATTCTCCTGACCAAAGATCTGCTTTTCCATGATCGTTCTTCCCTTTGAGCTGCATGGAAAACTATATTTCAGGGAAAGACAAAATTAGTAGCTGAAGAGCAGAGGGATGATTGAGGCCAGGTCTACACTAACCCCCTAATTCGAACTAAGGTACGCAACTTCAGCTCCGTGAATAACGTAGCTGAAGTTCGAAGTACCTTAGTTCGAACTTACCTCGGTCCACACGCGGCAGGCAGGCTCCCCCGTCGACTCCGCGGTACTCCTCTCGTCTAGCTGGAGTACCGCAGTCGACGGCGAGCACTTCCGGGTAAGTGTAGACCTACCCTAAGCCAAATTCTTCCATCGGCTCTCATATGAGCAGCTTAACTGAACTATTTTGGGCAGAATCATATAAATGAGCAACTCTGGGATTTTCCCACATTCCAAGTGGTATCTTTAACCCTCTAGCTGTGTACATCATTCACACTGGGGCCAATACTAAAAGGAGATGAGGGTTGGGTAGAATAAGTGATTTTCATGTCAATGAACTAGAGTCAGAAAGGTAGAAGGAAAGACATTCCAGGTTCTAACTACCTTTACGTATCATAACTTCCTTTTTCTTCAGTATTTCTTGTTTATCTTCCAAATCCATTTCTTTCTCCAATGAACTACTAGCTCTATTTTTAGATTTCTAAAGTTAACTGATAGTTCCAGTGCAGTTTTCATCCAAAATAACCTCTTTAAATACTGGAAAAAATGAGAGAGACACGGTTATATTCCTTACCTAGAGGAACCTCAATGTCACCTATTCGTGGCATCTGCCAGTTTCTGTTGTCCTTGTGAGTGAATAATCTCCTCTTACTTGTGGCTCTTGTGAAGCCTGTAAGTGATAACTTATCTGTAGTCAAAGTTCAGTTGTTTTATTTGACAAAAGTTGGGATGTTCATGAGAGAGAAAAAACAAAGAACCATAAATAATAGGCTGAAACGTGTTTTAAAAGAAAATAAATATATAGCTTTAAATCTGAGTAACATGAGGATATTTCTTCTTAAATTCTAAATAATTGATTTGAATGTTTCAAATCTGAATCACATTTTACAACTTGAAATTGAAACATGAAAATAGGTTTCCATGACTGCTAAAAGTGTGTGATGCTCTTGTCACTGGTCACTCTGTAAACGCTGAAAATTTCAAGTGTGTTTCACTGTATTTAATTGGTATTTTTTAACCTTCTTCTTTAGGCTGTGTTTCTCTGCTCCTTCCCAGCTGTATACTCTGAGCTGCTGAAGCTCTTCGATGTGCGAGAGGTGGCAAACTTGGTGCATGATACTCTAGGCAGCTTGCCAACCATCATGCATGTGGATGAATCCCTTCAAGCTGTTAAACTGCAGTGCATTGGTAAAACAGTGGAAAGTCAACTATACACTAATCCAGGTAAGGTGATAACATCCTGAGCTGCCTGCAGTCAGAAAAGCCTTAATGACGTGTCTCATGCACAGGTCAATAGAGGCAGGGGTAAAAACACATGTTTCATAGTTATGTTTCTTGAAAGTTACAATTCCCAAAGCAGTGTTTTGCAAAGACAGTTACACTAAAAAAGTCTGTTTTACACAATATGGTTCGTAAGATTCCAGTTGTAAAACATGAGACTAGTAATGGCCAAAGCTGTGGTTTTGTTTGAACCATGAGCTAGTGCTGGATAGTGTAGGCGTGTGGAGTTTTTATTACATTTTTAGCTCTGCTAATGTTTCTTTTTGTGAAAGTTACAAGCTTTTTTTATCTTAATGGGAAGTCTTGGAGTCTAATTCTTACACACCCATAAAGGAGTTTTGTGTCTGTAAGTATTGCAAGTTCAGGACCTATGATCCTCCATTGCCCTACACCAGTTTTATGCTGTTGTGTCTCCACTGAGATCAATGGAGTCACGACAGCATAAAACTGTAGTAACTACCTATATTTGTGGTACCAGGGTAGCTATGTAATAGAAAAATCAAAGAGGTTTGTAGAAAGAGCAGACTTACCACTGGAAACAGTACTTTATGAGAATGGAACACAACCACTTCCCCATTCATACAACCACTTCCCCATTCATACGCAATTTCTTCTTGTACATTGTGAAAGTGGCCAACTCCCAGAGTCTGCTCCTCCAGCAGCCCCATAGCTCCTTGTCTGCTTTGTACCACTTCAGTAATGCAAACCAGATAGAAATCTAGCAGATCCGGCTATTTGGGGACCCTCTTGGTGTAAGAAGTATATCACAAGTAGGGCCAGAATATTGCTGTGCTCTAACTATTCCTGGAAACCATAATTGAACTGCTCTAAGTTACACTCGTGGACAAATCAGCCCCAGTGTCCCTGAGTGCAGAGGGGCTTAAATAAAAACACATTTGTCAGTATACACTCTGCCCCTCTTCTCTCTTTGGCTGTTCCGAGCAGAGCTCTGCTGCTATTATTTTATGTACATGGGAAGGACTGAATACAGTATGTGGATTTTTGGCTGCATCCTAGCCAGAGTGATTTTAATCTATCTCTGTTTATTAGTACAAAGTGAAACCAAAGATGAGATGACAAGGATATTGAATTTTAACACAGCAAACTTTGGAAAGGCAAAACAAATGGAAGAAGCGTTAATTGGAATTTTCAAAAGCACCTCAATGACTTAGGAGCACAAGCCCCATGAAAGATGCATAGGTGTATTTGAAAATCCCACACTTATAGTAATTTAATGATAAAAGAAAATTGGAAGGGTGGGCTCAATACAAACATAAGTGGCAGAATATTTCAGAATGATCTGGGTAGAGTAGGAACATTAGCAGTTAGAGCAGGGGTGGGCAAACTTTGTGGGCCAAGGGCCACATCTTGGTGGGGAAATTGTATGCAGGGCTGGGACAGGGGGTTGGGGTGTGGGAGGGGATGCGGTGTGCAGGAAGGGGCTCAGGACAAGGGATTGGAGCAGAGGAGGGGTGCGGGTGTATGAAGGGGCTCAGGGAAGGGGGTTGGGGTGCAGGAGGGGTGTGGAGTGCAGGGGGGGCTCAGGGCAGGGGTGCAGGAGGGGTGTGGAGTGCGGGGGGGGGCTCAGGGCAGGGGTGCAGGAGGGGTCCGGACTGCAGGAGGGGGCTCAGGGCAGGGGGTTGTGGTGCAGGAGGGGTGCGTGGTGCACGAGGGGACTCAGGGCAGGGAGCTGGGGTGCAGAAGGGGTGCAAGGTTGTTGGGGGGTGGAGTGCAGGAGGGTTCGGGCTCCGGCCCAGCACCGCTTACCTAAAGCAGCTCTGGGGTGGCAGCGCCATGCATCGGGGCCAGGGCAGGCTCCCTACATGCCTGCCCAGTCTCCGGCTCCACACTGCTCCAGGAAGCGCTGCGGCCCCTGCGGGAGGGGGGCTGGAGGGTTCCGCGTGCTCTGCCCTTGCCGCGCCTCCAGGTACCTCCCCTGAAGCTCCCATTGGCTGTGGTTCCCCTTTCCTGGCCAATGGGAGCTGCGGGGGGCGGTGCCTGGAGGCAAGAGCAACGCACGGAGCCCTCGGCCCCCCCACCCGGGAGCCGCAGGCACGTGGTGCTGGCCGCTTCTGAGAGGGGTTTGAGGCCCATGGCACCATGGGGGGCAATCCCGAGGGTCGGATCTGGCCCATGGGCCGTAGTTTGCCCACCCCAGAGTTAGTGCCATATGCCATTCACAGTAGAGTAATAGACTTTAAGGTCAGAAGGAACCATTATGATCGTCTAGTCTGACCTCCTGCACAATGCATGCCACAGAATCTCACCCACCCACTCACTCCTGTAATAAACCCCTAACCTATGTCTGAGCTATTGAAGTCCTCAAATCATGGTTTAAAGACTTCAAGGTGCAGAGAATCCTCCAGAGAATTCTCCAGCAAGTGACTCGTGCCCCACGCTGCAGAGGAAGGCGAAAACCCCCCAGGGCCTCTGTCGAATTTGCCCTGGAGGAAAATTCCTTCCCAACCCCAAATTTGGCGATCAGCTAAACTCTGAGCATGTTGGCAAGATTCACCAGCCAGACACCCAGGAAAGAATCCTCTGTAGTAACTCAGATCCCACCCCATCTAACATCCCATCACAGGCCATTGGGCATATTTACCGCTAATAGTCAAAGATCAATTAATTGCCAAAATTAGGCTATCCCATTATACCATCCTCTCCATAAACTTATTAAGCGTAGTCTTGAAACCAGATATGTCTTTTGCCCCACTGCTCCCCTTCGAAGGCTGTTCCAGAACTTCACTCCTCTGATGGTTAGAAACCTTCATCTAATTTCAAGTCTAAACTTCCTGATGGCCAGTTTATATCCATTTGTTCTTGTGTCCACATTGGTACTGAGCTTAAATAATTCCTTTCCCTCCCTGGTATTTATCCCTCTGATATATTTATAGAGAGCAATCATATCTCCCCATAGCCTTCTTTTGGTTAGGCTAAACAAGCCAAGCTCTTTGAGTCTCCTTTCATAAGACAGGTTTTTCATTCCTTGGATCATCCTAGTAGCTCTTCTCTGTACCTGTTCTAGTTTGAATTCATCCTCCTTAAACATGGGAGATCAGAACTGCACACAGTATTCCAGATGAGGTCTCACCAGTGCCTTGTATAACGGTACTAACACCTCCTTATCTCTGCTGGAAATACCTCATCTGATGCATCCCAAGACTGCATTAGCTTTTTTTCATGGCCATATCACATTGACGGCTCTTAGTCATCCTTTGATCAACCAATACTCTGAGGTCCTTCTCCTCCTCTGTTACTTCCAACTGATGAGTCCCCAGCTTATAACAAAAATTCTTGTTGTTAATCCCTAAATGCATGATCTTGCACTTTTCACTATTAAATTTCATCCTATTATTATTACTACCGTTTACAAGATCATCCAGATCTTCCTGTATGATATCCTGGTCCTTTTCTGTATTGGCAATACCTCTCAGCTTTGTGTCATCCGCAAACTTTAGTCCCGACAACAACAATGACAATGTGGTATTAATGTGAAGAAAGGGCAGAGTACCAAAGGAATTTAGAGAAAATTTCTGTCCTAAGCATAATGGATATGAAAGAAATTATTACCAAAATCAGTAATATGAACAACTAGTATAAATGATAAGGGAACAGAGACACGTCTTGGAAATATATTGTACAATATAATTCCGGTCACCATTTAGGGGAAGGATTTCCTGGAGCTCATCGTCTTCACCCCTTTCAGTCCTATAATGTTCCATTCCTAAAAATAAATGCACACAGACCTTTCATCAGCCCAGGCCTAGAGGGGAGCCCTCTCTAAGTCTCCATAGGGGAAAATAAAAATTGTGCTGAATTATTTAAGGTATGTTGATCTGGAAAATAGTAAACCATTTACATCCTAGTCCCTCAATTCCTGCTTGGCTGTAGTAAGTATCTAAACATTCTCCATGCACTCCAGATTAAACCTAGCTGTGCCACAGGTCCTCACACAGAACCAAGCATCCTGTCATCCCTCTCCGCAAAGGTATGAGAGAAGAGACTCCACCATTCCAGAGGCAAATCATGGAATTGCAATCCCAGAGGGAAACTTCATAGAGGCGGTAACTTCTCCTCTTCCCAACTGAAACTTTCAGCGTGACTACAGTGGGTACTTCATTCAACCAGATATCCTCCTGGGAGGAGGAATCTCATACTTTGTAGACCCTTGGCTCCACTATACATCAAACAGATGGGTACTGGAGATCCTGAAGTTGGGGTACACCCTGGAGTTAGGCTCCTTGTCTCACATCTTCCTCAACACATCACCAATATCGAGAGAAGCAAGGATCCCCACAGGGTGGTGCCTAAATAGATTCCTTTTCTTGCTTCCCTACATTCAATTTCTCTTCGATGCTCATTGTATCATTACAGTAAGAAATTAGAGGAGGACAAGGTACAGAATGGAAAATGTATTATCCAAGTGTTTTCTTTTTGGGACTGATCTTTCCCTCAATCCATCCTACTGTGGATAGGTTTACCTGAGGTTACACTGCCCATCAAAAGAGCATTAATTGTGTACATCATTACATTCGGTGAAAACCTATATAAATTCAGAGATAAATCTTTCAGTCATGAAGTTTGTGATGAAATTTGAATATATCTGTCTCTTTGTAAGTACCTGAAAAAGAGCTCTCTGTAAGCTCAAAAGCTAACCTCTTTCATCAGCAGAAGTTGGTCCAATAAAAGATATTGCCTCACCCATCTTCTCTCTCTAAGTACTTACCTGGCAGACAATCAAACACACTTTTGCAACCATCTGACTAATGCCCCTTCAATTAAAAAAAATCACTTTTCCCCCCTAACAGTGTTTCTTGTTCTTCACCCTATCTAGTACTACTTTTAAAATGAAAATAATGCTTTATGAAAAGTGTCAAATTGAGAGCTCTGGAGATTGAAATTCTCTGTTTAGACAGACCAGAAATGTCTGTCTGTTTTTCAGAATTCCACTGGGAATTGTTTTTCTTTTTGTGCAACTAAACATCCCCACACAGTGCTTTCAACCTAATAAATGCAAAATTGAGTGTGTGCAAATGAAACTGCTTTAAAAAAAAGCAAATGGCTTCCTTGATTTTCATGCTCAAGCAGAAGGAAAAATAAAATACAAACAGAATACATACAGAAAAGTTAATTGAATTTTTAAAATTCTTTCAGTCTACAAGGTCTAGGTTGTAATTAGTAACGTAACAATGAACTAAAAATTTTGTGCACAATATTTTAAAATTCTACATATTTTGTTTGTCAAAATAACACAATATAATCATGCCAGTTTCAATTATTTGGGTAATTTTATTTCAAAATACCTGTCAGCAAGTATGTCTATAAGAATACAGACCACAAAAAAGATTCAGGAAATGTTTTTTGTCAAATAGATTCCTTACTAGACATATTAATACAGAACTTTGAGTAATAATTCATTCAAACTACAATACAGAAATGTATTTCCTGCACCTCTCAGAAGCAGTGCAAAAGGCTTGGGGGAGTCAGGGATAATGGAGAAGCAGAGGGCGAGGAAAGTAACCACTGGGAAGGATCCTGGGAGTGAACCTGGAGGGTTGCTAGGTGTGGATGGGAGAAGTATGGAACAGGTTTTGTTTGGGGGGGGGGGAATTGTTAAGAAGTTGGGGAGCTTCCCTATGCAAACTCTGGTTCTAGCCTCTACCATTCAGTCTAGCACATCTGCCCCATCCCTGTGTGTCCCTGCACCCTCCTTCCCCCTGTCTCCATATGTCCCTGCACGCCCACTCTCATGCAGCCCCTGGCTCAATGCTGTCACCCCACTAGTTTCTGTGCACCCCACCGCACTCTGTCCCTCCACTAGCCCTTCTGAACCCCAGTCTATGTGACCCACAGCAGCCTGTGTGCCCCACTTTGTCCATTCCCTCCTCCTCCCCCCCAATCCCATGTCTCCTCACCTGGCCTTATGGGCAGGGCACTGTGAGGAAAGCTAGGGTTACCATATTTAAACATTAAAAAAAGAGGACACTCCATGGGGCCCTGGCCCAGCCCCGCCCCGCCCCAACTCCGCCCCCTCCTCTGAGCACCCCGCATTCCTCCTCCTCCCTCCCAGCCATGCGAAACAGCTGTCCAAGCGCTACCGGCTTCACGGGGGAGCTGCAGGTGGATTCCCCCGTGGCGGCGGCTGCTGCTGCTCCCCCCAGATACCTCAGCTCTGTGCAGCTGAAGAGCCGAGCTGCCCGAGCGCTACCGGCTTCATGGTTTGCTGGGCAGCCCCCAGACCTCCAGACTCTGTGCCCCCGGCCGGGCACTTCCCCTCCCAGGCTCTGGCTGCGCTGGGGAAGCGTCTGGGGGGAGCAGCAGCAGCCGCCGCCACCGCGGGGGAATCCGCCTGCAGCTTGCAGCGTGCCAGAGCCGCTCTAAGGTAAGCAGGGGACTGGGGGAGGGATGCCGGCAAAACAAAGCTGGGAGTATTTTCCCGGACATGTTCGGCTTTTTGGCAGTTCCCCCCCCGGACGGGGATTTGAGGACCAAAAAGCTGGACATGTCCGGGAAAATCCGGACGTATGGTAACCCTAGGAAAACAGCCTATGACCTCTCCCTCTCCGCTGCTGGCTGCTCGGCCTTCAGTCAGCTGCCATCTCTTCTGGCGCTACAGCAGCCCCTGGTGAGTAAAAGATATAACTGCAGCGCCTCCTAGCAGAATGTATTCTCACCTGAGAATTAAAAAAACTGCAGGGAACCTGAATTGTACGTGTGCACAGTGGCACAGTATTCCCCCTGGAGTACTGGAGAGAAAAGGCCCTGAGTGTCTTTTAACCAGGGATTTGGAAAGACTGATGTCATGAAAATTTTATTTTTCCAATTTCTGTATAATATTTTTAAAAGTGAGTATTAGCATTTTAAACAGTCAGCTAATTTGGTTTTTGGAGCAGGTAAAGGGAATTAGGACAGAGTGACCAATGGCTAAGGCTTCTAAATATTGTGCTGTACCTGCATTCAATAATTTGACTATCTACAGTGGCTGACATTGTACCTGACAGTTGTTGAGAAAAAAGTAAAGCCTGTAGGCAAAACATATACATATACTCTAACTTTCACAAATAGGTTTTAGTGGTGGAGATGATAGTTATCTCATCCTGTTCAGTGATCCCATCAGATCTCACAGCCTAAAGCAATTGTGACAGATCAGTTTTTCAGTTAAACGTTTTCAAGGAACATGGCCTTTAGGTGGTACAGGAAGTGATCTGAGTAACTCAGTAGGTGGCACTATCCCCTCCCTCCCTAAGTCAGTCCCAGTAAGTCAGCGTAGTATTAGATGGCTTTGTGCTTTTGGTCATGCCATCTTTTATTTGAGGTGTAAAACAAAGCTCTTGGCCATTTATGGCACTTTAGATTTCCAAGGCACTTTTGCAAAAGTAAACTTGTTAAGAAGTCTACTAATAAATAAGGAGGGGAGTCAAATTAAAGATGGCTCAGAGACAGCTGAGGTGCTAAATTTTGCTTCCACATGAATAACTAGCAAGGATAGGAGATCCTGTAAAATAGTTAAAAAGCAGTCAAGGAGTACAGTATTTGGAAAATGGGTTTTCAAAGCCACAGGTTATGACACTTGTCTAAGGTTATATGGGTAACTAGCAAATGAACTTACTGACACAATGACAATGAGGGAAGACTGGAGGAAAAACAGAGCAGCGATAATTTTCAATGTAGGAGAGAAACTTAATCCTGGTAGAGACTACTATCCTGTAAATCAAACATCTATATCCTTTTAAAAAGTAGATTAAATAGTAAGGGGGAAAAAATCATTGATCATTCAGAGGTTAATGGAATCATAAGCAATTGACAACATGAGTTTATAAAAAACGTTCTGGCTAGACAAACTTGCTTCCTTTAGTGAAATAATGACAAATTTAATGGATTAATGGCAGCAGTGGGTTTAGTTTTTAATAATGCTTTTAAAATATCTTAATAGAAATACTAATACTAGAGTAGATTCAAAATAAAAACAGTGTCTCAAATATATGTGTGTGTGTGTATATGTGTGTATATATATATATATATATATATATATATATATATATATATATATATATATATATGTGTCTAGAGTAACTTAAAACAAAGGATAATAACAAGTTCCATCTGTCAGGAAGGGAGGTGGTGTCTAGTATGGCACCACAGAAATCAGTCTTAGGACTGCTCTCATTTAATATCTTTATTAATGATCAGAAAAGGAAGTAAACAGCACATGAGTGCAATTCACAGCTGATACTAAATTGGGAGAAGTCAGAAAAGAAAAATCAACAAAAGGACTGTGGGCAGAAAATGAGATTCAGCTAGGAAAAATGCAAGTTAATTCCAGTAGAGACAAATAATCTGTATTACGCAGTCTCAATAGGAGGGAGAAATCTGAAAAGCAGTAATAGTGAAAAAGAACTGAGGGTAGTAGTGGACAGTAAATTAGATCTGAATTTGGAAAGTGATATAGTTGAAAACAGGCCAGTGACAAACCAGAGAGGTAGAGAGAATAGTTTCCATGCCATTTTGTATACCTACATTATTATGCGAACGTTTTCTGCATGAAAGTTGTATAAATATGTAGTTTTATTTCACACACAGTAATGTGTATATCTTACTCAGCAAAAGGTAGTACGTGAAATTTTTGTTTTTGTTATGATATGGTCTGAAGCTGCTGAAACGGTCTGATGTTCAGGAATATTTGTATGGATATAAGATACATTTACAGTTTATATATGATTATATTTTATTAAAATATATATAAAATGAAAAAATGTCATGAAAGAAGTCCACTCGTACCCTTTCTCTCTCCTTGCAGATTCCAGATATATTCTTCTTCCAGTAGTTTTACATCACCTCCACATGCATTTACAAGAGCAGAAGGATCTTACCATGTGTGCACGTATCCTTAGCAACATATTTTGTTTCATAAAGAAAAATAGCTCAGTAAGTAAATTCAGGTTATGAACAGTAGCTTTTTTTTAACTTCATTATTTGGCTCCTTGTAATAAAATAAACTGATCCTTGAACAAAAAGTGACATTTAGAGCATTTTCTACGAATGGAACCTTCATGAATGTGTCAGTTGGATTTTTCATCAATTTTTTGGACTATTGCAAGAGTATTTTTAATCTAGTACTCTGTGTTCTACTGAGCTTTGACACTGTTCCAGTGTTCTAACATACAGTAATTCAGATCTGTTTTCAAGAGAAAGATTGTCTGGTTTAAGTTATAAATTCTGTTGTAAATAGCATCTTCTTGTCAGGCGCGTTTTTTAAGGTTGTAGGAGCTTTAAAAGAGGCCACCTCCCTGTTTCAGCCTACCTGGACTTGAGGAAGCTTGGAGTCAGAAATGCTGCTTCACTTTCAGCCTGCCCTGCCTTTCCATTAAGAAGAACAAACTAGGGAGATCTTTTAAGAGGGACACTTACTACAGCCAAGCAGGAATTGAGGGACCTACGGCTGCTTCTTTACCTGTAGCCTGGTCTGTCCCTTATTATTGACCTTGTTTTGTTGGGTTTTTTGGAAGTTGACATTCTGAAGATAGTTTTTGTGTGTGTATTGGATGAATGGATTGAGTTGGGTGACCTGTTCATGGATATGAAAGGGATGTACTGACTGTGAGAAAGATGATGTTCTTAACGAGTTCATAGATGGAGGATAAGAGGACTGTTTAAAAGCCCGGGCATTGAGTGGAGTGGGTAAGGAAGAGATTTGTGGAAGGGTTTAACAGGATTGATCATTTTTGTTGGGTTGCTCTTCTGGGACTGCTGAGCCACCAGTTGTGATGGCCTGTCCTAATAGCCAGGATCTGACTCTCAGCCCTTTGGATAGACCTCTCTAGTAGAACTGTCCTGCCAGGATCTTTGTGCTGTCAATGTGAAAGTTGACCCACAGTGGTTTGGAAGTGTGTTGGGATTAATAGACCACTTATTCATGTAGGATAAGTGAAGAGGCTGTGCTCTGAGCTAATCTATGCACTGTTGGAGAGGGCTGATCTGACGTATTTGGAGACTGTTTGTTTGTGGGGCTGTTGGTTAAGATGGACTTGGCAGATGGGTCTCAGTGTTCTTATTGGGGCACCTAGCTGTGATGGCTGCATCCCTCTGAAGGCCATCTTAGGTTGGCCGTGAAGGTTGAATGACAAGTATCAGAGGGGTAGCCGTGTTAGTCTGGATCTGTAAAAAGCAACAGAGAGTCTTGTGGCACCTTTAAGACTAACAGATGTATTGGAGCATAAGCTTTCGTGGGTGAATACCATGAAACATGCGTCTGACGAAGTGGATATTCACCCACGAAAGCTTATGCTCCAATACATCTGTTAGTCTTAAAGGTGCCACAGGACTCTCTGTTGAATGACAGTGCTTCATATTGGGGATATGGAGAAGTATCCTGATTGTGAAGGTTAGGTCCCCTCAATCCGTGTGGTAGAGAGAGACAAGGCAAGAAGAAAATAGCATCATACACTAATCGGTGTAGTAAGTGTGAACCATGCATGACCAGCATGGTTAGTCTCAGTTCCTTTGGTCTCACATAACAATTGTCAGGAATGCAGGACATTGGATCTGGATCTTCGTTTCATGCTGTTGGATAATACCATCTATGACTTGATATAGGGCTATTATTTTGACACATTTTTGTTGCAGCTGTCCTGGAAAGGTATATAGTTCAGCATGAGGTGATACATGATCTACGCTAGTGGGTAGCTATGTTTTTTTCATCTGACCTCAAATACAAGAGATCTTGCATCCTGAAGCCATGTCACATTGAATGAGTCCAAAGATGGGCATCATACATGGTTGGTGGTGTTATGTAGGTTGTCCCTCTCTAAGTCAGAGGCTGAGCTGATAATGTTCCTCACTTGAGTCACTGAGACTGATAGTACCTAGACATTTCAATCACTGTGTGTTATCTGCGATGAATTTTCTGGATTAGCTCACAGTTTCACAGTTGCCAAGATAAACATTGGACTGTAGTCTAAACACTCTGGTGTTGGGGTCACAAGTGTAGATTGGAGGGATATTACCCCTCAGCTACAGACTGACCGCTGTCTTTTGGTCTGAAGTTGGAACATACTTGTCTTGATAGGGCGAGGAAAATGTTTTGATGGTCTGCTTTCAGAAACCATTTCCAGGCAGCTTTGAAGGGTAAGGTTATTCTTCCATTGCCCACTTTGACAACAGTTTGGTAGGAGTTCATAATAATCATTTGTCCTACCTTATTGTTACAGCAGCCCCTAAACAAACTGTGTGCTGGCTCTGTCTTCACAAGTCACCTGGATTTACAGGTGAAGAGAGAGAGAAAATAGCTAGGGCCCCAGACTCCTGCTGAGTCCAAACAATAACAACATAGAGGATTTTTTTTTTTTTTGAGTCTTTTAAAGAACATATGCTCTGGCTGTGAGGGAGGCAAAGACAAATTTCTTCACTTCCATCATAGCATCTGCAAAGTCCCACGCAAAAGAGTTGATTCGACTGTTTGCTGAATGCTGGCTGTCTCTATTTGGTTACAGAGTCAAGTGTTTCTTGCTGTGAAGAAATGTCACGTTAATTTGCAGATAAAATTGCTCAGCTAGGGACAGAGCAGTCTACTGCCATGGAAACAGAACAGTGTGTTGAGGGGAGGGAAAAAAGCTTCAGTTTCAACTCATTGAGCTCAGAGAGGTGCAGGTGTGCAGCTTTGTGCTACAATTTTGTCTCTCCAGGATGGTGAGAAAAAAGAGAGCAATGGTGAAGTACTGGGTCCACAGTTAGCTGAGGTTGTCAGCATTTCCCTATAGAGGGTGAGGCACTAGAAATCACAGGGAGATCAATGTTCAAGAAGCCAGCTCTTTACTCTGGTAATAAACCAGTATCCAATCTCCCATTTTGGGGAAAGGTAACAGAAAACTTGGTGGCTCTTGTGAGGCAGCTGCCTTAACTGGTGTTCTTACCATAGCAATGGATAGAGGTAGTGACTGCAGACTCTTTTAGATCTATAAGCAGCTTTTGATACCATTGACCATGAGATTTTGTTGACTTGCTTGTGGATCCTAGTATGGATGGATGAATTGCTCTTAAATAGCTCCATTTTTGGCCACTAGAGATATTGCCCAGGGATAGTTGTAGGCAATTGTTTCTCTCCCTCGGGGTTCTTACTTGCAGGGAGTCTGTATTGTCACCCCTTTTGCTCAACCAGGGCTGGCTCTAGGCACCAGCAAACCAAGCACGTGCTTGGGGTGGCACATTTTCAGGGGCGGCATTCCGGCCATCTTTTTTTGTTTTTGGTTTTTGTTGCTTCGTGCGGCAAAAGCCTAGAGCTGGCCCTGGCAGCAGCAGTGCATGGTGCGCGCAGGGCGCCCTGGGGCTGCTATGGTTCACGCTGTGGGGGAGCAGCGCCCGTACCTTGTGGCTGGGCCGAGCAGGAGATACTCGTGCTGGGGGCTGCCCCACGGGGCACAGGGAGCCACCTGCAGGTACCGCAGGGCGGCCGCCCCCCAGTGCCGCAGCTGGGGCTGGGCAAAACAGCCCGAGCTGCCCAGGGACTGCAGCAGGGCAGCCAGAAGCAGCAGCGGGGCCATAGAGGGCGGGGTGCTGCCGTGCAGGGCCTGCATCCCGCTCTCCGGGGCTCCGCTCTCTCTGGGGCTACCTTGTCCCGGCTCCTCAGCCCCCTGCCGGGACGGTCCCCCAGGTCTGCCCTCTGGGTCCAGCCAGTCCTGGAGGTGGGATCCCTGGCTGGAGGGACTCTGGGCTGAGGCGTGGCCCGAGAGCCCCACTGCTTACCCCGACCCTGCCAGCGCCGGACTGGCTGGAGGCAAGGGGGGAGCGGGTGGAGTCAGCACTGGTGGGGGGGAGCCCAGGGCTGGGGCGGCAGGGGGTGTGGGTGGGGGGGAGGAGAGAGCCCAGGGCTGGGGCGGCAGGGGGGGAGAGAGAGACCAGGCCTGGGATGGCAGGGGGTCCGGGTGGGGGAGGGCACTGGTGGGGGGGGGGGGGGTGAGAGCCCAGGGCTGGGGTGGGAGGCAGCCAAAATTTTTTTGCTTGGGACGGCAAAAAACCTAGAGCCGGCTCTGTGCTCAACTTATAGCACTAAGAGGGTGAGTGGTGAGACAGTAGACCACATTGCATTCATTATGCTATATCTCCATGTTTGACCAGGCCAGAGAAGTGAAACAAATAACCCAGTGTTTATACTAAGTTAGGGCTTGGATGTGGGCTAGCAGTCTGTGACTAATCAAGACAAGATAGAGATGATATGTTAGTGTTTTGAGGGAAGCCACCCCACGATTTCTCTGAACTTGTATTTGTGTCCTTGCCTGAGGGAATGCAACTGGCAGGTGTAGCACAGGTGCACAGAGAATAACTGGGACCATTCAAATGTTAATATTTACTATCACAATAAGTTGCTTTTTGTAAAAATCAATAAAAGAAATCAACCTCCCAAACTAACTGAAATTTAAATTAATGTGACATTAAGAATGTTGAGTAAAAATAAAATAAACTCAGGAAGTGCAAAAGTTCAGGGTTTTACAGAAATATTAACTAAATTGCAAATCCTAGGAGTATGGTGCATATTTTGAGACAGGCCAATATCCCTTAAAGGGATTCATGCAGGTGCAAGTATGCACACCCATGAATTACCTTCAAGGATTGGGGCCGTCAACATTAATATATTGTTTTGACAGGGATCACCAGATGGTGCTGTTTCCACATGGTCCTACAAGTTCTTTTTCTTAGTATGTGAGCAGCATACAGTCTTTGAAGAAATGCAGGGTTTATTTTGTAATGCAGGTTCTCTTAGGGGAGCTGTTGCCTTACAGCAGGAGAGTTTGTTCCCTTCCTTGACCTTTGTTCCCTTCTTTGACCTCTCTAATGAGAGGTGGAATTCTTGGACCAGATTGTTTAGGCAGAGATTACTGGAAGATAGGATTGCTTATGTGTCATATGTGATTACCTCTGTTCAAGGACTGATGTATAAAGGGTAACTAAAACAAGTTGCACTAAGAAAATACCCAGATTCTGTGTTGCTGTGTTGCTTCTCCAATAGGAAATTGACCTGCAAGACCCAAAATCTGCCCAACATTTGGCAAGTGGGTGAAAATGTAATCAATGATTATATAAAATAAAAATAAATTAATAGGTACATTAATTAAATGAAATGAATAACATAAAAATAATAAAAAATTAAATTGAAAACTAAAATGGGGAGATTGCTACATATGTGTAACGTAGCAAAATTAAAATATGTATTTCCTAGTTTTTGTAGTAACTGTGCATCTTTAACACTGCACTAACTTTGTTCTTCCTGGTTAGTTAACATTTATGGCCATGTTCAGTGGTCTATATTTTGGCTCCTTTGCATTATTCTGATGATGTAAATCAGCTATAAACTTGCACAACTGGCCAGATATATGTTTGCTTTCTGTCATTGGAGTGCTGCAAAGTAGCTGGTGGTTACCGGGGTATTTGGCCTTAAAAAGTTGCTATACTTAGTACCCATCTGTTGGTTTTTGGCAGTAGTTTCTTTGCTGATCACATAAAGTATTCAAAACAGAATTCTCTATGCTTTAAACTTTAAATCTCCGCTGTCAGTTTATATGGCTAAAATGTATGAGTGTTGACTGTAAAAATCTTGGCCAAATAGCCTTCATAAATCATGTACTACTTTCCTTTATACTGTACCTTGAAAAAGGATTATGTTTAACGATGAGTACTTAGACTCATGTTTTTATAACGGTCTTCTATATATCAGTAACATCATTCATTTGATAACAGTGGATTCAAGTAAATGGAATTACTCTGTTATCTTGGGTAGAAAATAGTACTGAGGTTTATAAAGTGCAGCAGCCATGATGAAAACTAATTCTCACCTCAACTAACCTAATCCAGGTGCTAACACTATCCTAGGGGGAATTCTGCATGTGTCTGTTCCTTTTTCAATAATAGCAATCTGAAAAAATATTTTTCTTTATCTTAGGAAAAATCCGTCTTGGAAGAAATAGATGTGATTGTGAACAGCCTGCTGGATATACTGTTGAGAACCATATTAGAGATCACAAGCAGACCTCAGCCATCAGGGTCTGCGATGCGCCTGCAGTTTCAAGACGTGACTGTAAGGTTTTCATCATAAAACAGACCCATACCAATTTAAGACTGTCACTGGGCTCTTAACTCATCCACTGTGTTTAGGTGGATTGCCTTATGTGTTATAATGCTCATTGTTAATCAGGTTACCTGCTGGTTTGAAAAGATTGCATTACGGGGCTAAGGGGGATGAGGGAAGTGAAGTAGATTTTACTTGCTTTTCTGACTTTCAATGGAATCATTAGTGCTGTATGGTTTTATTTATAGATATATATTTTATACATTGTAGTAGCCAAAAAATTAAGGGGGCGAAATTCTCCCATTTGACATTCTTTTAGGTCAGTGACAATTTTATTATGCTGCTTTTGTTGAGAGTTAACAGCTTCCTGGAAGGACTAGTACACAACACTCGTGAAGATGAAATAGTGTGGCAAAACATTAACATTTTTACCTCCCAAAAATCCAAATATTGGACAGGGGGAAAAAATCTCAAAACACACACACACACACACACACACACACACACACACACACACACACACACACACACACACACACACCCCCTAAGGTATTTAAATTAAAATAATAATATAATAATAAAATTAGCAACACTTATCTGGGTCTGAGCTTCAGTTCTAACATGCTAACTAAGGTCAAGAGATCAGTGTTCTGCAAGGAACATAAATGGTATTTAAGTAAACACTATATAATGGCTGATGTGCATTAAAAGGTTTTAGTGCAGTCACTGGGCTTTTCTCTAAAAGTTAGTATTCTTGAAATAAAATGAAACTACACTTTGCTCTGCTTTCAAGGAGGTTGTATTTGGGGAAAATAAAAACTTACACAGCAGGGGAAATGTAGTGGCCTTACAAAAGAGCAACTGAGTAAGAGGAGCAGGTCACTTACTGGTCATTCAGCAGAGTTTTCTGTGAAAAACTTTAAGTACCCAAACATTCCTTCTTTTTGATTTGCCATCTCATTAGACCAGCTCCTTACACTGTTACTTTTTATTTTTCCAATGATATAGGGACTCTAGCCTTTCAACTTGAATTCCCTCTGAGGACAAGCATTTTAAAAAGTATTTAATACATGTGGAAAATATTTTCCACTTTCTCCCACAGGGAACAAAATTATTGGAAGTATTTGTAGAGTTAACCATGCGTTGACTATCTTATGTTTTACAGTAGCACTGTGCTCCAATTCATTATGCATCAGAGGGATTGTACTTCTAAGATTTCACATTTTTTTTATTTTAAACTGCAAAAATGTTCTCTGAAGTTCAAACTTCTTGCATAGGGAAGTTCTGCTTTAACTAAATAAAGGTGGTAGAACTGGGTTAAAAGTGTGGCAAAACTCCATTGTAATTGGTTTCCATTAAAATATCCAATTGTTTGTGGATACATTTTTTTTTTTATAAAGTAGCGTAAAGGGCTAATTTATCACTCTATCAAAAATTAGACTGAAGGTCCTTGCAAGTTATAATGTTTTCATTAGTTCTATATGCATCACTAAGGCTTGTCATCATTACTACATGTGCCTCACAGAATACTTAATGTGAAAGTGACTCACAACACAGCATATGGCGATTATATACATTTATGTGAGAACGTCATGCAGTATGGGCTTATGGCAGCACACTGAGACAAGTTCTTGGAACTATTTGTGGAGTAAGGCACCACCCAACATGAGTACAAATGGTGGAATCTGGCCCAGCACGTTGCCATGAGTCAATCCTGTATCATTAAATGCTCTTTGTGAGGTGGGATATAGGCTTTATGACAACACAATGGGTTAAATTCTGTCACTCTTCCTCTCCTTGGGTACTGCCTCAGTCTGCAAGTAGTCTCAAGACTACGTCTCAATGTGTTGCCATAGGCACAGACTGCATTGTGTTTCTGCATAAATGTATATTCTATCTCAATCTTGCCTTATATTGTGCTGTGAATTATTTAGTGCACTCTGTGAGATGGATGTGTGGGGCTTGAAGCTGTGTGACTGAAAGAAAACTTTATAATTTCCAAGGCCAGTGATCTCAGTTACACCAGCAAGAACTGGAGTAATGCAGTGATGTCAATAAATTAGCCCTTTAGGTTGCTTTATGAGAAATGTATCTGCACACAATTAGATTGCTGAAAGGAAACCAATTAGAATGAAGCTTTTCCCATTTACAAAATACTTTTAAAATTTAAATTAAAGGAATGTGAAATCTTAGAATTACAGTCCCTGTGAAGCATAATGAGCTAGAGCCGAGTGCTACTGCAACACAGTCAATGCTATATGTGTTAAATAATTTTGTTCTTTATGGGAGAAAATGGGAAATAACTTGATGAGATTACTTGTGGAAGTAAGGTGACTAAGGCCTGGTCTACACTGGGGGCAAGATCAATCTAAGTTACGCAACTTCAGCTACGTGAATAACGTAGCTGAAGTCGATGTACTTAGATCTACTTACTGTGGTATTTTCACTGCGGTAGGTCGAATGCTGACTGTTCCCCGTCGACTCCACATACACGTCTCGCTCCGGTGGAGTACCGGAGTCAACAGGAGAGCTCTCGGTGATCGATTTATCATGTCTTCACTAGACGCAATAAATCGACCCCTGCTGGAGCGATTACTCCGGAGGTAAGTGTAGACATGCCCTTAGGGTGGTAGACTCTACCCCTATGCTTTTTAGTATGAGAGGATGAGACATGCAGACTGTGCTTTCAATCTTACAAACAAAGAAATGAATAATGTTGCTTACACTCCCTGGCTCTGTGAATATGACATTGGCAGGAAGCTAGGCCACGATTTTACAAAATAGGTGCCAAAGTTAATTTCAGTGAGAGCTACTGAGTGGTCATCACTTTTGAAAATTAGGTCACTTTTTTAGGTGTCTAAGGCTACGTCTACACTTACCTCTGGGTCCGGCGGCAGGCAATCAATGTTCTAGGATCGATCCCGGAAGTGCTCGCCATCGACGCCGGTACTCCAGCTCGGCGAGAGGAGTACGCGGCATCGACCGGGGAGCCTCCCTGCCGCGTCTGGACCCGGGGTAAGTTCGGAATAAGGTACTTCGAATTCAGCTACGTTATTAACATAGCTGAATTTGCGTATCTTAGTCTGAAGTGGGGGGTTAGTGTGGACCAGGCCTAAGTCTGAACTAGGAACTTAGCTTTAAGAACCCATTTAAAAAAATCTTGGCTACAGTTTCTGTCTCATTTGAAAATCAAGTTGTGTACCATATAGTAACAATGTAGAACTATATAAATATAATATAGATGTTGTACTATATTATTTTAACTTCAGTGTGTTATCTGTAATATAAAGCTAATATGGGGTTGCAGAAGATATGCAGTGTAAGTGGTTAGAAGGATCTAAATATAGAAACAAAAAGAAAGACGTCTGCATAGTTCATTTTATTTAAAGAATATATGTTTGAGGTTCGTGTGATTAAAGTAAGATAAGGCCATTTTTACTTACTCCACTGTTTATTTAAGCTAAGTAGCCTAATGACACAAAGGGGTCTTGGCTTGTAACTAAAGGAGAACATCAGTCTCAGAAACTATAGCTGTTTTTTTTAAACAGCTAATCTAATCAGACCACCATTTTTTCCTTTTGTACACTGTATTCAGAAACACATTAATTCAGCTTGCATCTCTGCAGATATAATGAAACATAAAATATTTTTAAATATTATAAAAGCTTCATGACCAGGGAAGATATCAGCAAGGGTCAGGAATAAATTTCCTGATATAATATGATCATTTAAAGTTGCTTCCTGTTTACAAGGTACTCGTGGTAGCCTGGGTGATTATGCTTGGGGTTGAGAAACATACTATCCCAGGCTATTATTATTAGTATAATAATCTGACGTTACATCTTCACTGCAAATAAAGATGTTTATTATCTGGAGAGAGCCATCTCTGTGTAAAATCCTAGTAGTGACAAGGCACAGGTATTTTTTATCTTGGTGTCACTAGTCAAGATAAAACAAATACCCTTCTCCCTCCACCCCCTCCGACCCTCAATAGGGTTTATCTCAACTAGCAACATCTAGGCACAAACTATAGTGCCTTCGCACTCTCAATGTTAGTTAGCTATTTCATTGTAAAAACACACTTTTTGCAGTGAAGATATAGCATTAGTATTTCAAAAATTCAGTTTTTAAATAAGAGAAGGAAAAATCTACCCAAAATATGGGCTGGCAAAATACCAAAACAGTGTTTAAAAATACTTTAAAATGTTTTTGTCCATCCTTTTCTCCTTCCTATGATCTCCCTCCTCATTTTCCTCCCCACAGGTAAACAAGAGTTCTTCCCAGAATTGTTGCAATATATTTTTATTTATATTTTCTTTCAACAGCAAATTGACGGGAAGAGCTGGAATTTTTGCAGTCTAAACTATCTGCATAAATATAGATGCAAGGGAAACTATTAATGATAAACATACTATCAGCTTATATTGATTACTTTTTCATGTCATGCTTGTATTGTTTTAGTTTCTTTTGAACTGATTCATGTAGAGGAAATTACATACTTTTGTTTTCCAAATGCAAGTGGGAAGCAAATCCATAGGTAAAATGTTTGAGATTTTAAAGGATTATAGCCCTATTTTTATTAATAAGAAAATACTACACAAAATATCCAGGAATGTCTTTGAAAAAATTTTCAGACTTCATAATGTTAATTTTCTTTAGATTAGTAATTTATTTTTAAGAATTTCATAATATGATTGTTTTGATGTTTTCTATATTTTGGGTTTGAAGTATAACATTTCCTCTCTTGGTTTGCATTAGGGGGAATTTGTTTCCTGTCTCTTGTCACTATTACGACAAATGACAGACCGACATTACCAGCAACTTCTTGATAGATTCAACACAAAGGATGAGCTGAGAGTAAGTAACAGAGCTTCAGTTTTATGCCTTTAAATGTTCTCTCCTCTTCTTCTTCTGCCTCTGTTCAGGAACTCCCCTGTGTCAGTTAAGCGGTGTTTTGATGTTTAAATATAATCTGTTTCTCAGACACACTGATGACAACAAATAGCTACGTAAGCTTTTTTCGTTCATGTTTACTCAGGGGAATTCTTGTGGCTGTGGGTTGGATTTTGTTGTTTCTGTACTTAAAGTTGGTAGGAATGAGGAAAGGAAAACTATAGAATTATGTTATAGCCTTTTCCTCATTCTCTAATCCCATCACAGAGAATAAACTAATCACAATCCAAGTAACAAATATGAAAAACTTCTATCCAGGGAGACAAAATTCTCTTGGATTTTTCCTATCTGCCACAGTTTAATTGATATGACACGGTGCAATGGCAGACTAGCAGCTTAAAGAAAACACATTCACACTAGTACCAGATTCAGAAAGAACAAACTTTTACGTGCAACTCATGAAACTCTGTAGATCCCTGACACTGTCCACTAAAAGCTTTAAAATGCCAGTTCTCTCCACAACATCTTCTTATTATCCTAACATCTTCCAGTACCCCGGCTGACTTCACTCATGTGGACAGGGAAATTAACATGTTCCTTATGTTTACATTATTTTAGTATAAGCTATTATACTATCGGTAGAATGCCTGAGTCACTTCCATTTTTAATTTTGATAATTAAACTGCCATTTCTAGTCTCATCAGACACAGTGGAAGTTTCTTAGGGGATAGTAGTTAGAGGGTAATATTCACCCCTTCTCCTTGTAGCACAAAGCCTGTGTAAACTGTGTGGCTGGGTGAGGACAGAACTTTATTATTATTGGCATCCTTTCATCCATGGGAGACCGTGGGAATTGCAGCCCTATGATGTAGATGGTTTGCAACGTCTCTTGTGACTGAATTGTCCAATCCAAGATTTCCATGATCTTTCACAGTTATTGCAAATGTATGTATCTTGGTTGGGAGCTGCTGGCTTCCTATGGGCTCTTTTTTCTTCAAGCTGTAGGATCCAGCTTCTGTCATGGACTTCGATCCCCTGATGTAGATGTGGATGGTGGCGTCACTTGTTATGATCACTTGCCAAGATTTCCCATTGGTCAGGATTAATTCCAAATTCCTTCATATCTAATTTGCATGTGTCTTTATAGCAAAGTTTGGGATGTCCCGTTGTTCTTGTTCCCTCTGATAGCTCCCTGTATAGCATGTCTTTGGGAATGCATCCGCCTTCCAACATACTCAGATGGCCCAGCCTGCACAGTCATCTTTGCTTGAGAAGAGCTGTCACACTTGGTAAATTTGCCCTTTGAAGAACCTCTACATTGGTGACTTTATCTTGCCATTTGGTGTTGAGCATGTGGCGTAAACAACATAGGTGGAAACTGTTTAATCTTTTCTCCTGATGAGCGTAAGTTGTCCATGTTTCCCCACTGTACATGAGAACGCTGAGAGAATACAAGTTTGGTACACTACCATTTTGGTCTTGATGGTAAGCTTTGAGTTGTTCCATGCTCTTTTAGTTAGTCTGCTAAAGGTGGTAGCAGCCTTTCCAATGCAAACAGTTAGTTCTTCATCCAGTGAGTTGGATGGTGGTCACTGTAGAACTAAATAGCTGAACTTTAGGACTACTTGTAGCTGGTTTGCATTTAAGGTGATTGAAGGATCTTCTGCAATCTCCTGTCCTAATACAACCATTTTCTTAATGCTGATGGTGAGAGCAAATGCCAGACAAGCACCTGAAAGGTGGTCCATGAATTTCTTGTAGTAGATCTTCATCATGGGCTATGAGGGCACCATCATGAGTTAATAGAAGTTCCCTAATTAGTACCTTTTTAACTTTGGTCTTGGACTTACGTCATGACAGGTTGAAGAGTTTTCCATCCAATTTTGTGTGGAGATGCATTCCATCTTTCATGTTCTTAAACATACAGTTCAAAAGTACCGAGAAGAAGATTCCAAAGAGTGTAGGGGCAAGAACACATCCTTGCTTCACTCCGATTTTCATCTCAAAGCTGTCCAAAGTGGACCCATCAAACAAGAAGGTTGCTCTCATGTTGTTGTGGAATGAATGTATCAGACTTAACAGGGTTGGTGGGCATCCTATCTTTTCTAGTATTGCAAATCGACCTGCTCTGCTGACTGTGTCAAATGCTTTGGCTAGGTCCACAAAGACAATGTACAAAATGTGTATGAGCAAATTCACTCAGTGTTTTTTGCCAACAACGTCCACGCAGGATAGATTGGACCCTTCAGCTGTAGCTGCTAACCAATCTAGAAGTGGAGACCCGAAAGGAGGGCAGAGGGAAGATCTCCTCTGCACTGGCAACTCCTGCAGCGTAGCTGGTTCCAAATGTATCAACTCCAGTCCTTCCTTTGGTCCAAACCAGTGAAGTTGAGAGGGGGATGCTGATGCATGGGCAAAGCAGTACCTCCATATCAACCACCCAGGCTATTGCAGCCACATCACATGGAGAGGATACTCCATCCTTTCTAGTACCATGGACACAACATGGAAGGTGGCAGTTATGGGTTATAAGCTCTCTCTTGTTTGGCATAGAGGAGAGTGTCACAGGTCACCTTCAACGGTGGGAAGAATCACTGCATTCCATTGGTCAGCCCCGCCCACCACAAAGCTGGGCAGCTCCCAGACAGTTGGGTGCTGACCCACCACAGTCTGTCTGCCTCATGGGGTGCGTGGGGCTAGACCAAAAGTTGAAAGGCTGACAGAAATCTTGCACCTGGCAAAAATAAAAAACCAAGAACTTTCTGGCTTGAAAGCTGGAATATCAGGACCATGTGTCTGGGATTGACAGACAATGACAACCTACAATACACAAGCAGCATGCGGAAGTCAGCTTTGATAGACTGTGAGCTGTACAAGCTCAATGTTGACATTACAGCACTCCAGGAAACAAGACTTGCAGGTGCTAGTTCTGTCCAAGAGGCCAATTATACCTTCTTTTGGCAAGGTAAAAAGCAGCGAAGAAAATCGTCTGCCGGGTGTCAGTTTTGCTGTGAGAAACAAGTGGTTAAAGCTCCTAAAAACACCCATTGGGAAGTCAGAGCGTATCATCTCACTTAAACTTCAGATGACCATCGGCTCTGTGAACATCATTAGTGCTTATGCACAAACACTCAAATCAAGCCCCGAGGAAAAGGATACATTTTACGACCCTTTGCATCAAGTCGTCAAAAGAATACCATCAACTGAAGACAGAATTTATGGGCAGAGTATGTGGCATCCCTGCACCCTTTCAGTGTTTGCCTAATCTCCAGCATCTTTTATTCCCCAAGAGATGAACCCTACTCCCATCAAAATCAATGCGAGCTTTGATACTGATTTCACTGAGAATATATTCAGAACAAATGAGCGGCATACCTGCATTTCTGAATTTGAAATATTCCCATAAGTTTTTTTTATACTTTCACTTGAATATGGCAAATGCAACACAAGAAGTTTATAACTCAAAGGAAAAAGCAAAGATAGGTATCCGTGTTTTGTGTTAATCTTCTCTCTTTCTATCTCATTTGATATGTTAATCATTTTGTTTGACTTAGGTATGCTTTAGTCCAACACTCATCTAAACTACATCATGCCACTTAACTCTGTATTCTTATATTTGTTTTATTTTGAGCATTGAATTTTCATGATATACTGTTTGTAGTGTTTTAAAAAAAGACACCATCAACATGAAATCAAGTTTTAAAAAGTAAAAGCCTGATGACATTTCTCTGCTATGTTGCTGTGTTAGCCGGGGTTATCTGAACTCAAAGCTATGGTAACTCTTCTCTAGTCACTAATCATCACTCTGCCAAAGAAAGGCAACCTGTAATTGTGTCAGAATTACCAGACCATACGCTTAATTAGCCATCCCAGAAAAGTGATGTTGAAAGTCATATTGAACACATTGAAGCCACAAGCAGACAATATCATTGCTGAAGAACAAGGCTGGCTTTTGTGCTGGAAGAAGTACCACAGAACAGATTTTCAACCTTTGTTTTATATGTGAGAAGTACTTACAACACCAGCAGGACATTTACCATGTCCTTGTTGACTTCAAGAAGGCGTTTGACAGAGTATGGCATGAAGCTCTCTGGACAACCATGAAGAAGTACAACGTTGGTCATAAGCTAATTCTCACCATTAAACAACTGTATGCCAAGGCCAGCAGTGCAGTTCTCATCAATGGCACAATAGGAGAATGGTTTCACACCACTGTTGGAGTCCAGCAAGGCTGCCTTCTTTCGCCCACACTGTTCAGCATCTACTTGGAGCGCATAATGACTGATGCCCTAGAAGATCACATATGCACAGTCAGCATTGGGGAGCGAACAATCTCAAATCTTCAGTTCGTTAATGACATTGATGGTCTGGCAGGCAGCGAAGATGAACTTGCCAACCTTATGAAACGATTGGATGAAACCTCCGCAAAATATGGCATGGAAATCAGTGCAGAGAAAACCAAGCTGATGACAAACAAATGTGATGGGTTCAGCTCACATATCACTATCAGTGGACAAGAGCTGGAGACAGTGAAACAGTTCAAGTATTTGGGGGCAATCATAACTGATGAAGGATCCAAGGCAGAAATTTGGGCCAGAACTGCACAAACAGCAGCAGTGGCAAAGCTAAAGCCAATTTGGAGGAATAAGAACATCTCCCTGGAATCCAAACTAAAACTGCTGCACGCATTGGTCATCTCCATTTTTCTGTATGCATGAGAGATATGGACCCTTACAGCAGAACTTGAATGGAAAATATAGGTAGTAGAGATCAGATGCTTTCATAAAATCCTGAACATCTCCAACTTCGACCACATCACTAATGAAGAGGTCCACAACATCATCACCCAATGCGCTGGGTCATATGAAGACCTCCTGATGACCTTGAAGAAGCACAAGCTGAAGTGGTAACAGCCATGTAACAAATGCAACACATCTGGCCTATCCAAGATCATCCTCCAAGGGACAATACAGGGGAAGAGAAGAAGAGGTAGACAGAAGAAGAGATGGATTGACAACATAAAAGAGTGGACAGGAATGGACTTCGCAGAGACTCAAGCACTGACACACAATCGTCGGGGTGGAGACAATTGGTTGATTGCTCCTCAATGATGGCTCCCCAATGACCAATGCGGTTATGGGAGTGATGATGATTGATGAACTATTCTCTATTTTCCAGATAGTGTCCAGAAATAAATCAGAGGGGGACACAGCATCTCTGTCTGATAAATGATTGGTGCACACAAGAGTACTTCCACCCCAAAATTCTTGTTTTTATTGAATACAAAGCACACATCTAAAATAGCAATAGTCTAGAGCACCTCAAAATATAGTTACCCAAAATCTGAGGTGGTGTTGAGTGACAGCAGCAAGTTTCCAGTGGCCAGCCTTCCTCCTCGCTGCTAGAGAGATAAATTTCAGTGTCATCTTGCTCGTAGAAATCTAAGCTTCTCCGAGGCGTCTCCAAAGTGCACACACTAACTAAACTCTTTATAGGTTTCTCCAAAGAAAGCACATAACTCAAAATAACTTGTAATAAGCTAACAATTTCCCTAACAGCAGCAAAGAACTCATAATTTTTACTTATCAGCAAAACAGCTCGCAAAAAATTTGCAAACACAGGCACCCAGACCAAGGTCAGCTATCCTTGTTAGTAACACTGCAGCTGTGCAGATGTCTTTGGCTGCCTAAGCAAGGTCAAATCCTTTCTTGCTACGTGGTGTCCTCACTTCCAGTTTATGGTGGGTAAGTGCACAAGATGGATGCGGGTTACGTAAAGTCCAGTTCTCTCATAACAGCTGGAGACTTACACAGTCACTCTGATGTATTTTGTGGGGAGTGGGTGGCTTGGCCAAGACATCAATGGTAGTAGACATCAGATGATCGCATTGTGGTACCAATTCATTGGCACCTTGGCCAGATATTTGAGCAGTGTGCTCTTCTAAGGTAATTTGAAAACCTAGAGAGCTTGGGAGTTTATAAATGGCTTATGTAAACATATTCCAGACTTTATATTGCTCTCACTGTGCATATTGCTTTGAGTATTCTGTCTTTGTAATTTGCTATTTGTGCTGAATGATTGGTCGCTTAAACTACTGATTTCCAAGGTGACCATATGAACACTTGCAGTACGAACATTTGCATGAATACATTTGCACAATATTTATGACATTTTCTGTTTTCAAAAATGCTTGTGCAAACAAAAATTCACTTGTGAAAAGGGCACTAACGGTGTTGCTGGTACTATCAAAGTGGAATTTGGAATTTCATTTTTAATGGTAATTTTGTTTACAATATTCACCTAGCTCTACTAAAGACTCTCTGCAGAGTTCATTAATTACTACATAACACCCAAAATAATTTAAAGGAAACCATCAATTTAAAAGTAACATTTGTATCTAATCTTTTTTTATCTAATACAGCTACAAGTAATACCTCAGATTGTTGTAACTGAAAGAGATGTGTATATAGACAAATATTTCCTACGTTTCTTCGGTTTAGTTGGTGTACTTGACAGTGCTTTGAATATAGTTACTGTTTCATTTTAGTCAGTGCTCCAAGTTGTTTATGTGGTTCTTTCACCTTGCAACAGGGAAAAGGAAAAAAATATATTTTGAAAGGAAACGAGGCTGTAAAATGACAAGAAAGAAAATTACAAAGGATTCAAGGACAGAAATATAGCACTTGAAATTCCATTTAACTCAGTTTTTTAAATTGATGCAATTTCATTTGGCAGCATCACTTTCAAGTATATATAATTAAGATTATGTATGTCATTTTTTTTTACCTTTCAGTATAATTTTATAGTAGCAGAGCTACTGCTTTCTTTCTCTTGGGGGGCGGGGAGGGGGCAGGGAGGAGGGACACCAGTAAGTACAAACTAATCTTATATAACTTTTAATGTATATATTTTATAATAATGCATGGGGCAGGTTCAGAGCACTATTGTGAAAGGACATTCCCTGCTCCAAAGAGCTCAAATCTAATTTAAGATGAAGTGGAACAGTGGGAATTACAAAAACTAAAAAGGAGTGGGAAAGAGGAGGAGGAGGAGGAATAGGAAACAGCAATACGAGCACTAACAAAAGCAAGCTATGTGCACAGATCAGAA
This sequence comes from Malaclemys terrapin pileata, assembly GCF_027887155.1. NCBI lineage: Eukaryota > Metazoa > Chordata > Testudines > Emydidae > Malaclemys > Malaclemys terrapin. Next base: position 50,565,066 of record NC_071505.1, read on the forward strand.
GTCTCTGCTGGCTATCTACCTAACCTTTATCAATTCATCATATCAGAGGGGTAGCCGTGTTAGTCTGGATCTGTAAAAAGCAACAGAGTCCTGTGGCACCTTATAGACTAACAAGTGTATTGGCACATAAGCTTTTGTGGGTGAATACCCACTTCGTCAGACACATGTATTCACCCACAAAAGCTTATGCTCCAATAGATTTGTTAGTCTATAAGGTGCCACGGGATTCTTTGTTCTTTTTATCAATTCATAGTTTACCGTGGACAAAGTGACAGAGTGGGTCTGCAGGAGAGATTTGAAGGAGGACAGGATAGTAATTTTACAGACTACGGGTGAGATCTTCATCCTTGCCCTCTTACCTTACACAATAGGTAAGAGGGCTGGAGTGGTGTAAAGGGGTCTTAAATGTCCCAATTGCAATCTGGGGAGGATTGTCCCCAGCACAGGCACTGTGGAAGACAGTTCTCAGACTGCCTTCCAAGTACCCCATCACAAGCCCAAGTGCAGAGGGCTGGACTGGGGGAAGGAGTGGCATGTCAAGGATAGGGATGCAGGATGTAGTATTGTGGCTTATAGATAGGGTGACCAGATGTCCCAATTTTATAGGGACAGTCCTGATTTTGGGGGCTTTTTCTTATATAGGCACCTATGATCCCCCATCCCCTGCTATCTGGTCACCCTACCTATAGGACAGCCACGCTTTAGCCCCTAGAGCAGCCCAGGGTTGGAAGGGTGCAAAAGTGGTTTAAAGCCAATTTACCCCCTTTAGCCTATAGGCTTTGAGTTCTGTGCTTCCCTAGTTTGGGGAGGTTTCTTCCATGTAAGAAGACTATATGGCTGAAAGTTCAAAAGCACTTGTGGAAGAAATCAACAAACAACCTTCACTATTGAAGCACAGTAGTACACATATTCCATTTGTTGGCACAAAAGAATATTGCTGCTGGAAGAAATAGCACAAAATGTCACGTTTGTGAAGTGGCTTGAATCTTGCAGTAAAATATGGAAGAGTTTATATACATTTCAGTTAGGATTATTAAAAGACTGTGTTTGGTTGCCTGGAGCATAGAAAAAGGAGAAAGTATTCCCATGCTGCCAATTAAAATCTGAGATATATGAGACATTAATTAGAACTATACTCCAACCAACCAAACGTTACTGCAGTTATACTGCCAGCTGAAATGCTTTTTAAATGTTAAAATCTGTTCCTGAATCATTATGATGTGTTCACTGGGGCTGGTACAGCTGTGTGAGACAATAGCTTATGGAAAAGCAAGTGTATTTGGAATTCCAGATTATGAAATTGATTTGCAGCGAGTAGTACCTGTTAGTAATGCCTCATGAGGATTTTGGAATATAGGGACCATGAAACAGAAATGAGCAATTCCATCATACAATTCTATCCTATGTCACCTGGAGGCATAATTCTGACAAAAAATGTGCTATGGAATTTATTTTAAAGTGATTATAGAGTTAAACTGCTTGGCACTGAGTATTTGGGGAGGAGTAGTGCTGACATATGGATGGATTCTAGCAAACTAATGCCCCAGATAGTAAAACACCAATAATTGAACTGTAACTAAATTTATACATGTACATGTCCATTTGCTCACAAAACTGTAATGGATCCTTGGGTAAATGTGTTATCAAAATAAAAAAAAACCTAAACAAAAACTAAAAACCAAACACTGTATGATTTCTAAGAAATAAAATAAAATAAAATAAAAATTATCTATGGATTATTTACTCTCTTGAAGACATTACAGTCTATCAGCAAATATTACAAAAAGCTCAGTTTTGGAAAATGTTTCTCTCCTCCTTCTCCTCTCCCCTTGCTTCACCTTTCTCCCACTTATATAGAGCCAGAATAATTCATATATATATATATATATATATATATACACACACACACACACACATATTTAAGGTGCCCCGTAATTAAGGTTGTTTGGACATTTGCAATTGTGCTTTACATATATATAAATCATAGCTGCAAATTTACAACCTTAATTACGTGTGTGTGTGTGTGTCTGTGTCTGTATAAAAAATACAAAATAATTGCATTTGTATAAAATCACAACTGCAAATTTCTATCCAACTTTAGTTACTGTATCGGTCACCTCAAATGCACGTTTTGTTTTCATATAATTTGTCACTGGGTTTATGAAACAGATTTGCAATATTCTTGTTTTTTCTGTTAAAATTACACAATTTAGAAAATAATTGTTCTGGTGTAGTTTACCCAGATTGTAATCAAGGTATCTAAAAGTAGAGTTGTTTTAAGACCCCTTGAAATCCAAGGCTTGTGTGACTTTTTTGTTTTGTTTTTGATTTGTTTGTTTGTTTTAGGGTGGGATTTTTGTTGTTAACTTAATCATATTTAGAGAGAAAAACTGCATTGAACAAATTTTGACCAGAAGCGGTGTGACAAACTAGGAAATATCTATATTATATTTTATGAACATTATGAGTGACTCTGTTTCCATGCTGTATGACTGAATACAGAGAGCTGTATCAAAGAAGGCTGTAAAGAGGTTGTTACAGAAGCTGGCGGGAAAGTAAAACAGTGAAAGGGATAAATCAACCTCACATACACAGCTTCACAGGAATTAAGATACGAATGGCTGGGCCATCAATTGGTGGGAAAATTCACCTAGCTGGCTCAATCCATCTTTATTCTTCCCAAGGCTAAGCCTGGCATCAGGAAACCTAGCTCCTCAAAGACCCTAGAAAAGGGAGGGATTTTTTGGATGATCTGAGAGACTGGCTAGGATGTATCAGTGAAAAGGCTGCCAGTCTGACTGAGGGTATGTCTACACTACGAAATTAGGTCAATTTTATAGACGTCGATTTTTAGAAATCGCTTTTATACAGTTGATTGCATATGTCCCCACTAAACACATTAAGTCAGAGGAGTGTGTCCTCACTAGTGTGGCTAGCATCGACTTACGGAGCGGTGCACTGTGGGGAGCTCTCCCACAGTTCCCGCAGTCTCCGCCGCCCATTGGAATTCTGAGTTAAGCTCCCAATGCCTGATGGGGCAAAACCATTGTCGCGGATGGTTTGGGTTACATGTCATCAGTCGCCCCTCCCTTCGTGAAAGCAATGGTAGACAATCATTTCACGCCTTTTTTTCGTGAATACGCCATACCACGGCAAGCATGAAGCCTGCTAAGCTCAGCTCACCATCACCGCTGCTGTTGTGTCCTGGGTGCTGCTGTCAGCAGACGGTGCAGTAGGACTGCTAACCGTCGTCATGCACCGTTCTCCTGGTGCTATGAATCCACCTCGCAGGTCCTCTCGTCGTTCTGTGTAAATATCTATTCTCGTGGCACCCGTCATCATCCATGCTTCCGCTGCAACTCTGCTCTCCTGCAGACGCCATACCACAGCAAGCATGGAGCCCACTCAGCTCACCGCTGCTGCTGTGAGCATTGTAAACAACTCGCGCATTATCCTGCAGTATGTGCAGAACCTGCAAAAGCAGGCAAGGAGGCGACAACAGCACGATCATGATAGTGATGAGGACATGGACACAGACTTCTCTCAAAGCACGGGCCCTAGAAATTTAGACATTATGGTGGTAATGGGGCAGGTTCCTGCTGAGGAACGCCGATTCTGGGCCCGGGAAACAAGCACAGACTGGTGGCACCGCATAGTGTTGCAGGTCTGGGATGATTCCCAGTGGCTGCAAAACTTTTGCATGCGTAAGGGCACTTTCATGGAACTTTGTGACTTGCTTTCCCCTGCCCTGAAGCGCAAGAATACTAAGATGAGAGCAGTCCTCACAGTTGAGAAACAAGTGGCAATAGCCCTTTGGAAGCTTGCTACGCCAGACAGCTACCGGTCAGTTGGGAATCAATTTGGAGTGGGTAAATCTACTGTGGGGGGTGTGATCCAAGTAGCCAACGCAATCACTGAGCTGCTGCTATCAAGGGCAGTGACTCTGGGAAATGTGCAGGTCATAGTGGATGGCTTTGCTGCAATGGGGTTCCCTAACTGTGGTGGGACAATAGACGGAATGCATATCCCTATCTTGGGACTGGACTACCTTGGCAGCCAGTACGTAAACCGCGAGGGGTACTTTTCAATGGTGCTGCAAGCACTGGTGGATCACAAGGGACGTTTCACCGACATCAATGTGGGATGGCTGGGAAGGGTGCATGACACTCACATCTTCAGGAATTCTGGTCTGTTTGAACAGCTGCAGGAAGCTGTTCCCAGACCAGAAAATTACTGTTGGGGATGTTGAAATGCCTATAGTTATCCTTGGTGACCCAGCCTACCCCTTAATGCCATGGCTCATGAAGCTATACACAGGCACCCTGGACAGTAGTCAGGAACTGTTCAACTATAGGTAGAGCTAGTGCAGAATGGTGGTAGAATGTGCATTTGGACATATAAAAGCTCGCTGGTGCAGTTTACTGACTAGGTTAAACCTCAGCAAAACCAATATTCCCATTGTTATTGCTGCTTGCTGTGTGCTCAACAATATCAGTGACAGTAAGGGGGAGACATTTATGGCGGGGTGTGAGGTTGAGGCAAATCGCCTGGCAGCCGATTACGCGCAGCCAGACACCAGAGCAATTAGAAGAGCACAGCTGGGAGCCCTGTGCATCAGAGAAGCTTTGAAAACCAGTTTCATGACTGGCCAAGCAACCAAAAAAAAAAAAAAAAAAAGCTGCGATTGTGATCTTCGGCAGCAATTCGGCGGAAGGTCCTTCGCTCGGAGCGGGAGTGAGGGACCGTCCGCTGAATTGCCGCCGAATAGCTGGACCTGCCGCCCCTCTCCGGCGTGGCTGCCCCAAGCACCTGCTTGCCAAGCTGGTGCCTGGAGCCAGCCCTGATGCCTATAGTCTCCTCTCCTCCCCCAGCGTTCTTGGGCATCTGGGTGAGGAGGATACGGAATTTGGGGAGGAGGGCAGGTGGTTATACAGGGGCTGCAGCGGCGGTCTGTGCTCCTGCTCCCTTTCCTGCAGCTACACCAGACGCCTGAGCATGTCAATTTGCTCCCCCATTAGCCTCAGCATTGCATTCTGCCTCCTCTCATCGTGCTCCTCCCTCCTCTCATCGCGTTCATTTAACGCTTTCCTAGACTCTGCCTTGTTTGCCTCCACACATTCTGCTGAGCTCTTTCAGTGTGCATGAGCTCTGAGAACATGTCGTCGCGAATGCATTTTTTCGCCTTCTGTTCTGCGCTAGCCTCTAGGATGGAGATGATAGGGGGAGTGTAGAAACATTTGCAGCTGTGGGAGGGAAAAAAAGGGAGAGTAGTATTTAAAATTTCTCATTTTAGAGAACAAAGGGAAAACTATTTCACACTGAACCAGGCGATTCACATTACATAGCACATGTGCTTTTGGTACAAGGTCGCATTTTGCCTTTTATGTTGAGTGCCTGCCGGTTTGGTGTGAGACATCACATACGCTCGGCTGGGCAACAGAATTCAGCTTGCAGGCAGCCATGGTAAGGCACAGGGTTTCGGCTTCTTCAACCTTCATAACATGTGGGAATGGTTTCAAACAGCAGCGCCCTCCTTTCCCATACCAAGCAAAGCCCGTTGGGTTGGCCATTTAAAAGGAGGGCCTGCGGTATTAGGGTGAAGGTGCAGCACAACCCAACACCCCCACCCCAATTCTCTGGAATGATCGCTTCACCACCATCCCCCACCGCGTGGCTAGTATCAGGGAAGATCCCTGTCAGCCAAACACGAACAGCTCAGCATGAACAGGCCTCCCGCTACCGCATGGCTAACAGCGGGGATGATTTCTTTTCAGCCAAAGGCAAACAGCCTAGCAGGAACGGGCACCTCTGAATGTTCCCTTAAACAAATTTCACATGTTTTAACCAGGTGACCAAGAATGATATCACTCTCCTGAGGCTAACACAGAGAGATAAAGAACGGATGTTGCTTGAATGCCACCAAAGCCCGGGCCCATTCGCTGCAATGCTTTGTTCTGCAATGATTCCAGACTACTTGCTATTGGCTTGTGGCCTACCATGGAGGACAGAATAAGGCTGCCCTCCCCAGAAATCTTCTGCAAAGGCTTTTAGAGTACCTCCAGGAGAGGTTCCACTCCATCCCCAGACATGTTAACAGACTTTTCCAGTAGCTGTACTGGCCGCGAATATATCCCAAGTCTTCAGGGCAAATTAATCATTAAACATGCTTGCTTTTAAACCGTGTATTATATTTACAAAGGTACACTCACCAGAGATGCCTTCTCTGGCTTCATGGTCCGGGAGCCCGCCTTGGGAGGGTTGGGAGGGTATTGGCTACAGGGTACTGAACAGTTCCTGGCTGCTGGGGAGAAGCGAGGTCGATTTTAGCGCTAAACCCCTCACCGTGGAGGAGTACAGAAATCGATTTTAAGAGCCCTTTAAGTCTACAAAACAGGCTTGGTCTTGTGACGGGTGCAGGGTAAATTGACCTAACGCTACTAAATTCGACCTAAACTCAGCCCTAGTGTAGACCAGGGCTGAGATACAAACAGAGGGAAAAGGCTGCAAGCAGTGCAGGCTGTTTCTCCCAATTCAGAGATGAGGAATAAGCCAGACCCCTCTAATCTCTGTCTATGCAGAGGGGCTAAGCTTAGGGAGGAGAATATGCATGCAGGTCTCTGTCATTGTAAATATAGTTCCCTAAGCATTGTGTGTCTTTTGGGCAAAATAAATCAGGTTTTGTTCTGAAGAAGCCATTTCTGTCTCACTGCAAACATATGATATCACAAAATCCCATAGAGAAACCCTTGCAGGACCCATCCCCAGTTGGACTTGCTGATTTAGATATGATTAGTATCAAGAGGCTATAACCAGTGTCCTACTCTGAGAGTGGATAAATTCAGAGAGCTAAAAGCCCAAGGTCTGACCTCTTTGAGGGGTGCATTCAGAGAGACCCAAGAAGGGGCAGCAATGCAGCTAGCCTGGCATCCATGACAAATGATGCCCTCCCTACTATAAACACAGAGATTGTTTTCAGCATGCTGCTGTGGGGGAAAAAGTCTGGTCCATGTAATCTGCTTCCAGCTTGTTGTGCACTGGCATCTTGAAAGTCATCCTTAGCTGCTCTACTCCCCTTTACAGTGCTTCTTTCAGGAACCATCTCAGCATCAGGCAATGTCCATCACTTACAATTCAGTAAATATTGGGTTTGAAGGATACATCTGGGCATTCAGAACTATTGGCTACCCTCAGCTTGTATCTGCATCAAATCTATGTAGGGAGCTAATTCAATACAGTTGAGAGAGGCTTGTTTCAAGGTCATGTGCTGCATTGATTCTGTTCAGCTAATAATATCCCTCGCATCACATTTTTCATGATGTGATGCTCACTTTGCTTACTAGAAAAATACGGAGAATGTTAAATGAAATAAGAATGGTCTATTGGAAGTAATGCCTGTCCAGGAATTTTTTATTTATAAAGATTTGAAAGACTCTCAGTGGCTGTTTAATTTTGTCATTTCACTTATCTCACTGATTTAAATTATTTGAGATTTCTCAGCTCAGAAATGGTGCTTTGTATCCTCAAAGCAGTTTACAAACATTACAAACATTAGCTATTTTTACAAATGAGAAGAATGAGGCAGAGAGGATAATTGACCTGCCTAAAGGAAGATAGCTGGGGTTAAAAGTCTCTGGCCTAGTCATCACTATTGCCCAGTCCTATAAGTGTGTCCCCTCTGTTTCTGACCTCCTGTTGCATACAGTGGAGATTTGCTTATACATTTTAGGAGTGATGAAAAATGGACATGATCACGGAGGCATTAAGATCTCTGTAATACTCAGGAAATGTTGCTTTGGCTTGCAAAGTGCTCTTGGGAGCACCTCAGTGGAAATGTATGTGTGGGAAACTTGGAGTATCTTTGAGATTTCTCCCTTCAGTATGTCATTGTCACTTAAATAACACATTAAATCATTTCCCCTACTTGTAGGGAAAGTGAGTTAATAATTTATTGACGTTTCCTTGGGAAGCAAATAAAAAAGTGTGGAAAAACAGTACTCCTGGAAACAACTGTCACAATGTTTGTGGTTCTGCTCTTTTCTGTAATCGCTTTTATCGTGGTTATGAAAATATTTTTGGAGTTCATTTTTCCTTTATTTTAAACAAAAAAAATAGTGAGGTTTCCTCTCTTTCTTCCCTAGGATTTCCTGCTGCAAATTTTTACTGTGTTTCGAATACTCATACGACCTGAGATGTTTCCAAAAGACTGGACTGTGATGCGTTTGGTTGCTAACAAGTAAGACATTTTTAAATACGGTATAATTAATATTTGAGAGGAGTGAATATACTTGTGTGCTATATATAATAAATATGCAAAATTTCCTTTAAATCTTTCCATTTACAATATTCGATGGACACACAATATTTTTTATAATTCTCCTGATCCTTTCAGTTAGTTAATTGTTACATGACCTAACTGGTATCCTTTATACTGCTGATGATTAATTTTAATCAACTTTTTACAACCTGGAGCCCACTTCAATATGTTTATAGAAAGGCAATTGTTAATAATTACTATCTCTCTTTTCCAAGTTGCAAATGGCAAATTATTACAGAACTTCATCTAAATAACTGTTTATTAAAATAATAAGTTGGTAATGATTCAGATCTGCTTGTTCCCAAAAGGAAATCAAACTGTTGCAAGAACATTTAAAAAAAAATAGGGCTTGTGAAAAGTGCCCAAATTGATCTTCTCTATTCACAAAACAGGTAGAGGTGCAGCAGTCGTAGTGCAGGCTTCCATCCACTGCCCTGCCAATGTGCCTCAATGACTGTAATGAAGCCACCTCTTTGCTTATTCAGTTCTTGTGCCTAAGAGACTGCCAACAGTATGCCAGTTTTTCTGATGTGAATACTGATCACTGGCAGCTGGACCGAAACCACCAAACTAATTTCACCAAGATCACTAAACAGCTAAACGTTTTGTTTATAATCCCAAGGGTGACACCTGACAGGAATTAAGCCATTATCATTATTGTTATTGTTACTTATTTTTATTGTGGCAGTGTCTGTAGGCTCCAATGATGCTGTACAAACTCATTGTAACAGTCCCTGCCTGTTATGGCTCAATTCAGCAATACATGGTGTCCCATGACTGTGTGTCTGTGTGTGAGCATTTGTCAAGCTTCCTTGTGATTTAGGAGGCAAACATTTTCCCTCACTTATTTTTCTCACCTGATTTAATTCTCCTCATCTTGCTGAGTTTAAATTTCAGTGAGAAATGCTAATAATCAAGGAATGGATGTGATCATTTATTTCTTCGTGAGGTATAAGAAAGATGAGGCTGAGAGAGAGAACATATGGCTGAGTAATCATGCTGAGGAAATAAATCGAGAAACGTGAAAGAGAAAAACACAAGAACCTTCAAAATGAGAATGTAGTATAAGAAAGTGTTACATATTTCAGAAACAGCTGGGTTGTCAGATGGCTTGGCAACAGCTGACATGTAGAAGACTGAGGTTTAAGAGTGACCTTGACATTCATTCCCCAGATTGACGATGATCAGATCGGCTAAAGGTGAAGTCTTTGAGCTCTGCGGGGAGGCTCTTGGCCCCACCGTTATCCTAGTTAGCATCAAGCATTGCTGTTACTGAATTCACATCATGCCATTGATGACTGCCTAGGTGGGAACCATGTGCCCAGCTCCATCACCAAACAAGATAGATACTGGAATGATGATAATAGCTTATGCTGGGAATTGATTCCATGAGCGATATTAAGGGAGATAAAAATTCACTTTGATGCTATATCATATGGCGATTTGTGAAGAGAAAAATATTCCTGAAGAAAGGGGTTTCTGGATCGTGGCCTCTCCACCATTCTGATAATAATGACCTGCACCTCTCTTTCTGTAAATACCAGAGGCAGCTCTGGCTTGTCTGCAAAACTGGGGGGTGGGGGATGTTGGCCAGGCCCTTTACACTGTTGTGCCTCTGACAGGGCAGTCAAAGTGGAGATTCATCATTCCAACCCTATTCATTGCAATCCTATCTTTTATACCTGCTTTTGAGGGCAGCAGTGAGCCCCCACTCTCTGCTCTGCCTTAGGAAACCAACACATCTGGGGCTTTTTAACCTAATTGGAACCACCTGCTGAACTCCTCTCCATTTATTAGTCATACGGAGCAGGGCCCCAGGAAAAGCCCATAGCTAAGAACTTCTCTTCCTGCAAGGAGCCACAGAAGAGTAGTTGAGCCACAATTGCTTACAACCGGAGCACCTTCCTGAGTCAGGGGAAGGGACTGAGGGTTGGGTGACATTCTAAGGCTCTAACATCCCCACACAGCAGATGAGATCACTACAGAGATGCCTCTGGAGTTGTGGGGCAATCCTTTTTAGCTCCTGTGGTTCAGCAAACCCAGCTGTTCTCGCTGATCTAGGACTCTTCCTGAACTCATTATTCCAATTCACCTCTAATGGGAAGAACTACAAGATGCTAGCCCAGGTTCTTATGAGCATAATTGTTGAGAAATCTGGCATCTTTTCTGATTCCCTTTTTTCCAGAAGGAAAATCTGGGTTCTCTAAGGCTAGGTCTACACTACCCGCCTGAATCGGCGGGTAGAAATCGACGCTCTTACTCCACCAGCAGAGGTGCGAGTAAGCGCCGTCGACAGAAAGCCGCAGAAGTCGATTTTGCCGCCGTCCTCACAGCGGGGTAAGTCGGCTGCGATACGTCGAATTCAGCTACGCTATTCACGTAGCTGAATTTGCATATCTTAAATCGACTCCCCCCTGTAGGGTAGATGTACCCTAAGGGATGTTCCCTTGTACTTCACCAATTATATATTGGAAGGGGAGTGGTACCAAGTGGCTAAGACACAAAAGGAAACATGAGGCATATACACGGTCAGTTTGCCTCCCAGGTGAAGGACTCTGTATGTTTCTTTGTCCCCCAAGATATACCAATCCAGTCCTTTGTCTTTATTCGTATACAGGACACTCCTGTGCTGTATTGTTTATTCCTGTAGATTTTCTCTCTCGTAGATTTTGCAATCTTTTATATAGGCTCTGGCTAATGTGCACATAGGATACATTGTGCGGCATACATTGTGCGCCTGGACAGGGAGATAGGTGAAAGGAACATGTCTGAGACATGTTACCTCCTAGTGATCTGCCTTAACTCCAAGACCTTAACAACAGAATTTTAGTAGAGATAGATAGCTCCTTACATATTATATGTAAGTACATTCTACAATGGTTATGATGGGCTACAATGGTTATGATGGTTACAGTGGGCTACTAGCTCTTGCTAGGAACCTTAATGCCACCTTACATTCATGTATCCGACTTAGGGGATACATGTAAAACCCTGTGCATGCCCTGTGCGAGTTGGCACCAAGGGGTGCTTGAATCACGAGAGGTTCTTTCCCCAGACATGTTTGAAGCAATAGAGAGGAAGTTGGTGGCCGCCGTCACAAGACAACCTGCTCATTTTCTTTTTCTGGCTAACTCCAAGGGCAGATCTTACCTGTCCAAAACTAAATAGAACTTGCCATCTCTTTTAAGTCCTCCTCCTTCAGAGAGACTTTATGGAGTCTTGGAAACAGAGGGAAAGACCTTAAGCAACAAGCCCTGAAACTCTACATGGTTCTGGAGGACAAAGATTCTGTTTTCCTTCTCCAGGAAGGGTTCAACAAGATTCACTCATCTCTTGCTCCAGACACTTATTGTGACTCTGAGTGTCATTTTATCTAGCTTTAGCTTGTAGATCTTCTGGTCTCATTATTCCATGGGGGTGAGAACTTCAGAGTTTCCTCTTAGGGCATGTTTACATTTGGGAAGTGTGATTGCAGCACTTATGGGCACGCCTGAGTTACCTTTGATCAAGTCATGTCGCTAAAATTAGCAGTGCTGTGGTAGCGTAGGCAGTGGTACAGGCTAGCTGCTGGAGAATGTACTCAAGGTCCTTGGTGGGATTATACTCAGCCACAATGGCATGAGCTAGCCCTTTTTAGCAAGTATCTCGATTGGGTATATCTAAGTGTGCTGCAGACCCACTTCTCTGTTGCAGTGCAGACATACCCGTAAAGGACCTGAAACCATTCCAAAGAGAAGCAAAGGAGAGTGAAGTTACCCTCCAGAGTGATTCAGTCCCTCGGTTTGTGGTGATCGTAAGCCCAAGTGATGGGAGAATCAGCCACAACCAGACTCCAAATTCTAACAATGGATAGCAATCCATCAGGTTAGGGAATACATCCAGGACAGCACAATACATAAGGAATGTGGTCAAGGTCAGAAAAGCTCCAGACTATCAACTTCCTAGAGGTGAGCAGTTGGGACTTAGGATCACTTGAGGAAGGGGCACTTCCTAGTTCAATAGGCCCTCCCTCAGCTATGTATGCTTGTGGTAGGAGGGGGGAAAGGTAAAGGAGGAGGTAAAAGCAACAGCTCCCAGGGAAGACGTAGGCTAGACTCCCTCAGCAGCAGTCAGATCACCAAAAGCACTGGGCAAAAAAGCCTCGCCCTGCCCCCCGGCGGGGAGCGCGACGGGGAGGGTGCCGAGCCCGGCCGCGGCCCCGCTCTCCCCGGCCGGCTGGAGTGCCGGGGGAGGGCGGCGAGTCCAGCTGCGGGCCCGCTCTCCCCAGCCGGCCGGAGCGCCGGGGGAGGGTGGCCCCACTCTTCCTGGCCGACCGGAGTGCCGGGGAGAGGGCGGTGAGCCCGCCACGGCTCCTCTCTCCCTGGCGACCGGAGCGCCAGGGGGAGGGCGGCGAGTCCGGCCACGGCCCCGCTCTCCCTGGCCGGCTGGAGTGCCAGGGGAGGGCAGCGAGTCCGCCGCGGCTCCGCTCTCCCCGGGTGAGCGCCGCCCCCCTCCAGGTGCCGCCCCAAGCACATGCTTGGAGGGTTGCTGTCTGGAGCAGGCCCTGTCTCACCCTCCTGTCCCCAGAGTCAAGTCTGAATAGTATCTAGTATTTTTAGGAAGAGGTGTGCAACCACATTGTCTGAGACTGGGGGAGAAGTGTACACATAGCGAAGCTATAGCACATTACAAATATCTGTCTTTGACTTATTTTTTTCCTCTTTACACATGCAGAACTTCTATTAATTAAAAGCTTCTTAGGTCTTCTGATCCTGAGGGAGCCATATTGGGATATATTTTTATTTTGCTGTCCTGGCTCCTGTGAGATTTTTCTTTTTTCACTATTGTGTCAGTAATGATGTGGCATCTGATGTGTGTTTTCAGATAAGGTCATCCTTAGTTGGATGTTGTCTGCTATAAATCAAAAACAGAGAGAGGCTTAGGAGGAGTGTTCTATACTTAAGGAGCCAAAGATGATGATTTATGATCAAGCATCCTTTGTATGACAGCGCTACAATTCTTGAGTGCTTGAATGCTCATCACTGACTAATATCACTGAGTAGCTTTGCAAAATTGCCAAATGTGCACCACCAGAATTGCTGACATATTTTCACTTTGAGAATAGGTGGCACAAAATATGAGTGAACTCTTCCAAAATTTAAGAAACTGAGACAGTTGCAAACAAAAAGAGAGAAATAGTATAAAAATAGGAGAAATAGATATTTTTCAAATGTCATGTGACAGAAATAGGGACATGGAAAAGATCTTGTCTCTTATGTCTGTCACTTGTAATGACTAAACAATGGAATACAATAAAAGCCCTCATTTGATACTGTCTTGTTCTGTATAATTTATATAACTACTCAGACATTAATCTGTAATGGACAAATCAAGAGGGAGGGATAGCTCAGTGGTTTGAGCATTGGTCTGCTAAACCCAGCGTTGTGAGTTCAATCCTTGATGGGGGGATTTAGGGATCTGGGGCAAAATCAGTACTTGGTCCTGCTAAGGAAGGCAGGGGGCTGGACTCGATGACCTTTCAAGGTCCCTTCCAGTTCTAGGAGATAGGATATCTCCATTAATTTAATTTAAGACTCCATAATTATATATTCAACAAAACAGGGTAATTACTTACAGCTCCTAAGCATTATTGGCAAGAATGTTGCTATTGCAAGTGTGTTTTATTCTTCATAATGGAAAATATTATCTTAATGTTTCTATTCTTCAGTATAACATCTGCTTACTACCTAAGTTAACTGAAACTAAGTGCCATTTTAGCAATGCTTCTAATCATAATTTGCAATGGAAGAACATGTGGTTGAAGGACTCCTAAATCAGTTATCTCCTTCCACAGAGGAATCCAAAATTCTGCGACATGAATGCCATACTATATGTCTGTCAAAAACTGGAAATAACGGAGTATTCATTTAATTAAATAATCCTTAGGTTAGAATAATTTCCTTTGTCTGGATGATTCAGCTGGTTGGCATCTTTCCAGGGCATTTAACAGACTTGCCTGAATTCCAGAACTGTCATGTTTCGTTAGCAATGAAGGGCAATATTACTTGACAATAAAGTGAGGTTTGTGTTACGCATTAAGCAGAGATTTGATATTTAAATAATATTCAGGTACAGTATGATATAACTGTGCATTAATCTTTCCTCTCTTGATGCACAAGTTGCTTTCATTTAAAAGATCACTTAATTTGCAGAAGTCTCATTTGTCTAAATGGTATTAACCAATGTGGGTTCTTTCAGCAGTTTTCTAAATGTTAGAAATGCTAGGGCATCTGTCTCTTAAAACCCAATGAGCTATTTTTTAATACGTCTTCACTTACTAATAGGGCAATGGAAGTTCATATTTATAGTTAAGCAGGTGCTCTGTGAAACAAGCTTTGGTATATTCTGTTTTTTATGTATATTAAGATCCTAGATATATCATTTGACAACCATAACATTAACTTTTAGAAGACTGTCTTGGTTTCTTCTGAACTTAATTATGACCAGGACTGTAATGTCTTTTAGAAAACCTTCTTTTCATCAATGAAAGCAGAATATACACATGACCCAAAGCACCCGGGTATTCACATATTAGACACAATTGTGATAATCTTTGTACAGAATATGCCATGTAGATATCATTCAAAAACTAATTCACTGGTCAACAATATCATGGTGAAATGTATGTAGCAACATTATATGTAAAGTTATGAATTCCCCCTGACTGATATTACTAGAACATCTTCAAGACCAGACCTAGGCCTTGCCTAGGTAAAGGTGTTAAATAGGTCTGTCCTAAACAAAGGAATGTGGGTTTACCTCAATTTACATATACACATAAATAGGAAGATCGAGACAGCGGGGGGAGGAAATTGAAAGAAACAGAGCAGTTTACATTTTGGAAAACATCAGTGGGGGAAAAGAACAGTATAAAGCTTCCTTCACTATCAGACTCCATCGCCTACCTCACAGCTTGAAGAATCAATTTCAAAGGTTCACTGGATTATAAAAGAAAGGGGCAGAGAACTCCAAGTTATCGCTTCCATTTAAGAAGACAAAAGAACTAGCACTTTTGGCCTCTGGGTGAGACTCTGACTGAGAGGGTGGGGATCATCCATTTTTCTGGAAGACTGTGGGTGAAAAAAACCATCTTCAAGAAAGTCTGTATCTTGCTAGATTAAGTGTTTAGTCACTAGAAAGCATTTTTTTTTAATTAATCTTACTTAAAATCCTATTTTCTTTTGTTAATAAACTTGTTTTACTTTTAATTTAAACCAACAATACTGTCCTTGAATTAAAGTGTTAGGTAACTTCAATTAAAGTGGTAAGCTGTACATTTTGTGTGTTTAGAGGAGTAAACGAACCTTATTATTTTTCTGAATGGTCTAAGGGAGAGCTGCAGAGAGTCCTGTGGCACCTTTAAGACTAACAGAAGTATTGGGAGCATAAGCTTTCGTGGGTAAGAACCTCACTTCTTCAGATGCAAGTAATGGAAATCTCCAGAGGCAGGTATAAATCAGTATGGGGATAACGAGGTTAGTTCAATCAGGGAGGGTGAGGTGCTCTGCTAGCAGTTGAGGTGTGAACACCAAGGGAGGAGAAACTGCTTCTGTAGTTGGATAGCCATTCACAGTCTTTGTTTAACCCTGATCTGATGGTGTCAAATTTGCAAATGAACTGGTGCTCAGCAGTTTCTCTTTGGAGTCTGGTCCTAAAGTTTTTTTGCTGTAAGATGGCTACCTTTACATCTGCTATTGTGTGGCCAGGGAGGTTGAAGTGTTCTCCTACAGGTTTTTGTATATTGCCATTCCTGATATTTGACTTGTGTGCTGGACATTTCAGGGAACATGGTTTGGGGAAATTTGGGACTGGGAGTGTGTTAGTCACCTTGCTGGTTGTAACCAAGGCTGGTGGAAGCCAGAGTGGGAATGTGGGACTGTGGACAGACCGCTGGGGTCAGAGTTGCTGATCCGAGGCTGGCTACATAGCACACAGACACTCCGGGTGTGACCCGCGTGGTTGTTGCTGACTGAGTGTGTCCCAAGCAGAAAGCAAGAGTAACAAATAATTGTGAGGCACTTAAGGTTAAGTGGGGACACAACCACTCATTGGTCTGGATTGCACCCCAAAGTATGGCCTTGTCTACACTACGAGAGTAGTTCGAATTTACTTGCATCGAATTTTTGGAATCGATATTGCAAAGTCGAACGTGTGTGTCCACACTAAGGACAGTAATTCAACTTTGTGAGTCCACACTAACGGTGAAAGCGTCGACATTCGAAGCGGTGCACTGTGGTCAGCTATCCCACAGTTCCCGCAGTCCCCTCTGCCCATTGGAATTCTGGGTGTAGCCGGCAATGCCTTCTGGGTAACAAAATGTGTCGAGGGTGCTTTTGGGTAACTGTCGTCATCCGTCCATCACTCCCGCCCTCCCTCCCTGAAAGCGCCGGCGGGAAATCAGTTCGCGCACTTTTCCAGTCATTGACAGCGCGGATGCCACAGCACTGCGAGCATGGAGCACGCTGCGACCATCGCTGCAGTTGTGGCCGCTCTCAACGCCTCGCAGCTTATCATACAGGTTTCCCTGAGGCAGATGCAGAAAAGTCAGGCGAGGAGGCTACGGCACCGCGGTGATGTCCTGAAGTCTGAGAGTAGCACAGACCTCTCAGAAAGCAGGGGACCCAGCGCCGAGGACATCACGATGGCAATTGGTCATGTTGATGCCGTGGAACGGCGATTCTGGGCACGGGAAACAAGCACTGAGTGGTGGGACCGCATAGTGCTGCAGGTCTGGGATGAATCCCAGTGGCTGCGAAACTTTCGCATGCGGAAGGGAACTTTCCTGGAACTTTGTGAGTTGCTGTCCCCTGCCCTGAAGCGCAATGACACCCGGTTGCGAGCTGCACTGAGTGTACAGAAGCGAGTGGCCATAGCCCTCTGGAAGCTTGCAACGCCAGACAGCTACCGGTCAGTCGCGAACCAGTTTGGGGTGGGCAAATCTACCGTGGGCGTTGTTGTGATGCAAGTAGCGAAGGCAATCGTTGATGTACTGCTGCCAAAGGTAGTGACCCTGGGAAACGTGGAGGCGATCATAGATGGCTTCGCAGCGATGGGATTCCCAAACTGCGGTGGGGCCATAGATGGAACTCACATCCCTATCCTGGCACCGGACCACCAGGCCACCCAGTACATTAACCGAAAGGGCTATTTTTCCATGGTGCTGCAAGCACTGGTGGACCACAGGGGACGTTTTACCAACATCTACGTGGGATGGCCGGGCAAGGTTCATGACGCTCGTGTTTTCAGGAACTCTGGTCTGTTTAGACGGCTGCAACAAGGTATTTACTTCCCGGACCACAAAATAACTGTTGGGGATGTGGAGATGCCTATAGTCATCCTCGGGGACCCAGCCTACCCGCTAATGCCCTGGCTCATGAAGCCCTATACTGGCGCCCTGGACACTGAAAAAGAACTCTTCAACTACCGGCTGAGCAAGTGCAGAATGGTGGTGGAGTGTGCTTTTGGCCGTCTCAAGGGGAGATGGAGAAGCTTACTGACTCGCTGTGATCTCAGCGAAACCAATATCCCCATTGTTATAGCAGCTTGCTGTGTGCTCCACAATCTCTGTGAGAGCAAGGGGGAGACCTTTATGGCGGGGTGGGAGGTTGAGGAAAATAGCCTGGCTGCTGATTACGCACAGCCAGACAGCCGGGCGATTAGAAGAGACCAGCGGGAAGCGCTGTGCATCCGGGAGGCTTTGAAAGCAAAGTTCCTGAGTGAGCAGGGTAACCTGTGACTTTAAAGTTTGTGTACAGAGAAGCTGAACCTGCCCCCGTTTCTTTACCCAGTTAATGTTGACTATCCTATCCAGTTACATACCCCCTTCACCCCCCTTCCAACACACGTTTCGAAATAAAAATAGTTCTACTTTGTTAATGCACACCGTTTTCTTGAATACTGTTTTCGCGGGAATTTTTTAAAACTGGGACGCAGACTGTGGTGCGGAGCGGGTGTAGTGTAGTGACGCGAATGAAGCTTCTAAACTCAAGGATTGACGGGCTCCGCTGCGGTGGGATGGTTGTTTCAACGGAGCCTGTCACCCCTCCTGATCGGGACTGTGTGTATGGGGGGGGCTATGTGACTTTGTGGCAGGGGGAGGACGGTTACAGATACCCTGCTGC
Organism: Malaclemys terrapin pileata; assembly: GCF_027887155.1. Lineage (NCBI taxonomy): Eukaryota > Metazoa > Chordata > Testudines > Emydidae > Malaclemys > Malaclemys terrapin. The sequence continues at coordinate 50,583,540 of NC_071505.1, forward strand.
GTGGCTCTGTGATCCTGCATAAGGACCACCGCTTAAGTTCTGTAACTGCCCTCCCCCGCCACAAAGTCACAGAGCAACCCACCCCCCACCACATAACATGAAAACAACCTCCCAGACTAACCAGGGTAACTAGTCACTGCATCACTGCACTGTGTATGTGCCCTGCTGCTGTGCCTGCCCCCGCCTATGTACCCTGCCAAAGGTGACTGTCCTGTCCAATTACCAACCCCCTTTCCCCTCCTCCTCCAAAAGAACATGATTGAAACAGTAGTTAACAGAAACGTATTTTTTATTATCAACTACACATGGAACTGGGAGGTGAAACTTGGACGGGGGCTTGTGTCAGGCGGGAAGGAAAGAACTTTTCAAATTTTGGGGAATGAGAGCCTTCTGCTACTAGAGCTCTCTGCAGGGGTGGAGTGAGAGTTAGCAGGGACTCTGCTGCCTCTCCTTCTTTGCACTTTGGGTGAGGTGGGTATGGGACTTGGTGGCGGGGGAGGGCGGTTAGAGATGGACTGCAGCGGGGCTCTGTCCTCCTGCCTCCGTTCCTGCAGAACATCCACAAGGTGCCGGAGCGTGTCTGTTTGCTCCCTCAGTAGTCCAAGCAGCGTTTGAGTCGCCTGCTGGTCTTCCTGCCACCACCTCTCCTCCCGATCCATGTTTGCTTGCTGCATTTGGGTCAATTTCTCCCGCCACTGGGTCTGCTGTGCTGCCTGGGCTTGGGAACAGGCCATAAGTTCAGAGAACATGTCCTCCCGTGTCCTCTTCTTCCTACGCCTAATCCGCGCTAGCCTCTGGGAGTGTGATGCCAGGCTAGCTTCTGAGACAGTCGCAGATGGGGCTGTGGAAATGGGAAAAAGGGAGTGAATTCCTCAGAAAGATAAATGTAGTTGTGAACAAAGAACATAGTCTTTCTCTGTGAACAAGACCATGCACAGCACCTATCACATGCGCACTCAGCACAAGGTCGAATTCTCGGCCTTCACATTCAGTGCCTGGGGTCTTGCACAGCACATTTGAGAAGCGGGGCAGCACAACGGAATTTCTGTTGCAGGCAGACATGGTAAGCCGTAGACTTGTGGCAGTTTAAAACTTTTATATTACCACTGGCCTCATTTCACATTTAAAGCAATGTCAGTCCCTGCTGCCAGCAATCCGGCAAGCGGGAACTCTGCCCCTGTCCCACCCCCTTGCGGCTGTCCCCGGGAACGATCCCTTTCGGCTGCCCCTCTCCCGCCTCCACCGCGTGGCTGCAAACCAGCAGTTACAGTTCTGTAAAGGAACGAGCAAGCAGTCCCAACACTAACATTCCCCTACCTAATTCAAAGCAGGTCACCATGGGCGACATCACCCTGATGAGGATCTCTGAGAGCGAGAGAGAGAGAATGCTCCGGGAAAGCCTCCAAAGACCAGGGCCGTATGCCGCCCTGCTGTGCAGAGCAATGATTCCCGAGTACTTGATAGTCTCGTGGCGCGGCAACGTGTCGTACTTCGGAGGACCCAATAAGGCCGCTCTCCCCAGGAACCTCATGCAACGGCTTTCCAATTACCTCCAGGAGAGCTTCATCGAGATGTCCCAGGAGGATTACTGCTCTATCCCCGCACATATAGACCGCATTTTACTGTAGCTGCAGTAGCAGGGAATAAACAGTAGAGCGGCTTGTGCTGGACAATCACGGAAAACCGGACATTGCTAGATTTTTTTTCAAAACTTGCACTGCCCATGACTAAACCGTTAAGCGCCTAGGGCACAGTAATCATGAACAACCCATTCTTTTAATTGTTAATATTCCTGTTCTGTTAAAAATAAATGTTTAGATGTTTACAACACTTACTGGCTGATCCTTCCCCAGATTCTGTGTCCGGGGTAACGGCTGGGGACGCTTCGTAGGGGATCTCTGTAAGGGTGATGAAGAGATCCTGGCTGTCGGGGAAATCAGCGTTGTGAGCGCTGCCAACTGCCTCGCCCTCCTCATCTCCTTCCTCCTCTTCCCCGTCCCCTAACATGTCCGAGGAACCGGCCGTGGAGAGTATCCCATCCTCAGAGTCCACGGTCAGTGGTGGGGTAGTGGTGGCGGCCGCACCGAGGATGGAATGCAGTGCCTCGTAGAAACGGGATGTCTGGGGATGGGATCCGGAGCGTCCGTTTGCCTCTTTGGTCTTCTGGTAGCTTTGTCTCAGCTCCTTGATTTTCACGCGGCACTGCGTTGCATCCCGGCTGTATCCTCTCTCTGACATGTCTTTTGAGATCTTCTCATAGATCTTTGCATTCCGTTTCTTGGAGCGCAGCTCAGAAAGCACGGACTCATCGCCCCACACAGCGATGAGATCCAAGACTTCCCGATCAGTCCATGCTGGGGCCCTCTTTCTATTCACAGACTGCACGGCCATCACTGCTGGAGAGCTCTGCATCGTTGCCAGTGCTGCTGTGATCGCCACGATGTCCAGACAGGAAATGAGATTCAAACTGGCCAGACAGGAAAAGGAATTCAAATTCAAATTTTCCTGGGGCTTTTCCTGTGTGGCTGGTCAGAGCATCCGAGCTCGTACTGCTGTCCAGAGCGTCAATAGAGTGGTGCACTGTGGGATAGCTCCCGGAGCTATTAGCGTCGATTTCCATCCACACCTAGCCTAATTCGACATGGCCATGTCGAATTTAGCGCTACTCCCCTCGTCGGGGAGGAGTACAGAAGTCGAATTAAAGAGACCTCTATGTCGAACTAAATAGCATCGCAGTGTGGACGGGTGCAGGCTTAATTCGATGTAATGGCGCTAACTTCGACATAAACGCCTAGTGTAGACCAGGCCTATGACACTGGGGTAGTTCGCAGGATTTACACACAGCTGGCTATTTTAACTGATCTTCACACTTCAAGCACTCGTAAAATAGTTTTAAGTGATTCTCAAGTGAAAAGGCTGGGAACAGTCAAAGAAAGGTTACAGTTATATTAATTTTTGTTTGATTATTTTGGGCAAGGAAAATAGAAGAAACGGAAGAGTAAAGATGAGTAAACAGCACAAAAGGCAAGCTGGAAGCTATAGCAGCAAAAGCATTGTAAGGCACTTAATACTGCATGGCAAGTGTTGAAACAACCCCTTATTGATCTGGACAGCACGTTCCAGAATGCCATGATGATACGCAAGAAAGGAACATGTCAAATTAGTATTAGTTTCTTCATTATGACCATTTAGGATTATCCTGCTAGCTCACATATGTTGCTGTAATCTGAGAGATGTACAATAAATTCTTCATACAAGTATGTTTTGTAATATAACGTGGCTTACAGAATTACATATATGAAATACTTCTCCACAGTTCTAATTTTGGAGCATGTATGTGTATAAATATATAAACATGGGTCTGCGAGAATGTAATTTTTTTCTGTGTGAAGGAAGGTTTTCTCTGTTGAGGATGTCTGTAATTGCGTTTCATTTTGAAATAATAGAGCACCAGCTGAGAATCAGAAGCTATACTTGAAAGCATTGCTTTATAGTGGATACTAGTACAAAGTGGATGCAAGTGGGTACTTGTGGGTGTCATCAGAATAATGTAAAATTGAAGTTTGGAGTTCTTGATATGTGTCTGGAACAACTCAATGGATGAGATTTGGAGTCTTGTAAAATGATTGGCAGTTCTGAATATATCAATGGCTGGTGATACTAAGGAATTAAGGCATTTTTTTTATCATAAGATGAATATTTTGCCATTTGTCCACAGGAATTTATATTCAAATTTTATTCTTTTATTTTAAGATCACAGGCTGGGAAGCTGCTGGGTTATGTGATTCCCTTGCTATTGTATGTCTTTTTGACTATGCATAGCCTCTACACTATGGGGCAAAAATCCCCATAAACCTGGGATCCTTAGCTTCTTCCATATTCATCCAGACTTCGGCCTTGTCTACACTACCGGGGGAATTGGATCTACGCTACGCAATTTGAGTTACATGAATAACATAACTCAAATCGATGTAGCTTAGATCTACTTACCACGGGGACGCTCTCCCATCGACTCCCCCTACTCGTCTCGATCTGGTGGAGTACGGGAGTTGACAGGAGAGTGATCTGTGGTTGATTTAGCAGGTCTTCACTAGACCCGCCAAATCGACTGCCGATGCATTGATCGCGACTCGTCAATCCCCCGATAAGTGTAGACAAACCCTTCCAGTGGAACATGTAACTATGATGTCTGAGTCAGAAACTTAGCAAGGAACATAAAAGGAAATAAAAAGAAATAAAAAGAAGTTCTATAAATACAAAGACAAAGAAAAGTGTAGGCCCTCTACTTAGAAGGGAAGGAGAGCTCATAATGGATGATGTCAAGAAAACTGAGGTGTTTAATGCCTCTTTTGCATCATTCTTTACTAAAAAGGTAAATTGTGCCCAAATACTTAACACAATTAATATTAACAATGAGAGGAAAGGAAGGCAAGCCAAAATAGGGAATGAGCAGGCTAAAGAATATTTAGGAAAGTTAGATATTTTTCAGTTGGCAGGGCCTGATGAAATTCACCTCTAGGTTACTTCAGGAACGAGCTGAAGCAATCTCAGAACCGTTAGCAATTATCTTCAAGAAAATATGGAGGACAGGTGAGGTCCCAGAGGATTGGAGAAGGGAAAACATATTACATACCTTGAAAAGGGGAACAAATAGGACCATAGGGACTATAAGGCCTTGGCTACACTTACCAGGTAGTTCGACGGCTGGAAATCGAAGTTCTGGGTTCGACTTATCGCGTCTAGTCTGGACGCGATAAGTCGAACCCGGAAGTGCTCGCCGTCGACTGCGGTACTCCAGCTCGGCGAGAGGAGTACCACGGAGTCGACGGGGGAGCCTGCCTGCCGCGTGTGGACCAAGGTAAGTTCGAACTAAGGCCTGGTCTACACTACGGGTTTAGGTCGACTTTAGCAGCGTTAAACCGAATTAAGCCTGGACACGTCCACACAACGAGGCCCTTTCTTTCGAATTAAAGGGCCCTTTAAACCGGTTTCTTTACACCACCTCCGACGAGGGGATTAGCGATAAAACCGGCCTTTGCGGGTCGGAATTGGGGTAGTGTGGACGGAATTCGATGTTATTGGCCTCCGGGAGCTATCCCACAGTGCTTCATTGTGACCGCTCTGGACAGCGCTCTCAACTCAGATGCACTGACCAGGTAGACAGGAAAAGACCCGCGAAGGTTTGAATTTCATTTCCTGTTTGCCCAGCGTGGAGAGCACAGGTGACCACGCAGAGCTCATCAGCACAGGTAACCGTCATGGAGTCCTCCCAGGATCGCAAAAGAGCTCCAGCATGGACCGAACGGGAGGTACGAGATCTGCTCGCCATATGGGGAGATGAAGCAGTGATAGCTGAACTCCGTAGCAGTAAAAGAAATGGAAAAGTATTAGAAAAGATCTCCAAGGCCATGAAGGACCGAGGCCATAACAGGGACACACAGCAGTGCCGCGTGAAAATTAAGGAGCTAAGGCAAGCCTACCACAAAGCCAGAGAAGCAAACGGAAGGTCCGGGGCAGAGCCGCAAACTTGCCGCTACTACGCGGAGCTGCATGCGATCCTAGGGGGTGCAGCCACCACTACCCCAACCGTGTGCTATGACTCTCTCACTGGAGAAACACACAGGGAAGACGGTTCGGGGAACGAGGAAGATGACGATGGAGGTACTGTAGGTAGCTCACAGCAGCAAGGAAGCGGAGAAACCGGTTTCCCCAACAGCCAGGATATGTTTGTGACCCTGGACCTGGAACCAGTAACCCCCGAACTCACCCAAGACCCTCAGGGCACACAGGAGACCTCTGGTGAGTGTAACTTTGTAAATATTTGTAAACATTACAAAAAAAAAGCAAGCAAGTCTGTTAACGTGTATGGGGATGGGGCGGAAATCCTCCAGGGACATCTCCAGAAAGCTCTCCTGGTTGAAATGGGGTGATTTTATTAAGGGGGACATTCAGAGGCGCCCGTTCCTGCTCTTCTGACCAGAAATGTTCCCCGCTGTTAACCACGCGGTGGGGGGGAGGGGTGAAGTGATCATCCCAGAGAATCGTGTGTGTGTGTGTGGGGGGGGGTGGTTTACTTGTGTTTGTGCCGCATGTTAACCGGGAAACCGCAGCCCCCTCCTTTTACATTGAAACCCCATTTTAAATGGACAACCCAATTCATCCTTGATATGGGAAATGCGCTGCTGTTTGCAACCTTTCCCGCATGTTAAGAAGGTTAAAAAAGCCAAAACACTGTGGCCTACGATGGCTGCCTGCAAGCCGAAATATGCGACCTTGTAATGAAAGAGTGTACCCATTGTTCCCTAAAATGTGTCCTTTTTAACCACCTCTCCCTTCTCCTCCACCAGCTGCAAATGTTTCTCCTTCGCAGAGGCTCGTGAACATTAGAAAGAGAAAACGTAAGACGAGGGACGAGATGTTCACGGAGCTGCAGATGTCCGCCCAGGCTGATAGAGCACAGCAGAATGCGTGGAGGCAGTCAATGACGGAGATGAGAAAAGCCCAATATGAACGAGAGGAGAGGTGGCGGGCTGAATCGCGGGAAGAACAGAGCAAGTGGCGGGCTGAAGACGATAGGTGGCGTCAGCTTGCAGACAGACGGCAAGAGGCAATGCTCCGTCTGCTGGAGCATCAAAGTGATATGCTCGAGCGTATGGTTGAGTTGCAGGAAAGGCAGCAGGAGCAGAGACCGCCGCTACAGCCCCTGTGTAACCAACAGCCCTCCTCCCCAAGTTCCATAGCCTCCTCACCCAGACGCCCAAGAACACGGTGGGGGGGCCTCCGTCCACCCAGTCACTCCACCCCAGATGATCGCCAAAGCATCAGAAGGCTGGCCTTCAATAAGAGTTAAAGTTTTAAAATGCAGTGTGTCCTTTTCCATCCCTCCTCCCCCACCCATCCCAGGCTACCTTGGCAATTATCCCCCTACCTCTGTAAGGAACTAATAAAGAATGCATGAATGTGAAAAAACAATGACTTTATTGCCTCTGCAAGGGGGAGGGGAGGGTGGGGTGGGGTGGTTGGTTTACAGGGAAGTAGAGTGAACCGGGTCGGGGGGGGGGGTTGGAGGGTTCATCAAGGAGAAACAAACAGAAGTTTCACACAGTAGCCTGGCCAGTCACAAAACTCGTTTTCAAAGCTTCTCTGATGCGCACCGCGCCCTGCTGTGCTCCTCTAACCGCCCTGGTGTCTGGCTGCGCGTAATCAGCGGCCAGGCGAGTTGCCTCAACCTCCCACCCCGCCATAAAGGTCTCCCCCTTACTCTCACAGATATTGTGGAGCGCACAGCAAGCAGCAATAACAATAGGGATATTCTTTTCGCTGAGGTCTGAGCGAGTCAGTAAGCTGCGCCAGCGCGCTTTTAAACGTCCAAATGCACATTCCACCACCATTCGGCACTTGCTCAGCCTGTAGTTGAACAGGTCCTGACTCCTGTCCAGGCTGCCTGTGTACGGCTTCATGAGCCATGGCATTAAGGGGTAGGCTGGGTCCCCAAGGATCACGATAGGCATTTCAACATCCCCAATGGTCACTTTCTGGTCCGGGAAGAAAGTCCCTTCCTCCAGCTTTCGAAACAGAGCAGAGTTCCTGAAGACGCGAGCATCATGTACCTTTCCCGGCCATCCCACGTTGATGTTGGTGAAACGTCCCTTGTGATCCACCAGGGCTTGCAGCAGCATTGAAAAGTACCCCTTGCGGTTTACGTAGTCGGTGGCTTGGTGCTCCGGTGACAAGATAGGGATATGGGTTCCGTCTATGGCCCCGCCACAGTTTGGGAATCCCATTTCAGCAAAACCATCCACTATTGACTGCACGTTGCCCAGAGTCACTACCCTTGCTATCACCAGGTCTTTCATTGCCCTGGCAAATTGGATCACAGCAGCCCCCACCGTAGATTTGCCCACTCCAAATTGATTCCCGACTGACCGGTAGCTGTCTGGCGTTGCAAGCTTCCACAGGGCTATCGCCACTCGCTTCTCAACTGTGAGGGCTGCTCTCATCTTGGTATTCTGGCGCTTCAGGGCAGGGGAAAGCAAGTCACAAAGTTCCATGAAAGTGGCCTTACGCATGCGAAAGTTTCGCAGCCACTGGGAATCGTCCCATACCTGCAGCACGATGCGATCCCACCAGTCTGTGCTTGTTTCCCGGGCCCAGAATCGGCGTTCCACGGTATCAACCTGCCCCAGTGACACCATGATTTCCACATTGCTGGGGCCTGTGCCTTGTGAGAGGTCTATGGCCATGTCAATTTCCTCATCACTCTCGTCGCCGTGCTGCAATCGCCTCCTCGCCTGGTCCGGGTTTCGCCTTGGCATGTTCTGGCTCTGCATATACTCCAGGACAATGCGCGTGGTGTTCATAGTGCTCATAATTGCCGCGGTGATCTGAGCGGGCTCCATGATCCCAGTGCTAGCTATGGCGCCTGGTCAGAAAAAAGGCGCGAAAGTAGTATCTGATGGACCAGGAGAAGGAGGGCGGGAGGGAGGGAGGGAGGGAGGGAGGGCCAAGTGACGACATGGCGTACAGGTACAGGAACAGGGAGAAACACAAACAACTGTCACACAGAATGGTCCCCCCAAAGATTAAACTGGAAACCCTGGGCTTAGCAGGCCGTTGATTTCACGGAGGAAGGGGAAGCAAATGAACACAGAATAAATCTATTTTTTACATCTTAAGGTGGCAGCCGACGCTGCAGCATGAGTGACAGCCATACCAGTATGATGATGATGGGTACCAATCATAATATACCATCATCTGCCAAAAGGCAAGGGGCTGCTGCTGTGTAGCAATGCAGCCCCATGTCTGCCAGCCCCACGTCCGCCAGCACCCAGCATCGCCCTCGGCCTCTTCTGGGTGCTTAGCAGACAATATTGGGCAATTGGCAGAAAATAGTACATTATGACTGGTAACCGTCATCATCGAGACAGTAGCATGTCTGCCCAGGTGGCCATGATTGACAGCCACTCCAGTACGACGACGACGGGTACCAGTCATAATATACCATCGCCTGGAAGGGGCTGGTGCAATGCAGCCCTACGGCTGCCAGCCCCACGGCTATCACTCATGCTACACCGTCTACTGCCAAAAGGCAGTTAGCAGCTGCTGCTGTGTAGCAATGCAGTCCCACGTCTGCCGGCACCCAGAGGACATATGGTGACGGTGAGCTCAGCTGTGCTGAGCGGGCTCCATGTTGTCTGCACAGGTAACCCAGGTAACCCAGGTAAAAAGGCGCGAATCTATTGTCTGCCGTTGCTGTGACGGGGGAGGGAGGGGCCTGACGACATGTACCCAGAACCGCCCGCGACACTGTTTTGCATCATCCGGGCATTGGGATCTCAACCCAGAATTCAAAGAAAAGGCGTGAACCGCTTCGCGGCTCGAGCTGTGGCGCAAACGTAGTATCTGACGGCCTAGGGGAAGGAGGGAGGGGGGCCGAGTGACGACATGGCGTACAGGCACAGGGAATTAAAATAAAGAACGGTGGCTGTGCATCAGGGAGAGACACAAACAACTGTCACAGACTGGTCCCCCCCAAAGATTAAACTGAAAACCCTGGGTTTAGCAGGCCGTTGATTTGACGGAGGGAGGGGGAAGCAAATGAATACAGAGAAAATCTATTTTTTACATCTTAAGACGACGGTGCAGCGTGACTGATAGCCCTCGGCATCTTTCTGGGTGCTTGGCAGCAAATACGGGGCGGTGTATGACGATGGTCTTCAGGCCTATTGCACGAGCTGCTGCTCAGGGAAGACTCTGCTAATGTGCGATGACCCGACTTGTAATAGGCCGGCTAACAGTCATAATACACCATTTACTGCCAAAAGGCAAGCCCCACGGCTGCCAGCACCCAGATCGCCGATGAAGGCTACCAGTCTACTGCACCGTCTACCGCCAAAAGGCAGTTAGCAGCTGCTGCTGTGTAGCAATGCAGTCCCACGTCTGCCGGCACCAAGAGGATATATGGTGACGGTGAGCTCAGCTGTGCTGAGCGGGCTCCATGTTGTCTGCACAGGTAACCCAGGTAACTAACCCAGATAAAAGGGCGCGAATCTATTGTCTGCCGTTGCTGTGACGGGGGAGGGAGGGGCCTGACGACATGTACCCAGAACCGCCCGCGACACTGTTTTGCATCATCCGGGCATTGGGATCTCAACCCAGAATTCCAAGGGGCGGCGGAGACTGCGGGAACTGTGGGATAGCTGTGGGATAGCTACCCATAGTGCAATGCTCCGGAAGTCGACGCTAGCCTCGTACTGTGGACGCGGTCTGCCGACTAGAGCACCTAGAGCATTTTATTGTGTGGACATACACAATCGGCTGTATACAACCGATTTCAATAAAACCGGCTTCTATAAATTCGAACTAATTTCGTAGTGTAGACATACCCTAAGGTACTTCGACTTCAGCTACGTTATTCACGTAGCTGAAGTTGCGTACCTTAGTTCGAATTGGGGGGGGTAGTGTAGACCAAGCCTTAAACAGCCAGCCTAACTTTGATACCTGGAAAGATACTGGCACTAACTATTAAACAATCACTTCTTAAGCACGTATAGGATAATAGATTAATAAGTAATAGCCAACATGGATTTATTAAGAACAAATCATGCCAAACCAACCTAATTTCCTTCTGTGACAGGATTACTGGCCTAGTGGATGTGTGGAAATTGTAGATAGGGTGACCAGATATCCTGATATTATCAGGACCTTCCTGATTTTTCACACCTGCTATCTGGTCTCTCTAATTATAGATGTGATCTATCTTGATTTTAATAAGGCTTTTCACACAGTCTCATATGACATTCTTATAAGCAAACTAGGGAAGTGTGATCTAGGTGAAATTACTAGAAAATGGGTACAAAACTGGTTGCAAGCCTTACTCAGAGAGTAGTTAGCAATGGTTTGCTGTCAAACTACAGAGAGAATATCTGGAAGAATACTGCAGTAGTCTGTCCTGGATTCAATACAGTTCAATATTTTCCTAAATGGCTTGGTTAATGAAGTGGAGTGTTTGCTTATAAAATTTGTGGATGATACCAAGTTGGGAGGGAGGATTTGAATTTGGAAAAAAGAATTAGAATTCAAAACAACCGTGACAAATTGGAGCATTGGGCTGAAATCAACAAGATAAAATTCAGTAAAGACAAGTGCAAAGTACTCCACTAGAAAGGAAAAATCAAATGCACAACTACAAAACGGGGGATAACTGGTTAAGCAGTAGTATTACTGAAAAGGATCTGAGGTTTATAATGGATCACAAATTGAATATGAGTCAACAAGGTGATGCAGTTTAAAAAAAAAAAGCTAATATTCTGGGGTGTATTAATAGGTGTGTTGTACAAGGTTGTGAAATCCCCATCATTGGAGGCTTTTAAAAACAAAGTTAGACAAACACCAGTCAGGGATAGTCTAGGTATATGTGGTCCTGCCTCAGCTCAGGGGGCTAGACTAGATAACCTCTCAAGTTCCCTTCTAGCCCTACATTTCTATGGTTTCATCTTCATGTACTCCACTCAGTTGAATGATTTTTGTCTAGTTCCATGTTGATACACACATACAGGCTATTCATAGACACACCAGTGAGAACGCACATGGTATAATTGGTTTATCATGTAAACAACTGAGATATGTCAGCTATAGCAACAAATACTTGCATTACTACAATTCTGCTATCTCAGGAAATCTTAGCAAAAAGTCTTTGAAATGGCATTTTAAAATTCTTCTCTATACTATATGTAGAATAGACACCGCAATGTACTTGCATTCTTTGTGGCACTGTGACTAAATTACAGTTTCCTTTTAAATCCCATTTTTCAGGGATTTATCATTTTGGATTTAAGAATTTCCTAGAAGCTGAAATGTTACTTACATTGTAAGCTCCTTGGTGTAGCACTGGTCTTTTTGCTCTGTGTTTGTAAAGTACCTAGCACAGTGGGGTTCTGTTACATTAACTAAGGCTTCTAAGCACTATGGTAACACAAATAATAATAATAGTAATTATTACATAAGTACAGTTACCCAGGATTAATTATTTTAATCATTTCATCCAGTGGAATATCCTCTTTCTCTCAAAACTTCTTTCTTCCCAGTTGGTGAAACATCTGTAAAATGGAATAGTGTGCAAATACAAAAATGGAAGGTTTGTTTTTTTTTCCCCTCAATGCTTCTGCGCTCTGACCTCTGATGGTTAAGCACCATTTTCTTCATCCATTAAGAGGCTCTAACATTCTCTTGCAAAATAATACAGAGATCACTCCACTGGAGGAGAATTTGAATGAGCTACACAGATGAATGACAAACATGGAACAATATTTGGACGAATAAGAAGCCAGGATGCAGTACAGTTATTGAGAAAATAAATAAATATGGTGATTAGAAATTGTGTCATAAAACTAAAACTAGTGAAATTTGAGAACCAAAGATAGTGTTCCAAAAGAGATCTATGATTTTATTCATTCCAGATGTTCAGCCACTTCACAGATTTGAAAAAAAGGGATTGGCATTATTGCAGGACCAGTTTGCAAATTAGGAACTGAAACCCAAATTCTGTAACCAGTGAAGTTCTGAGTTATACTTAGAGAAAAATATCTTATTCAGAAACCTTAAATCCACCAATAAGGTCATGAAGAAAAATTAATACTTATAGAGAGGCTGAGCAAGTATTTTGGGTGCAAATCTATGAGCATCTAGTATGTGTCACTTTGCTTTGTCAAATTCTAACATTAAGAGGTTGATTTGGCAGATACAGCATTGCAAAACAACCCATTGCATTACCACATTGTATTGAGTATGAGGCCACCAGCCAAGAAGAGTCATGAATGCCAATAGCCCATATGGAGATTGCAGGAAAGGGCCTGCTGAGTCTCTTTGTCCTCTAGGTTCCTATAAAGGATAGTCTAATGGTCCGAGCACAGGACGGGTACCGAAGAATTCAGAAGTTCTGGCTTTTACACTGACTCCTATGATCTTGGGCAAGTCACTGAAGTTCTGTGCTTCAGGTTCCCCATCTCTAAAAAATGGACACTAATATTTATCTACCTCCAATAGGCGCTGGAGGATTAACTATCCAATATATTTTTAAGATGAAAAATGCTGTATCCCAAATACTATTATTTTTTTAGAACTGTATCTCTATTTATTCAGATATCCCATTTAAGGGCCTTTTACACACACTATGTATTTGCTCTACTTCAGTTTCAGTTTTTCATGTCTTTTGCAGTTAGTTCACAAACTGTTGTGTGCTTACAAATGAGAACAAAGCACTGCAGCTCAATGTAGTGAGATGCATCGTGACAGAGGCACAGCAGGTGTCAGCTAAATCTTGATTAATTCAAACAGGATGTATTCAGATGGTCTATGAATATCTTCCATCTTCATAGAGTTCAAAACCTGCACTTTTGTCTCTGTTGCCTGTTCATTCAGGCCAGGTTAGCACTGTAGTGACCAAAAGTTACCACCATCTGAGTACTAATGATAAATAATGTGAAAGGAGTTTGGCTATCTCAATTCAGCTAGGATAGATTAATATCCTCAAGGTAAGTATCAATATGGTAAAATATCATTATCACAGTTTCACTGCCCTCTTGTTGGCAGTCCAAACAGAGAGCCATAGATGTAGTTCCTTCAGGTATTGTTGATGCAGATTTGCATTGCAGTGGTTTACACTACTACTGTCTCTGCTGTGTCTGTTCTGTCTGTAAATAACACTGGTCTACAATTTTTGAGAAGTCGTCTGCTTCAGAGATAAAATGTGCTATTTATTATGTATTTTGATGTGCTGAATTCAAATATGACAATTAAAAAAACTGATTGGCTACTGTTTCTAAGATATTTAAGTTTTTACATTTTATGTCTATGTATATTGTGTAGATAGTAGAGTTTTAATTATAAATTGTAAACCTAGGTCTTTTCATGTGTTTATGGTTGCTTTACATGATAATATTTCACCTGTCCTATTTATGTAACACTTTAATAATCAGCAAAAGGGTTATATAAATAAAATTTATTATGAAACAAAAGGCAAAAAACTATTATGTACATAGTTTAGTCCTATTCAGTGTCTACTCGGCGCTTCTTGGCTTGTCTCTTGTATTCATTAAATGGAGCATCTCTTGTAACTGTCCAGCAATAGTCTGCAAACATTGATGGGCTCCATTTGCCCTGATAGCGTTTCTCCATTGTTGCGATGTTCTGGTGAAATCGCTCGCCGTGCTCGTCACTCACTGCTCCACAGTTGGGTGGAAAAAAATCTAGATGAGAGTGCAAAAAATGTATCTTTAGTGACACGTTGCAACCAAGGCTTTTGTATGCCTTGAGGAGGTTTTCCACCAACAACCTGTAGCTGTCTGCCTTGTTGTTTCCGAGAAAATTTATTGCCACTAACTGGAAGGCTTTCCATGCCGTCTTTTCCTTGCCACGCAGTGCATGGTCAAATGCATCATCTCGAAGAAGTTCACGAATCTGAGGACCAACAAAGACACCTTCCTTTATCTTAGCTTCACTTAACCTTGGAAATTTTCCACGGAGGTACTTGAAAGCTGCTTGTGTTTTGTCAATGGCCTTGACAAAGTTCTTCATCAGACCCAGCTTGATGTGGAAGGGTGGTAACAAAATCTTCCTTGATTCAACAAGTGGTGGATGCTGAACACTTTTCTTCCCAAGCTCCAATGACTGTCAGAGTGGCCAGTCTTTCTTGATGTAGTGGGAATCTCTTGCACGACTATCCCATTCACAGAGAAAACAGCAGTACTTTGTGTATCCAGTCTGCAGACCAAGCAAGAGAGCCACAACCTTCAAATCGCCACAAAGCTGCCACTGATGTTGGTCATAGTTTATGCACCTCAAAAGTTGTTTCATGTTGTCATAGGTTTCCTTCATATGGACTGCATGACCAACTGGAATTGATGGCAAAATATTGCCATTATGCAGTAAAACAGCTTTAAGATTCGTCTTCGATGAATCAATAAACAGTCTCCACTCATCTGGATCGTGAACGATGTTGAGGGCTGCCATCGCACCATCGATGTTGTTGCAGGCTACAAGATCACCTTCCATGAAGAAGAATGGGACAAGATCCTTTTGGCGGTCACGGAACATGGAAACCCTAACATCACCTGCCAGGAGATTCCACTGCTGTAGTCTGGAGCCCAACAGCTCTGCCTTACTCTTGGGTAGTTCCAAATCCCTGACAAGGTCATTCAGTTCACCTTATGTTATGAGGTGTGGTTCAGAGGAGGAGGATGGGAGAAAATGTGGGTTCTGTGACATTGATGGTTCAGGACCAGAAGTTTCATCCTCTTCCTCTTCCTCGTCTGACTCAAGTGAGAATGATTCTGGTGCATCAGGAACCGGCAGTCCTTCTCCGTGGGGTACTGGGCGTATAGCCGATGGAATGTTTGGATAATGCACAGTCCACTTTTTCTTCTTTGACACACCTTTCCCAGCTGGAGGCACCATGCAGAAGTAACAATTGCTGGTATGCTCTGTTGGCTCTCTCCAAATCATTGGCACTGCAAAAGGTTTCCTTTTCCTGTTCAACCACTGGCGAAGATTTGTTGCACAAGTGTTGCAGCATATGTGTGGGGCCCACCTCTTGTCCTGATCTCCAATTTTGCAGCCAAAATAAAGGTGATAGGCTTTCTTAACCATCGTGGTTATACTGCGCTTTTGTAATGCAAAAGTCACTTTCCCACAAACATAGCAGAAGTTATCTGCACTGTTCACACAAGTACGAGGCATCTCTGCTCACTTTGGCTAAACAGAAATGTGTCCCTTTGCAAAATCAAACACTGACAAATAAGAGAGCACGACACTGTATGATTTCTAGAGCTGATATAGGGCAATTTGTTCAGCAGAGTGATGTAAGCTTTGTTATGATTGCATCATCCATGACTTCTAGGAATGACATGATGCAATTCATATCATGTATGATGCAATACCAGCTTCAGACTGCATCATTCATTGTTTTGCCTAAAAAGCAAGTACTGTCCAAACCCAGTCATAGATTTATTCATAGATCCAGTCAAAGATGTATTTTAGTCATTTCTGGTTTAAATTGAGATCCCTTCCCTTTATAACTCACTTATCCTCTGCCATTCCCAAGTCAAGGGTCGTATATACTGACCCAATAGCATATCTTGAAAACTAGAGCCAATCAACAATTTTAAGCATCATTTTCGTTCTCAGTGACCCAGAATTAGTAAAGTTTGACTACATTTATTTCAGAAGCATTTTGGCTGTAGAGCAGTGTAATGTTTGCAAATGGTGCAATATTACATATTCTTTCATGCACACACTAAAAAGAATGTTTAGAACAAGTTGTTCTCATTGCATACATGATCACTGATAGGACCAAATATAGATTATAAGATATCTATGTGGTTTGGGTTGCACAGTAATGTGGTATGTATTTTTCCTGTTAATTTTATCTTGCCACAGCTGTTTTCACAAGCACTGTTCTTACAGCTACACCATACATAGTGTCATCAAATTGTTTCTTGCCATATGTATTTTCTGGCAACAGAGTGTATTGGTATCCAATTATTCATATATGCTTAGAATATAGTATTTACTGTAGTTTACACATGGTACCTGGCTTTATTTTATTGAAAAATGACCTACTACTTAAAGAATCAAAGTTACATGTTTCCAATTAATGAAAGGGTAATACTTCTTTTTCTGTTACCAGTGTTATTATTACAACAGTCCTGTATCTTTCGGATGCCCTTCGTAAGAACTTCCTAAATGAAAACTTTGATTATAAGGTACTGTAAGAATGAACTCCCCCAAAATATATGTTCAGTGACATAAGTAGTGCAAAAGCTTGTCAATCTGTGGCTCTTTTGATTTTGGGTTGTTACTCTTTGGATTAAATTTATCTCTAATTTCTGAGCTGTTAGATTCCAGTGATGCTACCAGTCTCAGCTGTTCAAAACTCATGAGATTGGTTTAAAAATTATTAGGTTGTGTGTTTTGTATTTGGGATTCTGTTTGTTTGCCTTCTGGTTTTAAGTCTCGAGTGCACCTGTGTCATGTTTTTTGGATCAAGGTTTCGTGATTAAAAAAATTATTTTCTTTTCTGCTCATATTTCAAGATTATCTCAGAAAATAAAATGAACTTTATTACTTATTCCCTGGCATATTTACCAAAAATATGGCTTTAGATTTTTTTTTTTTAATTCTCTCAAGACCAATTAACATGGCATGTACTGTTAAAATTATAATGCTATGACATGTCATGCTGGATATTGTTAAAGATATTAGCCTGTGTTCAGTGAGCTGTGATATCTGTAATAACCCATGGCCAGAGTGTTATATTGCAGTTATAGAATGATATTTAGGGGATTAAAAACAAAAGGCTTAGTGATGGCTCCTAAGAGGTTTACTCATAGGGGAGAGGGAAAGTGAGCACACAGTCCAAGCAGTGGTGCTTGGAGGCATTATTCTAGCTGTGCCATGTTATAAGGCACAGGGTCTGATATTCAGGGGTGCTGAGCTCCCAATGCTCCCAGTGATTTCAAGTACAGCTATGGATGCTCAGCATCTCTGAAAATCTAGGTCCATGCTATGCCTCTGGAGTCAATGGAGAGAACGTTGGCCTGAAGTACTAGATACTATGAAACTATGTAGCCTGTGCTCCCTTATGTAGCTCTGCCAATGTGCAGGAGCTAAAGCCCACATCATTAACTGCTTACTGACTATTCCCCAGGCTTATTTAGCAGTTATTACTGTCTTCTGCACCTATTTTCCTCTCTTGCATAGCTACACTGGAGCAGCCATAATTTGGCCTAGAGCAGAGGTTCTCAAACTGAGGGTCAGGACCCCTCAGGGGTCACGAAGTTATTATGTGGGGGGTGGTGAGCTGTCAGCCTCTACTCCCAAACCCTGCTTTGCCTCCAGCATTTATAATGGTGTTAAATATATTAAAAAGTGTTTTTAATTGATCGGGGGGGGAGGGGGGAGTCGCACTCAGAGGCTTGCTATGTGAAAGGGGTCACCAATACAAAAGTTTGAAAATCACTGGCCTAGAGTTGCTAATATTTAAAAATGTCATTTCATTAAGAAATCTTTACTTAACAGTAGTTTCAGCAGCTGATCCTCCCAGTGCATGTGCACGGAAGTCAGTTATGGAGCAGTATGCTAACAAACTATATTACCTTGCTTTACTTCATCTTTGCCTTGCTGAGACACTGTAGTCATTGATGCTTGCAAGTTGTATCAGTAACAAGTAGAGCTGCCCAGAGAACAACAACTTTTTCTAAATTTGTTTTCATTCCACTTAGAGAAAACAAATTCTTTTGAAAGTTTTTGCAAAACAGAACTGTGTTAAAATTTCTGTTTTCAGATCAAAATCGCCAGGTTTTTAATTCAGTTCTCTTTGTCTCTGTGAGAGTCCACCATGGACCCCAGAAACCTTCCCGCCAAAAATATCATCAAAATTAGGATGTCTCTGCAAAACATGTCATCATCAACAAAACAGAATATTTGGTTGAAAAAACATTTAATCAAAAATATTGTAACCAGCTATGCTAATGAAGAATAAGACAAGTGGTACAACTGAAAATTTGCATCTAGAGTGGACATAAAATGTTAGTGCTGAGAAACGGAAAATAACCAAATACCTTGTGTTTATTGTAGATCTGGGATTCCTACTTTTACCTTGCTGTCATTTTTATAAACCAATTATGTCTGCAACTGGAGATGTTCACACCTTCCAAGAAGAAAAAGGTGTTGGAAAAGTAAGTACCAGTCAGGTTCCATAAAATTACTGCAGATCAAACAATTATGTTTTAAAAAACAGCCGTTATGCAGCATATGGACCTGATCCAAAACCCGTTGAAGTAGATGAGTCTTTTTGCTTACTTTGATGGGCTTTGGATGAAGTCCTATGTGACTTCACAGTCCCCCAAGAATTGACAGAGTTGGTAAGACAACTCCCACTTGTTCATGCTCTCTGTATGTGTGTATATATATCTCCTTAATATATATTCCACTCTATGTGCATCCGAAGAAGTGGGCTGTAGTCCACGAAAGCTTATGCTCTAATAAATTTGTTAGTCTCTAAGGTGCCACAAGTACTCCTTTTCTTTTTTCAAGAATAAAATTGTTGACCCTAAGAGCCCCTCAATGCCCACTGGCTGGGTGGCTCATATCAGGCCTGATGCACTCACTACCCCAAACACACTGTTGTGATAATATGTATTTAAAATATGTTTGTTAGGTATTCTATGTAAACTGGTGGAAGGCTGGATTCGAAAATCATTTGTGTGATGTATATATGGGTTGTGTATAAAGAATTACGTGTGTGCTGGAAATATGTTCTTACAATGTGTTTGGGAGGCAGTGCATAAATCAAGCCTTCCCTAGACAAAGGAATGTGGATTACCCTGTCTGACTGGCTCTATTACAGGCTGGGTACAATGAAAGTACATTTACATATAAAAAGAAGAACAGGAGTACTTGTGGCACCTTAGAGACTAACAAATTTATTAGAGCATAAGCTTTCGTGGACTACAGCCCACTTCTTCGGATGTGGGCTGTAGTCCACGAAAGCTTATGCTCTAATAAATTTGTTAGTCTCTAAGGTGCCACAAGTACTCCTGTTCTTCTTTTTGCGGATACATACTAACACGGCTGTTACTCTGAAATTTACATATAAGTTAAACAAAGCCATCAAGCTAATGAGCGGCAAAGGGAGTCTGCACCCCAGGAAGCCTTCCTGGCTCTAGACAGTGGATTTAGGGTAATATAAAGGGAGCTAAAAGACCTTTTAGTTATCCATCACTTAAGGGACAAAAGAGTCAGAGCTCTTGGAAACTGTGGAAGGTGATTCCTTCAGCCATGTGGGTTGAAGTGTATGGGAACTGACTATATATGAAAGCTTTGCCTGAGACCAGGATTGTATTTTGTTAAGCTTTAGACACTAGAAAGTGTGTTTTATTTTATTTTGTTTGTAACCATACCTGTCTCTTTTTCTTTTGCTTAGCATCACTTATATCTCTGTTTTTTATTAAAAAGCTTATTCTTGTTTTATTACAAAACCATCTCGGTACTGAGTATTAAAGTAAAGTATGAGGCTTTAACACTAACAGACTAGTGTGTGCTCTGGCTGTTTGGAGGCAGTGAATTTGATGATGTCTTTGAGAAGCACAGTGAGAGGGATTGGACACTGTAGAGAGACATCTCAGGAACTGGGTTGAGTGATTGTTACTTGTAAATCAAGGTTTAGGCTGGCAGAATCTCAAGGAGTTTGCTGATAAGGTAGACTACGGTGTCTGATACCCCGTCTATTTCCAGCGAAGTTCACGCTTGCTGAGACAGAGCGGTAACACAGTGCCTTATCGTTCTGGGTGTCCAGACAAGAACATCACAGGGTAAAATTATTACTTATCTTGGGGGAAAGAGGAGGGAAAAAATCTGAGGCATATTAAGAGAATAGATTGGTATCACTACTTTGTTGTATCATTGTTACTGTTTGTAACATTTAGGGAGCTTGTACTAACAATATGTGGAAATTAATGTGTGTTTATGAAACAAGCCATTTGATTAGATATGTATTGGACATTAGCAAACTTCCTTTTTCCTTTTCTGTTTATACTACATCCATCCAAAACTTGGGAAAAATCATTACAGCATGGAAATCTCACAGTTAATCTTGCTACACAGGAGCCTAAATTATAGTATGATCTTGTAAAATTATTTCCTAAATAATGTTATGCTTAAGTGTTTTTTTTAAATATTTCACAGATATGGTGACATGCGGGTAACGATGGGATGTGAAATCTTCAGCATGTGGCAAAATTTAGGTAAGGAATTGAGAAAAAAATCTCCTCAATAAAAATTAACAGTGAAACAAAGTAGCACAAAAAAGTTGAACAAAATTTGTAATGAATTTTAGTTAAGACTCCTGCATTATATTACTGGTTCTGCCAGTTTAACTGGGGCAAGCCACTACCTCTTTGTTTCTTGGTTTGTCCTCCTGGAAAACAGTTCTAATTCTTTTCAGAAAATGTTAAGAAGTTGAATTAATTGTTTGGATTTGCAAAGTGTTTTCAGATCCTTTGATGAAAGTAGTTTTGTTTGACATACACCAGTCCTCTTGATTGAAACTCACCTAATGTTTTGGATACAAATGTTGGCCACTAGGTCCAAAACAGTTTATTTATTGAAAAAACTGAGAATGAACATAAAGCTTAAATCAAAGCATTATTACCATTGTGACGCCTTCTTTCCTCTATGAGAAACTGTTGTTTTCCAAGATACTGAAAGATAAGAAAAATCTAAATGATAGATTTCATTTTTTGATGAGGGGGTTGCATTTGTACATACAAAAATTCTTACCTGTAAGGAAGCGTGTATTCCTCATCTGGCCATCCCAGTAATTTGGGCACTCTTGTTTATTAATTAAAGCTATTCCTTTCTCAAAACCATCATCTTCCCATGACTTGTAAGTCAAAAATACCCACTAACAGGTAAAGTATCTGGGAGGAAAGTAACTCAGGAGAACACACCGACTGCTCACAGAACTCCTGCAGGGAGCCATAACAAAAACATCAGAGAAGCCAGGAGAAGGAACATCAGTTGCCGCTACGATCCAGCAGCAGCATCCAGGATCCAGAAACTTTAACAGTCAAATGTCCCAAAGGCTCTGAGAGAGATCCTTGGCGGGCCTTCATCTTACTGCGCAATCCCGTCCGAGAGACTATTCTCGTACTTCAAGGTGTCCAGACCACGTAGCTCAGAATGACACACAGCATCTAGGATGCATTCATCCTCTACCCCAGACTGACTATTCAGGGGGCCTGGAAGAAGACTTTACATCACAGGAAGTAATGACCAGCCTTACAAAGACCAAAAACACAGCTCCAGGAAAAGATGGCATTCACTGTAACTTCCTGAAGCAACGAGACCCCGGTTGCCTGGTATTAACTGCCATTTTCAACAAATGCAAACAGTTCTGCTGTCCTCCCAACTCCTGGAAGAAATCTATGACAGTGCTCATCTACACCAAGCAACTAGAGACCCATCTCTCTCTGATCCACCATGTACAACTGAATGCCAGTGGCCTCGCAACTAGGATCACAGACTGGTCACTGAACAGAGCAGCATCAGCTCCATCCAAAAAGGCCATCTTTATTCCACCAGCTCCTACTTGTTAAGGTTAAGGAGCATGGCAGGGTTCGGAAGGGGTCAAGCCAGTATGCTCAACACTCCAGCTGATCCTCAGACTGTGGAACATCTCACAGGGAAATTAGCTGGGGTGTATGTTGGATTGCAGAGGTTGAAAGTTGGCATTACGGCACCTATACCCCTTCCACTGATGTGCACTCAGCTCAGCTTGAAGATTGAGCCACCATGACCTGTATTTAATGTATGTCATTTCTAGTGTATTTTTCCTATTGTTTAGAAATATGAATGGAAAGCGTGTTGTGATCGGTGCAAGCTATACGAGGGCTGAAAGACCGATCAATCAAGGTGATCAAGGTTTGGAAATAAAAACACTTACAAAAAATTCAGATTCAAGTTCTGCGTGGCCTGCCACTGGGCCTCTGTCTCAGGGAAGCTTGTATCCCCTCAAAGTGTAACATATCTCAATCCTTTCCTCAACGAACCCATCAAGCCCATGAATTCAGGCTTCCAAGGTTCATCATGGATTGTTCAATGAGACCTCAGTCGAACCCCAGCCTGTCAGACCCTCCTCTTCCCCCCAGATACTGAGACGTGCACCTTTGAGCACAATGGTTTCTGACTCCAAGACTGCTGAAGGCAGGTCAAAGACTCTAAGGTCTGGTCTATACTACCCGCCTGAATCGGCGGGTAGAAATCGACCTCTCGGGGATCGATTTATCGCGTCCCATCGGGACGCGACAATCGATCCCCGAATCGGCGCTCTAACTCCACCAGCGGAGGTGGTAGTAAGCGCCGCCGACAAAAAGCGGCAGAAGTCGATTTTGCCGCCGTCCTCACAACGGAGTAAGTCGGCTGCCATACGTCGAATTCAGCTACGCTATTCACGTAGCTGAATTTGCGTATCTTAAATCGACTCCCCGCTGTAGTGTAGATGTACCCTAAGAAACAGGGGAGACCTAAGGCAGGTAAGACTAGATTCTCTCAAATGAAAAGTGAGAAATCTCCCTCTTAAGTCCTCATCCAAGAAGATGAATTATTTTCTGTCACACCTCCACCCCGCCTTTAAGTTGGGTGAGATTCCTTGCACCAGTACAGGTGCACCAGGTGCTCATAAGAAGCGTACCTGTCAGTGACTGGGATGTGGGTGGTCGAGCCTAGTGATTAGCACAGGAGTCTGACCCAGTAGTTAGCGCGGGTGTCGGTAGCCAGAATTGGAGCCAGAGTTAAAGGCAGGGCTGGGTGCAAGACAGGAGCAGAGCTGGAACAAAACAGCAACCAACCTGAGAACAACCAGGTGTAGGAGCTACCTCAGAAGTGGCTGAATACTTTAAGTAGCTGTTGAACTGCTACTGCTGCTAGACTTAAGAGCCGGTCTGCAGACTATTCCAACCACTCTGCCAGTGTAACCATTTAGGAAGCCTACTACATGCTATCTGTGCTTATTAGGTTGCCCAGAGATGGGAACTTCTACAGGCCCTGATTCCTGACAATACTCGTTCCAGAATACCTAAAACTTGAAACTGCCAACGACCAAACGGGCAGGACTATCCACAGCACCATCAAGGGAAAGAAGTGAGTGGATGATAAATGATTAGTACGCACAAGAGTGCTTCCACCCAAAAATCCTTCTCTTTGAGTACAAAGCACACATGTAAAGTAGTAATAATCTAGAGCACCCCAGAATATAGTTACCTAAAGTCTGAGATGGTATTGAGTGACATCAGCAGCAGATTTCTAGTGGCCATCCTTCCTCCTAGCCATTGGGGAGATTAATGTCAGTGTCTTCTTGCTCATAGAAAATCCAAACTTCTCCAAAGTACACTCTCTAACTTATCTATTTATAGGTAACTCAAAACAAAGCATAGCTCACAGTAACCCCTCATGGGCTGTTTCTCTAGCAACAGCAAAAAAACTCATAGTTTCTACTTATCAACAAAGCAGCTATTACAAGAAACTTAGACACAAGCACCCAGACCAAGGTCAGCTCTCCTTGTTAGTAACACTGCAGCTGTGCTAATGCTTTTGTCTGCCTAAGCAAGGCAAATTCTTTCTCATTAGGTGGTGTCCTCACTTCCAACCTATGGTGGCTAAGTGCACAAGATGGCTGCGGGTTATGTCAAATCCAGTTCTCTCAGAAGAACACCAATGGTACCAACTTGCAGAGAAAAGGAGTCATTGGTACTGAAAGCTGGTGTAAGTAAGCCGGCACATCTGGCACCACCAAGGGACAGAAACCCTATCCATTATCCTCCATCAGGGGGTAGATACTTTATCCCGGAGGACCTTACCATCTCTGCAAACCCAGAATTGCCAGTGGTTTAGGATCCAGTCCTATCCAGAATGGTCCACACATCCTCAGCTTGCCACTCACAGTATCGTTGACTTGCTAGGACATAGTTAGACCACCGGTACTGATGGCACCACATGCATTGACGTAGAGGCTTCCTTTTTCTCTGATGAATGTGGGATCATCTGGAGAACTTCACAGCCCTTGTCAAGATAGGAAGTCACCCCGACAGAGGCTTCAAAAAAATCATAGGCACCTTCCTACTCCTACAAGCAAGAGAGACTAATCAACCCAGGACCGATGGTACTCCTCTCCATGAGCATAGGGTGCTCCAGAGCTCAAGCACCCACAGAAGAAAATAAGGAGTGCTCAGCTCCCGCAGAGCCAGATTAATCTTTTATGGACCCCAGTGCCTGGACCATAGTCCCGCCCCCTGCTCCACCTGTACTCCACCCCGAGGCTCCAACCCCACTCAGTCTTTTCCCCCTGAAGCCCCGCCGCCACTCGCATTGGGGGAAGGGTGAAGAGGAGCACCCACCAGCAAAAATAAGTCAGTGCCTTTGTCCAAGAGGATCACCCCATTACACCTGTGATGCTTCACACTAGGTTTCTGAGATCCATATATAAGACATTATGACTACAGAAGATCAGAATGGAGTCAAGATAGGCATCCCCACATGAGGAAGAACTTCAACCCACTCAGGTATGCTCTGAGGAAGAGGAGCAATCTCACCAGGTTGAGCCACCAGCCCCTGCATGTGTATCGTTGTCTTCACCAGATAAAGTGGTCACAACAGCTTCACCATCACCACCTGATAGCTATAGACAATGCTGAGACCTCCTAAGGGGAGACACTCCACAACCACCTGAGGAAATTACAGGACACCCCTCATAAGCTACTGGATATCTTCCAGAACATGGGTCCTGGTGAGATTGCTCTGCCAAAAAAAAGGTCATCTTAGAACTGCCATTTGTCTGTACCCCATCCACAAAAGGATTGATTACAGATATCTCCTTGCCAGGTTGGGAAGCCCACCTCGACAGACAGGGTACCTGCACCCACTAAGAATCCAGTTGCACATACATTTTCTGGATCTGTGTGCAGTACACGAAGCCTGCAAACAATTCCTGCTGTTTATTCAGAACTTTCATTGTCAGATCATGTCAAACAACATGACAATAGTTCATTATATTAACAAACAGGGAGGAGCAAGGTCTTTCCTTCTCTGAATAGAAGCTGCCTGTCTCTGGAACTGGTGCATTCACCAAAAGATCACCCTCTCAACAAGGGAACTACACAACTTGGTGTAAAGAGCATCTTTCTTGTTGTGGGAATCACTGTGTCTCTCAAGAGAACAAGAAATGTCCAAATAATGCCCACCACCAAGGTGACTCACAAGCAGTATTCATTGAGGAGGAGCGTACAAGGAACACTGCTGTATCACAGACTGGAAGACTGCTCTGCTGAAGGACACACCTACTGTAGAAGCTTATTTGATTTAACTATACCTGTACAAGTGGATTTATTCTGGATGCATGGCTTGAGTTTTCTAAGGCTTGGAGAAATGGATTTAGTTATTTAAAAGTGTACAAAGTTCATTTATGCACCTTACAGTTAATATAAAAGGAACAATAATTCATGTTCATTTCCTAATCCAATTAATTAACAAACCTTATGCAACCAAAGAATGATTTAATAAATACTTCTCTAAGTTTGTTGTAGAGTTTTAATCATTAGAGGCTTGATTTCCCATCTGTGTAACTCTAGCTAAAGTCAATGGAGTTATGCTGATGTAAATTGGAGAAACACAATGGTGAACCAGGTGCTGGCGGTGTATAAGATGATTACTTCAGTTGTATATAGACATTTGATAAAGGATCGTATTCTAAATCGGTTTTGCTCTTGAATTTGATAGTTAACTATGGAATCGATATTCAAAAATAGCGAGGTGACCTAGGAGCACAAGTCCCATTGAAATGAATGAAAATATATAACAAGCAATTTTCAACTTACATTGGAACTAGTGCTCCTAAATCACATAGGTGCTTTTGAAAATCTCGCTCTCTACAAAATTTGTCTTTTCTTTCACCACAATTGTTGTTTGCTGTTTCTCCCTTCTCAACCTCTTTGCACGTCTGGCAATTGTAATAGACCAGAACTCTCAAAAAGATCCAAAAGATCTTTCTGCAAGTGACCGAAGCTAAATAATTCAAAGCTATGGGTAAATCTCCTAATTTAACTTCACCTCCTTGTGCAACATATACTATGGGGTATGTAAATTTACCTATTATCTGGAGACCCTCTACAACATCCAAGTAGAACATAGTGAGTTAATGGCAGAGGCATCAGCTTTTTTTCTAAAGGGAAACATTTTGAGAAAAACAGTCTAAGAATCCATTTTTTGCAGGCAAAATTTATACTCCCATTTCTGTGCCCCCAAAATGAAGGGTGGCTGCAAATCTGAGTACTTGTGCCTCCATCTAATGCGAATATGCTTTCAAGTAGTAAACCGTATTTGGAGACACAAAAATGTAAGCACAATTTGTACCTGCAAAAGGGAAAACCTTTTTGCAAAAGATGCTCTAAACATCCTGGTTCTTAAAGTAGTCTTAAATAAAGCAATGCCCATTGAACTTCTCCCTCTTCCCCTGCCAAAAAAACAGCATCGGTAGTAAACAACCCAACATCATTCATGAACTCCATTGTAAAATGTCATGCATCAGGCTGATCCTCTATTTGGCTCTTTTCTGTGGCTTTTCCTCTTCCTTTTCCTGGTGTTTGTTTGCGAAATAGCCCATGCCTGGCATGGGCTATCAGCCAACCAAACTGTAAACATTTAGAATGCCATTTCATAATTCTTCATACAGTATTGTTTAATTTGGATCATTTGGTAACTCACCCAAGAGTGAACCCAATTCACGTTCAGCTTCCTTTTAATTTTAGGGGAACATAAACTTCACTTCATCCCAGCTCTCATTGGCCCCTTCTTAGAAGTGACACTGATACCTCAGCCTGACCTGCGGAATGTAATGATTCCCATTTTCCATGACATGATGGATTGGGAACAAAGGCGCAGTGGCAACTTCAAACAGGTAATGTGTGTAAATCATGGAAGATTGACATTCAGATTTTTCTCAGGCAGCCTTGACACTGAACTATTAACTTGTTAGCAGAATCTGTGAGGGAGCAGATGGAGAAATGACAACCTTCATTTGAGGGAAGATGGTAGAATTCTAGGCTAATGGCTCTTGAAGACCCTTTGGCCCTCTAAGCTCTCCATGTGTTTGTTCAATATTTTGGTGTGGCTAATTTAAGATGGGAATAGGGTATTCTAGCCCCATTGAAGTCAATGGCAAAACTTCCTGTTGGGTTGTTTTATTTTTCTACTTTAGTAATATAAATTGGGGAAAAAAAGATAATGAAGAAGAAACTCAAGAACGATACCGTGATGGCTTACTGACATAATGTCTGATATCTGTTTGCCCACCCATCAAAAGACTGATTTTTATGAGAAACCACGTTCTGCAAGTATCCAACTATTCTTGCCTCTCAAGTACTAGCTTAGGCATCAAGTAAGGAGCTGCTAAGTATGCCATCTGCTCTTTCGGCTCCCACTCAGTTCTTTCAGGCTGCCTCAAACCGCTTCACTGTGCTCTGCTTCCTGCTGTTTCAAATGAAGCAAAGCAGAAGTATTTGAATTGGTGTCAGGCAATGATAAGGATTGGAGTGGGAGCTGTAGGAGCAGTTGGAATATTTGGAAACACAAAACAAACTATGCGAATGGAGAAGCATGTGATGTAAGTGGTTTTTTCCATCACATTTTTTAAACACGTTAAAAGAATTGTAAAAATGTTGATGAGGACTAATTGGAAAAACAGATTCTGCATAAGCAAAGCACTGACTTTCTGATTCTCTCTGTATTGATCATTGGCTTAAAGGTACGCTGTAATTATGAGTCATGATTTAATTGAGCACTTCAATAATAGACTAGTTTCTCCTCTAGTTTTTCAGTCACTAAGTATCTCTATTGCCAGAGGGGAGGTCATTCTCTTTTGATGTATTAATAAACAAAGCAACCTTATCTACATTTGCTCAATAATCAATACAGGTACAAATATTTTATGCAGTGATTTTCAGCTATAAAACCTTTATTCTCCAACTCTTCTTGACGGATGACTCGGAATTTCAGTGCATCTGCTATATACATTACATTGGAGTCAGGGTAGGTTTTCAATAGCAGCAGGAGTAACTATAAACGCCAATCTGTTAATCCCCGGATTTAAAGAGTGGGATGTGGGAATCCGAGAGAGTTGGTTTTATATTAAGGTCCAAAAAATGACTTGCTCTTGCAGCCCTGCAGTAAGAATTCAGGCAGTCTCGTTGGGCTGCATGCTTTTTTGTTTGACTCTATAAATAGCTAGCTGCCTTAGCAGCAGCAAATGCTACTCAGCCTGTAGTTTTAGAGTCACATTGCTTCATTTAAATTAGTCCAAAAAAATCCTCAGGGATAACAGAAGATGAAGTAACCTATCCTGAAATTTACATTTCTTAACGATAATACTAGGGAATCCATTTAACAAAACCTCTTACAGAAAAAAATGCTTTTTTTTTCAATTTGCTCAAACCTAATTTAAGTACAAAGAAACCTTTTATATGCATATGTTCCAGGTGGAGGCAAAACTGATTGACAAATTGGATAGCTTGATGTCTGAAGGCAAAGGTGACGAAACGTACCGAGAACTCTTCAACAGCATGTGAGTAATAAATTGGTTTTTAATTCATTCATTTGTTCAGTTTGATGGATTAGCTGCTAAATATCATTGTGGACAAAAACTGCAGAAAGAGCCGTGATCTCGGAATGCTTTGTCTTTTCTGAAACCTGTGAAATAAAGGCTAGTTGCCTAAATAAAGTAATGTATCTTATTGTATCTTTGATGACTAGTTGTGCCTATGTTATACCATAAACTGTTCTCTATTATCACTCATACTAATTTTAAAATCAGAAAAGCCAAAGAAGCTTAGTAGGTGGGTGGGATGCAGTTAGAACATGAATTTTTTACATCACATTTGTAAAACATGAGCGTAATAAATAGCTGTTAGTTAAATCATTCTCATAACTGATCAAAATTTGCTATTGTCCAAATAATGTTTCACTTGTTGATTTCCTGATGGATTACAGAATGACTGATTAGAATTATTATATGAGATTAATCTTTTTACAAATGATTTTTAGATATTGCATAGGTTTTAATAATTGGCATGTCATTGGTTCATAACATTAGACTCTAATGGTGAAAGAGGACAAATGCTTCCTTGATACTGAAACTCCTAGGACTGCCCATGTGTTATCCCTGCTGACTGAAATTGGTGACCATCATGGACACAAAAACATGAACTGATTTCGCCCCCCCCCCCCCCCATTTCAACTCCAACTATGTGGGAGACCTATTTGTAGTCACTTTAGAACAAGATATATTATTCCTCCACTGGATTCCATTTTATATGTGTATTTCCCAGTGCTATTACACATACAGTATTTTTTCTTTATTAGGTTTCATCCTTTTTAAGTGGAAGGGAAAAGTGATATTTTAGCTTTATTGCTCTAGAATTAAAAACAATTGCATTTATGTTTTTTTGTTGGTACATATGCCAAGCAAATAATACTCTATAATTCCATTGTGGGGGGAAAAAAACCTATAATACCAAAAGTAATGCTTCTGCCCATAACATACAGAGAAGGAAAGAGAAGTTTATCAGGTGAAATTACAGCTGAAGAGTATAGTAAAAGATAATTTGTGTAGTAATCATTCTTTAAACATTAAGATAGATCAAGTAAAAATAATAAAAGCTAAGAAAATTTTCAGAGATTTTAATAACAATGTAATATGATTTTAAGACAACAGCATTAAAGGAGAAGTTATTTTATGAAGTTATAAAACCTGCATTTACTCCAGTGCACAAGCTTGTCATTCACTGATTGAAATGACTTCTAGTGATCTCAGAAAATATATTGGTATCTGAAATCTAATCCTTGAAAAAGCTGAGTGTTGATTTTGAGATAGATTTTAAAAAGGTAGTGGAAGAATGGGTAAAGCATTTTCTAAACCCAGTTATTTAAGAATAATTATGTGTAATTTTAATTTATAAGAAGTCGCATAGTACTTTTCCTGACTGGAGGGGCATAGGTGCATATGGATCTAAAATGGAGGACACTACCGTAACACGTGATTTGAGAAAAGGAATCCTGAAAATGTTAAAACCTTTGTAGTCATTATTTCAAGGGATCAGATTCTTAGTGTCAAGGACTCTGAGATTTTCTTCCATCATCAATTTAAGCAGCTATTATTGGAGGGTTTTGTCACAAGCCTCCTTGATTTAAAAATAGTGCGCATATGATTAGACTGAGGTGATGATAAAATGATGTGCACATTAGTTCAAGGAAGTGGAAAGCACCAGCACAGTTTACAAGCAGTCATAGTTTTGTTTTGGGAAATGGAACTACATGCATTTTACATGATCAAATATGAGTCTTCAAATTGCCCCGTAATAATTTGTAGTAGTTGTATGACTGTATGGAGTCATGGGGACACAGATAATCCTCATGCATTGTCTGGACACAGCATATCAATTTAAATAGTAGTTGAGTGTTTGTCCTGTTCTCTCTTTCTTTCTCTCAATACCATGAATCAGAAAACAGTATATCTCCACGTTCCCAGGTTAACTTAATTTTTTGGAGCAATCCATAAGCACTTTTCCACTGAAGACACATCATGCTTTTATAGTCAAATTATAGATGTTGTTGGACATCTTTAAAATGTTGTATGTTTGGGATTTTAATGAAATATCCTATAAAATGCAAAGGAAGAAACATTGCTGCTATTTATCTTTTGGCAGGCATCATCCAGGGAGATTTAAAAGTGACCAGAGGGTAGCTGTCTCACAGTCACCAACATGTCATTATTAAGGCTCAGATTTTGTCAGGGACATTTTTAGGAAAAATCACGGACAGGTCACGGGCAATAAACAAAAATTCATGGAAGCCCGTGACCTGTCTGTGATTTTTACTAAAAATATCCCTGACGAAATGGGGAGGGAGGAGTGTCCCGCACCCACAGCGGCTGGGGACTGTGGGGTCCCCTTGCCCTCCCCCTGCCCCCCAGCGGCTGAATCGCTGCAAAGTCTCCTTGCTGCACATCGTGGCTGAGCCACTGTGAGGTCCCCTCACTGCCCACCATGGGAGCCCCCCCAACCCATGGGAGCTCCAGGGTCCCTCCACCGCCCATAGGAGCTCCTGCTCCAGGGGACCCCCCCTGGCCGCAGGAGCTAGGAGCACCAAGGTCCCCCTGCTGCATAGCAGCTAGGAGCTACCGGGGACCCACCCAGTCTGAGGGCTGCCTGCTGATAGCTCTAGCCCCAGGGCAAAGAATGTCACGGAGGTCTCTGGAAGTCATGGATTCTGTGACTTCCGTGACATAATTGTAGGGCTTAGCCATTAATGAATGGTACTAAAGAGGGGGAGCTGTAAATGTTTTGTTGTGATTAAGGGCCAGTTGCTGTATTTGCTGCCTAATATAATCCAGACAAAAAAAGAACCCCTGATCTCCCTTTAAATTGTTAATCTGAAATTAAAAACAATTGAGGGTTTTAACTGAATAACATGGAAATACATGTTTGTTTTACAAAAAGATTGACAATTAGAACAAAATCTTTGTGTTGTGCGGCACAGTTGCTCAGATCAGAAGCTTACTTTTAGTTTTTAAGTAATGTATGACTTTTACACAGGCCCTTCCTTTCCAAAAGCCTCTCATGCTAAATAATGTGTAGAAAATTACTGCAACCTTCTGAACTTACTGGGCAAGCCATTCATTTTTATATGGTATGCATTGCAAACCGCAACTGATGCGCTCCAGTGGTATTAAACTAGAGGGCCACACATAATAGAGGGCCAGCTTATTGTACATGTCAGGCACTCCTGGTATCTCCCCATTCTCCCACAAGGTCCTTGTGAGCCACCCTCCTGTCCCCTTCTATTTCAGGGACTCCCTGCAGCTCCCCATCCCCTCCTTCATGCCAGGGTTCTGTGTGTCTCCCATTCCCTCCTGCCAGGGATATTGTATGCTGCCCCATTCCCTCCTTCCCCATTTCCCTCCCCCAGTGCCAAAGGCTTTGTGTGCCCCCATGTCTCCACTCATCCCATGCCAGGAACTCTGTGTTCTCTTCCTTGTCCCACTGTGTTCCCCCATTCCCTCTCCCTCCCGTACCAAGTCCCCCATTTTCTCCCCATGCCAGGGGTTCTGTGTGTCCACCCCATTTCCCCTGCCTCTCATTTCCCTATGCCCTACCAATCTTATTTCTTTTCTTTCTGTCTTGGTCATTCAGGATGTCAACATTTTAAACTATATTAGGCTGATGGGTAGAACTGAGATGGGGTGTTGCTATACTGGAAGATGTTAATGCCTACCATCAACCAATACTTTGATCTATAGATCATTACCAAGTGATTGAAGTTGCTGGGTTTGCTAAGCAGATGCCAGGAGTTCCATCTGTCCCCATTTCCCTCTTCCGGTTTTCTGAATCTCACCAAAATCAACAGATTTACCTACCGATGCCTACAACAGACCCTGAATTGAGTTGTTGCAGCATTCAGAAGTTATTGTGTTACAGAGAGACTTGTCGGATAGTAATGCCTCACATTCCCAACCAGTAAATTTAGAGGGAGACGCCTGAGTAGTGTAAGCTTGAAGCAGGATTGACCTCTGTCACGACCAGGGCATGAGTGGTCAGGCCTACTGGCTGGAGCCAGGAACCAGAACCAAGGGTCAGAGTCAGGAATCAGGAGTCAAGCCAAGTGTCAGAGCCATAGGCAGGAGCAAGCAGGAAAGTGGGGCTAAAGTGGATTGGAGCATATGTTACAATTGAAAAAAGTACAGAGAAGGGCAACAAAAATAATTAGGGGTGTGGAACAGCTGGCATTTGAGGAGAGATTAAAAAGACTAGGATTTTTCAGCTTGAAAAAGAGATGACTAAGGGGAGATATGATAGGGGTCTATAAAATCATGAATAGCATGGAGAAAGTGAATAGGGAAGTGTTATTTACCCCTTCATATAACACAAGAACCAGGTGTCACCCAATTAAATGAATAGGCAGCAGGTTTAAAACTAGGGTGACCAGACGTCCCGATTTTATCGGGACCGTCCCGATATTTCCTTGTTTGTCCCGCGTCCCGACCGACATGCGGTCGGGACACTGGACAAACAAGGAAATGCCCCGGAGCCTAGAGCCCGGAAGTGCTCGCACACCCCCCCCCCGCGCCCCGACTCCGCCCCCTCCTCCCCCGATTGGCTCCCTCCCCGAATCCCCGCCTCTTCCCCGGGCTCACCATTCCCCCTCCCTCCGCAAGCGCTGGAGGGAGGCCCCGGGAGACTCAGGGGAAGCGCGGGGCCGGGGTGAGTAAGAGTCCGGCCTGGCCCCGAGCAGGCAGGACTCAGTTGGGTGGTAGGGCGAGGAGGGGGGCGGCCCGCGGGGCCAGGCGGCGGCTGTTGTTGTCCCCCCGGGCAGCGGGACTCGGGAGCAGCCGCTGCTGCAGCTCCCACTGCCGCGGGGGAGGAAGCGGCCATGGTGCTCCGCGGCTGCAGCTCTGGCGCCCCCGAACCCCCTGAGCCGGGGCCTGCTGCGGGGACCCAGCAGCGCGTACGCTGGGCCCAGCCCCTGGCCGGTTGCGTCTGGGCTGCTGCCCAGCTGGTGCTATCCCGCGGCGGCCCCGGGGTGGAGGCATCAGCAGCCCAGCCCCGTTCATTCCCCTGCGGGACGGGGGGGCTGGGGCCTGCTGCCCCCACTCCGGGGCCGCCGCGGGATTGCACCAGCTGGGCAGCAGCCCAGATGCAACCGGCCAGGGGCTGGGCCCAGCGTACGCGCTGCTGGGTCCCCGCAGCAGGCCCCGGCTCGGGGGGTTCAGGGGCGCCAGAGCTGCAGCCGCGGAGCGCCATGGCCGCTTCCTGCCCCCGCAGCAGTGGGAGCTGCAGCAGCGGCTGCTCCCGAGTCCCGCTGCCGGGGGGGGAGAACAGCCGCCGCCTGGCCCCGCGGGCCGCCCCCCTCCTCTCCCAACCACCCAACTGAGTCCTGCCTGCAAGGGACCAGGCCGGACTGTTACTCACCCCGGCCCCGCGCTTCCCCTGAGTCTCCCGGGCCTCCCTCCAGCGCTTGCGGAGGAAGGGTTTTTTTTTTTGGCCCCGCCCCCCCCCACGCCCCCCCACGTCACACACACACACACACACACACACACACCCGCGTCCCGATATTTGTCTTGGGTGATCTGGTCACCCTATTTAAAACAAACATAAGGAAGTATTTCTTCACACAATGCACAGTCAACCTGTGGAACTCGTTGCCAAGGGATGTTGTGAAGGCCAAGTATAACTTGGTTCAAAAAAGAATTAGATAAGCTCATGGATGATAGGTCCATCAATGGCTATTAGCCAAGATGGTAAGGAACACAACTCCATGCTCTGTGTCCCAAAGCCTCTGACTGCCAGAAACTGGGACTGGATGACAGGGGATGGGAATCACTCAATAATTGCTCTATTCTGTTCATTCCCTCTGAAGCACCTGGCCCTGCCCATTGTCAGAGGACAGGATACTGGGCTAGGTAGCCATTGGTCTGACCCAGTATGGCTGTTCTTATATTCAGGACAGGAGCAAGATTAGAACCAAGGCAGGCACAGAAGTGATAGTGGCTGTGGGCATACACAACCAGCAACCCTGCTGCTGAGCTTAAACGGCCTGCTGCTGGCTCCCCTCAGCCAATCAGGTGGGCCAGTCAATCAGTCCATCCTACCACAACCCACCTGAACTCATTAATCTGCCTGGAAGCAGGGCTGGCTAATCCTCAAATTCAGCTGAAGGAGCTCACTCCTGACAACTAACTTTCAGTGCCCAAATCAGGTGGGGAAATATCAATTCTTTCATCAATAAGACCGTAATATGGCAAAGTGCTTGTGTACAAGTCTAGCTAATACCAGGATTAAGAACTGTGTGCATTCTTCCACACTGTGTGCATAAAGTCCAGTGTCTAACAAGAACTGAATGATGAAAGCAGGCATTCTCCAGGTCAGACAAAAATGGGGAGGGGCTGGAAAGCAGTGATAAAAAGATCACAGAGAAGAGATATTAAAATACTGTGCACAGAGTTTCTGATGCAACATGCAGGAGAGAACAGAAGCTTAACTGAAACGCCAGTCATTTCTCTCAAATTCTATCTTGATCTTGCCGTTATAAGCCTGGGGATGTGTTTGAGTGGCTCTTTTGTTATGAATGTTTTCTCTGTGCATTATCTGTGAAAGATGAATGATGCAAAAGAGGAGTCAGTAAGCTGTCAAATTGAAGAAAGCAATTTGTTTGTTTGAATAAAGACATTTAATATATTCATACATTCTCAAGTAGAAGCTGTATTGTGTGTGTGAGTGTGTATATATATATATACAGCTTTATATATGTGTATATATAAAAGAGAACTTATGTAAGTCAGATATACAATAGACTCATCCTTTTTTAGAAAAGTTAGACTTCTGCAGTTTTTAAAAGCATACTAAATATTCTTGTTTTTAAATTTAGTTTGAAATAATCTCATTTAAAGTAAGGTTGAAAAGCAATGTGAAGAGAGAAATGTGGTCAGTATTGTCTTCTAGCTATACAATAGTCTTGATTCTCCTCTTGCTTCTTCCATACAAAAATTGATGTTAAAAGAATGTTATGGTGCAAAGATAAGTATTCCAAAGTTAGGAAATGCCAGAATTAAGTTTGCCCATGCATTCATTCTGAAAAGCAGTGTGGCTAGTGAAAGAGACATGGATTTGCCATATTATAATTCTAAGGTTCCCCTCTTTGAAATTGGGAGAATGATACCTGTCTGCCTCCTAAGATAGAGGTGTGAGGCCTTGCTCAATGATATGGGCTGTGAAGTGCACAGAAGTAGCACCAGACAGTGGTAGGTCTCCTCCTAACTCCCAGCCCTGTATACCCTCCCCTATGTCAAAGTATAGGGAGCACTGTGTATATAGGAGTCCGAATGAGGCCTGAGACCATGCTCAGTGAAGCTGGTATACAAGAGTTCTGTGGGGCTGAGCATGCTCAGTGTAGTTGAAGGTGAGTGGAGCTGGCCACCTTCCCACTGCAGATAGAAATGTTCTGAGATTTTACCTATTGAGCATGTGCAAATAGCAGTTTTTTGAGGCTCCTAACTCAACCAAATATTCATGGATTTTCATGGGGACAGGATCCACTATCATGCCAAATTCTAAATCTGTGTACCAAAGCACAGAGGCCCTAGAGCACTTCAAATAAATGGTTGGGGAAAATGTTTTAGCATTGACAAAACCTCCTATTTTACCCGACCCTAGTCTCTGAAGTGGCTGAACAATTTTTGCTGAAAGTTTAAAAAATCTTAGCTTCAGGCAGAGAGGAAATGTTGAAAATTTTATTCCAAATGGTTAAAACTTGGCAGCATTATAAGCAACCAAAACCAGGGGTTTATAAAGGAAAGTATTAGGGCACCTTTATAATAAGTTTCAGAGTAGCAGCCGTGTTAGTCTGTATCCGCAAAAAGAACAGGAGTACTTGTGTCACCTTAGAGACTAACAAATTTATTAGAGCATAAGTTTTCGTGGGCTACAGCCCACTTGTTCGGATGCATATAGAATGGAACTTATATTGAGGAGATATATATACACACACACATACAGAGAGCATGAACAGGTGGGAGTTGTCTTACCAACTCTGAGAGGCCAATTAAGTAAGTGGAAAAAAAACTTTTGAAGTGATTGTACTGCTCTATCTTGATTATCACTTCAAAAGTTTTTTTTCACTTACTTAATTGGCCTCTCAGAGTTGGTAAGACAACTCCCACCTGTTCATGCTCTCTGTATGTGTGTGTGTGTATATATATATCTCCTCAATATATGTTCCATTCTATATGCATCCGAACAAGTGGGCTGTAGCCCACGAAAGCTTATGCTCTAATAAATTTGTTAGTCTCTAAGGTGCCACAAGTACTCCTGTTCATTATAAGTGTCACTGTCAGTTCCCATACAATATTACTTTTACCCCAGGAAATCTGTTCACTTCAGTGTGTAATCCTAATTTACCCTAATATAAGGGAGAGGAGAATTAGGCACAGTACATTTACCACTCGAAATCCTTTGGTTATTTAATATTTAAAGGAATGAAACTATCAGTGTATAAATGGCATGTACTGAGTGGGCAAATGTTAAGTTAAAGGAGAATTTTTTTAAAAACCACCTCTCAGTAAAAAGCTTTTCCTGTAGCAATTACGCTACAGTTAAACTGTGTGGGTGCAGAACTATTGTAGAGTGAGTGAGGAAAAATCTGTGTTAACAAGTTGGATGTCCCATTGAAAGGGAATTTTGAAATGCTCGATGTTCTTTTCTAGGTGATAGTCTTCAGTAGAATGGAGCAAAATTTTTCAGTCAAATAGTACATTTGCCAGAAAATGCAGTTTTGGGGAGACTGAAACTGTGAATTCAGGTTGAATTCGATGAATAGTTTTGGCTGAATAAAAAAATAAAAGGAAAAATTTGGAAAAAGTCAAGTTTGTTTTGACATTTTCTAAATAAACAATTTCAATATTTCATTTCTAATTGACATTTAATTTAGAACATGTTGTTTTGAATGGACCTGAACTAAATGTTTTTGTTTTTTAATTTAATCGAGAAAACCTAAAAAAATTCAGTTTCTATTGGAAACAAATCAATTATTTTGCATATATTTTGGTTTAGCTACCGAACTGGAAAATCAGTTATTCACTCAGCTCTAGTCTTTGGTTTCTTTCTATTTTCTGAAGTGTTAGCATGTAACCCATACAGTTAGCATGTAATGAAATTTAAGAACACAAAAAAAAATGTTATAAATCTGGGAATGTATTAAGGTTTTAAAATGTTTATACATTTTATAAATCTGATTATATTTGTATGTGTTTTGGTTTTGACATGGCTAACCTAGAAATCCATTTGCTTTGTCAATGCTTCCTGGATTAGAATTCCACTCTTTGGTCCCTATCCTAGGTAAGATATTGTTAGTAAATTGTGCTGCTTGTGAGAAGAGTTCAAAATTAAATCTGTGAATATTGCAGACATTGCCAAGGCATTTAAGATACTGTTGAAAGTAA
Source organism: Malaclemys terrapin pileata (assembly GCF_027887155.1). Taxonomy (NCBI): domain Eukaryota; kingdom Metazoa; phylum Chordata; order Testudines; family Emydidae; genus Malaclemys; species Malaclemys terrapin. The sequence continues at coordinate 50,622,133 of NC_071505.1, forward strand.
AGTGGTTGCCATGGTGACAGATAAAAATAAATGTTGAAATTGCTTTGGGTTTGTTCTTTCCAGCCTCCTGAAGAAAATTGAGCGGGAAACGTGGAGAGAAAGTGGTGTTTCATTAATCGCCACTGTAACTCGACTAATGGAAAGGTTACTGGACTACAGGTGAGCAATTGTCACATGATATATATTGAGAATATGGAAGTATTCAAAGTTCTGACAACAAAATTATCCTGCAGGTTTTGATAACTGGAACATGGAGACTTTCACCACTAGGTTACCGGTTCAAATATGCCTCTGGGTTGGGAGTGACCAAAAGTCATCATCTAACAGCTGTTTCACAGCCTAAGTGAAATTGTTATTAATATTATTTCAGTATTATTATTTGGATGGAGGTACCATCCAAAATTAGGCCCATTGTGGTAGACACTACACGTACATATAACAAGAGACCATTCCTGGCTGAAGAGCATAAATCTAAATAGCACAGACAGAGGAGGGAGAAAGGAAGTATCATTACCCTCATTTTTATAGATGGGGAACAGAGGCACAAAAGATGACTTGCCCAAGATCATCCAGGAAGTCTGTGACAGAACCAGTAATTGAACCCAGATCTCTTGAGTCCCAATCCGGTGTCTTAACCTCCAGGGCTGATATTGTGTTTCCAGACCCGAAGGGAAAGGTCCACCCATCAAAATCTATCACGGTTGTCATTCTTATTTACAGTTTAAGAGAAAAGCTGAAGGATTTAGTTGTCATGGAGACTGAACTCTTAACTTCTAGATAAATGCCAGTGCTACATCTCTTCTGTGGATAAATAGAACTTCAATCTCCTGGATTGTCAGTCCAGCACCTTTCAAAGCACTGCATTCACTGGCAGTTTTAGTTTTCCTTAGTAACTGTGTGGGGGTAATGTCCATCATTTTAATGCAAGGCTGTCACGCTTATACTGTTTTTCTTCATGTGTTGTCATTAGCAGCCCTAAGTAGTTTTATCTTAACTTTTGATCTAGAGGTGGGATATACAGCCTGTGCAAGCAAGAAAAAGGCGACATAAGGGCAAACACATCTGGATCTGCTTTCTGCCAGTGCAGAATGCCCTGAGGCTGTATTGTTTTAATTAGTTTGCTTCTACTTAATTCTGTTTTATGAAATGTGTTCCTAGTTCAGAGGGGGAAAACTGTATTGTCCTACAGCGTAGATGTTCTGACTTTTGTTACATTTTATTTTTAGGGACTGCATGAAAATAGGAGAAGTGGATGGTAAAAAGATTGGCTGCACTGTTAGCCTGTTGGTTTGTATAATAACCTTTATCTCTTTTACACTCAAGCAATTAACCTTACATAATAAAAATCTATACATTGTATGAGAAGTATATTTTTACTAACCTACTTCTCAATGCACAATGCACTCCAAACAACAGGTGTAATTAATGCCAGTGAATTCAGAACATACATTTATACCATCAAATATGGATGATATTTAAATACATACTGATATAGTTCAATATAATATAATTTGAGGGTATGACTACAAGTTGCTGATCTGATACAATAGCTAGAGCCTGATGGAATAGGATAAAGTTCAGGATATTTCAGAATGAAGTTGATGCAGTTTTCTTGTGCTTTTCATTCAGTGTTCATAGTGAGAATCCCCCTAGTATCGGCTCATAGGCGTTTAATAAATCTTACTAGAAAGTAACTTTTAAAGAAAATTCAAACCAAAGATTTGTACATTCCTATAAATCTGATTAGTTTCTGTGGCTTTTTTAAAAATACACAACAAAACTCACCTGGATTCCTAACTCTGTCCTCTCCTTTTCCCAGCAACAGGCCTCAGCTACTCTTATATATGAAAAATATCTTTTGAGGAGTTGTTCTCCCAATTCCTCTCTCAATAGAACTAGAAAATGTTCCTCTGGGCCTGCTGTTCTCACTTTTGATGGGCCTTTATCTCATTTTAGGTTTGAGATATACCCTCCCACCATCCAATATCCCAAGAATGTACCGTGCAAATTGTGAATCCGTATTAATATTATTTTCTATTAATTATTGCCTGTTAGTGAGGTGCGTTTTGATCCTAGGCCAAGATTCATTGAGAGGCTTTGAACTTCTGTGAACTTCAGAAATTTTCAAGTTTTGTTATGAAACCATGCAACTGTGCTGTTTTAAGTGGTAACTGAGAATTATAGGGCACAAAACTAATCTAATTATTAGTTATTCCTGGAGAAGTTTTTGAACGATAAAGGATTTCTTCTATATGAGCACAATACTTTCAAAATAGGAACGATATATGTAACTTGATTATAGGACAACTTGCTCACTATCAGGTTACCCGGGTTTAAAAGGAAGTAAAAACATTTGGTTATTTGCGTTCTAAAGTCAATTTTTACTACAAGAAATGACCCATAATTTGTATAAAATGAACACACACAAAAATAGAGCAAAACAAACATGGAATACTCTAACAGCATCCTTGAATGGGATTTCACAAACTGTAGTGATCTCTTGTCAGGCTAAGAAATATTTTGTGATTCCCTCCACTGGGACAACTTAAGCCTAACAATCAGTAGACAAAACTATGCATCTCTAACACACACCAAGAATTAACTAATTTTAGAGTGTGAAAGGTGAACCTTCATTATGCAGAAAGAACACAAATTTTAAAACACTATGATGGATGATGCTCTCAGAAGATGTTCCGTGCAAAGTTAAACTGGGGAAATACGCTGATTTTAATCACTGTCAGTCATCAGGAGGCAATGGTATTTCATTTTTATTGGCACCATTGAAAAGAAACCTGACTTGCAAAAGCAGGAGGGTGGAAATGGCATGGAAATTGAGCTTTCAGGGTCCACACTGAACCTAGGTCCTACACCTCCAAAGAAATATCCAAAATCTGCTGCGTTCCTGCCTAGAGAAAGTCCACTGCATCATCTTGTCACAGGAAAGGTGTCTCATTTTGCCTTACAGTGACACAGTCAGTGCTGCCATGTCAATTGTACCTTGGATGAAGGAATTAGTAATCCACTTATTTCCCTTCTCCTCCACTCCCAAAGTTCTCTAAAATTCTGATGGTTCTTGAACAGCTGCACCTTTCCCTTTGTGAATAGTGAAACAAGGAAACAGCTACAAATTTCTTTTTTGTGCCCAGGAAGGCCAATTTCCAAGTTTCTGATGAATGTTCCCACCCTAATGTGCAGTATAGTTATATTCCAACCACAGAGAAGGTTTCAGCTTGCGTAAGTGCCCTGAGATGTCAGCACAATAGGCTAACATGCTACACAAGATGAATTTCTGAAGATTGCTGAGGGAAGCCTGCACTTCTGCTCTTAATCTGAAAAGTCAAATTGTCACTCAACTGCATGAGAGCCACCACACTTCAGCTTGGAAGAGAAGTTGCTGTTGAAATAAATTCATGTCTACCACAGAGCAATGCAAAAAGTCAAGAATTTACTGGATGGCCTTTAATGAAGTTTGCTCCTTCAACAGCTTCGTGAAGGATTAGGAATATTTTTTTGAACATTTTCTTAGCAGCAAGAGTGTGACTGATATACAAAATTGTAAAGTCATGCGTCATTAAGTGTAGTGTTTTGGTTTCAAGTCACCACACTACTATTTTTACACCTCCCTGATTTGATACTACCCATGTAGATTATAATACACCTTTCCCACTGAATGTGGAAATTTTGTACTGCTTCCTAAAATGTCTCAGATTACCATTTTTCTGTAGTGCACACTGTCACAGCTTTACAGCACAGCAAGTTGTCTTCAGCAGAATCATCGGTCTGATGAACTCTAGGAGCTACGTCACACCAGACACGCTTTTTTGACTCATCAAGTTGAATTGCTAAGTGCTGATTTTTTTAAAGTACTTGCTCTCAGACATCCTGAACCATGTCACTAATGTCGGACAAAAAACAGTTTTATTTGAAAAAAGTACTGTTTTTAGTTTATTAGGTGCTACAGGCCCTATGATTTTTGAAACCATATCTACTGTGCAGGGAATTATAAGATTTTCTGCAAGGGTCTGTGCTTTACATGGTCATGTGATTCATAAAGATACCACCGAAAAAGGACATTTTATTGATGTTGCTACTTTGAAAAAGTGATGTTGAATTTTTCAAGCTGCCTAGTTTTCTTTGGAAAAAAAATCCCTATTAATGGCTGTCTAATTTCTAAAGATTACCTTGTTTGAAGGTGTTATACTCTTCATAGACTGCACATTATGGCTTAGAATCATTTGATGAAAAAACATGTAGCATATTTCTCATTGTATTTGCACAAATTCTTTTTATTTTCTGAGCTGTTAATGGAGCAACCTGCCACTATCCATTCCACAGAATGTTCTATCTCCAGTCAGAAATGAGCTTCAACAAAGACCTGAGTAACTTATACAATACAGGTGCGTGAGGAGCAACAGAGCTCTTAGTCCTTAGCAAGTAGAGCCAGTCTGGTATTACAGTTCAGTGCCACGTCTTGTCATGATCTGCATGCATGGATACTTGCACTTCATTGCTGTCCGAGTAACATTTTTTTATGGGCCTGGTGCTGTTTTGCATTCCAGGCACACGTGCAAGTATAGCTTTAATATTTTGTCTTTTTTGTATTTTAGCAGATGCTCCAGCAGCTGCTGCACCGCTAGCTGTGCTTCTCAGATTATAGTATTATGGTGGCCTTGAAGGGACATGCTATTGCAGAGCTCATGTTGTGTCTCCATTTTTATCCGTTTAAAAATATACACTTATTTTTGTAACGTTTTACATTTTTTCTCTGACTTCCTACAACAACTTTCCCTGAGATTCTGTCACAGTGCTCCTCCCCATCTTTCTCACTTTAGTGATTGTAACCCACAGTTTGGGAATCTGTGGTATAGACAAGAACATCCACAGTTTATTCCAACAGAGGGGCACATTGGCAACTTGCTGAGAGCCCAGAAGAGATGCATAATAACATGGAACAGATGACAATCTTGAATGTGCAGGCGCACTCTGCAGCATTAAGGCTGTAGCGTGCAGTGATGTATCTTGATCTGAACAGACCAGTTACAAAATTAAGCATTGCATGCTGGGACCTGTATGTGCATGCCCTGCAATTCTATCTTCAAGATGACATCATTTGTAGTGTATGGTGTAAAACACCATTCTCCTCCTGCTGGCCTTGGAATACCTGATTTAGGGCCTGTACTACTCTGACAAAGAGAATTAAATATTGAACAAAATGGATAGCTCAGTGGTTTGTGCATTGGCCTGCTAAACCCAGTGTTGTGAGTTCAATCCTTGAGGGGGCCATTTAGGGATCTGGGGCAAAAATCTGTCTGGGGATTGGTCCTGCTTTGAGCAGGAGGTTGGATTAGATGACCTCCTGAGGTCCCTTCCAACCCTGATATTCTATGATTCTGTAAAGTTTCAAAACTGCATGCAGGACTTTATTCATGTGACACCCACGTCCGTCACTAAGACTGACACATCAAAAATCTCCAATAACTCTGAAAACCTGATTCCACTTCCTTCAATATAAGTTCAAAATAGAATGTTTTTTTATATTTGAGACATGGTATGCAATAGTCATGCATCAGTTACCAGCTTTATGAGCATAAGTCAGAGCTGAAGAAATCACATTTTCTTTCAGGGTTATTTTGTTTATAACACTTGAATAGTTCTTTGCAATGCTGCCAAAGTCACCCTGGCATTGTGCTATCACACAGTGAAGGGTAAACATACAGTGGAGTAGATATTTTGTTAAAATATGAATACAAAAGCCAGAGTGCTTTCAATTTTTTAAATCCATGTAGAGCTTTCAATGAGACATTAAATGGCTTCAGTGGCGCTTGATAGAAGTACAGATGTATTTTTTAGATGGCTGAATTGGTGTTTTTGAGTAAAATGATTCAAATAGATAAAACATGGGATTTTAGTTCTAGCAGATTCTGACTTTTGTGCGGGAGAATAATTTTAAAAATATTCTGGATATTTGGATTGTTCTCAACAAAATGTAAGAGGCCTATTTATAAGGGACTACATGTACTGCTACATGTACTGACCTTTATCACTTGCCCTTATAAACATGCAACTTCTTGAAACTTGCATGTATTTCTGCAACATTAGGTTTGATGTGTATGTTCTATACACTTAACAATTACTTCCAACACCAATTTTTGGCTATTTATTCTGCCATTTTACATTGTCACAAACATTTTGTTTAACCACCTATATAATTTTTTTTTCCGCAGAACTTTTATAAGACCGAACTGAATAAGGAGGAGATGTATATTCGTTATATCCATAAGCTATACGACCTGCATCTGAAGGCACAAAACTTTACAGGTAATTGTTGGTACATACAACCTAGAAAAAAATATTTAGAGTTAGATTGTGACTTATGCACTTTCACAGTCATAGTGAGGTCATAGGCAATAAGACACCTCCTTTAACCCCTTTGCAGGTCACCCAGATCTTAGAACCAGGCAAGCTTACTTTCCCCAAAGCAGGTGGGCAGGGAATATGCAGAGCGTTGGCTCTATTTCACACACTTCCCCTACTTGCTGCCCAGAGGAGCTGTGCTATGTGTGATAGACAGTAACAGTATAAGGTAGCAATGAATTTATTACTCTCTCCCACCCAGGAACAAGTGGGATTGAAAGACAGAATTGTGATTAAACTGTCTCTCTCTGAGTCACAGCGCCTCTTGGCATTACTGTTGGGTTGGTGTGGCTTACAACCCACCCCAGTTTGTGTTTCCAGTCACAATTTAGCCCATATCGATTCACAAAACTGACGTGGAGTTAAATGAGGCAACTCCTGGATTTTCATTTTTTCTGTTTAATAATTTAGAAAGAGTGTGAAGGGTTGGGCTGCTCGAATCAGATGTGTTTCTGCACTAAGGTTGAATTACCAGGGCTTTTGAGCCTTCACATGTTTCTGTCATGAATGAAGAATGGAAATACCAAAGTTTTCTTTCCTGTTCCAATGGAGTTCTTTGAGAGAATACAACTAGGACATGTATTTCCAGCTGTACTCCATACACTGCTGTGATTCCATGCAGATAAGAAAAAATAGGGACATTTTTGTATTCTTAACACATTTAAATTGATTGTAAAACAGAGAGAGAGAGTTTGGATTTTCTCCAAGTGGTGTATTTCCCACTCTTTGGCACCATTCATTCATTTATAGATTTTAGGGCCAGAAGGGACCATTAGATCTAGTCTGATCTCTAGTTCATATATCACAGGCCATAGAATTGTACCCAGGAAATTGATATGAGGTGCTGGTTCATAATACAGTTATGTGGTCACTTCAGTGACCTGTTATTTTCTTAAAGCCACTACATAATTGCATTCCAAAATCTAAACTTCTGTTTAAAAAAAAAAATCATCTTGCCCTTATGGTTTCAACGATACCCTTAAAAATGTGAAGGAACGTAACCAATGCAGTTATGTCTGCCTAAGTCTTCATGCATCTTATAGAGCCATTGTTTCAAGCAGTCTGAACTGTGTCAATTCATCTGAATGGGGAACTAACTCTGAGGCCTGATATGGTCATTTAAATGTCAGTGTTAAATATATTGCTGTTTGTTTCAGTAGACACAAAAGATAATGTATTTATCCATTGTTGTACATACAACATTGGATGCACAACAGTGGTATTTAACATTGTTGGGCAAGTAGATGCTATAAAGAGTTACTGGACTGGGTAACAAAATATTCTTCTTCAAGTAGATGCAGCTGTGTATTCTACTTAATCTTAAAACCAGACGGACCTGTCTGGTTTTAAGATTAAGTTGGATAAGTTTATGGAGGGAATGGTTTAATGATAAAACATAGTAGCCAAGGAAAACCAAGCAATGGTACATGGACAGCATAATGGCCAACAAGGGTCAGGCTAGAGACTCTTGCCTATATGCTCGGGGTATTACTGATCGCCATATTTGGGGTCGGGAAGGAATTTTCCTCCAGGGTAAATTGGCTGAGCCTCTGGAGATTTTTCGCCTTCCTCCGCAGCATGGGGCAGGGATCACTAGCAGGAGGGTCTCAGCCGATTGAAGTCACTAAAACACAGGATTGGGGACTTCAACGGTAGAGTCCAGGGAAGGGTCTTGCGGCCTGCAGCATGCAGGGGGTCAGACCAGATGATCATAATGGTCCCTTCTGACCTTAATGTCTATGAGTCTATGAGTCTATGTGCACACAAAGCACTCCAAAGCCAAATAAATTTGCTTAGCAGTACCTGTAGGGACTGTGCTCGTTCCCTGCAGCTCCCATGATCCCCTCAGTTCCATCTCACCGTCCTTGGTCGCACTGAAGCTCTGTGTGGTGTTTTTAGCTCATGCTTTCAGTCTGTTTTCTGATGAATTTTTCTTGTGTATAGTAGTTAGGAGTATCCTAAGTTAAGTTTAGTGTTAGTATCATATTAGTTACAGGCATTGGCTGCCTGTGCAGTGACCTCATTGGGGTTCAAGCATTGCCAGTTGTGTGTGGAGGCCATCCCCAACAGAGATCCTCACATGATGGGCTTGTTGTGTCTCAGTGAAGGACACATTAAAGACAGATGAGGTACTGGTAAGTCGTTCATAAAAAGGACTCAAATGGCAAGAGACTCACCGTATTTCATAATCCTCAAGCCCAAGGGAGGGATGAGACATGTCTTCAACCTCTGCGATCTCAGTAAAAACATCAGATACATGAGATTCTGTATGGTAATCCTAGCAGCTATCCTCCCCATCTTAAATCACAACAACTAGTTTTCTGCCCTGGACCTTCAAGACACTTACTTCCACATAGCAATCCTGCCAAGCCACAGGAGGTTCCTCAACCAATACATCATGCTGCCTTTCGGCCTGTCTTGCACTCCCTGGGTTTTTACCAAGTGTATGATGTGGTAACAGCATACCTCAGGAAGAGGGGAATTCATATCTTCCTGTATCTCAACCATTGGTTATTGAGGGCAAGTCCAAAGAGGAAGTCCTCTTTCATGTTCATTTCACACTACACTTAGTTGATCATCTAGGTCTCATCCTAAAAAGTGGGAAATTAAGGTTGGTTCCAACTCAAAGAATTGAGTTGATTGGGGTCCTGCTAGACTCTATGAGCTCAAGAGCATTTCTGCCAACTGAGCAATTCCAGGCAATTCCCCACCTATGTCTGGAGCTGCAATCTCAACTCTTAATCACAGCCTAGGCCATATGGCTGCAGATCCACAGCTAGTCCAATATGCCAGGCTACACCTTCATCCTCTTCAGAAGTGACTGAAGTTGGTCTATCATCCGATTCATCATCCCTTGGACTGGCTGGTCCACCGATCCTGGACTCCTTATGGTGGTGAATGATTCAAGTTATTGTGTGCCAGCACATTCCTTTTGCTCAGTCCCCACCAACCAAGACTGTAGTCGTCAATACCCCCTTAATAGGTTGGGGAGCACATCTGGGATTGCTGAAAGTTCAAGGTCTGTGGTCAGAACGAGAAGCTTCTCTGCGTATCAGTGTCCTGGAGCTTCAAGCCATCTACAATGCCTGTCAGACCTTTCAGGATCACATCATGGGCTCAGTGGCACTCATACTTACCAACAATACCAGTGCAATGAGTTACATAAACAGGTGAAGGGGGAGAACACTCCAACATGCTGTATCAGGAAGTGATTAGGTTATGGCAGTTTTGCATTGGGGAAGACGTTACCTCCACAGGTGATCACTTCCCTGGGATACAGAATCACCTGGGGGAGCACCTCAGATAAAATTTCTTCCTGAATCATGAATGGTCCCTGAAGCCAGCATCCTGCAGTCCGTCTTTGCAGTTTGGATCATTCCGACGATCAACCAATTTGCCACGAGAGAAATAAGAAATGCCATCTGTTTTGCTCTCGAAGGGGTCTTCATTCAGGCTCTTCTAAAATCAAAGTAATCCTGTGGCTGCACCCTAAGTTTTTATCCAAAGCAGTTTCCCAGTTTCACTTGAACCAGACTATATATTTACCAGTGTTCTTCCCCAAGCTGCATTCAACCCCAAAAGAAAAATGTCTTCATATACTAGATGTCAGGTGATGTTTAGCTTTTTATCTGGAAAGGACCAAATCTTTCCGCTCCTCATCTCATGTGTTTGTTTCCTGTGCAGACCAAATTGAGGGTTCAAATGGTCGGTCATGAAAATAGAGGGAAGAGTAGCAACCTTTATGTATGCAGTAGCATAAAATCCCTCCTTGGCAACTGTACTGGATTGCCTTACCTGTAAGGGGCTAAGAAGTTCAAATAACCTAGTTCGTACCTGACCAGAAGGACCAATGAGGAAAGAAGATACTTTCAAATCTGTGAGGGACGGATTTGTTTGTTGTTCTCTTTTTTTGTTCCCTTTCGGGGAGGGAGAAGCCAAGCAGGTACAATATCCTGAAAATATACCTGATATAATACATCTAGAACCACAGAAATTGTAAGTAGGGCAAGGAAATGCATTAGGTTATCTTTTGTTTTGTCTTGTGCATTTTCCTATGCAACAGAGGTAAGTTTTATTTCTGTTTTTGTAACTGTGACGCTGAGCCCAGAGGGGAAACCTCTGTGTTTTAAATCTTTTTATTACCCTGTAAAATTACCTTCCATCCTGATTTTGCAGGTGTGATTCTTTTTTTTTTTTTTTTTTAAATAAAGTTCTTCTTCTAAGAACCTGATTGATTTCAGTGTTCTGAAGACAAAGGGTCTGGTCTGTGCTCACATTGCTAAGGCAACTGGTTGGTATATTATTCTCAAGCCTCCCCAGAAAGGGTGTGAAAGAACTTGAAGGGATATTTTGGGGGTATAGGGATTCCAAGTGACTCTTCCCTGAATTTTTGTGTAAATCACTTGGTGGTGGCAGCAATACCGTCCAAGAACAAGGAAAGGAATTTGTTCTTTGGGGAAGTTTTAACCTAAGCTGGTAGAATATAAGCTTAGGGGGTCTTTCATGTGGGTCCCCACATATTCCCCTCCCCGGCTCCCGCCGAGTTCAGAGTGGCGGAGGGAACTCTAACAGGGTCTCTTCACAGACAGTCTTCAGGTGGATAACTTCCATACAAAGTAGCCTGGGCTATGCTGCCTCAAGAGGTGTGAGCTCATTACACAAGAGCCCAAGCAACGTCCATGGTATTTCTAAGTGACATTCCTATATTGGACATTTGCAGGGCTGCAACTTGGTCTTCTATGAATGCTTCTACAAACTACTATGCCATTTTTGCTGCATCCAGGTCAAATGGCAACTTTGGGAAGGCAGTCCTGCAGACTCTGAGCCCCACCTCCTCTTAGTCCTGCTTTTGAGTCACCTTAGTAGATTACATTGCTGCGTCTATTAAAAAAAACCCTGTTACCTATCTGTAACTGTTATTCTGTGATGAAGATGTGTATTCCACAACTGACCCTCGGTCCCCTCCGGATCTGAATCTATACATCTGAAATTTGATGTGAGGGAACAGAGGGGGTTGGGGTGGCACCCCCTTATAAGGCCAGGGGTAGTGCTATGGCCACAAGATGTGAGCACTGCCCCTGCTGGTACTGCTAGACAAAAGTCTCCAGCTCCGGAATGCTGGGCATACACACACCTAAGTAGAATACATGTCTACATCGCATCTCGAAGAACAGTTCCAGGTAGGTAATTGTTTTTTCAGTTGCCCCACTCCGAATTTTTTCACATTAGCCTCTGTCCAAAACGAAGAAGGAAATAGGAGATCAATCACCTCCCCGTATCAAAATACTTTGGGTTTGCAAAATCCCAAACTGACCTATCGTATGGGTACTAGAGGTCTCAATCCAGCTGACATCCACTCAGCCATAAAAACTCCAGCTTTTCTTCAGTAACTTGCTAATTGTAATTATGAGGGTTCAATACCAAAACCTGTAGTACATAAAAAAAGTCATTAGGAGACCAGTTGGGCAAGGTGGAGTTGTGCTGGGTACATGGAGCTTGGACCTCCTAAGGTACAAAGGAGAGAGGATTTCTTTAATTCCACCATACCTGTCTGGCCTCTATATGTTTAGTGTGTCAGAGGATTGGGAGGTTGTATTGAGGGGAGAGTTTTTGGTGACCTTGCTGTATAACTTCAGGGACCTTCTCATATAATTTGGGCATAATGACCAACTAGAGATATATGGTTGCCTCAGACATGATTTTTGTGACACAATTGTGACTTTTAGGTTTTTACATAACAGGTTTTAATAACCCACTGAGCAAGGCACGTTGGTGGATCCTTACACACTAGTTTCTATATGTATGTCCAGTATAGTCTGGGCACTGATTGTGACCTGATTTTTTTAATGTTTTTAAACTATTCATTTCTTATTTTAAGCAATATTTTGCTAAAAATAATGCCTCCATGACAGTTATTCATTTTTCTATAGATTTCTTTCTTTCTTTCGTTTATAGCATTTGCAATCCATGACGCTTGCTTGCTTTTTTTTTTTTTTTTTCCCATGACACTCAGTCTTATTTAGTACTACCTGATTAAGGAAGGGTTGGCCTCAGTCCACAACAAAGGATAGAAACAGTCCTTACATTGAAAAGCAAAGGTTCATCTAGTCCATTCCTTTGCCTTACATATTGATGTTCAATGAAAAGAACACATAAAAAGTTAGTTTAACCTTGACCCTTGTCAGTTGCCTGGGGACAGGAAGTAAAGTTCACTCTCTTACCAGCACTCCAGTATGTTACACTTTTATTTCATCTAGTTGTATAGTTTTGTTCCAGTGATACAGGCAGCTTTCTCTTATTCTCATTTATTTTATCTGCCTTCACAATATGACTTACAAGACTGGTTCACATTCTAATAATTCTTTGTGAGAAAAGGCCTTTTTAAATCTAATATCTAACATAAATCTTTCCTTCCACAGCTTCCAGTCATGGTTATACGTTTAATCCCCTTGTGGATAGAATATATAATGTCCTTGTTCCTTGTGTGTCCCCTTCAGAGACCTCAAAACTGGAATGAGATAACCTTTCAGTTTCCATTAATCGCAGAAATGTTTAACTCTTTGAACCTTTCCTCTTCAGATAGATTTTTCCATATCGTAAATCAGCTCCTCCTGTTTGCTTTCTTTTGGTGCATGGGGAATTAATACACACATCTGCCAGAGGTGTTAATAAGTTACTTATATATAATACAATATGTCCAAGAACTTGCACATACAGATTTGTACTACAGAAATCTTCCAAGCTAAGTCTTCCATGATAGAAATTGAAAAGGAAAGGAACACTAAGAAATTTTCGTTTAGTGCGTATTTAGATTTAGTAGTTTGTTAGCAATAAAGAAGTCAAGCTGTATCAATCTTATAGCAATTAGTTTTAAATAAAATTATAAATAAGTATATTGGACATATTAAACATAAAATTATATGCAAAAATTATATTAAAATAACATTTTTTAAGTTGCAAAGACAAGCACTCAGAAGTTAGGAAATGCCAGAATTAAGGTTGCCTTTGTGCTTCAATCACTACATATCTTCCAAATCCTACAATAAATAAAGCAGGGGGTCCTACAGACAACAGTTTCTTACACTTCACAACCCTTATGCATTTCCATAGCATGGTCCATCATGTGCACTGAATGAGGCAGAGGAAAAAAATAGTATGTGATCATGTAATTAAAGACTGTATCCTAATGCATATATACAAGAGGGCCAAATGAAGATTGCACAAGCAACCTTAATTCTAGCATATCCTAACTTTCGAGTGTTTGACTTTGCAACCTTAATAATGTTCTTTTAACACAATTTGGTGTGTGTGTTTGTGTAATTTCCTAGGTTTTTAAAAAAGCAAACTGAAAAAACAGATTCCACTATGGGGATCATCAGCCGGGTTAGAACCTTTAGATCCACAGCTCAGTTCTTGCCACTGAAGCTAACAGAGTAACTGATAGAGGATGACAACTTATTACTGTTATGTGGACCAGCAGTAGAGGGGAATGAGACATTGTGCCAGAGGGTTTCACTGATACTTTTGACAGCAGGGGAATATTGAATCTTGTATTTCATTGCAGGCTGTAGGGGAGTGTGCTCTAGTGGGCACAGATCCTTCTGCCCTCATTCCTCCCAGCCCTGATCCCTTCTGCCCTGTACCTTTCAGCCTGTCCCTGTACAAGTTCTGTCTTTTTACCCCAGCTCTTCATGCCAGTGACTCACCACACCTTCCAGTCCTAGTTTCCTTGTCTAGACAGTGCCAGTTTCTGCCCCTCCTCTCGTTTTCCAATCTTTTACATACCCTTCCCCCACACTGGTTCCCAGTCCCAGTTCCTCTCCTGTTTTCCCCCCTCCCCCAGCTCCCAGTCCATCGTCTTGTATAGCCACTATCCTTTCTCCCCCCCTTTCCTAGCTCATAGTCTTCCCCTTTTCTCCCCAGTCTCCTTGACCCAGTCTATTCCCTCTGCTCTTTCTACCCCCAGACCCAGCTCCTTACCCCTCTGCATTCTAATCAGATTGTTCCTCGTCCTTCTCCATGCTGCTGAGGGAACATTGAGAGCACAGGAGAGACAGGCTCCCTGCTCTCAGTCCAGGTGCCTGGCAGCAACCAGGATTAGCAATTGCAGGGAAGGTCCTGCTCAGGCTTTGCAGTGAACATGCCCAGCGTAGATGGAATCTTTGGAGAAATTAGGTGCTACACTCTAACAAGTCTCTACCGAGCATCTGAGAGTTTTCAGTGTCCTATAATTTGGCCATTTTTTCATGGGGATGGCAAAAGGCACGTATCTGACACACAGGCCCAGCCCTCTGCCAAATTTCAAGTCCGTACTCCAAAGCATAGCGGACCTAGAGCTTCTCAGCAAAACAGTTGTAAGAACATTTTTAACATGGACAAAACAACATATTTTTCCCTAATCTCATGCTAAAACTTGCAAAAATATTCAGCCTGAGGCAGACACCCAGCATAGGAAATTTCATCCCGAGCAGTTAAAGTATGGCAAAGTTATAAGCAACTGAAAACAGCGTATTGTTGTGGGAAGTGTAGAGCAACCTTGTGCTACCAGACCCCCTATGATGATTTAGGTAAAGTAGTTGTTCTATGCAGAGGTACAACTTTTATGAGAATATTATGGTAGGTCCTGGTTTAAATAACATGGCTTTTGAGGTATTTTATATTTTTCATGTTTACATGTAACACTTTGTAACTTGTCTGACAGAGGCTGCCTACACACTATTGCTGTACGATGAGCTATTAGAATGGTCTGACCGGCCATTGAGAGAATTTCTAAACTATCCCATGCAAACAGAGTGGCAGCGCAAAGAGTATCTTCACCTTACAATCATCCAGAACTTTGACCGGGGAAAAGTAAGTGTGTTTGATTATTGATTTTATCATGAATGGTTAGTAGGATTGTAAAATCCCCTCCAGTTTTGCAGTGTTTATTTCTTATATCCAGGGGAGTGACTGCCATATAAAAGTGAGCATTTGCCATAAATTACCACACATGGTGTCTAAAATACTGTTGATTAGGACTTGCATAGTGCTGTTCAAATGGAAGTCTCAGGGAACTTTACAAAAGATAGTATCATTTTCCCCATTTTACAGATGGGAAAACTGAGCCACATAAGGACAGAAACATGCTGAATTCACACAAGTCAGTGACTCAGTTGGAACTAAAACCCAGGTCTCCTGACTCTTAGGCCTGTCCTCTATCTACAGAACCAGGCTGGCTCCCTCGAATAGCAACTGCAGCAGCAGTAGTACTAATAATAATATTTCAGATGCTGCTGTTGGTAAGTTTTAATGGTGACCATAGTATATTGTCATTATTCAGAAATCTTATCCCAAATTAGAAAGAAACCATTGCTGATTGGTTTGAAGACTGGCACAAATATTGGCTACCAATATTATCTGGTTTAAAATTATACTCTGCTTAATTTTTAATTAAATCTCTCTCCTCGATAATTGCTACACCAGTACAGATAGATACGCTGTAATTTTTTGTAACTGATGTAATATCCGTGTAAATTTTTATAAATAGTAGAATTAAAACTAATGTTGAACGCTGGTTAGCAATGAGTCAGAAACAATTTAAGGATACTCTGAGATGGTGAAACTGAAAACTTGTTTTCAACCAGATTGTTCCTCCTCACCCAAAAAAAAAAATTCAAGGAAGGAATATTTTTCCTAATTTTTCTACTCTTTTATATGTAAACTACATTTTATATTGGAACATATAATCAGTCTAATAAATCCCATGTACGGTGCTGGAGGAGAGGGATATCTCTTCATTAGTGATCTCTACCTTCTGCAGTGGCACAGTGTGTCTTATCTCAGATTATTCCTTTTATCTACTAACTATAGAAATATATGTTTTGATGCCTCAAATTGTCCAGAAGTTTAGTTAGGGAGTTTTGCCCTTCTCAAGGTACTGCAGACAGTGGGTATTATGTTCAAGTGTGTTCAGTAACTGGGAGTTCAGTTCAGTCAGCCTACAAAGAAGGAGCTTTAATAACATATTGTGAATTGTCACATAACAGGTGTTGTCTGTGTTATATCCTTGGGGCAACAGTCTGCCTCATATTTGTTGGCTACTGGGAAATTGTAGCAATAATAGAAGATATTTGGAAAGCTATTTGAAATTGCCACAAAGCATGATTCCTCTCTGTGTTGAGTATTTCTATAACCTGTTTGTCTACAGTGTTGGGAGAATGGCATCATCTTATGCAGGAAGATTGCAGAGCAGTACGAGAGCTATTATGACTACAGAAATCTCAGCAAGATGAGGGTAATGTATCCGGGTGCATTTTGGTCATTCATAATAAGGAGCTGCCTTTTGATTAGAGTTTAACAAAATGATTCTTAGCATATTCAGCTTGGCCCTGTAAGCCTAATATGATTAGTATGCAGTCCTTACCTTTGACTCTTATTTGTTCCCTATAATGTATATATCAGGAATGGCCAAACTTACTGACCCTCTGAGCTGCATTATGACAATCTTCAGAAGTTTGAGAGCTGGGGCGCACCTGCTGGGGCTTGGGGCTTCAGCAGAAGTGGGGCTAAAGCTCTGAGCCTCGGCAGTTGCTTCCCACAGAGCATAAGCCCCAAGACCAGCTAGGCAGAAGCCAGAGGCAACACATGCGGGGGGGCACATGGGTTCACGTGCCTCCCTCTCTTCCCCCCCGCGATTTTTTCCAGGGTTTGCTGGCTCTGCTCAGTCACATGGTGCCTCTGGGTTCCTCTCCCTGCGCGACAGCTGCTGGAGCCAGCAAGCTGGGAGCTGCAGCCATAGGGAGAGGCAGCGGCAAACAGCTGGGAGCTGCAGGGAGAGCTGCTGCTTTTTCTGCTTCCTCTCCCTATGGAGCTAACACCTGGGAGTTCTAGGGAGGGACCCCTGAGGGTAAGAGAGGGTCATGCTGTGGGGGGGGCTGACTCAAGCTGTTGGGGGGGCCTGAACCTTTAAATTGTGTTCCCACCCATGCTCAGCGGGCACCAGTCATCTCTGGCAGAAGCCCCACCCCCACCACCCTGCCACAAGGCAGAAGTGTCAAGCCCCTCTCCCCCCAGTCTGGTAGGTGAAGAATGAGGGGGACATGAAGGTGCTCCATGAGCCACATTTTACCTGTAAAATAGCCTCTGGTTGGCCACACCTCGTATATACACCTCTACCGCGATATAACGCTGTCCTTGGGAGCCAAAAAATCTTACTGCATTATAGGTGAAACCGCGTTATATTGAACTTGCTTTGATCCACCGGAGTGCGCAGCGCCGCCCCCCTGGAGCGCTGCTTTACCGCGTTATATCTGAATTCGTGTTATATCGGGTCGTGTTATATCGGGGTAGAGGTGTATGTATAAAGTATTCTGAAATATATGTGAATAACAGTAAATGGATAGATTTCCAATGCTTCCATTTTGGGCAGCCATCCAGTTGGACTGCTGCTGCAAAACACTTTTAACACACGAGTGAGTACAAAGCTGTACTTTTGTTGTATTCATATTTCTAGCTAACAGTATACACAATCGCTCTGTTATGAGCAGCCACCCACCTTCATCATTCTAATTGCTTGAAAAGCAGAGCAATGGATCATTAGTTCTGTATAAATATTTTTCTGAGAACCATGATTTTTTTTAAAATGACAATTTAACAATTCAGAACCTAAATGAGGGTTTTGTCCTCTTTCCTATCAGAAGCTTCCTGTTCCACAAAAGGTTTTTTTAGGAACTCAAAAACATATTTAATATTTAGTTTGCTTTATTGGACAGATAGAGCCACACATAGAAGAAGAAGGAAATTCATGAAAATTTTGCCCTTAGTAATGCCTAGGGTAGGGGTCGGCAACCTATGGCACGTGGGCTGAGCGGGGCCGACGGCCGGGACACCGACAGGCAGCAGTGTGCCATTAAAAATCCTGCCTGGCCCAGCCCACTCTTCTCCGCCCACCGCTGTCTCTGGCAGGGGCAGGGGGCAGAAGCAAGCTTGGCTCTGCCGGCTGCTGTTGTAGGGTCGGCTCCGCCGGCAGCCAAGCGTCCCCCTCCCCCGCCTCTTCCCCCAGCGTGCTGCATCGTGCCCCGCTTCCTCTTCCTCCCTGCTGCCGATGGCCCTTGCGAGAGCGGGGAGAAGAGGAGCCCCAGCGCCCTCGCTGCTCAGACCGGGAAAAAGGCGGAGAAGAGGCAGGAGCAGGGCCTTGGGGTAGGGGGTGGAATCAGGGCTTATCCCTGCAGCCCCCTGCCGTGAGCCGCTCAGGGCAGGGGACTGGCCTCCCCTCCCCCCCCGATCCCAGCCCACCCCCCAGCCCTCTGCCCTGACCCCTGCACACACCCCCGACTTTGGCACCCTCCACACATATCAAGCCCCCCACCCAAGCCCTGACTCCAGCACACCCCTCACACTCCCCCAGCCCTCTTCTCTGACTCCTGAACCCTCCTCACACACACCCTGCCCTGACTCCTGCACTCCCCACACACACCCTGCCCTGACTCCTGCACTCCCCACACATACCAAGCCCACCCTACACCCCATTCCCTGACTCATGCACCCCCCCACATCCCCACCCCTGAGCACCAAACGGGAGCTCCTGCACCCCCCACACCCATTCCCACCTACACCCTTCGCACCAAATAGGAGCTGCCCAGGAAAGCACTCCACACCCAAACCTCCTGCCCCAACCCAGAGCCCCCTCCCCCATTCTAGCTCCTGGCCAGACCCTGCACCCCAACCCCCAGCCTGCTCCTTTACCCCCAGCCTTGTGCTCAGTGCATTCCCACCCTCAGCTCAGGGCAGAGAGAGAGGAAGAGAATGGGCCAGAACCAGGGAGAAGGTAGGTACCCACTGTATGTGGGCAGGGCCGGGACCCCAGACGGGCAGCGGGCTGAGCGGGGCTGGCAGCCAGGACCCTGGCTGGCAGGAGACAGTCAACGGAACCCCAGACCAGCAGCGGGCTCAGCCGCCGGCCCCACTCAGCCCACCGCCGGTCTCGGGTTCTGGCCGCTGGCCCCTTGCCAGCTGGGGTCCCGGCCGCCGGCCCCTCTCAGCCCGCTGCCAGCCTGGGATTCTGGCTGCTGGCCCCTTGCCAGCCAGGGTCCCGGCCACAGCCCCGCTCAGCCTGCTGCCGGCCTCAGTGTACGAACTGCAGGCCTGCAGTGGGCTAAGCAGGCCAGCGGCGTAAGATCAGCATTTTAATTTAATTTTAAATGAAGCTACTTAAACATTTTGAAAACCTTATTTACTTTACATACATCAGTAGTTTAGTTATATAATATATAGACTTAGAGAGAGAGACCTTCTAAAAAACATTAAAATGTATTACCGGCACGTGAAACCGTAAATTAAAGTCAATAAATGAAGACTCAGCACACCACTTCTGAAAGGTTGCCAACCCCTGGCCTAGGGTAGCAGATTTGTCACAGCCTTTTTTATCAAAAATCATAGAGCAGACACAGTAAATTTACTAAAAGTCACAGGTCACCAAATTTATTGTGACTGACTGCTCCATGATTTTCAATAAAACATGTCCTCCTTCTCCTTCTCACTCTGACAGTGGGGCACAGACCATTCGTAACAGCGCCCAGACATCGCAACCCTAAACCCGGCCCAGTGTGGAAGGGAGGCTGGGGGACAAGGAAGAATAGAGAGGTCACCGGGATGGGGCACCACATTACAAGGGAGGGGCAGCCAAACCTGAACAGCACTGCAGCCCCATGCACCAGGTCCCAGTGCCGCTCACTGAAGTTTGGCCCCTCCACCTCCTCCTACCCCCAGTCATGACAGAGCGGCAACTGGGCCAAACCTGACCAGTGCCTGCCAGGTCACAACACCCAGAGTGGGCTGCCAGCTCCAGCCCTGTCGGACAGGAGCCACCACTGCGGGGTGAGTCACGGGCACACAAAAAAAGTCACAAATAATGGGAAGATTATGCTACCTGACACTTTCTCCCAGCATGACAAACCTGCATCCCTAGTCTTGCCTATTTAATTAGTTCTTGACATATCTATGTTGTGAGTATCTGAAAGTCTGAAATGCCAAATAGTCTTCCAGTACATATGCACTGTTGATGTTAATTTGACTTCATATAAAAATGAGGTTTCTTCAAATAATTTAAGTAGGGCGGCAATTAATATTACTTCTGATTACATTTCCCCCCAAAGTCTTCAATATAGGCAGATTAACAAACTTCTATCAATAATTGACTAATGTTGATCCTTTTTTTTTTATCACTATTTGTAAAATATTGACAGAGAACCTGTCTTTTGAATCACATCAAGAAAAACAGGAAACTTTAAAACCACGTCACTTTGTGTCAATATTTTGAGTGAAACTACTACTGTATATATTGGTCAAAGAAAGTATCAGAGGGGTAGCCGTGTTAGTCTGAATCTGTAAAAAGCAACAGAGGGTCCTGTGGCACCTTTGAGACTAACAGAAGTACTGGGAGCATAAGCTTTCGTGGGTAAGAACCTCACTTCTTCAGATGCAAGTCTCTTGCATCTGAAGAAGTGAGGTTCTTACCCACGAAAGCTTATGCTCCCAGTACTTCTGTTAGTCTCAAAGGTGCCACAGGACCCTCTGTTGCTTTGGGCAAAGAAAGGATTTTTATAAATTTTCTAGACCGAAATTTTCAAAGGAGCCCAAGGAAGTTAGGTACTCAGCTTCTACTGATATTAAATTAGTTTTGGGCACCTAGCTCCCTTAGGCAGCATTCTTTGAAAATCCCAAACGTTAATGCCCTGTGCTCATGAAAGTGCCCATGTTATAGCTAAATAGTTGAGTAATCAGCAAAATACTTGGGATTATGTTTCAAATTGGGTGTGTGTGGGTGTGGTGGTGTGCGTCTGTGTGTGGCTGTGTGTATATAATAAGAATGGAGATGGTAAATTAGGAAGATTAAAGAAGAAAAACAAACAAACAAAAACAAATGTAATATCTGTTCTTCCTAAGTGAAAATAACTTCACAAAAATTCTTGGAAGCTTTCAATCCACTGTAAAAGAGTTATCTAGTTCTCCTTCTTGCTGATTAGAACTGAAATGTGATTCTAATACCTTTGGGCACTAAGCAGCCTCTTCTCTGTAAAAGCTTTAAGTATAAAACATATATTTCTTTTTCTCAATCTTATTCAGATGATGGAAGCTTCTTTGTATGATAAAATCATGGATCAACAACGTTTGGAGCCAGAGTTTTTCAGAGTTGGATTTTATGGGAAAAAGTTTCCATTTTTCTTGAGAGTGAGTAAATTCAGAATCAATTTTATGCACTAATTCTATCAGTCATGGTTTCATTCATCATCTCTTTCCCTACTTGAAAACTTTATTATGTCTTATGCCAGTTCTTCCTTTGTAGGAGATGGAAAATTCCAGGTGTTTTGTCTAATGGAGTAGCCTCTTAATATTCTTTTAGGGGAGTGAGCTATTTGTTCCCACAGAGTGGACAATAGCTCCTCCAAAACCATACATGGCTTGAACTCCAAGTATGTCTCGGTATACAAATGAGAGATCAGGCATCAGCTGTGAGATACTAGCGGAGCAATGCTTCCTCAAGAACCTTACTCCCATTTTGTTTTTATTAGTGACTACCCAGAAACCTGTCGGTGTGTGTTTGGGCGTGGGGTGGGGTCTACTGGGCAAAGGGGCAATTAGGAAAAGTAATCAACATCACCCCTTTACCAAGTACAGACTAGGGATAACTTTTTCAGCTACCTATGTCTCATTTTGAAAAGGGGCTTAGATACTTAGGATCCTAAGTCCCATTGACTTTTAATGAGACTTAGGCTCCGAAGTGCCTGAGTCACTCTTGAAAATGGAACTTAAGTGCCTTTGAATATTTTTACCCTAGTTTTCCCCTTGTGTTGACCCAGCTGATTTAACATTATTGCTTGGGAAATGGTGAATGTGCATATTTACTCCTGATAAGTTGGATAAAATCCTATAATATACAAAGATGAGGCCCTGTCTTAAGTCCTATGCCCCCTGCCCACGGGTATAGGAAGCTGATGAAGAAGAGTATTTCCATAGCACTTGTAGGTATCAGCACAACCATTGTAAACAATCAGTGCTGCATTGGGAATTCCAGCTCCTGGCATCTGATGGTTTACATGAGGTTCCTGTTACACACACAAATGTTTAAAAAAGCCAAGCTGATCTGGTGGTGCGGGGGAACAGTGAGCGGCCATGTGGAAGATTCAGAGTTGGAGCAGGCTCAGTTACCCTCATTCTCTCTTCCCCCCTAAGGCAGGACAGGCAGAATATATCAGACTGGTGATCTGTGCAGTCTTTAGAGGAAGAGGCAAAAAGGATGCATTCTGAAGGTTTCTTATCCCTTCCCTTTCTCCAAGGTGCATATCTATAAAGCAAGATTTTGGACTAACAAGCAAAAAAGTTCAGTACACCACACAAAGGACTTATGACTTTCCTGTTGCCTTCACCATCCATTACTTTACATTACCCGTGCATACTTTTAGCTAGTAAAAACCATGTTTGCCTTTCAGATCATGGCTTACAGAAATATGTAATGATTAGATTTTTCAGAATGCCTCAAGCAATAAAATGTATTTTATATGACACAATTACATTTGTTTCCTTTTGACTAAATCACTTTTTCCCTCCATATGTATTCGTTTTCTGCTTTTGCCTTTTGTTACTTACCTTTTCCTTTGTTCAAGTAGTGCAGTAAGCATCCCAAAAAGCCCTCTTTTAAAAGTATGTGTCTTTATTTATTTAATGGTACCCAGTTATTTTCATGCAACTAGCTCTGCTTCTTCTGTACAGAATAAGGAGTTTGTTTGCCGAGGACATGACTATGAGAGATTGGAGGCTTTCCAGCAGCGAATGTTGAATGAGTTCCCACATGCCATTGCTATGCAACATGCCAATCAGCCAGATGAGACGATCTTTCAGGCAGAAGCACAGTGTATCCATACTTTCACAAGATCATACTCTGCAGTTAATTTTTGCACACTTCTTAAAAAAAAATATACTGTTACAGCCAAATTCACATATGATCTAATTCCACTGAAATAATTGGAATTAGAAGTCAAATTCTTTTCTGATGTAACACTTTCTATTCATAATTTCTTCAGGTAAACTATTTCCAGTCATTCTTTTATTCTGTATGTTTGTTTGTTTGTTTGTTCAAAAATCCTTGATAGGAGATCACTGGTTAAACATTTTGATTTCATTTAAATTATTTTGCAGAACTGTCAGACTTTCAGCACTATGTCAGTTTAAGTTGCAATACTTCTAGTTCTTGATTTACAGAGCATGGCATCATAGGCTATGGGTGAAATCTGAAGGAGTATCCATTGTTAAATATTTTAATTTCCGTATACTAGATAGTTGCATTTTAGAAGTAAATGTGACTTGTTAAAAGAAATCAATGGTCTGGAAGCTTAAGGATGTGAACTTTCAGAATTTTTATTCCTTCAAGCTTCAGGAATCAGCCTACTTGTTTTGCTGGTGATAAGCTAGTTTGGCCCTTAACTTTTTACACATAGATCTGCAGATCTATGCAGTGACACCAATTCCTGAAAGCCAGGAGGTCCTGCAGAGAGAGGGCATCCCAGATAACATCAAGAGTTTTTATAAAGTGAATCACATCTGGAGATTCCGATATGACAGGCCATTCCACAAAGGGACCAAAGACAAGGAGAATGAATTCAAGGTAAAGTACCGTGTAGTTTCCTGTGCTACTGATGCTGTATAACATTGTTCATAATAGTTTATAGTTATGTGCTGAATGAAGTAGATAAGAGTAAATTAAATGGATCCTGCAAATAATGGTAAATCAAGTGTCATTTCCATACTCTTCTGATTTTAATTAAAATAAGGAAAACAAACATAAGGCAAGATTGTCACTTGCCCTACATACCTGCACAAGGGAGTAAGAAAGCGTAAGAAGCCCCCTTACTTCCCGCCACACGCTATATGCATAAGCTACCTTGTAATCCAGGGCCAAGCCACAATTTAGTCCCTAATAAATAAATTATTATTAATCCTATTAACAAAAACATTGGTGTGTGGAAAATTTACCCTTGCGTTTTCCAGTACCAACCTTAACACTGACCCACAAGATACTTAGAAACTCTTTCAGCATACGCCTGCCTGGTTATACATATATATATATATATATATATATATATAATGTACCTAGTCAAAGATACTCATGTCTTAGTAATGTATATATGAAATACGTTTGTATATCTTGTGCTTCAATAAGGGAATTATTCAAATCGATAAAGTGCATTATCACATGTTGGTATTGCTGTAAACTTAGAGTAAGAACTATAATGGTAATAAAAAGCACCATAAAAATGAGCTTAATGAATCAGTTCTAAATTCTGATCAAGGTTTAGGATTCTTTAATTGTATTTTATATAAATATTATATTGTATACTGTAGGAACCTTGTAATTCAACAGACTTTTATGTCACAATACATGCTTTTAAATTACTTTAAGATATTTGCCTAAAAGGCACTAAATAGTATTGTGTGTTTGTGGGTGACATATGCAATACACTTTGATATATTGTAGGAATTGATAAAGGAGAGTAAGTCACTCTTTTTAAACATAAGTATTTTTCCAATTTATTCCTTATCTCAGGAATACAAAAACTAGAAACTGTCCTTTTTCCCAACAGGTTAAGTTTTGAGTAGCTTTCATCTGTAGTCCATTTAGAGAAACAGTATCTTTCACTCGTGAGATCAACAGAAATTAATAGTCAGTCCTAGATGGTAAAGGAGAAGATTGCATATTCTACACTTTTGGGTAGTCATTTGAGCAGATTTGGCTATTACCACATTTCTGCCATTCAATATCACAAGACTGAAGCAATCCATCAGTTAAAAAAAAACTGCAGAAGATCTAACAAACCACAGAAAATAGGGCAAGGTGGCAAAAGCAATGTGCATTCTAGATCGCATGTCTCCAAAAGAACAACACACACAATAATTTGCTTTTGTATTTTGCAGAGTCTGTGGGTGGAAAGAACAACATTGATCTTAGTGCAGAGTTTGCCTGGGATATCCCGCTGGTTCGAAGTGGAAAAACGTGAAGTAGTGAGTATGAAGAGATCTGTTAATAGACTCTTGCTTCTGAGTTCATTTTGGATACGGAGTTAGCAACTAGGTTACTTCTTTATATGTACAGCATGTAATAAACCAGATTTAAAGATTTATTAGTAATATCTAGAGTTGCTAGTGGCAGGAATCCATATCACCCCGCTTTTTATGCTTAATAAATGATTCTTAAATCCTTCTATGGTATCTAGTTCCCATAAATAACTGAATAGCACTGGTAGGAACCACCAACCATCATTGTGATTGATTCAAACAATTCAAGCCAAAAAAACCAAGAAAAATATAGTCAGAAGTGACACTTAATGTCAGCAAGTTATTTTTTTAGAACCTGATATGACAGTGTTCAGTGCTTAGATTATTTATGGCCTAACATGTCTTTGGTATACTTGAAAGGTAATCATGCTCAGGGCCCCCGTTCTGCTATAAGTGCCAGGGGGGTGGATCCCTCTCTCTGCATGGAGCCCTGTTAAAGTCACTGGGTCTCTGCATGGGCGCAGAAACCTGCCTACGTGAAGCTCATTGTAAGATCAAGGTCTAAAGTAGCAGCCCATTACTACCAGCTTGTAATTTATTGTTTTTCTTCATAGTTAAATTTCAGGGAAACTTCTCTAATACATTCAAAATACATTCTGAAAAATAATCCTTCTTGTTTAAAGTTCTCTAGCTAACTTGGCAAGTTTCAGGACCACACGGTTGGCACATGCCAATATTCTCCCTCTTGCCAAAGAAGACAGTCCAATACTAATGTGGGAAACTAGTCCCCATTAAATGCACAGTTACTGCTGTACAAATTATTTCCTTTTAAAAATCTACTCTTTTCTCTCTTTTTTTATTTTGTTATTTTGTTTGTCAGTCTTTCTCTCATCCTTCTGTTATAGTCCCAACTGAAAAATAGCTACTCAATTTAGTACAAATCAAATGACACACAATTCTGTGTAAAGCAAGAGAAAATCTGTTAGCTGATTGGTACTGTGGCTGCTACTCCAGTACACATAAGTTCCCAGCTCTATACTGCACAGCCCAATATTTTGCATGAAAAATGTCACCCCAAAATAGCAGGAGACCCTCCCTTAGGTACCTTTATCACCATTACAGTCAGTTTTTGCCAACAATTATATCTGAAATATTAGTTTCCTCTATGCTTAGCATAGAACATAATTGCGTTGTCTCAGATACCACTGCGTGGTAACATTTGGTAAATGATGACAAATATAGAGGCCATAGAACAGTCTATTCTCTACTCTAGCTACTGAATTGTAAACTTTCTTCTGCCTTTCAGTCTTCTTGCAGTATATATTAGCAGCTAGGGAAACTCCTCTGACCCTTTAGTAAGGCACAGAAATTTTTATCACTCCGGGCCTGATAACAAGTGCCCTGTTAATTTCACCAGGAGTTAAAGGGCTCAGTATTTAGCAGGAGGTGCTCACCAGCCTTGCAGAGTCAGATAATATGATTTGCTGGTGGAATTTGGTCCTTGCTTGTGTGGTTGAAGTCATTCTGTCTTTGACCTCATATCTCACAAGGGTCAACCCAAGCATGTAGGAATTATCTACAAATATAGGAGAAATTAGTAATATAGAATAACCTTGTTTAGAGTCTAGAATTCAGCAAAAACAGCCTTTAATAAATTATCTGTTAAATATTTGAGAATTAAGCATGGGTGATTTTTTTTTTTCCCCCCAGGTGGAAATGAGTCCCCTCGAGAATGCTATTGAAGTGCTGGAAAATAAGAACCAGCAGCTGAGAACTCTGATTAGTCAGTGTCAGACCCGACAGATGCAGAATATAAACCCACTCACAATGTGTCTGAATGGGGTCATAGATGCAGCAGTTAATGGTGGAGTTGCTAGGTACCAAGAGGTAAACAGTTTATTTAGAAAATATATATTACAGATCTGTTGTATTATCTGTTTCATGCATAGTTTTACTAATTGTAAGCACTTTCTGTCTAACTCTTGCTCTGTATAAAAACATACAGATGGTATTATATATAATGGGTGCTAATAGACACTGCATTATACATAATCACCTATACTAAAATAAATATCAAAGGGTCGGCTATGACACCCTCTTGAGTGTCATTCCCATGCGCTGGTATATTAGGAGCTGCCGGCCCTACATCCTTTCACTTCCTTCTTACTGCCTGGGATGGTTGGTCGGAGCACCTCGTCTTGCATTACAGGACGTTAGCGGTTAGCCCATTGTCTATCTTCTTTGTATATAGTTTTTGTAGGTACTTAGTTAGCCATTAAGTTAAGTGTCAGGTTAGTTTGGTAGTTAGAGTCCCTGCTGGGACTTGGCCCCGGAGCAGGGCATGCCCTGTTACCCTGACTTCAAACCACGCTCGTCATGCAACAAGCCGATGCCTATTAGTGACCCCCATGAGAGTTGTTTGAAGTGCTTGGGGGAGTCCCATAGAAATGACAAGTGCAGAATCTGTAAAAACTTTCATCATAGAACCCAAAAGGAGCAGGATATCTGCTTGAGGGCCCTCCCCATGGAGGCTGCGCTTTGTCCTGTGTTGGAGCCCTCCCGCTTGGACCCCACGCCGAGTACCTCGACATCGGTACGGAGTCCACTGCCAGCACCAGGCTCCGCTCAGCACCATTCCCCCTCGCTGGTGCCTAAGCAGCAGCAAAAGAAGAAGAGCCCCCCAGCACCAGAGGGGAAAGGAGCTTCGAACAAAGGACCTATGTCAGACCAGGTGCCTGTCCCAAGGCTTCACGGGGGTACCGCTGCGGTCGGACCCCCTAGCCCGGCCAGGGATCCGCCTCCAACTCCTGGGAACGGCAGGGGACCCTTGCCCGAAGCAGCCCTGGCGGCTAAAGAACAAGCAGGCCATCTGGTACTGCTGTTGCCGCGCCAGGCGCCAGACTTAGCTAAGACTCCAACATCTAAGGGCAAGCCAGTCATGGGCCCACCGCATACAGTAGTGGAGCATCCTCGGTCCCCGGACCTCAGGCGTAAAGCCCCATCTCCGCAGCCTAGGACCCCGGCACCACTCTCTTCCTACAAGGCATGGGACACTGGAGTCGAGGCACCGGTTCCCATACCCATGGTACCGGCGAGCTTCCCACCAAAGATCGCTGCAGCACAGGTCACCTTCACCTAGATGGTCTCCTAGATGTCGGTCCCCACCCGGGGTGGGATCGCTCCCTATCATGACACCAGTCTCAATCTCCCTGGTACTGTTTGTCAGGCAGGCACCAGTCCTTGCCCTCGTCTCACCGGTCGCTAATTAGGGTCAGTCAGCAAACTCAGGCCGTGGTCGCCAGAAGAGCAGTGGTCAGAGTTGGACCAGGAGTTCAGCCCCTTGCTGAGGAGGGGTGATTCACTGCTGACCCATGAGACCGATGCGGCATCTGCAGCTACGGCATGGCAGCAGGGACAGTGGCCCGCTCAGTGGCCATGCTGGAACCCGTGGGGTGTGCCCATAATGCCGGTCCCATATTCCCACCAGTCTTCCTTGGCCGCCTCGGACAAGCTGCCTCCAGCACCGCTGGCACCGGAGTCAGAACACAGCACCGAATCCAACGTGGGGACAGCGCAGCAGGCTCCAACACCCAAGGAGCCATCCCCAGAAAGGGAAGGTGAACTCGCCCCTCCCCCAGCAGTGCAATCGTTGTCGTCTCTGGACGAAGCAGTGGCAGGTCACTCCCGAACAGGCAGTCCCGCCCCCCGATGACTTCCAGGAGCTCCAGGCGCTTCTTAAAAGGGTGGCTACCAATTTGAACTTAAAAAGTGAATTCGCGGAGGAGTCCACCGACCACTTTAATGTTATATCCTCCTCCGGTATCTGTCCACCCAGGGGTCCTTAAGATTGCCAAATTGCTGTGGCAGACTCCCTCTTCCATTCCGCCTATTTCTAAGAAGGCGGAAAAGAAGTATTACATCCCTGCAAAAGGGTTCGAATATTTGTACACGCACCCTCCAGCGGCATCACTGGTCATGTCTGCTGTTAATGAAAGGGATAGGCAGGGCCAGGTCAGTGGCACGCCGAAAAACAAAGATGCCAAGAGACTGGACTTGTTTGGCAGAAAAGTTTATTCGCCTGCCAGCCTGCAATTTTGGGTGTCTAACCACCAGGCCTTGTTAGGCAGGTTCAATTTTAACAGGAAATTCAAGGAGGCCTTCCCACAGGACCGACCCCAGGAGTTCGCTGCTTTGGTGGAAGAAGGCACAGCAATGGTGAGAGGGGTCCTCCAGATGGCCTGGGACACTATGGACTCACAGGCTGGGGTGGTCGCCTCGATGATGGTCGTGAGGTGCAGCTCCTGGCTGCAGTCCTACGGGTTATCCCAGGAGATGCAGGTCACTATTCAGGACTCCTATTTGAGGGGGTAGGGCTCTTCTCCATGCTCACAGAAACAAACTTCATGGCCTTAAAGACTCCTGTGCCACCCTCCGCTCCTTGGGCCTTCATACCCCTCACAGACCAGGAAGCCGTTTGGCCCACCGCCTCCCCTAGGTCCTGCGGGACTCTCCGGCTGGGCACCTACAGGAGAAAGGATAGAGACAAGGGGTCTAAGCGGCATTACACTTTGTTTTCCCATTTGTCTGCTCAGCCTGGCCCTTCCAGGAGCCAAGGAGCCCAGAAGAAGTCATTTTGAGGGTGTGCTCGAGGACAGCACCTCAGTCAGTTCCCAGGATACACCCTCCCACTCTTTCCTCAACCATCTGTGCCCCTTCCAGTCGGCCTGGTCATGGCTGACCTGGGACCGTTGGGTGCTCAACGTAATATCTTCACGGTACACCCTGCAGTTCGTGACCAACCCTCTTTCCCACCCCCCTTCCTCGTCCCTCTTCAGGGACCCTTCTCATGAGCAACTTCTCGTCCAAGAGGTCGAGAACCTCCTACACCTGGTGGTGGTAGAGACACCGGGACATGAAAGAAAAAGGTTTTACTCCCGCTAGTTCCTAATCCCGAAAGCAAAAGGGGACCTCAGACCCATTTTGGACCTGTGTTGCCTCAACAAGTCTCTCAAGAAGTTGAAGTTTCACATGGTCTCCCTGGCCTCCATCACCCCCTACTTGGATCTGAAGTACTGGTACACTGTCCTCAACTTGAAGGATTTCCATATTTCCATTTTCCCAGGGCACAGGCACTTCCTCTGTTTTGTGCTGGGCCAGCACCATTTCCAATTCACAGTGCTGTCCTTCGGTCTCTTGTCAGCACCAAGAGTAGTTTTAAAGTGCGTAGTGCCAGTGGCCACTTATCTAAGGTGCCAGGGTGTTCAAATTTACCCGTACCTTGACGACTGGCTGATAAAGGGCTGGTCCCAGGATCAGATGCGGTCGCATCTTGATCTGGTTTGCTCCACCTGTCGCGACCTGGGACTGTTAATAAATGAGAAAAAGTCTGCCTTAATTTCAGTGCAACGTATAGTGTTCATTGAAGTGGTCCTCAACTCTACTCAGGCCAGAGCCTTCCTCCCCGAAGCTCAGTTCCAAGCCATGGCGGACCTCCTGTCGTGCATGCAAGCCCACCCTCTCACCACCACTCACACGTGCCTGCGATTGTTGGGCCACATGGCGGCCTGCACTTACATAGTCCGGCACGCATGGCTCTGCCTCTGCATGGCTGGCATTGGTCTACATCCCCAACAGACACAGCATGGACCATGCGGTCAGGGTCCCAGACCCGTACTGTCGTCACTCACTTGGTGGCAGAATCCTGCATCAGTGTTGGAGGGAGTTCCATTCGCAGCTCCGTCCCCATCAGTGACTTGTCATCTCCAATGGCTCAGACCTGAGGTGGGGAGCCCACCTGGGCGATCTCAGAACACAAGATCGTTGGTCGAGTCACCATCGCTCCCTACACATCAACATCAGGGTGCAGTTTGCCTGGCCTTCCAAGCCTTCCTACCTCACATAGAAAGCAGGATGGTCCAGGTCCTGACAGACAATACAGCGGCTATATTCTATATCAACAAGCAAGGCGGATCCAGATCATCTGCCCTTTGCCAAGAAGCCATCAGGCTCTGGGACTTCTGTGTACAACACAACATTCATCTCGTAGCCACCCACCAGGGTCAGGAACGCTTTGGCAGATCACCTGAGCAGGACCTTCTCATCTCACCACGAGTGGTCCCTCCATCTAGAAGTCATCAGCGTCATCTTCCAGAGGTGGGGGATTCCCCAGATGGACCTGTTCGCACCCAGGCAGAACAGGAAATGCCACGTTTTCTGCTCAATGCGGGGGATTGAAAGAGGCTCCCTGTCGGATGCTTTTCTACTTCCTTGGTTGGGGGCTTTGTTGTACTCCTTCCCCCCAGTGCCGTTAATTCACAGGGTCTTCATGAAGATCAAGCAAGACAAGGCAAAGGTGATCCTCATAGTGCCAGCTTGGCCGCACCAGCACAGGTTCGGCACACTGCTGTACCCCTCGGTGGCTGTTCTGTTACAGCTGCTGCTCAGGCCAGACCTGCTGTCCTAAAACCACGGCAGTCTTCTGCATCCAAACCTGGCAGCGCTGCACCTGATGGCTTGGCTGCTGCATGGTTAAATGCAGAGGAGCAGAAGCGCTCGGCCGGTGTTTAACAGGCCCTGTTGGGCAGCAGAAAGCCTCCCACCAGAGCGACCTACCTGGCCAAATGGAAGCGGTTCACTTATTGGACCTCGGTTAAAGGCTTTTCATACAAGAAATGTCTGCCATTTATTTGTGCAGGTGCTCTCTGTGTATAAGTTGCATATCAGTTTGTTAAAAAAGAACGGCAGTACCTTTAAATATGAAAATGGGTCTATAACTGTGATACATGATTTTACTATTCTGTACTGCCGTGGGAAGAGTTGGGGTTTTGTTTTGAAAAACCTGGTGCCTTAGAGCTGTTGTAAACATATTCATCAAACTTGTTGTGACTTTGTGCCATGATTATGTTCTGCTTAGGCATTCTTTGTGAAGGAATATATCTTGAACCACCCAGAGGATGGGGAGAAGATCACACGCTTGAGAGAGCTGATGCTTGAGCAGGTAAAATGGAGAAAAGACATAGAGAGCCTGCTGTGTATTCTAGCTGAAATTGATATGTGCCCGGATAAGATATGGAATTGCAGTGTTTAGCTGCTCAGCGGCCCTCAATATTTGCTGTATAAGTTTTCAGATAGCGTGCAACTCCCTATAAGTAGGTTTCCAAGTGTAGTTAACTTAATCCCTCTGATCCTCTTTTCCTCTCTCCAAAAAAATATAAGTGGACCAATAAGAGGCAGAACGTCCTTTCATATTTGCATTTGCAAATATTTGCTTTATTTGCATGTTGTTACATATTTTACCACTACGACAGACTGACTCTGCTATGACTAAAAAGTATATTGTAGTAATAATACAACTTGTACTATGTTAAAAAAAAATTTGCACAAATAGTTGCCTGACTAGGAAATAAAAATAGACAGGAACTAAGGAATTGAGAGATTGCACTTTATATAAAAACTTAGGATCACTATTTGATCTTTGAACTGTATTTCTCCTTTTTTTCTATTGTATTTGTTTTTACTGTGTGGTTTTAATTGCATAATGTAGAAGTTACTATTTATGGAAAATAAAGATAGATGAGCTGCATAGTTTGTGATGAATTGTAAGGAAGAGATGTGCTGGGAAATGACATTAACTATGTCTACTTTTTATTTTGATATTTTATTTTCCCCTTTGTTTCACAATAAAATGTGAAAAAGGAACTTTAAATATTCACTTGGTTAAGATAAACTTTACCTACTTGCTAGGCTGGTCAAAAACATCCAACAAAACATTTTCCAATTAAAAAAATTGTTTTTTGTCAAAATAGAAATTTTCTGTAGGAAAAATCAATTTTGGCTGAATTTTTCATTGGGGAAAAACCTAGATGAAATGTTTTGTTTCTGCATGTTGACCCCATATACTCCCATGATGCACTGCAGTGGCTCAGTTGCAGGGAGAGCCATGATGCATCATGGAAGATGTAGTCCAGCTGGAGAGCAGGGCCTCATGAGAGAATGGGGCACAAGGGATCTAAGGGTAAACTCCCATGAGGCAGCATAACACCTCAGAAGCAGAGATTAATGTTGACCTGCCCTGAAACAAAATGGTAATTTTCACCTGTGATGGTGAAGTCAGTGCAGCTCTGCTGATTTACACCCACTGAGATGCTGGCTCAAAATGTCTGCTGGATGCTCTCATTCAAAGATATTACAACATAATGTAGCCATTCGATTTTACATTAAAGTTTATTTGGTTCATCACTTAACCAAGCCAATATTTTAAATCCATCTAAGTAAATATGAACAAGATAATAAGTGATATATTTTGGTGCTATTACTCTCAAGCCTGGTGGACCTTTGTCCCTCATATAAAGCCACCACATTAATTATCACTGCTTAGGAGATACCTGGTAGTGAAATAACATGGGCTCTGTAGTTATAGCAGGATGTGCATTCCAAGAACTGTGTTTGCACACATCCATGTTGTCTGCCCAGATCTGCTAGCTCCTTACCAGAGTTATCATCTCTCACATTTTTCTACGCAGTGACATTTTCTTCCCAGTATTGTTTGGGGAAAGTCTTCATTCATACTTTTAGAACTGCTTATTCACACATTTCACACTGAGTCATTGGTATCACGTCAGCTAAATTCTTCTGAAAGTCAAGTAGCACAAAGAGGAGAAAAGTAAATGTTTTTGTCTAGATGCCTGGTTTTGGCCTTAGGCCTTGTTTAATATCAAGGTCCTTCTAAAATATGTATTTCTGTGAATTCATAGCATTGTAGCATGGTGGTTAATGATGGAAAGCAAAAATTAAACTGAAACGCAACAAATAAATGTCTTTTTTTCTCCCCTTTTTTTGTGAAGGCCCAGATTCTAGAATTCGGATTAGCTGTACATGAGAAGTTTGTGCCTCAGGATATGAGACCTTTACACAAAAAGCTAGTTGATCAGTTCTTTGTGATGAAGTCAAGTTTGGGAATACAGGTATGTGAACAGATACACTGACAGGCCATAGGACACAGCAAGGGCTGGCTCCAGGTTTTTTGCCACCCCAAGCAAAAAAAAAAAAGGGGGGGGGGGGGGGCAGAGTGCCGCCGCCAAAACAAAAACAAAAAAAAAACAGAGTGCCGCCCCTTGAAAAGTGCCGCACCAAGCACATGCTTGGAACGCTGATGCCTAGAGCCGGCCCTGGACACAGCTTAGCTGCAGTGACTGCTTCATTTGAACATGGTTGTTAGTTCTGCTAAGTGACGAATAGAGACATCTTTTGGTTGCTTGGTTGCATTACATTGATGTAGCACTGGAGCTTCTCTTCACTTTTTGAAATTATCTTTGCGACTTAAAGAAAAATAATGATTTTACTTTATCAAAGGAAAATGTTGAACATCACTGCAGAAAAAATACTTTAGCTTCTTAGATATTAATATTTAATGCACCTGATTCAAAATGAAAATGTACAGAATGTAAATTGAAAAGTATGTCACAAAATGCTTGATGGTGCTTTTCTTATTCTAATTAACCTTTTTTTAACCAATAATTAGGAATTCTCTGCATGTGTGCAAGCTAGTCCTGTTCACTTCCCTAATGGAAGCCCTCGTGTATGTAGAAATTCAGCGCCTGCTTCTATGAGTCCAGATGGTGCCAGGGTAATTCCTAGACGCAGGTAAATCAAAGATTAAATTACCATGAATTTCTAGTTTTTGGCACTTTTATACGATGTACTGAACAGTTTTTCTCTGTGGTGTAGTTTATCGTATATATGCTTCTTAATATATCAGTCCACAGGCATCTGCAGACATCCGTAGCTGATAAAAATCACAGTATAATAAATAAACCCAAATTAGAGTGTATGAGATAAGAGATGAGATAGTGTTTATTTTCTCTTTGTTCCCCATTGATGTTTAATAAATTGGAAAACTTGGAATAGGAATTAACTACATCAATTTTTTATTTATCCTGTAACAGTCCATTAAGTTACCCAGCCGTAAACAGATATTCATCCTCGTCATTGTCATCACAAGCCTCTGCTGAAGTCAGCAATATCACTGGGCAATCAGAAAGCTCCGACGAAGTTTTCAACATGCAGGTACAAAGTATTGCCACAGCTAAGCTAAATACGATCTTATTGATTTCTCACAAGAAAGCATTAGATTTATTTACTCACTATCATCTTCTGTTTACTTTAGAATTGTGATTGAAAGAGTGTTAAAAGCTTTTTTTATAAACAGACCTTCATGTTCTATGGGTTGTCAGCCTTTTTAGTTATAGAGAATGATTATTATTTACATAACTATACAGTCCAATTTGAAGATATAAATGTATGTGAGAAAAATTATTTAAAGCTACACAATCTAACACAAATCCGTTTCTTTTCTCTAGTCAGATCTTTCGGTCTAATTGTCATTAACACTGCGGCAAGTTCAAAATGTAATAAATGATATTCATATTATTTACATCAGTTTGCTGCTTAAAGCTCTTGGAAAATTAATGTAATAAATTATAAAATATTCTCTGGGCAAAACGTTTGTGTAATACATATGCAGTGTATTTGTATTTTACAAACTTGTATGTATGATGTGCTCATAAGAGTGTCTCATCAACTTCCAGCCAAGTCCATCTACCTCAAGCTTGAGTTCTACTCATTCTGCTTCACCTAATGTGACCAGCTCTGCTCCATCCAGTGCCAGAGGTTAGTGCTTGTCCACTGAGTTAAATGGCTGTCAATACACTAACCCACTGAATCTCAAATTATTGCCTGTGTGACACAGAATGCAATTTATTGTCAGAGGAAGGTGAATTGTTGGGAGGGGAACAATAGGATGTCTCTCTCTGTTATGAAATTGGCCCACAGAATTTAAGTGATCAGTATTTTAGTGCATTAAGTTATCTTTTGGGGGGGGTTTTATATTCCAGCTTCTCCTTTGTTGTCTGACAAACATAAACATTCCAGAGAAAATTCTTGCTTGTCCCCAAGAGAGAGGCCATGCAGTGCCATCTACCCGATTCCTGCAGAACCTTCACAGGTACACAGTTTGTTACGGAGATCTATTCACATTTACTCTGATGAATATGATAATAAAGCTTCTTTAACTTTGTCTCTAATTCAGCAGGAACATTTTATTTTAGAAGAGATCAGAGAAATCAGTATGAGAAAATTTGGGCACTTCCTCATTTGGTAATGTTCAGATGTTTTCAGATAGAACAGATAATTGCCTACCGCTACAACCTCTACCCACTGTTGTTACTTTTGGTAGGTAGGTATTCCTCCGAACTGGCAACATTATGAATACAATGGGAAAAAGGAAAGGTTCTCTGCATATTTATAGGCAATATTACTTTAGTAAAATATACAGTACATACTAAAGAGAAAAAGCAATAATTGAAATGTGAATCTGCTAAAAATTGATCTAATCTGTGATTACCATCTGCCCAGTTTAGACCTCGTTTTGATATAAAATCAAAGAAGTGGGAGATGCGAAGGTCATATAGTCCATCTCCCTGCCATTACGTGACTGTTCATGTGTAAGGTCAGGAGCAAGGAAAGTGGAAGGGCTGTTACAATAGCAGTTGTCCATAGTGAGCTTCCATTCTCCTTCCTCTGAAACATCATAATTACTGGCCATTGTCAAAGGCAAGATATACTACTAAACCAATCACATATGGCAATTTCTAAATCCTCATGTCATTTCAGAGAGGAGGGTCAAATAGGAAAGGGGAGGCATTTTTTCTGGCTTGGGGTTGAGAAGGGAGGAGAGAGAGGAGAAATGAGTTTTCATTTTAAAATCACCATCTTTGAATCCTACGTAGGAATATCGCTATTATTTTAGTTCTCTGGATTAAAAAGGCGTACAAAATGAGTTCTGTACCAGCCAATTTTGAATCCTCATTAATTAAATGCTTTTTATTAATGGGCCTACTTTCTTTCCTACTTTTTCCCCTTGTTATACATGTAAAAGCACTTCTAGTCCATTCCGTCTCCACAGGATGGCCTTCGTTATTGCAGAGACTGTGGAAACTGAAGCACTTTGACAGGGAGCCCAATGACAGTGGCAAACGACATCCATTCTGATTCCCCCCCAGAAATCCTGCCTCTGACAACATGAAACGCAGTAGTTCTGGTTCTTTTACTTTAGAAATTATTTGGTGCTTTCTCTTAAATTTTAGTTCTGCCTCTCTCTCACTCACTCTCCACCTCTTGGCTATTAAGGTGGTTCTTGAAGAGAAAATATTCTCCTCTTTTCTATTTAAGCTTTTATACCATGCCCATCATCATGATAGCTGACAATCTCAGAACAAATACTTAATCTTAGCCAGGCTGAGAAGCAGTTCTCAGGGACCACAAAATGAGTACTCTCAACTGACAGCTTCCTGCCAAACTCAGAATGGCAGAGCAGCCAAAGCTGCATAGAGCAAAGACGTGCAGATATTCTGTATGTAAAGTGGCTTTTCAGTCAGCCATAAAGAAAGAACTGTGCCATTTTTGCTCCCAGCCTGTAAACTCTTGCTTTGCCAAGTGGAATGCGGCCTCCATTCCCCGCTGTACCAGAGATTCACCAAGAGAGCGTGAGGAGCCGCTAGGCCCAATCTCCACTCTCCCAGAGGCTCACCTGACAGGAAAATCTCCCAATCTATCTCTACCCTCAGTGTCCCCAGACAGGGTAAGTAGAAAATTACTTTTCTCATGCAAAGAAGTATATTTCAAAGGCAGGAAGTTTCAACTATTCCCCCTCTTCCTCTCATGTCCTTAAAGGGAGTCTAACTTTTCTAGGAAAAGGGGCAGGTATGCTTCTCAGAGCCCCTTCCTTCCAGGATAGCAAGAATGGGTCATATGCAAAAGATACCGTTCTAACCCTCTGTCATCAGAAAAACATATTCACTCTTGAGAGATTTTAAAGGCCAAATCATCACTTAGCACTTTATAAAAATTAGATATGGATGCTGTCACTAGTCCCTACTACTTATATTCTAGCACTAGTTTGCATTCAGGGTCTCCATCGGAGCATTCATACTATACTCCCTGGATTTCTTTGTCACCAAGTGAAAGAGTAATTTATACCGTTGTCTTTCAACCTGAAAAAGAAGAGGCACAAAGGGAAATGCCTGCTC
This sequence comes from Malaclemys terrapin pileata, assembly GCF_027887155.1. NCBI lineage: Eukaryota > Metazoa > Chordata > Testudines > Emydidae > Malaclemys > Malaclemys terrapin. Next base: position 50,660,658 of record NC_071505.1, read on the forward strand.
TTCCAATCCAATGCTGCCAGAACACTGCACACCTCATTTGAGGAAGTTACAAGGAGTAGGACCCAAGCCACGGAAGTATTGGACAAGTAGTCCTGCCTTGAGTGGCTGCTTAAGATTACATCTATCCATCTACTGACTACTTTTCAGTGCTAGCTGCTTAGTCTCTGGATGGGTTGTGATGCCTTGTCTCTCTTACTTGTTCTCCATATGAAGAATGTGAATGCTTATTGTTGGTTTTTGACCTAGCTTGAAAAGCTCCATAGACACTTGCCCCCCGTAATTGGTTTGTTGTCTTTTTTAGTCCTTATTTGCTCCATGATTGGAGTCATTCTCCTACATAAGAGAGACAAGGTGGGTGAGGTAATATCTTTTATTGGAGCAACTTGTGTTGGTGGAAGAGAGAAGTTTTCAATCTTTATTCGACATTGGTGAGGCCTCATCTGGAATACTGTGTCCAGTTTTGAGCCCCACACTACAAGAAGGATGTGGAAAAATTGGAAAGAGTCCAGCAGAGGGCAACAAAAATGATTAGGGGTCTGGAGCACATGACTTATGAGGAGAAGCTGAGGGAACTGGGATTGTTTAGTCTCCAGAAGAGAAGAATGAGGAGGGATTTGATAGCAGCCTTCAACTACCTGAAGGGGGGTTCCAAAGAGGATGGAGCTCGGCTGTTCTCAGTGGTGGCAGATGACAGAACAAGGAGCAATGGTCTCAAGTTGCAGTGGGGGAGGTCCACTAGGAACCTCCATTAGGAAACATTATTTCACTAGGAAGGTGGTGAAGCACTGGAATGCGTTACCTAGGGAGGTGGTGGAGTCTCCTTCCTTGGAGGTTTTTAAGGCCTGGCTTGACAAAGCCCTGGCTGTGATGATTTAGTTGGGAATTGGTCCTGCTTTGAGCAGGGGGTTGGACTAGAAGACCTCTTGAGGTCCCTTCCAACCCCGATATTCTATGATTCTATGATTCACAGAGCTCTTCTTCAGGTCTGGAAGTGTCACAGCTAAATACAGGGTGGGACAGATTGTTAAACATGAGAGGTTAGCACATGTTGCAAGAAACTACTTAAAATGAAGTGGGCAATTAACACCTCTGCAGTCATAGGAAAAAGGAAGGTTAGTAGGTTACAAAATGTTGTAATGATCCATAAACCCAGTGTCTATGTTGAGACCATGAGTTTTAGAGTTTACCAGAGATACGAACTTAAGTTCCTAAGCTCAACTTTTGAAGGTGTTGTGCAGATTTCCTTTGAGGATGAGGACTGAGAGGTCAGATATGGAGTATCGCTTTGTGAAAAGTGTTTGCCCACAGGTGGTAGGGTGTTTTTGTCTTTTATCATTTTTCTGTGTGAGGTCATTCAAGAATGAAGTGATTGTCTGGTTTCACACACATAATTGTTGAAGCATTTGATGCACTGGATGAGCTACACCACTTATTGTGTTAGGCATACGTACGACCCATGGATCTTGTGTGTTGTGTCAGGGATTAATCATCCTAGCAGTGGAGATAAGTCTGAGAGCTGTGGCAGATTATCCATGGACTCCAGGGGCCCCAGCAGAAATCTGCCATGGGGCAGCAGAAGCTCAGAGCCGTGGCAGAATCTGTGGGGCAGGCGGGGAAGCCCCAGCTCCCCAACCCTGGTCTCTGGCAGAAGTGCCAGGCAGGTGGGGTGGGGCAGGGGAAGCCCCAGTGCCCGGACCCCGGTCCTCAGCGGAAGCACAGGGTAGCGTGGGAAGCCCCAGCGCTCAGACCCTGGCTGCAGCCCCAGGACTGGAGGAGCCCTCACTCCCCTCTGAGGCCCTGGGGCCGTGGCATGGGGATAGAGCTTCTATGGTCTTGGGGGTGCCAAAAGGAGTGAACAGGGGGATGGGGCTGCAGATGAGGGGGCGGAATGGGTCGGGATCATAAGAACATAAGAACGGCCATACCGGGTCAGACCAAAGGTCCATCTAGCCCAGTATCCTGTCTACCGACAGTGGCCAATGCCAGGTGTCCCAGAGGGAGTGTACCTAGCAGGCAATGATCAAGTGATCTCTCTCCTGCCATCCATCTCCATCCTCTGACAAACAGAGGCTAGGGACACCATTCCTTAACCATCCTGGCTAATAGCCATTAATGGACTTAACCACCATAAATGTATCCAGTTCTCTTTTAAACGCTGTTATAGTTCTAGCCTTCACAACCTCCTCAGGTAAGGAGTTCCACAAGTTGACTGCGCTGCGTGAAGAAGAACTTCCTTGTATTTGTTTTAAACCTGCTGCCTGTTAATTTCATTTGGTGATCCCCTAGTTCTTTCATTATGGGAATAAGTAAATAACTTTTCCTTATCCACTTTCTCCACATCGCTCATGATTTTATATACCTCTATCATATCCCCCCTTAGTCTTCTCTTTTCCAAGCTGAAGAGTCCTAGCCTCTTTAATCTCTCCTCATATGGGACCCGTTCCAAACCCCTAATCATTTTAGTTGCCCTTCTCTGAACCTTTTCTAGTGCCAGTTTATCTTTTTTTGAGATGAGGAGACCACATCTGTATGCAGTATTCGAGATGTGGGCGTAACATCGATTTATATAAGGGCAATAATATATTCTCCGTCTTATTCTCTATCCCCTTTTTAATGCTTCCTAACATCCTGTTTGCTTTTTTGACCGCCTCTGCACACTGCGCAGACATCTTCAGAGAACTATTCACGATGACTCCAAGAACTTTTTCCTGACTTGTTGTAGCTAAATTATCCCCCATCATATTGTATGTATAGTTGGGGTTATTTTTTCCCATGTGCATTACTTTACATTTATCCACATTAAATTTCATTTGCCATTTTGTTGCCCAATCACTTAGTTTTGTGAGATCTTTTTGAAGTTCATCACAGTCTGCTTTGGTCTTAACTATCTTGAGCAGTTTAGTATCATCTGCAAACTTTGCCACCTCACTGTTTACCCCTTTCTCCAGATCATTTATGAATAAGTTGAATAGGATTGGTCTGAGGACTGACCCTTGGGGAACACCACTAGTTACCCCTCTCCATTCTGAGAATTTACCATTAATTCCTACCCTTTGTTCCCTGTCTTTTAACCAGTTCTCAATCCATGAAAGGACCTTCCCTTTTATCCCATGACAGCTTAACTTACCTAAGAGCCTTCGGTGGGGGACCTTGTCAGAGGCTCTCTGGAAATCTAAGTACACTCTGTCCCCTTGTCCACAAGTTTGTTTACCCCTTCAAAGAACTCTAATAGATTAGTAAGACATGATTTCTCTTTCAGAAACCATGTTGACTATTGCTCATTAGTTTATGTTTTTCTATGTATCTGACAATTTTATTCTTAACTATTGTTTCGACTAATTTGCCCAGTACCAACGTTAGAATTACTGGTCTGTAATTGCCGGGATCACCTCTAGATCCCTTTTTAAATATTGGCGTTACATTAGCTAACTTCCAGTCATTGGGTACAGAAGCCGATTTAAAGGACAGATTACAAACCTTAGTTAATAGTGCCGCAACTTCACATTTGAGTTCTTTCAGAACTCTTGGGTGAATGCCATCTGGTCCCGGTGACTTGTTAATGTTAAGTTTATCAATTAACTCCAAAACCTCCTCTAGTGACACTTCAATCTGTGACAGTTCCTCAGATTTGTCACCTACAAAAGCTGGCTCAGGTTTGGGAATCTCCCTAACATCCTCAGCCGTGAAGACTGAAGCAAAGAATCCATTTAGTTTCTCTGCAATGATTTTATCATCTGTAAGCGCTCCTTTTGTAGCTCGATCATCAAGGGGTCCCACCGGTTTCCTGCTTCTGATGTACTTAAAAAACATTTTGTTATTAGCTTTGGAGTTTTTGGCTAGCTGTTCTTCAAACTCCTCTTTGGCTTTTCTTATTACATTCTTGCACTTAATTTGGCAGTGTTTATGCTCCTTTCTATTTGCCTCATTAGGATTTAACTTCCACTTTTTAAAGGAAGTCTTTTTATCTCTCACTGCTTCTTTTACATGGTTGTTAAGCCACAGTGGCTCTTTTTTAGTTCTTTTACTGTGTTTCTTCATTTGGGGTATACATTGAAGTTGGGCCTCTATTATGGTGTCTTTAAAAAGCGCCCATGCAGCTTGCAGGGATTTCACTTTAGTCACTGTACCTTTTAACTTCTGCTTAACTAACCCCCTCATTTTTGCATAGTTCCCCCTTTTGAAATTAAATGCCACAGTGTTGGGCTGTTGAGATGTTCTTCCCACCACAGGGATGTCGAATGTTGTTGTAGTATGGTCACTATTTCCAAGCGGTCCTGTTATAGTTACCTCTTGGACCAGCTCCTGCGCTCCACTCAGGACTAAATCTAGAGTTGCCTCTCCCCTTGTGGGTTCCCATACCAGCTGCTCCATGAAGCAGTCATTTAAAGTATCGAGAAATTTTATCTCTGCATTTCGTCCTGAAGTGAAATGTTCCCAGTCAATATGGGGATAATAGAAATTCCCCACTATTATTGAGTTCTTAATTTTGATAGCCTCTCTAATTTCCCTTAGCATTTCATCATTACTATCACTGTCCTGGTCAGGTGGTCAATAATAGATCCCTAATGTTATAGTCTTATTAGAGCATGAAATTTCTATCCATAGAGATTCTATGGAACATGTGGATTCACTTAAGATTTTTACTTCATTTGATTCTACATTTTCTGTCACATATAATGCCACTCCCCCCTCCCACCCCCGCACGACTTGTTCTGTCCTTCCGATATATTTTTGTACCCCGGAATGATTGTGTCCCATTGCTCTCAGTCCACCAGGTTTCTGTGTTGCCTATTATATCAATATCCTCCTTTATCACAAGGCACTCTAGTTCACCCATCTTATTATTTAGACTTCTAGCATTTGTGTACAAGCACTTTAAAAACTTGTCACTGTTTATTTGTCTGCCCTTTTCTGATGTGTCAGATTCTTTTTTATGTGAACGTTTATCATCTGATCTGGCCCTTACATTATCCTCTTCCATTCTCTGCTCCTGACTATAACCTGGAGATTCTCTATTATTAGACTCTCCCCTAAGAGAAGTCTCTGTCCGATCCACATGCTCCTCTGCAGCAGTTGGCTTTCCCCCATCTCCTAGTTTAAAAGCTGCTCTACAACCTTTTTAATGTTTTGTGCCAGCAGTCTGGTTCCACTTTGGTTTAAGTGGAGCCCATCTCTCCTGTATAGGCTCCCCCCATCCCAAAAGTTTCCCCAGTTCCTAATGAATGGGCAAAATGTGGACAGGGACATGGGAAGGGGTGGAATGGGGTAGGGTCATGGGTGGGGCCGCGGGCAGAATGGGGATGGGACCGCAGGCGGAAGGGGTTGGGCAGGGCCCCAATTCCAGCACTAGAGCCCCCCACACACATACACACGCACACACTTGCTCTGACCCAGGGCCTCAGGAGATCTTAATCTGCCTCTGTCTGTAGGTTTTGCATCTGTTGTTCTGGCACGGTCTGGTGCTGCTTTGAATTAGTGTGTCCTGGTCTATGGGAGGCTTACTTCTGATTTGGGGAGTTGTTAAAAGGCCAGAAAAGAGGGTTTGGGGAAAGATTTCTTTCAAGATGTGGTTCCCATCAAGTATGGGTTGTAATTGTTTGATGATACTCTATATGGATTCCAGTATGGGTTGGTGGGTGACAAGCAGGGATGTGCGTTTGGAGTTTGGGGGTTTGTTTGGGTGGGTTTTGGGTTGGTGGGTTTTTTGTTGTTTTTTTTGGAGGGACGGGGTGGAGGGTTTGGTATCAAAGCAAGTTCTCTTGAGGTATTTAGGTGGCCCGTTCCCTGATGTGATTTGCTTCTCTGATGGAGTCTCTTTGTTTGATGAAGGCAGTTATAAAGATCTTAAGGGTCTATCTTTGGAGCATATTCTGTGGAATCTGAGTTCCTGGCTTTCGATAACAGATTTCTTGGTGTGTTTGGGGTGGTTACTGGATCTGTGAAGGTAGGTGAGGTGATTCATGTGTTTCTTGTATATAATTGTCTGTAGGGTTCCATTGCTGAAGCTTATCGTGCCATCCAGGAAGTTGATGCTGGTTATGATGTTGTTCCTGAATGCCATGATCAGCTTCAACATCCTGGACATAACCAAATATTAGTATCTTCCACCAATAGAAGTTGGTCCAAATAAAAGTTACCTCTTCCATCTTGTCTCTCTCTTATCCTAGAACCTACACAGCTGCAACAGCATTGCAAAATACATAACTGTCATTCTTTTGTTTCAATCTATCCTCTTCCCTTTCTGTTTCATATGAATTTGCTTCCTTGATCCCTACTGGTGACTTCAGTGCTTTTTCAGCCCCTGTACTTTTCCTTCAGAAAGGAAACCAGATTTTTTTTTACTTATTGCCTCACTTTCTTGTCAAAGAGCAGTAGTTAAAGCTGGAAGATGATGTGATAACAGGATTTGGCTTGACTGGTTTTCCCTCACTGATTGTTGGTCTGGTCTGCCTTTAAATTGTAGAACACAGCACTCTATTTAGATTTGCCTCAAAAATTAGATCTGAGTTATTTGTGGGAATAGCTACTTATTTTATTTTCCTATTATTTAATGTCAAAAAGGATTTCCAAAAAGTGATCAATGTGCTGTGTGAATGTTCCTAATAGAAACACCTGGAAACTTAGAATAATTTCATAGCACTGTATTCCTATGATTTCTGTAGTAATCAATATTTAGGTAGGAGGGAATTGCCATAATGCAGGGAATAATTCTTACCCACTATAAAGCTAAGGGACCCTGCTACCATGAAGTGTCAGATCTTGGGTCGAATTAGGAAAATGACCCTGTACCAAGGAGACGTCACCAAATATCGGTATCCAATTTAGGTCCTGATCCTACAAGGAATCCTTGCAGGTGGACCTCTATACCCATTTGGTATCCAACTGAAGTCAAAGCACACAGATTTTACTTCAGGATTGGGCCTTAGGTTGTAATTGTAATGGGGCAGGAAACTGCCTTATATACTGCCAAAGCCAATAAATAATAACTATCTCAAATTATTCCAATATGCACACGTTTCCAAAAAGGAGGAATTCATCTCCATTTTTTTCTACTCCTTTCCATAAAATTTTAAGTTCTCAGGGGGTGGGGAGGATTACCCCAATATGCCTCTTTAATAAACAAAAAACAAAGATACAAAACTACCAGCTCTGTATATTTGGATTACCTCAGTTTTCAAGATCATTTTCCTTATTTAAATAATTTGGGCCAAATTCTTTTGAACATTTTGGTTTTGCAAAATTAATGTAATTGTCTTTTAAAAGGTCATTGGATTGCCATTGTCTTGTCCCATAAAATGCACTGTTCTGAATTTCCAGAGAATGCTGTTTAATCATATCGGAGATGGTGCTTTGCCCCGAAGTGATCCTAACCTGTCTGGCCCTGAGAAAGGTGAGTAGAATCCTGTACCACTGCCAATCTGGGTATCAGTGAACAGGGGCGGCTCTATGTATTTTGCCGCCCCAAGCACGGCAGTCAGGCAGCCTTCAGCGGCGTGCCTTCGGGAGGTCCGCTGGTAACACGGATTCGGCAGCATGCCTGCGGGAGGTCCGCCGGTCCCGCGCCTTCAGCATACCCACCGCTGAATTGCTGCCGAAGCCGCGGGACTGGCAGACCTCCCTCAGGCATGCCGCCGAAGGCTGCCTGACTACCGCCCTCACGGCAACTGGCAGGCCGCCCTCCGCGGCTTGCCGCCCCAGGCATGCGCTTGGTGCGCTGGTGCCTGGAGCCGCCCCTGTCAGTGAAGAGAAATTTAAGTTGTCACTCTAGAATATCACTCCTCCTGACTGGCTGGTGAATAATAATAGTTCCTAGATCTCATATAGCACTTCGCATCCATACGTCTCAAATTGCTTCACAAGGAAAGAACAGTGTACCTGTGATCTGAGCCTTGCATTCAGAAGGACCCAGCAGATAGCAGGGAGTCAGAGTCAGAGATGGAACAGCAGATGGGAAGGCATTGCTGCTGGCTGTCTGCCTGCTAGCATGGTCTTGAGCTGACTGGACTGGATCACTTGGGAGGAAGTTTAAAGGCTCAGGAGTGGGAGAAAGATACATGTTCATCTGGAGGCTGAAGGGGAGGTTGAGATGATCTTGGGATGAGAGGGAACCCTGAAGTTTGGTACATCCATTTCCCATTTAGCCATACATAATCTACCTCTGCTCCCCCTGTTTATATCTGGAATGCTATTGGAAATAGATCTAATTATCTTTAACATATTAAAGTAAATAAGAAACATCCATTATTGTCTATAAAGAAAATATAAATGAGGGTGCTTCTGTATTGTTGGCGTAATTACCCCTTCACAGAGCACTAAATTTTAAACTGAAATCACGCTGGAATACACAGAGACACTCCAAATGGTTTGCAGTAAATTTCAAATCATACAATTCAAAAGCAAATTATAACTAGAGCCGACCAGGAAGTGGAATTTCCATCCTGCAAAGTAAATTGAATTTTCTAATATTTTTTCATCCTGAATCAGGATGAAAATTCAAAAGCCAGAATTTTTCATGGGACCAAAAAATCCAAAATGGCCAGGCCAGGGATTTGGAGCAATCAAATTTTTGAATTGCTCCGCTCCGGCTATGCTCCAGCTGTGGGCAAAAACCTACTGGTCCACACTCCAGCTCCGGGCTCTGCTCCAAAGCTCTGGTCCAGGCAGCAGAAATATTTTGGTCTTTACAAAATGGTATATGCTGATCTGGGAGCTGAAGAACTGGCCGTCTAGGTAGTCTACTCAACCACCAGATTGGAACCTGGGGAGCCAGTTAGCCGGGGTCCTGCCCATCTGGTTACTTTTAAAGTAAGGACAGCTCATGCTGCTAGATGGAAGTAACATATTACCATTACCATTAAATGTCTCTCTTACATATTAGGAAATAACAAGACAAAATGTTTTTTTAAGAAATAGGCTGATTACTGTGTGCTGCTCTCAGGGTCAACCCTCTACTGCAGAAGCACTCCCCAGGAGAATTAATCAAAAAGATCGATAAAAATGTTCTCACTGGAATGCATTTTAATTGGTACCTATTAAAAGCATAATATATGTTATGTGTACTTATGAATAAATGAATATTAAAATGTAAATGGGGAGTTGCCAGGTAAACCTGAATCCTGGATATTAGGACTGGAAAATTAAATATACAAGGAATCTTGGTGCTTTAAATACATTTGTTTTAATTTAGTTCATGAATTCGTTGTTCTGCAAGCAAACAACTTCATTATTTAGCCCCCCTTGAATAAAATTGTTCACTCATCACAAATTAGTTCTTTGTAATATCTACAGGGAACATTTTATAAAATGTTTCTGCTTTAGAAAGTGTAATAAAATGTCAGGAAATTTTTGTCATTGTTTTGTTTTTTAATGTAGTGACAGGTTGTGAGCAATATTTCTGCAAACGGATTACTGTCAAGGTTGGTTCGTGCCAGTATCAGATTGGTCATTATTATCTGGGCACATGAACATCAGGGCACATGTGACTATAGAAACCAATTGGATACTGGTTTAAACATATCTCCCTCTCCCTCTTACCTTGTGCCCCCCTTATTTGTGTATTTATTTCCTGTTATGTATTTTCTCAATTGTAAGATCTCTGGGGTAGGAGATTGGAGCCTAGGGAGCCAGTTAGCCGGGGTCCTGCCCATCTGGTTACTTTTGTTATTTGTACAGTGCCTGGTACAGTAGGAATCTCGTAGTCCTTAAATGTACTGCAATAGAAATAGTGAATAACAACATGAACACTGCACTCTGACTTTCACTCCATTCTTGTAAATGAGCACAAGGTCCTTCTTGTGTTTCAGTACCATGTTTGCACACAAGTATGGAGGACAGGCCAAGAGAAGAATGGTGCAGACAGAGCTTGTGCTCCCTATATCTTGGAAGCACTTTGAATTTATTGTCAACAGGTGGTTCAGCTTAAAAGGGCTTCTACCAATTCTATAGTCTTTTTTTTTTTTTTTTTTTTTTTTGAAGGTAATAGATTTTTCATTAACTAGAGGGTAGCTTTGAGGAAAATTTGCAATTTTTAAGATCTCTTTTGGGTCTGCCAGTGCTAAATATCTTTTTGTCAGACAAGTGTGGAGAATATTATAGTATGAGACCTCTCTGGTTCCCGTCATAGAGAATATTCCATGCTTTGTGCAGTAATCACTATTCCATGCACTACAATTCAATTAAAGATGTATAAGCCTCGGAAAATTACACTGATAAATACCAAACAGTGATCTTATACAAGTCAAGGGTGCCAAAGTCATCCTGCAACCGAGTAAATTACATTTTTAATTAGAACCTTTGGACCTCATGTATACAAAGTAAAGGTCATATGCTGCCCTCACTCCATTTTTGTGTGCAGTTTTTAATGTTTTTTAACTTTATCTCTTCTTTTCATCAGCCTATGTATTTTTGTTCAGTTCCTCTACCCCTCCATCTTGCGCTCTCTCTCTCTCTCTCTCTCTCTCGGGTTTTTTGCGGGGTTTTTTTTGGGGGGGGTGGGGGTGTCTATGCCAGGGCAACAGAAGTGTGTTAACATTGAAGATATTCTGAGGGAATATTGGCTGGAATTCTAGTCAGTTTACTTCTCCAGTCTTTCCATATGTAAAGCGATTCAGAGGAAACTGCCTAGGAACAGTCTGTTTCATTCCACATAGAACTCTTTAAACAGGGAGCCTGCTACAGGGGGAATCTGAGGGCAGGTCTACACTTTTGCTTAAGTCATTGTAACTTACCACGCTTAGGGGTGTGAAAAAGTCACCCCCCCTGAGCGACGCAAGTTACAGCAACCTAAGCGCTGTCCACACTGGCGCTATGTCAGCGGGAGATGCTATTCCACTGACACAGCTTCCGCCTCTCGTGGAGGTGGGGTAATTATGCTGACAGGAGAGCGCTCTCCTGTCAGCATAGAGTGTCTCCACCAGACGCACTACAGGAGCACAACTGCATCGGTGCAGCTGCGCCTGATGCAGTGCTTCTAGTGTAGAGTAGCCCTGACTCATGGGATCGTCGTCTGTTTCCCTCTGTAGCTGGATCTGTGTGTGCAAAGCACCAGAGTGCTCTTTCAGTTGCTATTGCTCATGAGGTCCAAATTGCGGTACAATCTCAGACTCACCTAGGGAGCCAAATACACACATCAAGCAGGCCAGGAGTCTAACATGCATGATTTCAAGTGCTTTTTTAAATGCTATTGTAATCAGGTGAGTTTTTCAGGCATGCTGTTAAGTTGGTTAACATTTTAACTCTACATATTTGTAATCTTCATGGATATAGGAAAGGTGGAGAGGTTGGAATTGAGAGCTGGAAATATTAGCGGATGTGTCAGCATTGTCCTTCTCTTCCAGCTGTAAACACCACACCCAGCAGTTGGAGTCTAGACAGTGGAAAAGAAGCCAGGAACATGTCAGAAAGTGGAAAGCTTATGTCTCCCCCTGTGCCACCAAGACCCACACAAACTGGTGAATATATGAACATTTCAGGCCAACCTCCAATACAAAATGATTTACTTGATGGCTTTGATTCTTTCCACTGTGATTAACACTTAACTCCCTGGGAAGGATAATTTATCAGTTCATTGACTCAGATGGAAGGCTGTAGAGCTGCAGTTACTTTCATCTTGTTAACGTTCTGTACTCTTGTAACATTCCATTTTCAATATCCTGCATCTTCATTTAATGACTTATTAGATTCAAGCAGTTCATGTTGATACCCAGAAGAGATGATTGATTTTTTGGTCTTTTGATCTTACAATGATTAGAGGTTAGTAATCACAACCTGGGCACTCTGAAAAGAAGCATCTTATTGGGTGGTGCTATATAGGCAGTCATGTAATGCCATGGTTTCAGTTTCATTAACCAGTTTGTCCTTCAAAAAATCATTTTGTCAATTTAAAGGAAAAGATATTTAAGTGCTACTTTAAGTATGATTGTTTTCAAGTGATTGAAGATATTTTCCATTTATCCTCACAATACACCATGGACCTGCAGGCCTCTGGGAGAAGCATGCTTTGTGATGTGTTATTGCTTGTTTAACACATATGTACAGAATTTTTTCCTTAAAAGAACAAACAAAGGGAGGGGAAGAGAGCATAAGGAATTTTTTCAATCACGTTGTCAGTTAGTTTAGAATGATGTAAAAATTGCCAGGGGAGATGGGTGCATAAATATTTCATGCTGTATGTATTCTCTTGTAAGATAACCTTTGCATAACTTTGAAAACAAATGAAATCTTCTAAAGTATGCACAGCCTTTGAGCAAGATGCACAGAATCGAACAGGGGGAGGCAGTGGGTAGTAAAAATTGGATCATCTTTTTTCCATTAACAAAGCTTTCCCAGGAATACCTTTGTATCGTTTTTTTGGTTTTTTTTTTCTTTTTTTCTGTGATCCATCTAAACATATTGGTGACCTTTTGTATCTGGTAGAATTTCTGTAATAAATCTAATTTACAGTTTTCACGAGGGTGGCATTCTAAAATCTGTCTAGTTTCTATGAAATTAAATTGAACCCTTTCTAACTTCACAGCTTCACCGGCAAGGCATGTAGCTTCAGTTTCCCCTTCTCCTGCTGGCAGATCTCCAATGAAGGTACTGGCCTGTTCCATGGGGCTTGTTATGTCTATGTTGTGTGGTGTATAACTTTTATTTTATATTGTCTGTTTTAGATCATTTCTTATGCTACTGCATTTATGCACATTTCGCATTCACAAATGTAGCTGACAGTAGCAGCCCTAAAACCTTCACACTAAGATTTTCAAAACTGTGTACCTAAAATTAGGATCCTAAATATTTAGACATTGAAATTAAGTGGCCTGATTTTCAGAAGTTCTGAGCACCCAGAAGCTCTCATTTGAAAATTTTGGCCTAAGATTTTGTCCAGATAATATATCAGATGTAATGTCCTTAACAAATGTGGAAGCCTCCTACTACACAAAGGAACACAACCTGAAGAAAGCAGTTTAGCAGGATTTCCGAAATACACCAGCTTTCTTAGCCCACAGTGACGATTAAATAAAACCCTCTTCACTCCTCCCATGCCGTACGTTGGACTCAATCTTTGGCCCTTCTTCCAGCCCCTTTGCATTGCCTGAGGAAGCTGCCCCTAAGAATCTAATCTAAGTTCCATTGATGTAAATGAAAATCTTTCCATTTTTCCAATGACTTCAGTGGGCTTTGAATCAATCTCTAGATGGGCAGCCAAGAATTCCCCCGGCATGGGGTGGAGGTGCATAAAGCCAGCTCTAAGCACCTGTCTCCACTCCACTGCTGTGCTCACAGCTATCTGATCCTAATCTGGAACAGAGCAGCTGGGCACCAGCCAGCCCAAGATCAGGGGAACAGAAAGTTGTTTTAGATCCACATTCCCTCCACCACTGTTCAGCTGAGGATTGAGTCTGGTGTGCCCGGACTGTCTCTCAAACTAGCTAGCATAAGTCTAACGTATTTGGTACTTAGCAAAACCTTTTGTATGTATAATATCTTTTCTTATCTCTTCAGTTGTTTGTTGTTGTATATTTCATGCCTTAATACTAATAAGTCTGAGTTTATGACTAAGTCATAATTAAAAACTAATTGCATTTCTTACAGTTTTTCAAACCCAAGCTTCTTTCATTCCTTTCTTCAGCAGAATCTGAACCTCTGGCCTGTAGTACCGTGTGGCCTAGTAACTTCCAGGACAGTCAGAGGAGAATAAGGAGATTCTAATGGACAGTATACTACTGGTGCCTAATTATTGCAGTGATGGGCATTATATAAAAATGCTTAGGATAAACTGAGTTTTCAGCAAATCTCTAGAAGTCTACACCTTTCCTAACGCGTTCAATTCCTCACAATTCAGTACAAGTGCTATTCCACTGTAAAGAAATCAAAATCAAAAAGGGAAAATTATTTTACTGTGATTCTGCTTCCCTGAAGATGTTCTGCTAAAGTTTTCCTTCCTCTCTCTTAACTCCTTAGCATCAGACCAACCAAATTCTATTGGTTCATGAAGAATTTTGACCCACCAGGATAGCAGTAATGGAGTAGTGTGTCATGTCCCCGCTTTGACCATTGTGCACCATCCCCTGCCTGGTATTAATGCTACCCAACAAACATTGCAGGTCAGATCCTCCACTTACATCAGTGGCAGAGTTCCCAGGAGAGGCCAATTAAAAATATTTTATCGTCACTGAAAAAATTGCTCCAGAGAAAAAACAGAAACAATGTGCAAGCACTGAGACATTTTAAAAAAAGATCACTAGAGTTGAGGAGGAGAAAAAGTACAATTTTCACAATCCCTTTTTTTACTGTTAAACAGGTTTGTTTGTTTTTTCAAAAAAAGAAAAATTACAACCAGCTCTAATAATCCCCAAATTATATGTGGGGTAAGTGCATAAGAAATCTATTGGAGTAAAATCTACAGAAAACTATAATTACAGGTAATTTTCACTTCTCTAATGATTCTCTCTGCCAGGATTCTCACTCCTGGAAGGTAAGAAGCTTAAGAAATGTGCCAGCAGAAAAATGACATAAGGTAGCACTGATATAGGCTCTGTATCAAGGGTAGAACTTCATGCCCCAAGAGCACTGACGTTTGAGTGTCTTCATCAGTGCAAAAACTGGTTTGCCTCTGCCAAGAAATCCTATATCTGTCAATGTAGGATGCAAGCAGTGCCTTGAAGTTGGAATAGTATCCTTTCAAAAGATTACAAGTGAACCAGCAAAGCTGGATTCACTCTTCCCGTCTCCACTTCTGTAACATGAATGTAGAAAGGGGAAATCTGGAAACCATAATATGGAGCTGCCTTGAGTTGGAGGCCTTAACAGGAGTACATGGGAGAGATCCTGGCCCTCTCTCAGTACCTACTGTTTTCATCCTTTCTGAAGACCCAAGAACTCAATACCTATGACTTCAGGTATCGAGGGTGGCACATGACTGCCAACAGAGGGCCTGTTTTATACTCTACTCCAGTACTATTGTTCTTGAGGATAAAAATTCTTTAAGAGTTGAGGGAGTTCTACCAATCTTGTGCTGAGGAACTAGGACTCATAAGTGAGAATCTTAGTGAATAATATCTTTAGTAAATAATATTTATCACCTATACAATAGCTTGAGTTGCCTCATCACCACTTGGCTTAGAGCAAACAATACTTCTAAACCAGGCTGGCGATGGTGATTTGAGTATATTCCCAATCCTGGAAGTTCTGTGGCTTTCACAAGCAAAAGATGCTAAAAATTTTCAATGACATTGATGCACACTGCAGAATTTGAAGCTACCTGCACTGTTAATGGTATCTGATAATAAGTTATGGTCCTGAAACCAGACACCACACTGATAAAATGCAGGGAAATTTAATAGAAGTTTATTCTCATTAAACAGCTATCATTCCTGTGTTATAAAATGATTAAGTAGTTAATTTTTAAAAAATCATACATGGAATATTAGCACACATGAAGCAGTGTTATATCTCTTTTTACAGCATGATTCATTGCAAAAAACGGGAGGAAAGCTGTAAATATATTCTAAACCAGAGACTGAAGTAGCAGTACTCAATGTGATATAGATACAGTGTTCTGGCAGTAGAGGGCACAGTGCTACTAGTTACACTGCAAGCTATATTCCATTGTCAGTACTATGAAAGTTATTTCTTTTTAAACACTGACAGATTTTTCCAGAGACTGATGATAGGAATACAACATTTTAATATAGCTTACTTCCACTAAAATAAATTGTTGACATGAACAGTATTTGATGTATAGTTAGAAAATATAAGCATTCTATAGACAAGCTTGGACTATATTTTTACTGGATCTTAATTCGACCATAAATACATGTTTCATCTATCATGCTCCCAAGAATCAGTGCAAAAAAAAAAAAAAAATCTACCCGGATTTTTAGTGTTCACGGAGAAACATTGCTCTTAATTCTCCTTCTCATGAATCCTTCTCTTTTCTTCTTTGCAGGGATCCAGGCAATCATTTACCCCATCTCCAGTGGAATGTCATTCCTCGGGGCTCATATCCAACTCCCCAGTCTTGTCAGGAAGTTACAGCAGTGGAATCTCTTCACTTAGCCGATGTAGCACATCAGAAACATCTGGCTTTGAAAGTCAAGGGAGTGAACAAACTATTCCAAACTACAGTGTTTCTGAGGAGCCGATGAGAAAAGAAAGTAAAACTCCGCCACCTTACAGCGTTTATGAACGAACTTTGAGACGGCCTGTTCCGCTACCTCACAGCCTCTCCATCCCTGTCACTTCAGATCCACCAGCACTGCCACCCAAACCCCTGCTGGCACGGCCAAACAATCTGGAAAATAGTAGCCGGAGGACTGAACAGGTTCCTCGGCCCAGGCCTCTTCCTCGGAAAGTGTCTCAGTTATAAGAAGTCACTTTTATATTTACTTGCAATGAATTCTTTACCGTTTACGAAATAATATTTAAAAAAAGTAAAATACATTTAGTGTAGGCACTTTAATATTTTACCCAATTTTTCTTTTAAATGATTTTTAAAATGCTTATTAATATTATGTTGCACATTATTAAATGAAATTAATAATTTTGATTGCCAGATATTACAGGAAGCATGAATGAGAGAATGTTGTTAATTTCAAGGTGGTAAATATGGATGCATAGCTTTTTGGTATGTTATGTTCATTTTTAAAAAATAATTTAATTAAATCTAAAACCCCACGAGCTCTCATTTGCATTAGTTGTATGCTTCTTACAAAATGTAGGCTATGCTAACTGAGCTAATTACTAGAAATAAATGCACGCTTCCTAACCACATTGTTTGTAGGCCAGGACATTTCTGCAAGTAGGCTGAATGTTGTTCCCATTTCCCCATGAGCAGGTTGGTCAATTCAAATATCTGTGCATGTGGGGTTAGGGGTGGTGCGGAGGAGGGGGTTGTTAATGCAAGTTACCCCGCAGTAAAAAGTTCTAAAGACAAAAGTTGTAAGTTCTTGAAACAAAATACTACTTTTGTGTTGCTTTCTAAGAGTAACAAATATTCACATTTCATTCAGTGTAGAACACCTTTCTGGGAATTAATTTGATTGTTGAGAAACTCTTTAGTCCCATAACAGTAGCTTATCTCCTGTATCTGGTGCACTTCTTTCTTTTTAAGGTGCGATTTACCTTTACTCTTTCAGTTAGCCCATACAAAAAAAATCCCATTAATAGTTAGTTGGAGGTTTTCTCCTGTCTTTGAAAGTTAACTTCAAAAAAAAAAAAAACTCTGTACCAGAAGAACAAATATCCAGATATTATAGAGGCATAAATGAATGTGTCCCGTTAATAAGGATACACAAGAATCAATACTGGTTAGTATTAAATCAATGCAGTAAGTGAACAAATTTAAAGAATATAAATCACTAGCTATGTATCAGTAAATTTTTAAAAGATAAAGGGCATTAATTCACAATTCTGCACAAATTAGCAAAATTCCTAACAGCTCTTCGTGTATATTCTTACTAGTGCAGGTTTTTGTTGTTGTTTGTTATTGGTTTTTATTTTTGATTGGTTGTTTTAACTTAGTTGATCATTGTCATCTTTACTGAAGGAAGATGATGGTAGACAGTTCTAGGTTGAATTTCACTAGATAGCGTCTGTAAAGCAATGGAAAGCTAATGCCCAGATGTAGGAGTGTGGAGAAAGCACCTTGTGTATGTATTTTTTGTAGCTCTCTTTCTTTTACTTACTGTTTTTAACACTTGGTTGACAACAGATTTATGAACTGTATTTTAAATCATGTTGTTAAAAATATTCTCCTTCTTTTTTGGGGAAGCTCATGTTGATTTTAATTGTTTGCTTTGTTGATAGCTTAACTGGAAGAAAGTGACCACTTTTTATATTCTCTCAGTGAAACCTTCAGCAGGTATGTGCTGTTGATGGTAGCTATAGAGGTTTTCTATAATAAATGTTCAAGTATTTTTGTACATAAGTGGTTAATTTTAATAAGGAGTGTACCATTATGTGAAAAAAGAAGCAAACAGTTGTGTATGCAGTAAGATTGTTATAATTATGCCAAATACTTTATGTATGGAAAAAAGAATATTTGTACATATGTGCTTTTAACAATAATTCTGCCATATTGACTTTACAATTTTGAATGTCAGAAAAAATTAATATATGTTAAAATATTTATGTTTTAGTGAAAGTATTCATAACTGAAAAAGGAACATATGAATTTTAGCTTTGTATCTTGCCTATTTTGAAGTCTGAAATTCCTTGAACTAGCTCTTGCTTTTGACTATAACATTTTTGTGTCTGTAACCACATTATAAAAGATGTAGAAGGCTACATATTTATGCTGGTATGAAGAGGTAATGCCTAAGATTTAACTAAGGTGTCACAAGTAAGATAACAAAGCTGCTTTGATTCCCCCCCCCCGCCCCCCGGTGTAGTTTAATAGATTGGTTGACTAGTGCTTGAGCACAGTATGAATCAGTGTTATTTGCTCCTGAAGCCATTTATTTTATTTCTGGCAGTGAGCAGAATTGTTGAATTTATCATTTGCATATATTATTGAAGTCAGCTTTGCAGCAAAACATTTCATGAGGTTTCTGTTTACCCAGATGCTCATATAGGTTGCTGCAGAATAAAGTTACTTGATTAATCTTTATAGTATAATTTGTTTTCCACGTAGTAGTAGATTATAAATCAGTTTGTCATAAAATTAAACTTTCTGCCTCCTTTGCTTCAAAGATCCAGCTTTCTTTCTGATAAAAATCTCCTGGATTGAGTTAGTCCTTTCCCTGCTCGGTTCTGTAATGGCTTTGTGAGACAATTGCCAAGACAGTAAAGATTTGGAGGGCATTCACCTGCACTTCTGATCAATGGAGGACTGTAAAATTTACTATAAGAGTTAGGTTAATTTATGGCAATTTGAACTCCCTGTTTTTATAACCAAGACATCAGGAACACTCTGAACAATAGGAGACCATAAAAAAATGACAGTGAAGTGCTGTAAAAAGGAGCTGACACATTTTCTGCTTTGCCAGTTTTGACAAATTGTTTCTGTAGATCAGCTTTTCTTCCTGGCTTCTACAAAAATGTAGTCTGAAATTTGTTATGTATGCTACAACACCCAGAGCTTGAAAGCCTACTGTAAATAAAGCTCTCATTTGAATTTTATGCATTATGAATAAATGTAGTTTTCTGACTTATTTAGTGACATTAAGCAGTTCAGAAAATAATGCAAGAGATGTATCAGAACACTCCCCCGTCACCCAATAATGTACCTGTCATGCTGTCTGGAATGACTCTCAAATGTGAGTGCCTGTCTCAGGACAGACTGTCAGAAAACAAGGGCAGATACCCCAAAATGGTGGTATGTTCTATAATTAGATTTCACCAAACCAGTAACAAATGGATCATTATACCAGTCTTATCATGGAGTCACAGACAGTCCCCTTAAGCTCTCCAGCCTATCTTGCCACCCAGAGACATTGGACTTAGTGATTATGGTCACATAAACCAAAAATCACATCACATCAGGTTGCTGCCAGTCCCAAGAGACTAGTCACTTACTCCAGATCAACTGGAATTCCAGATATTACACCAAAGACAACGCTGGCAGTCAATTCTATAGTAAACCATAGGTTTATTAGCTAAGAAAAAGAATGAGAGTTACTGAGTGGTTAAAGCAGGTAAAATATAATAACATGTGAGTCAAAGTCTGTAAATCCAAAATGATAGCAGAGATGTAGCAATCGGCCAATTTCCCAGAAGTCTGTCAGGGATACCCAGAATAACTCTGGGGATCTCTGACTTCTCATTCAGTTATTCCACCCTGTTAGAATCGAAACAGTCCAGAGATAAAGGCTCTCTTTGAATCAGTGCTTATAGCTTCTTTTCACAGACAACAATCTGACAAGTGTCTGTACCCACACAATGGCCAATTTCTTTGAATTTAGCTCTCTTCATTTGCATTCAGTGAGTTATTTAGTTACAGGGATATACATAATGGAAATGCTTGTCATTACATTATAATAGGAATAGATAAGTGAAAACAATACAAGTAACGTTTCATTAGTTTTCATGAAGTTCTAACACCTGATACACTCTTACATTAACACACAGTTTGATCTAGGATTACTTAATTACTAGGTATGCATAATGTAATGTAATAGTAAACAACAGGATAAACATAGGCGGAAACAGTACAATTAACGTCGCCTCTGATCTCTATTAACACACAAGTGAATTGGCCCGAATATATACTAATACATTTAATTCCTTTGATATTCACACACAAGTGAATTGGACTAAGACTCTGGCCTGAGCTGGTCTGTCAGCGTCACAGTACCAACACCCAGTTACGAATTGTTGTCAGTGGCTTCATGATTGCTTTTCAATATTATCCAACATCTGTCTAACACTTGTGATGGTCTTACTTCCTAATAAGGCAGTCAGCGTGTATCTGGGATCCTATAGTGGTAAGTGCAATATGAACTGGCCAGTTTTTTAGCAGTGCAGTACACTGCAGTTCAGGAGCTAGCTCTCTGAATTTCCAATTATCAGAGGGGCAGCCGTGTTAGTCTGTATCCACAAAAACAACAAGGAATTCGGTGGCACCTTAAAGACAAACAGATATATTTGGGCATAAGCTTTCGCGGGTAAAAACCCACTTCTTCAGATGCATGTAGTGAAAATTACAGATACAGGCATAAATATATATTGACACATGAAAAAAGGGGAGTTACCAAGTGGAGAACCAATGTTGAAGGCCAATTCAGTCATGGTGGATGTGGTCCACTCCCAGTAATTGATGAGGAGGTGTCAATACCAAGAGAGGGAAAATTTCTTTTGTAGTGAGCCAGCCATTCCCAGTCTCAATTCAAGCCCAAATTGATGGTGTCAAGTTTGCAAATTAATTGTAGCTCTGGAGTTTCTCTTTGAAGTCAGATTTTAAATTTTTTGTTGTTGAAGAATGACTACTTTTAAATCTGTTATTGAATGTCCAGGGAGATTGAAGTGTTCTCCTACTGGCTTTTGTGTGTTACCTTTCCTGATGTCTGATTTGTGTCCATTTATCCTTTTACACAGAGACTGTCCAGTTTGGCCAATGTACATGGCAGAGGAGCATTGTTGGCACATGATGGCATATATCACATCAGTAGATATGCAGGTGAATGAGCCCCTGAAGGTGTGGCTGGTGTGGTTGGGTCCTATGATGGTGTCACTAGAATAGATATGAGGACAGACGGCAATGGGGTTTGTTACAGGGATTGGTTCCTGGGTTAGTGTTTCTGTGGTGTGGTGTGAGTTGCTGGTGAGTATTTGTTTCAGGTTGAGGGGCTGTCTGTAAGCGAGGATTGGCCTGCCTGAATTTCCAATGAAAGGGATGTTGGTGCAGGCTAACAATACTTAGTAAGCTGACTTGTGTGAACTCCTTTAATTTAAAATCATAGGATGACATTCACCTCTGCACAGAGAGCTGCAAAGGCCTTGTGGTGACCCTCTGCACTGGGGTGAATTTCACGCATAAAAATGTAGCCTTAGCTTTAAATTTAGTACAGTTCCTGCCCTCTAGGTCGGTGTACAGAGGGGGCCTGCTGCACATAGATTTTTTTTCCTGCTACCATATGGAAATGCAGACTCATTTCCCTTATTCCCAGACCTCACAGAAGCCTCTTTAAATGGTCCCAGTGTCTGGTGCTGAGAGAATAGGCAAAGACTGAGGGGACCAGGCAGGAATGGGTGGACAGGTATTTGTATGAGAGTGGGCCAGGAAGGAATTTGCAGGGGGGCGGGAGGTGAGTGAGTGAGAGTCACACATCACATCATCCCTCTTCAGGCCCCAAGGAACTTTCCTAAAAATAAATATATATATATATCCTGGACTTTATTATCTGTTCTACACAGCCCCTCTGATCCAGAGGTGGCAGGGTCAGGCATGGCCAGGGTAGATATTTTGAAGCATCACTCCAATACACCCAGGCTACTGGCAGACCCGAGCTCATGTGGAAGCTTAATACCTCATGACATATTGATTAAAAAACTAGAATGATTAAAATTAACATAGCACACGTTAATTGGATTAAAAACTGGCTAACTGATAGGTCTCAATGTAATGTAAACAGGGAATAGCCATTGAATGGGTGTGTTTCTAGTTGGGTCCCCCAGGGTTCTTGCCCTGTTCTTTTTAACATATGTATTAATTACCTGGAAGAAAACATAAAATTATCACTGATAAAGTTTGCAAGTGACTCAAAAATTGGAGGAGTAATAAATAATGAAGAGGACAGATCACTGATATGTAGCCATCTGGATTGCTTGATAAACTGGGCACAAGCAATTTGTGTTTTAATATGTCCAAATGTGTAAATGTATACATCTAGGAACAAAATGTAGGCCATACTTACAGGACAGGGACAGCAATGACTCTGAGAAGTATTTGGGGGATTTAGTGGATAATTAGCTGTACATGAGCTCCCATTGTAACATTGTGGCATAAGGGCTAATGCAATCCTTCGATGCATAAGTAGGGAAATGTTGATTAGAAGTAGAGAGGTTATTTTACCACTGTATTTGGCACTGGTGCAACTACTGCTCCAATACTGTGTCCAGTTCTGGTGACCACAATTCAAGAAGGGTGTTGCTAAACAGGAGAGGGTTCAGAGAAGAGCCACAGGAATGATTACAAGATTAGAAAACATGCCTTACTCATGGAGCTCAATCTATTTAGCTTAACAAAGAGAAGGATAAGGGGTGACTTAATTACGCTCTAGAAATATCTAGATGGAGAACAAATATTTGATAATTGGCTCTTTGATCTAGCAGAGAAAGGTGTAATGTGATCCCGTGGCTGGAAGTTGAAAGTAGACAAATTCATACCGGAAATATTGTTAACAGAGTAATTAACCATTGAAACAGCTTACCAAAGGTTGTGGTGGATTCTCCATTTCTGACAATTTTTAAATCAAGATTTAAAGTTTTTCTAAAAGACCTGCTCTACAAATTCTTCTACAGCCTGTGTTATACAGGAGGTCAGATTAGATGATCGCAATCGTTCTTTCTGCCTTGGAATCTATGGAACAAAGGAGCTCTGCATGGATGGCTGTGGCTCCCATATCCCTGTGGATCCAGGCAGATCTGGCAGCTTTAGGTGTAGGCCTCATGACTTTTCTACAGTGGAGGGACCAAAGCCCAGTATAAGAATGTGAATAGAAGTCTGCAAATGGACCCTCAAAGACCGTTCCTCCCAGCACCGGATATAGTATGAGAGGGGCTGATCTGGGCCACCGTTATAAACCACTGCCGTATTTTTTTATTAGATTTATTTGTCCTTATAAGGTCCCCGTGCTTTTAATCCAGTTGTTTACTGATACTTAATTCAGCAAACTACATTGGTTGTTTTTGTAAACATTAATGCACTACCTTGACGTTAGATTTACCAAACATTTGAGAGAGGTCTGGGAATCACCTATGGAAGGTTTAGACCTGCGGGCCTCAATGTACGTACAATCATCATCAGCTACACAGAGTGACTATTCCTTGGCAGTGGCATTCCTCTCATGCTAGTGGTGAAGAAAACAGTAAAAATGTTCAGCTGTGAATTATTTTAATATGGAACTCTTTGCATCTGATAGCACCGGCTGCCACCTCTGCAGACTGCTGTGCATCAGCGTGCATGGTGCAAACCTCCATAGTATGGATGGGTAAACTTTCTGTGCCTGACTTAGAAACTACAATGACCAAAGGAGTTTGATGGTGCAGTTCTAATTTGATGCTGTTGGTTTTCCTTTCAGAAGAGAGATTATGAGAAGAAAGGAAAGGAAGGGAGGGAGAACTGGAGGTGAAGAGAGTCAAAAATAGGGAGCAGATAAACTCACACTGAAGAGATGAGGATGCAGGAACAACTTTGAAAATGGGAAGCCTCACCCGAGCTGGACGTACTTCAGTTGGGGGAAGGGCTTACAAAGGAATCTCTTCAGCACAGCAAAGTGGCAGGTGGAGAGAGTCAAACCTGCACTTGCTACCATGGAGGGACTATGTCAGAAGGGTATCCTCAGGAGGAGGACTCCTGCATGAAGCCAGGAATTCCCAGCCTTCAGAGGCCCATGGGCACCCCAAGGAGGGACAGTACGGTAGGAAGAGACCCAGGGGAGGGAGATGGCAGGACCACAAGTAGCTTTGTATAGTTGGCAAAAAGGGGCCCTGGGCCAGAACCTGGGGGAGTGGGAGAGCCCAGGTTCCCCTACCACTATGTGGGGCTGCCACCACAAACTTTAACTCTGAGGTGGGCAAACTACGGCTCGCAGGCCACATCTGGCCCATGGGACTGTCCTACCCAGCCCTTGAGCTCCCAGCTGGGCAGGCTAGTCCCCGGCCCTACCCCTGCTGTCCCCTATCCCCCACAGCCTCAGCTCACCGTGCTGCCAGCGCTCTGGGCGGCGGTGCTGCAAGCTCCTGCTGGGCAGCACAGCTGTGAGAGCCACGGGTGTAGTGTATTAAATTGCTCCTCGTAGGAATGTGTTACTTACAGTGTACTACTTATGGCTGCCGGTCCTGGTGCTCTGAGCGGCATGGTAAGGAGGTGGGGAGCGGAGGGGTTGGATAAGAGGCAGGGTGTCATGGGGGCGGTCAGCGGACGGCGAACAGGGGCGATTGGATAGACATGGGAGTCCCAGGGGAGCCTGTCAGGGGGCAGGGAGGGGTGGGTAGGGGGTGCGGTCCCAGGAGGGGGCAGTTAGGGGACAAGGAGCAGGGAGGTTTGGATGGGTTGGAGGTTCTGAGGGGATCAGGGAGGGGGCGGGAAGTGGGAGGGGGCAGATAGGGGGCGGGGCCAGGCTGTTTGGGAAGGCACACACTTCCCTATCTGGCCCTCCATACAGTTTCGGAACCCTGATGTGGCCCTTGGGCCAAAAAGTTTGCCCACCCCTGCTCTAACTGCTAGGTGGGAGCTCACCCACTCACAGGTGGATAATGAAGTAAAGTATTTTTTCAGTCAACCCAAAAACACAGAAACAGAAGACAAAGCTGTGGAAAGAGTTGTGGGGAGGGGCGGGGGGGGGAGGAATAATTCTAATGAAAAAAATGAATCCAGTATAGTAAAAACTTTATAGTATCTACCCTATAGTAGAGTAAGGCACCCATCTTGTTCCAGCTTCAGTGCTTCTGGGAGGGGGTGCGGTAATGGCCCTAATGAATAGTTTTAGCTTCATGGTTTTTCTTTACATTGAAGTTTCCGAGGGTGAGGAGGAGTGGGGATGGAGAGGTGATTGTCATAAATTACAGGAGAAAAGAGTCCAAGCTAGCTTTATGATGTTGCCTGTCACTGTTAGAGTTCCTCATTCCACGAATGAGCTATGAGCGCACATGCATTTTGCCATAACATTCTCCTCTCAGGGTATTTTAGAGAACAATTCAGCCTCCAAATACAATAGAAAGATATGGCTGCTGTGATACAGCTCATAAACTGTTGAAATTTCTATGGTAGATTTAAATACATGTTTTAGATCATTGATTTACTATTACTGCTGGATCCACTGGTGTACTTTAATTTGCTCCATTTGTTTGAAAATGATATAGCAGGGTGACAAATTATACCCCTGCATATTTCTGAAATGTTAGTAACGCTGTTATTTCTTCTCACTCTCCATGGCTTCCCTAGAAGTGTCTATTCAAGGGAAGGCTCTCAGGTAGCAGCAACCCAGACTAAACTCTACAGTGTGTGTTTCTGAGGATCATTTTTATGGGAGATGCTCCCAGTGCTTAATTTATAATGAAATAGGTGCCAAGCCTCAAGTAAGTTTTTCTTTCGTAACTGATCCCCCAAGCGGCCAGAGGTGCCGGGGCTATGGACTGCCAAGCCAGGAGGTGCCAGAGCTCAACCTTGGCTAGCCCTGACACAAATGAAGCATTGGATTCTCCACAAGCATGTGCAGTCTCGTAAAATGATGATTACAAGGGTCTTTTAAAACATCAGCCAAGGCAGGCAGGGGGTGTTTGCCTGTAGAGCACACACATTCTTAAATGTGTGTGTTGAGAGAGAGATGACTCAAGAGACAGAGATTCTAAAATACATTAGGTCAGTAACCTAGTCAAACAGGATAATATGGACAAGGCACTGAACAGATAGTGCTTAAACAAAGAGTGAAGCTCAGTGCAGCGTGTGCCCTGAAAGTGGAAATATCTACTCTTACAGCCAGTTATTTCCCAGGCAAAAATACCTAGGGGTGAAGTGGGGATGAAACAATTTTCAGAGAGAACACAAAGTAGCTGAGCTCAGAGCAAGCTTTCTGCTTTCCCCTCACCCTTGCCCTCCTTCCTGGTCTTCTGGCCACTGCATCCTTCAAGAGAGGCAGTACTTTGCAGGAGTGCCCAGCAGGGGTGAAGAAAAGGGTTTCATAGAACAAACTGTCTTGTATGCTTTCAAGCTCATTGCCTGCTCTAATCCAGAGAAGCTTTGCTGTCTGCTGTGAGAGGAGGATTAACTGCATGAGCACTATCTTCAGTCCAGCGGGGAACTGAAGCTGACTGCTAGCGATGGTCTGACCAGCATGCTGCTGACCATGAGACACCCCTTCTTTCTGGGACACCTAATTGACCTGCATTTGTACTGTGGCTGCAATAAAGCAAAGGGGTCTGATCCAATGCTCATTGTCATAACTATAAAGGGAAGAGCAACAGCCCTCCTGTGTACAATACTATAAAATCCCTCCTGGCCAGAGACTCCAAAATCCTTTTACCTGTAAAGGGTTAAGAAGCTCAGGTAACCTGGCTGACACCTGACCCAAAGGACCAATAAGGGGACAAGATACTTTCAAATCTTGGTGGTGAGAAGGCTTTTGTTTGTGCTCTTTGTTTTGGTGGTAGTTCGCTTTTGGGACTAAGAGGGACCAGACATCAATCCAGGCTCTCCAAAACTTTCTGAACAAGTCTCTCATATTTCAAACTTGTAAGTACAGCCAGGCAAGGGGTGTTAGTTTTATCTTTGTTTTCTCAACTTGTAAATGTACCTTTTGCTAGGGTGTTACCTCTTTTTGCTGTAACTTTGAACCTAAGGCTAGAGGGGGGGTCCTCTGAGCTCTTTCAGTTTGATTACCCTGTAAAGTTATTTTCCATCCTGATTTTACAGAGATGATTTTTACCTTTTTCTTTGATTAAAAGCCTTCTTTTTAAGAACCTGATTGATTTTCCCTGTTTTTTAGATCCAAGGGGGTTGGATCTTGATCCACCAGGAGTTGGTGGGAGAGAGGAGGGGGAATGGTTAATTTCTCCTTGTTTTAAGATCCAAGGGGTTTGGATCTGTATTCACCAGGGAATTGGTGAAGAGTCTCTCAAGACTACCCAGGGAAGGGAATTAGCACATTGGGAGTGGTGGCAGTGGACCAGATCTAAGCTGGTAGTTAAGCTTGGAAGTTTTCATGCAGGCCCCCACATCTTTACCCTAAAGTTCAGAGTGGGGAAGGAGCCTTGACATGGTGGCAGAGCGGTGGGATCATTTTAAACCAAAAGCCAATAAGATTTTTTTTTCTTCTTTCTAGCTGCTTGGAAAGTAGAGCTGAAACTAGATGTATATCTGATCTCTCCTTGCCTGGAGGCAGAGGTGTTAAGTTTTTTTAACAAGGGTCTTTGTTAAGAGAAGGGTTCAAGCAGTGAGTAAACTGCTGGCAAAGGGAATTTACAAGCTGAATTGTTTTTTTTTTCTTTCTACCTCTCGGGGACAGCTAGTTAGAAAGTCTCTGTTACCTAAGCAGCCCTGAGCTGAGTGCATCCCAGTTTCAGTGAACTGCAGAGGGGTGTGGCCCAGAACAAGAAAACAGGAAAATGACTACCAGTGAAGCAGCTAACAAACTAGAACTGGCCAGAGTAGAAGCAGAAGAAAATGAAAAGAAACATCAGAGACTGCTCCAATTAAAAAAACTCGAGAAAGAAGCTGCTATGGAGCAGAGAGAAAAAGAGATGGAGGAGAGAGAGAGAGAGGAAGCATGAACTGGAATTAGCAAGGGCTAGGCAGGATATACCAGCCAACCCTAGCAACCCCTCTCCAGGTACCGCTTCCCATCCCAGAAAATTCCCCACCTACAAGGCAGGCAATGATACTGAGGCCGCCTTAGAAAATTTTGAAAGGGCCTGCCTTGGGTACAGCATCACGACAGACCAATACATGGTAGAGCTGAGGCCGCAGCTCAGTTGACCCTTAGCAGAGGTGGTGGCTGAAATGCCTAAGGAACACATGAACAGTTATGAACTTTTTAAAAACAAGGCCAGAATCAGAATGGGACTAACACCTGAACATGCCCATCGGCTGTTCAGAGCCCTAAGGTGGAACCCAGACGTGTCATTTACCCGACATGCCTACCACATTGGGAAAAATTAGGATGCCTGGATATCAGGAGCAAGTGTTAAATCTACAGAAGAGTTGCCCTTCCTAATGCAAATGAAGCAGTTTTTAGAGGGTGTTCCTGAGGAAATAGAAAGGTACATCCTAGATGGGAAGCCCAAAACTGTAACCGAGGCGGGGGAGATTGGAGCCAAATGGGTGGAGGTGGCAGAAAAGAAAAAACTAGTAGCAGTTGGAGCAAATATCAGAAGGGGCGACCCGAAACCAAACCTTACCACCGGGGACAACCCAAGGCCCCACTTACATCCCAAGGGAAACCCCAGACACCTTCTCACCCCACCACACCAGTCTCCACCAACCAACATCGCCCCAGTGATACTTTAGCAGGGCGATGTTTTAAATGTAATGAACTGGGACATATAAAGGCCCACTGCCCCAAGAACCCCAACCAATTACAGTTCATTACACCACAATCACACCAAAGATCCCCAGGCCCAGATGCCTCTCAAATACCCTCGGAGCGAAGGGAAACCTTGAGAGTGGGTGGAAAGAAGGTTATCATGTGAAGGGACACTGGGGCACAAGTGTCAACTATCCACCAATCCCAAGTGGACCCCCAAACTCATCAACCCGGAGGCTCCGGTGACAATTCAACCCTTCATGTCACACTCTGTAACCTTGCCTACAGCCACATTGCATGTCCAGTACAAGGGCTGGTCAGGAATGTGGACTTTTGCAGTCTATGACAATTATCCCATTCCCATGCTGCTGGGGGAAGACTTGGCCAACCATGTGAAGCTAGCCAAGAGGGTGGGAATAGTCACCCGCAGCCAGGCTAAGCAAGCTTTCACCCCCATCCCTGTTCCTGAGCTGTCCACCAGGGCCCCGTCTGTGTTATCAGAGACCCAGACAAAGGTGGTGGAACTGGATCCCCTGCCAACGACTGCAACAGCCATAGTGGATCCAATCCCAGAGACCCAGCCAAAGCTAGTCCCAGAACCGGAACTGGCAACACAACCAGCACCAGAACCATTGCCAGCACTGAGTACAGCGTTTGCAAACCTGTCTACAACTCCAACGCCAGAGGACACCAGCAAGCCTGAACTGGCAGAAGCAGCAGATAACCCTACCCAAGAGGCTCAGCCAGAGCCTGAAATGCAACATAGTGCACCAGCAGACAGCGATTCACAGTCAACGGAAACAGCCCCAGCACCTGCATCGCTTCCAGAGGGACCAAGTCCACAGTCCAAGGAGGAACTGATGTCTCCAGCATCAAGGGAACAGTTCCAGGCCGAGCAGGAAGCAGATGACAGCCTTCAGAAAGCTTGGGCGGCAGCATGGAGCACCCCACCGCCTCTCAGCTCTTCTAACCGATCCCGGTTTGTTGTAGAACAAGGACTTCTATACAAGGAGACTCTTTCTGGTGGGCACCAGGAAGACTGGCATCCTCAAAGACAGTTGGTAGTTCCCACTAAGTATCGGGTAAAGCTCTTGAGCTTAGCCCATGATCATCCCAGAGGCCATTCTGGGGTGAACAGAACCAAAGACCGGTTGGGGAAGTCCCTCCTCTGGGAGGGAATGGGCAAGGACGTTACTAATTATGTCTGGTCTTGTGAGGTGTGCTAACGAGTGGGAAAGCCCCAAAACTAGGTCAAAGCCCCTCTCCAGCAACTACCCATAATTGAGGTCCCATTTCAGCGAGTAGCTGTGGATATTCTGGGTTCTTTCCCAAAGAAGATACCCAGAGGAAAGCAATACATACTGACTTTCATGGATTTTGCTACCCGATGGCTGGAAGCAGTAGCTCTAAGCAACATCAGGGCTAAAAGTGTGTGCCAGGCATTAGCAGACATTTTTGCCAGGGTAGGTTGGCCCTCCGACATCCTTACAGATTTGGGAACTAATTTCCTGGCAGGGACCATGAAAAACCTGTGGGAAGCTCATGGGGTGAATCACTTGGTTGCCACCCCTTACCACCATCAAACCAATGGCCTGGTGGAGAGGTTTAACGGAACTTTGGGGGCCATGATACATAAATTTGTAAATGAACACGCCAATGATTGGGACCTAGTGTTGCAGCAGTTGCTTTTTGCCTACAGGGCTATACCACATCCCAGTTTAGGGTTTTCACCATTTGAACTTGTGTATGGCCGCGAGGTTAAGGGGCCATTACAGTTGGTGAAGCAGCAATGGGAGGGGTTTACGCCTTCTCCAGGAACTAACATTCTAGACTTTGTAAGCAACCTACAAAGCACCTCCGACACTCTTTAGCCCTTGCTAAAGAAAACCTAAAGGATGCTCAGAAAGAGCAAAAGGCCTGGTATGATAAACATTCCAGAGAACGGTCCTTCAAAGTAGCAGACCAAGTCATGATCTTAAGGGCGCTCCAGGCCCATAAAATGGAAGCGACGTGGGAAGGACCATTCACGGTCCAGGAGCGCCTAGGAGCTGTTAACTATCTCATAGCATCCCCCAACTCCAACATAAAGCCTAAGGTATACCATGTTAATTCTCTTAAGCCCTTTTATTCCAGAGAATTAAAGGTTTCCCAGTTTACAGCCCAGGAAACAGATGACGCGAAGTGGCCTGAAAAAAAAAGTAATGATGGCGTGGAAGAGGTGAACCTCTCCATGACCCTTGGATGTCTGCAGCGGCAGCAGATCAAGGAGCTGTGCACTAGCTTTGCCCCAATGTTCTCAGCCACCCCAGGACGGACCGAACGGGCATACCACTCCATTGACATAGGTAATGCTCACCCAATTAGAACCCCACCCTACCGGGAGTCACCTCATGCCCAGACTGCTATACAAAGGGAGAGCCAGGACATGCTACAGATGGGTATAATCCGCCCCTCTAAGAGTGCATGGGCATCTCCAGCGGTTCTAGTTCCCAAACCAGATGGGGAAATACGCTTTTGCGTGGACTACCGTAAGCTAAATGCTGTAACTCGTCCTGACAACTATCCAGTGCCACGCACAAATGAGCTATTGGAGAAATTGGGACATGCCCAATTCATCTCTACTTTAGACTTAACCAAAGGGTACTGGCAAGTACCACTAGATGAACCCACCAAGGAAAGGTCAGCCTTCGTCAGCCAGGCAGGGTGTATGAATTCAATGTACTCCCTTTCGGGCTGCGAAATGCACCCGCCACCTTCCAAAGACTTGTAGATGGTCTCCTAGTGAGATTGGGAGAATCTGCAGTTTTCTACCTCGATGATGTGGCCATTTTTTCTAATTCATGGGCAGAACACCTGAAGCTCCTGGAAAAAGTCTTCGAGCGCATCAGGCAGGCAGGACTAACTGTTAGACTAAAAAGTATCAAATAGGCCAAAACAGAGTGACTTACCTGGGGCACCAGGTGGGTCAAGGAACTATAAATGCCCTACAGGCCAAAGTGGATGCTATCCAAAAGTGGCCGGTTCCAAAGTCAAAGAAACAGGTCCAATCCTTTTTAGGCTTGGCCGGATATTATAGGCGATTTGTACCACACTACAGCCAAATCGCCGCCCCACTGACAGACCTAACCAGAAAGAAACAGCCAAATGCAGTTCAGTGGACTGATGAGTGTCAAAAGGCCTTTAACCAGCTTAAGGCGACACTCATGTCTGACCCTGTGCTAAGGGCCCCAGACTTTGACAAACCGTTCCTAGTAACCACAGATGCGTCCGAGTGGGGTGTGGGAGCAGTTTTAATGCAGGAAGGACCGGATCAAGAATTCCATCCTGTCGTGTTTCTCAGCAAGAAACTGTCTGAGAGGGAAAGCCACTGGTCAGTCAGCGAAAAGGAATGCTACGTCATTGTGTACGCGCTGGAAAAGCTATGCCCATACGTTTGGGGAGGGCGTTTCCAACTACAAATCGACCATGCTGCGCTAACGTGGCTTCATACCGCCAAGGGGAATAACAACAAAATTCTTCGGTGGAGTTTAGCTCTCCAAGATTTTGATTTTGAAATACAACACATTTCAGGAGCTTCTAACAAAGTGGCTGATGCATTGTCGTGGGAAAGTTTCCCAGAATCAACTGGTTAAAAATTGTTCTTGGAATGTGGGACATATTGTTAGTTTTTATATAATCAGTAGTATGTCTAAAGGTGCATGTGTCTTATTAACTCTGTTTTCTCCTAGAGCTCCAGGAAGAAATCACAGCCAGTGTGGAACCGGCTGTCCAACACTATCTATCTGTGATTTGGGGGGCGTGTCATAACTATAATGGGAAGGGCAACAGCCCTCCTGTGTACAATACTATAAAATCCCTCCTGGCCAGAGACTCCAAAATCCTTTTACCTGTAAAGGGTTAAGAAGCTCAGGTAACCTGGCTGACACCTGACCCAAAGGACCAATAAGGGGACAAGATACTTTCAGATCTTGGTGGGGGGGAAGGCTTTTGTTTGTGCTCTTTGTTTTGGTGGTAGTTCACTCTTGGGACTAAGAGGAACCAGACATCAATCCAGGCTCTCCAAATCTTTCTGAACAAGTCTCTCGTATTTCAAACTTGTAAGAACAGCCAGGCAAGGCGTGTAAGTTTTATCTTTGTTTTCTCAACTTGTAAATGTACCTTTTGCTAAGGTGTTTACCTCTGTTTGCTGTAACTTTGAACCTAAGGCTAGAGGGGGGTCCTCTGGGCTCTTTAAAGCATGTAATGTTATTTTCCATCCTGATTTTACAGAGATTTTCTTTAATTAAAAGCCTTCTTTTTAAGAACCTGATTGATTTTCCCTGTTTTTTAGATCCAAGGGGGTTGGATCTTGATCCACCAGGAGTTGGTGGGAGAAAGGACGGGGGATGGTTAATTTCTCCTTGTTTTAAGATCCAAGGGGTTTGGATCTGTATTCACCAGGGAATTGGTGAAGAGTCTCTCAAGGCTACCCAGGGAAGGGAATTAGCACATTGGGAGTGGTGGCAGCAGACCAGATCTAAGCTGGTAGTTAAGCTTAGAAGTTTTCATGCAGGCCCCCACATCTGTACCCTAAAGTTCAGAGTGGGGAAGGAGCCTTGATACTCATTAAAGTCAATGGAAAGATTCCTTTTGACTTCAGTGGGAGCTGGATTGAACTCATGGTGAATTGGGAGGAAGCTGCTGCTACATAATGAAAAGGTCTCCCAATTGAAGGAAAGAAGGCACAGGCTAATACTGAATACAATACACTTTGTTACTAACATTTAAAAAAATTAACACACTAATGAGCTTTTTTAGCTGATGTATTACTGGGAGAAGCAACGAATACTTAATGTGCCATGCTGTTCTTAGTCTGTTATGGAAGAGGAAGATAGTGTACATTGGACAGAAGCCTTTTCTTATAGCCAAAGAAAGCTTTCACACATTTGCTGTCCCTCCCCTCCTCCCCTGGATCTGTACTGCAGAACTGAAGTAGGTCCTGTCAATAATCCTAAAGCCGTATTTTCAAATTGATTCCAGTCTGAGTTTGTTATGGCAGTAAAACCTGACCTGCATGATGATAAACAAGCAAAAATCAAAGCAGGGCAAAAACAGGGCTTCACGCCTATAAACAGAGTAATCATCAGTGTGGTGGTCTCTTTGCAATCTCTTCATGGTAATCGCTTACTTCTGGCTGACTACAGTGTTTGATACTTTCAAAGCAGTGGGGAGTGACTGTGTTCTCCAATTGTTTCAGATCTTTCAAAGAAGATAGGAAATTATGAACATCTTGTTAATTTTTACCTTCTTGGAGAATAATATCAAAGAATAAATGTTGTTCTCCTGATTTAGTTATTTCTATATCTATGGGTTTGCAATTTCACCCATTTCTACTTCAGTTAAAATGCATGTGATAGATTTTCTCCCCCCTCCACAAGAGAAAGAGAGATGGTTTCCTCCCATCTCTAAGCGGGCTTAGATATTTGGTTGTCTTTTCTCCCCAGAGATGCAGAGCCAAAGGGTTGTTCTCAATTCTCCTCACAGAAGATAAGGAACTGAGATAGGATCTTCTCTCCATCAGCCCTCACTTGCACAAGAGGTGGGAAGGTTATCTCCCATGGCCAGCAATGCATGTGAACCTAGCCCAGGGCTGCTGCAGACCGCAGTCCAAAACAGTTGTTTTGCCAACCCTAACTCTGGGGCCTTGAAAGGTTCGAGTTCAGTTACAAATTCTTAACACATAAAGTGGATTTGAATTTAGGCAAAATGTGTCTGCCCAGCCCTAGTAATAAGTAGCTGGTGGTCTAATGCAAGGCAGGGAATAGCTGATTTAAATGATAGGTTACAGACTACAGTTAGTAGTTCTGCAATTTCACATTTGAGTTCCTTCAGAACTCTTGGGTGAATACAGTCTGGTCGTAGTGACTTATTACTGTTTAGTTTATCAGTATGTTCCAAAACCTCCTCTAATGACACCTCAATCTAGGACTGTTGCTCAGTTTTGTGACCTAAAAAGAATGGCTCAGGTTTGGGAATCTCCCTCACATCCTCAGCCGTGAAGACTGATGCAAAGAATTCATTTAGTTTCTCCACAATGGCCTTATTGTCCTTGAGTGCTCCTTTAGCACCTCAATTGTCCAGTGGCCCCACTAGTTGTTCCCCACATCAGTCCTTCCAGGGGCAAGATTTGCCCTCCAATCCCCCTGGGACAAGATGGCTGAATCTGTCCCTAAACCTGGCTGATTCCTGGGAGCTCAGGGCCCTATATGCGGACTCTGACCCCTGTGGGAACTCTGCGTGGCACCCTGGAAGCACAGCTCCATTCGAGCCATATGGCAGAGATTCTCTCTGGCTACAGGAGCCCCAGAATCACCATGGGGGTTATACAGAAAAAGACATACAGCCTTGGGGTGATTTATCATTTTAGGGCAATGACTGGGTGGCCCTCCAGGGAGACTCTCTAGCCTGTCCAGTCTCTATTTTACTCCCCTATGTGCACTCCCATTCATAAGCCTGTGCATGGGGCAATTCTACCATGCTTTGATCTGGGGGGCAGAGGGAGAGGTGGAATCCAGGCTATTGTATGTAAAACTACAACTGCTAATCAACTATCTTATCTAGTTTATTTTACTGGTTTTTATTGTAACAGCTATTGATGAAAGCATTTTATAAATGCCATTAACAGATTGTTGGCGCAATTATTTGTTATATCGTTCATGATAATCATATTACTGTAACCGTAACCCTTTCCTCACACACCTCTTCCCTCTTTTTTGCTAGCCTCACTCCTCATATCATGGCCAGAATTAGATTGTAAACTCTTTGGGGTTGGAAATTGTGTCTTTTTATTTGTTCTTTAGAGTGTCAACATGCTTCTGGGTTACTATAGTAATAATAATAACAATAAACAATAATACACTATGGTAAGTGAATCAGTGCAGATCACATCAGAAGCTGTCAAAAATACAGTAAAATTATTATGCTCTTTTTACTTAGGAAATTACTGCTCCTTTGCTTTGGAAAATGCATTGGGAGTCCTGCATTTATTTGGGTTTGTGAACTCGGTAGCTCCTTGGATTTTGTTATGGTTCTTTTGATTTGGTTCGGTTATTTTTTAAGAACTCATCAGTCATTCTTTCCAGGTGAATCTTGAGGAGTCATTCTGAATGAGATCCTGAGGCAGCTAGAATGATGTCTCTGCAGAAAACCCTTTGGCTATTTTGCTCATTAGTGTCATTTTTATTCCACACAGAACTAGCTACAAGTATCTGACTGACCAGGAATACTCTGAGCAGCAACAGAAATGACAGCAGATGGCAGGGTCAGCTTTTTAGCTCTGTTTCTCTAATTAAAGACTTTACACATAGTGTCAGGTAAAAATCAGCTGTCAGAAATTTCATCTGATCATAATTGATCATCATTAATAAATCTGTTCCAAACCAGACTGCCAAAATCAGCTATGATCATGTAATCTCAACTAATGAGTAAACTAGCTAGAATAGCTGTCCATGAGTGGACTCTCTACCTTACACAACTGAAATAGAAATAATTCCTGCCTGCACAGAGAGATGCAGAACAATCTTGTAACTAGGGCTGTCGATTAATCACAGTTACTCATGCAATTAACTCAAAAAAATTAATCATGATTTAAAAAATTAATCGCGATTAATCGCACTTTAATTGCACTGTTAAACAGAATACCAACTGAAATTTAGTAAATGTGTGGGTGTTTTTCTACATTTTCAAATATATTGATTTTAATTACAACACAGAAAACAAAGCGTGCAGTGTTCACTATATATTATTTTTATTACCAATATTTGCACTGTAAAAATGATAAATGAAATAGTATTTTTCAATTCACCTCATACAAGTACTGTAGTGCAATCTCTTTATCATGAAAGTACAACTTACAAATGTAGACTCTGTTCATTGTTATATAACTGCACTCAAAACAAAACAATGTAAAACTTTAGCACCTACAAGTCCACTCGGTCCTACCTCTTATTCAGCCAATCGCTCAGACAAACAAGTTTGTTTACATTTACAGAAGATAATGCTGCCTGCTTCTTATTTACAATGTCACCTGAAAATGAGACCAGGTGTTTGCACAGCACTTTTGTAGCTGGCATTGCAAGGTATTTATGTGCCAGATGCCAAACGTTCATATGCCCCTTAATGGTTTGACTACCATTCCAGAGGACATGCTTCCATGCTGATGACACTCTTTTAAAAAAAAAAGCATTAATTAAATTTGTGACTGAACTCCTTGGGGGAGAATTGCATGTCTCCTGCTCTGTTTTACCCGCATTCTGCTATATATTTCAGGTTATAGCAGTCTTGGATGATGGGCCAGCACATGTTGTTCATTTAAAGAACGTTTTCACTGTAGATTTGACAAAACACCGAAAAGGTACCAATGTGAGATTTCTAAAGATAGCTACAGCACTAAACCCAAGGTTCAAGAATCTGAAGTGCCTTCCAAAATCTGAGAAGGACGAGGTGTAGAACACGCTTTCAGAAGAGTTAATAGACTAACATTCCAATGCAGAAACTACAGAACCCAAACCACCAAAAAAGAAATTCAATCTTCTGTTAATGGCATCTGACTCAGATAATGAAAATGAAAATGCATTGGTCCTCACCGCTTTGGATCGTTATTGAGCAGAACCTGTCATCAGCATGGATGCATGTCCTCTAGAATGGTGGTTGAAGCCTGAAGGGACATATGAATCTTTAGTGCAGCTGGCACATAAATATCTTGTGATGCCAGCTACAACAGTGCCATGCGAACGCCTGGTCTCACTTTCAGGTGACATTGTAAACAAGATGTGGGTAGCATTATCTCCTGCAAATGTAAATACTCTTGTTTGAGTGATTGGCTGAACAAGAAGTAGGACTGAGTGGACTTGTAGGCTCTAAAGTTTTATATTGTTTTATTTTTTAATGCAGTTATTTTTTATACATAATTCTACATTTTGTAAGTTGCACTTTCATTATAAAGAGATTGCGCTACAGTTCTTGTGTTAGGTGAATTGAAAAATACTATTTTGTTTTTTACAATGCAAATATTTGTAATAAAAATAATAATATAAAGTGAACATTGTATACTTTGTATTGTGTTGTAATTGAAATAAATATATTTGAAAATGTAGAAAATATCCAAAACTCTTTAAATAAATGATATTCTGTTGTTGTTTAACAGTGCGATTAATCGTGATTAATTTTTTTAATTGCTTGACAGCTCTACTTGTAACATTAGAATGGTTTACTGGACTGGACTGTCAGGACTAATCTTTTGGCTGTGGTTACAGTTTCAATCTTTGACTGAGGTCCTATGATTCTGCATGTATTGTGGGTTTAATACTTTGCACAAAGGAGTCAGGGCCTGTTCTTTGTCTAGTGCCAGGGGAATCTGTGTCATCTTCTGATGAGACATAGATTTTACATAAAGCAGAAAATACTAATATTGGATTAGCCCAGATGGTCTCTGAAAACCATGAGATAAATAACCCTGATAGCTACTTTGCTCTCCCAGGGAAAAAGAGGCTTGCCAGGAGTTTACTTCTAAAAATAAGTGATGGCTGCTTATTAAAAACAATGTCATCCTTGTATTTTCCATGGACTTGTTTGGGCAATATGCCCATATGGAAAACTTGTTGCCAGCAAGTTGGATAACATACTCCAAATCATCCTCTTTTATGTTCTCCTGTCTTCCCATTTTCTTTGCAAGGAACTATCTTGAATCAGAAGGGTCCACTGAACTGTGGGTGTATATAAACAAGGGCCAGTTTCTAAGACACAAAGAGCCATTGTACCATACTGTCCAAGACCAAAGTAATTTTCAAAGTAAAATAAACCCTGTAAGTGTGTTAACTTCACAGAGGATTGGTTATGCGTCTATGGTGAAGTCAGCAGCACCTTGCAAAGGCTATTACCGCAGTTGTTGTTTTCCCTCAAGTGAAGCCAATAAGGTGTGATACGCCTCTACCTTTACTCCTGCTTCTGCTGTGCATGTCTCTAGTAAGACGACAACGTTGTCCTGCTCAGGCTTTATATAGGATGGCTTGGAGCAAATTGAAGTAGAGCTAGATACTGTCAGAAGTGTGATGACTGTTTACTGATGTAATTTAGGGTATTCTGCTTAATATCCATATTAGAGAGAGCAAGATTTCACCCACCCAAACACCCATCAGGAGCACCTCCTCGCTCTTCCTTGTCGTGAACCAGCTCATCTGAATTGTGCTCCTGAAAAGGTGCATGGTAGGCAGGTTCATCCTGTGGGCCATGCCTAGAAAGTAAAATATTGGCAAGAACACATAACAGGCATGGGAAGAACGAAGAACTGAAGTGCACTGGTGTCTCAACCCCTGAGGCAATCTGCCTATCCTAGTACGCCAATAGCTGAGTACGTGCCTACTGAAAATAAGTCACTGTTTTGTATAGCATGGCTAGAACACTACAATGCAAGTGACTTAAGCACAAAGCAGAACACAACCCCAAGGAAGCCACAAAAAATGTTTTCCAAGTAGAACTCCTGACATGGTACTGAGTCCATGCTGCATGGAAGTACTTGAGCAAAATAACAAGTAAAAATTAGAACTCAGATATTTACTCCACATCAGACAGTCTTGCCATGGGAGATTACTGACAAGGTTATTAATTTCCAGACATTGTTTCTTGTGAAACAGCCTCACCACTTAGAGAGAAAACATTAGAGGTAACATTCAGAAGATCTAAACATTATGTGAACTATTCAGAATGGACACAGTTTTACCTTAAACAGACTGTTACTGTTTCGGTAACTTTTAATTGCTGATTATTCTAAATCCGTTTGGAAAAAAACTCCAAAGGTAGATTATAAATAAGGTAAGATGATATGTAAGTATTGTTAAATATTTTAATTGTCTCAAATTTATTCAGGCAAAAACACTTTTCTATCTTCATGTTTATATTTTCATCTTCCTATGTTTATTTGTCTTTGAGGGCCACTATTGTTTTATGTTTGGTGTTTTATTCTGAAGAGTTTTCAGTATGCAACTGGGAATAAGTGATCTTTTCCTTACACATAATATACAACAAGAACCTCTGGTTTGTGTCACTAGAATGTTTTGGCTTTAGGCTAATTTCAATCTACTGTATATTGCTTTCTTTAAGTTCTAAAAATCATCCAATCTAATGGATATATGAAAAATTTATATATGGCCTGGAAGTCACTCGGAGTAAAATTGCAAGCTGTTTATAACAAACCTGTACCATTCATAACCAGGTAGTTCAAAGGCAATTATCTTCCACAGATTACTCTTGAAATGCTTCATATGAGGTTGAGAAGTGAAGCGATAAAATTGCAGTTAGCACAAAAGTTTGTTTTTTATTCTTGGAAGGTATATGAAAAAATTCAGAAACAAATTGATATGACAAATTAGAACTTCTAAAATGCTCTTAGATATACATGGGCCAGACAGTCCAAAGTCATTTTGGTGCAATTTACAAACATACTTTCCAGGGAGTAAAAGAATTCAAACCCTTATAGCATGCCACAATCTACAATGGCTTTTTTCCCCCAGAATGGCTAGTATTCTCCTGAAGTATTGCAGAAATTCTACAAATATTGTTAACGCTTTGAACATAAAACTCTATAACACTGAATAGCTCTATCTCACCAATATGGAATTCCAATTGAAATGTGAACTTTAGAAGCTTCAAAAAAAGAAATCTTTTAAATTTCATGATCAATCAAATAACCATTTGAAACCGAAGCACCTAATTTGTGTTATGCTAGTGTAGTTATACTGGTGCAGGTCCATTGACTTCAAAGGCTTTTTTACTGTTCATTTTTAATTGGCAAAATTTTCACTGTGGGTCTCCCATTCATGACCACAAATAAAGGAGGTTCTACTGCATTTCAAATGCTTTCAGTTTCACCTGTAAAGTATTGGATTTTTTTCTGCTTTTTTGATCACGAACTCCACTCCTAGGGATCGAATCTCATTCAATCAACAAAAGTTAACGTTTCTGATTCGTAACACAAAAATCATTAGTCTTTTTAGTAGAGGTGATCCATACACTGATTTAGTTGCAGGACTGAAGTCAGTCACCCAGATTCTCATCTCAGTGATGACAGTGTAAATATGGAGTAACTTCATTGGACTCAGTAGAATTACTCTGGATTTACACTGCTATAATTTGGAGCAGAATAAGGTATAATATGAAGAGATCTGCAGGACATTGACATTTAGAGAGAATCCTAAATTAAATCAGCCATCAATGTTAATTTGGAGTCAATAGAATCAAGCAGACGGTGTGAAACATTTGCATTACTCATACATATCTTGTGTTGGAGGATGGAAATGTTTCATGAATATGGGATAAGAATATTCATACAGCTACAAACTCATGCATACTGCAGAAGACCTAAGGAGATAGCTACCTGGCACTTGAAAGGAGGGAATAAATCACTGGATTCTACCCTGAAGACATCTAAGTAGTGGCATCTTCATATTCATTTGTGGCTGGGGTAGTAAAAAACTGTGCTGTGTTAGAATGTAACCTGGAGGAGTCATCGTAACCAACATTTTGTTAAATACTCTAACTGGGATTCACAAGAGGGATTTAGGTGCTGACACTCCTAACTTATAGGTGCCCTGCCATTTACTGGAATTCACAATCCCAAATAGGCAACCAGGCTCTCTATACAATGCAAGAGGAGAATTACTTACTAGATTTATGCCCCTCTATTTCATACAGAACATAGGTCCTTCAACACTGTCTTCTATCTTCAGTGAGCTCTTGCTGCAGTTTTAGCTTTTTCCCATGTCATTGTGATGACTTTCAGTTCTGATTCTGGTGTGCGATTCCAAGTTGTCCTGGGTCTACCTCATCACCTCTTGCCCTGTGGATTCCAGTCCAGTACCTGTCTTGCTATATTGTTGTGATGGGGTATTATCTGGCCCAACTTGGCCCCATTGAGGGAGGCCCTGAGGTCCTACTACACCCCACCCCAGAAAGGAACAGTGAAGATTGGTCCTCCTGTTAGGTAGCAACTGAATGGGGTTTTTGTGAATGCCAGTTAGGCACGCAAGTTCAAAATTTAGGCACCACTGGCATTCACAAGACCCCCAAAGTCCCCCTTGTGAATCCCACCCTCAACATACAGAGACAGACTCTTGTGTTCACCTGAGGGTTTACCCTGACCAGCTGACATGATGATAAATGTGATAGAACCTGTCTACGGTGAGTATTTTCTCATTGTATTGGGTACCACAACTCCTCCAGGTCATGTTCTAACACAATGTAATTTTCTAGTATAGTTAAGCCCTGGGAGAACTCAAACCTCCTATGTAGCCTGTAGGAGTTGGTTTCCCCCAAAGTAAAGCTGGCTGAATTTGTGTGTGTGAGAGAACAGTAAATTCACCAAAAACTGCATTTTGGAGAGTGGGGGGGTGCGACTAAAACTATTTGTGAATTCAGGTTTAATTCAGCGAATAGTTTTGGCTGGAAAAGTCAATTTAATTTCCAAATAATATTTTTGTTTCAAATTTTTTTCATTTATTTTTGAAAAAATTATGAACAGTTTAAAAATGCTCAATCTAAACATCTGTTTAACCCCAAGTGGTTTTTTTTACTCTCTTATTCACCAATAATTTCATAAAATTTGGGTTTCAGATTGATCTGAAAAATTTAAGAATTGCTAGAGAACCAAAAAATCTGCTAGCACAACTCTACCCTAAATGAAGCAGCTTTGGTCCGTATAGTGATAAGGGGCTATTCTCAGCAATTAGATATTCTCACGATAATAATAAACATTACATAAGATGTACTGTATGCCAGGATGGTAAGGGATTACTGAGACTTTAATAATAAATAATGTTTTAGGAGACAAAGGTAATAGTCTAGAGCACAGCAGCTGATTTTGAATCTATTGTAGCTATTGAATCTTCATCTTATGGTAATCTTTGAGATGCAGAAGATATTGCAAGTTAAGAGTGTTAAAAGAAGGTGAATACATTAACAATGAACATTTTCCTGATTTTCTTTCCCAACTATGTTCCTATTATATTTGGATTTCCAAATAAAATACAGAAGTACATTTGTAAGCAAGGAGAATATGGGTACTCCTACGTGTATCACAAAACGGAGAATTACATTTGTCAGTTTTTTGTGTTTTTTTTTTTTTTTTTAAACTACATACAATTTAAAGTCAAGACTGGCAAATAGCTTAGTGACCAAATATCTCTGCTGCTGATCAGCTGTTTGCTGGCAGGAGGGTGGGGGAAGAGTGGAGCTTCACACGCTCTCTGTTCCAGGGAAGAGATAGAGAAGAGGCGAGGGCAGGGCCTTGGGGAAGGGGCTGGAATCGAGGCATACCCCTTCCAACCCCCTGCCGTGAGCACCCCCACGACCCCAGCCCACACCCCCAGCCCTCTGCTCACCCTGACCCCTGCACCCCCCCACATTCCCCCCGTCTTGACCCCTGCACCCCCTCACATACCCCCAGCCCCCTGCCCTGACTCCCCCCTGCCCTGACTCCTGCACCCCGCCACACATACCCAGCCCCCCCCATGCCCTGATTCCTGCACGCCCCCCCCCACATCCCCACCTGCACCCCTCGCACCAAACAGGAGCTTCCCTAGGTAAGCGCTGCACACCCCAACCTCCTGCCCCAACCCTGAGCCCCCTCCCTTACCCTATCTCCTGGCCAGATCCCACACCCCAACATTTTTTTAATAAAGCACTCTTATCCAAAGCATTTTACAATAGTTAGCTAACGGTACAAACAATATTTGGAGAGATCATTAAGTGGTCTATCAAGACCCTCTGCAATTGTCAAGGGGTCTGTGGAAAAATAAGTTAGACTCAAGAACAATCAAGGTACCTCACTTTATTTTTATTTACTTGCTATTACTTATAGGAGGAGGATGAAGAAAAAAATGAAAAATGGGGGCAGGGGGAAATGAGAGAATGTTCTTTTTCTTGGCTAGGTCCCAAGGAGGGGCCCCAAAAATGAAGCTGAGCATAGGGCCGGGGGGGCCCACTAACTCTAAATCCACCACTGGCTGTCATGTCACCTGGGCTGGGGACACTGTGTCGACTGATCCCCACAGTCTCCAACCTACCTGGGTAGTACAGCAGACCTGG
The DNA here is from genome assembly GCF_027887155.1 of Malaclemys terrapin pileata. Taxonomy (NCBI): domain Eukaryota; kingdom Metazoa; phylum Chordata; order Testudines; family Emydidae; genus Malaclemys; species Malaclemys terrapin. The sequence continues at coordinate 50,704,439 of NC_071505.1, forward strand.
CCATGCCCACTAGCTCCTCTCCACTCCCTAGCCCACCCACCACTTGCTTCCCCCCGCCCCTCCCGCCGCTTAAAAATGATTGCTTCCCCACTTCCTCCTCCCCTCTGGCTTTTCTGGCAGCTCTGTTGACAGGTATCCAGTTTTACACTGGAAACTTCAGTAGAAAACGGGACCTGAGTGTCCGGTTAGCAGTGCTGACTAGAAACTAAAAGTCCGGTTATAGGCTAACCACATTAGCCTCCGCTCCTCCCACTCCCAACACTCACCCCAGAGGGAAGAGTACCTGTCCTCCTGCTGCAGGAGGAGGGGCAGCTCAGTGCAGAGAGAGGCGAAGAGAGGGCTAGAACCAAGTAGGTACCCACTTTATGTGGGCAGGGGCAGGGAGGTGATCCTGTTTACCCTCTCCCCAGCCCTGCTGCGCTTGCAGTTTACCCCTGCCCCTTCCTTGCTCCAGGTACCAACTCTAACTCCCACCCCACTGTGCTTTTGCCCCTGGCCCCTTTTGCAATCATTCCCCAGGGAGACCCACAAATATGTTTGGCGCTGGGCCCACAAAAAGTTAATCCGGGCCTGGCCGTAGGAAGTAACCAGTCCTGAGATAGGGAGAGACCCCAACCTCAGCCCCCGCTTCCTTCCCTGGCTCTGCACAGCACAGTCTCTTGCTGTCACACACACACATATGCAACCCTGCCTGCCTGCCTGCCTCTGTTCCTATTGTGGGAGACAGCAGGAGCATTCCTCATTAATGATTGCTTTGTGTCCCAGAGCAGAGCAGAGCAGCACAGCAGGCCCTGGCTGTCAGAAGGGAGCTTTGAAAGGGGAAGGGCACATGCCTGCAGGGCTGCTGAGTTCAAACCAATGAGCAGAGTGGTCATTCCAGGCATTGTGGGACACTTCCAGAGGCCAATTACAGCAATAAAAGCAATCAAGGCATTCACACTGGCACTACAGCGTTAAAGCCTCAGTGCAAAAAGTCCTATCACTCTTGTCAGGGTGGTTTTATTACAGCGCTGCATCTGAGGAGTCTTGGCGGAAAAAGTGGCTTGTCAGTGTGGATGCCTCTGTTGTCTTATCGCAAAAAAGCTGACTTTTGGCGCAAAAACTTGCCAGTGTAGACCAGGTCTTGACTTCTTCAGTGAGGTTTTGTGTGGTCACAAGGGTTTGCTTTCCTAGAGCTGATTGCAGGATAGAGGTAACAGGCCGTGTCTGAAGGTGAATACTTTTGGAAAGGTATGTGGGTGGGTTTTTTTGCTTGCTTGCTTGCTTTGTTTTTTACTACAGAAAGTGAGTGGGGGAAAATATTTTCCCACTTCAAAAACACACAAGGATTTTTTTTTAAATTAGCTCTATAGCCACAACAGTTGAGGGTTGAAAAAGCTGAAATTTGACATGGAAATGGCCCTCATTGCATTTGATTTGTCCAATTTATGACCCTCTGGCTCATACAGAACATATTTTACATGAGTTTTCCTAATGTCCAACCTAAACCTCCCTTGCTGCAGTTTAAGCCCATTGCTTCTTGTTCTATCCTTAGAGGCTAAGGTGAACAAGTTTTCTCCCTCCTCCTTATGACACCCTTTTAGATACCTGAAATCATGCTATCATGTCCCCTCTCAGTCTTCTCTTTTCCAAACTAAACAAACCCAATTCTTTCAGCCTTCCTTCATAGGTCATGTTCTCAAGACCTTTAATCATTCTTGCTGCTCTTCTCTGGACCCTCTCCAATTTCTCCACATCTTTCTTGCAATGCGGTGCCCAGAACTGGACACACTACTCCAGTTGAGGCCTAACCAGTGCAGAGTAGAGCGGAAGAATGACTTCTCGTGTCTTGCTCACAACACACCTATTAATGCATCCCAGAATCATGTTTTTGCTTTTTTTGCAACAGCATCACACCGTTGACTCGTATTTAGCTTGTGGTCCACTATAACCCCTAGATCCCTTTCTGCCATACTCCTTCCTAGACAGTTTCTTCCCATTCTGTATGTGTGAAACTGATTGTTCCTTCCTAAGTGGAGCACTTTGCATTTGTCTTTGTTAAACTGTTTACCTCAGACCACTTCTCCAATTTGTCCAGATCACTTTGAATTATAACCCTAACCTCCAAAGCAGTTGCAATCCCTCCCAGTTTGGTATCATCTGCAAACTTAATAAGCGTATACTTTCTATGCCAATATCTAAGTCATTGATGAAGATATTGAACAGAGACGGTCCCAAAACAGACCCCTGCGGAACCCCACTTGTTATACCTTTCCAGCAGGATTGGGAACCATTAATAACTACTCTCTGAGTACGGTTATCCAGACAGTTATGCACCCACCTTATAGTAGCCCCATCTAAGTTGTATTTGCCTAGTTTATTGATAAGACTATCATGCGAGACCAGATGTAAGTTGAATTGTCTTAGTTTTGTCTACTGGTGCAGCTGTGCCATTCTAGTGCTTTAGCAAAGACTAGAGGGGAGGATAGCTCAGTGGTTTGACCATTGGCCTACTAAACTCAGGGTTGTGAGTTCAATTCCTGAGGGGGCCATTTAGTGATGTGGGGCAAAATCTATCTGAGGATTGGTCCTGCTTTGAGCAGCGGGTTGGACTAGATGACTTCCTGAGGTCCCTTCCAACCCTGATAGTCCATGATTCTATGAAGACACTACTGTGCCAACAGGAGAGCTTCTCCAGTTAGCGTAGTTAATCCACCTCCCTGAGAGGCTGTAGCACTGTCTACAAGCAGGGGTTCGGACAGTATAACTACATTGCTAAGGGGTGTAGACTTTTCACACCCCAGTGACATAATTATATTGATGGAGATCTGTAGTGTAGATCTGGCCTTAGGCTCCTAAGCTCTTTTGAGGGGTGGTGCTTAGGTTACCCCCTCTCCTCAGCATTTATTAACTAGCTTAGGTGGCTCCCCACTAGAATGTTGGACTTTGTGGGATTCCATTCTTATGTGCCTCTTGCCGTGCAGTGTATAGGGACCCTGACTTGGAGCTGTAGATTCCAGTAGGCAGCATAGCCCCTAATGTTAGGAGTGCAACTCTGAGCCTAAGTCTTCTTTGCAGATCTGGCCCTAGGAATCCTTTGTCTCCTCTGGCAGCATAAAGAGAGCTTTAGTCAGTAGAAATGGCCCCATAAAATAATCCTTGTGCAAGGGACCTCCCCAGCCAGTTTAGCACTGTCGAAAAGGGCTCTACACTGGTTCTGCTCCCAGCCCACAGTGTAGTGAATGGATTGGGCATTGCCATAATGAAGTATGCTATGACTAGTCTCCACTTCCTAGGGCCCACTGGGAACAGAGTGTAAGTTAAAGCAGATAGTTTGCCCTGCATCCCTCCTGCATGTAACTGAATATCTTAATAGTGATTTTTTTTCTTTCTCTAGTTCCATGAGCCAGAAACATCTAAACAAGAGAAGCTCCCCCCCCATCTCCACCACAAAAGTTGGCTGCTGCCAGCCAGACACTTCAAAGGCAAATGTTATGCCCTGTTGAGGCTTAGGGGACCATTGCAGAATGAGAGGTGAGAGATGACACTGGAATGAAGACATACAGTGGAAGAAGCTGAGACTGGCACTGCCTTAGAGTCCAAAACGTCTTTCTAAAGAACAAACAAGTTGCACCAGAGCTGCAGGTGCTCAGCACCTGTGAAAAATCACATTACCGTTATTTATGTGCCTAATTTTTAGGCACCCACGTTTGACAAATTTGAGTAAAGAGGCTAGAAAAATATTGCTAAACATGCAGGATTGCTGGGCTTTGACATGAGCTTTTTTTATGCTATTTTAACAAAAGAGTTTACTGTTCTACCAGTGTGCGATGTGATGTGTTCTGCATTAATAGAAGACCATGTAGAAAATTTTCTTCAATGCCCACTCCAGTAGATTATACATCTTAAATGCCAATTGTAAATTAAATATTTCTTGAATTGGCTGTTACTGAGGAATTCAGATAGGTGAGCTGGCCTTTGTTGCCTACTGAATATTATGGCAACAGAAATGCACTTGCTTTCTGTGCAAAGTATGAAAATAATAAATATGGACGTTTGTTTCCACTCAACTTCTGTAGCATAAGACCAGCTTACACTGGAGCAATCTTTAGCCTGAAGTCCCCTTTAAGTCACATATGTGTTGCAGGATTGGACTCCTGCTGTCCAAGGTTATGTGAGTCTCATGATTAACATTTCTGACTCTGTATTTATTTTGGTGATGTCATTCAGAAGTGCTGTACATTGTGGAAAGGACCTAACACTCAGAAGCTCAATAAAGACCCCAACAAATCCCATACATCCCCAAAGCCGTAACTGTTCTTTGTATTTACTGGTGCAAAATAGATGTCTCCAATATAGGCTTCTTTCAATGCCATTATGAACAGAGCATTCATGGAGGATGTCTCACATGAGAGATCAAAGTTGCAATTCCAAAAATGTTTGCTGAAAGCCATTAGAGGAACTGGGGTTCAAACTGTATTTGCTGATCTGATTTAAAACAGTTTTAAGCAGCTCAGGCTAGCTTGATTCAAACAGGAGTTTAAATTGGTTCAGTGAGCAGGATGTGCTTAGAGCCTGGATGTTCTGTCACTTTGCATCAGGGCCTAGAAAAATCTAGCCTATGGAAATGACAGAATAAATGTAGCCGCCAAGTTTTCTAAGCATGGATTCCAAAGTGTAACCTTGACTGTTATTTATAAATGTAGTGAATTGAACGTAATACAGGTCCTGAATTAAGCAAAACATAGGCAATTCAAAATAAATAAAGCCCACTGTGGAATAAGTGAGGCACAGCCATCTTTAAACCTTTTTATAATGGCTTTAGCCAGGGCCACATTGTTGACTAGGAATTAATTATATCTGTCCCCCCAGCTCTGTTTCCTTGGGAGAACACTTTGATTAACTAATATACTATTGTGCACATGTGAAAGACACTTTTTTCACACTTGTAGACAACAATATTGGACATGTCACTGCTTTGTGAAGTGGAAGAAGGAGAGTTTGGAGTAAAAGAGAGAGAACTGTTGGCATCCTCCTTGGTGTGCAGCACTCAGGATAAGAGTCGATTCAATAATTCCACTGAAGTCAAGGCACAGTATGATTTCATAATTGTACAGCTTAACTGTTCCTGTATATTATGAAAGACTGCTTCTGCCATTTGACTCACCCACACTCTCGGTTATTGCTCCAGTTGCCTAACCCCCGCGTGCACCCTCCCAATTTTCCCACTCCTATTTGCCATTATTTAGCCATTTAAGTTTCAGTTTTTAATTTACTCATACTGCCACTGCTCAATCTTCCTGTCTCGGTAATTTTCACCCTGCTACCCTTACTCCCATTTTAGCTTTTACTCTCTCTCTTTAAAAGCCTTCTCATGCTGATTTTATAAAATACAATAGAAGTAAAAGTGTTGTTTTTCTTAGAAAAAATGACACTTTTCATGGAGCAAAATCACAAATCTTACAGGTAGCATTACATTTCATGAATACATTTTTAATGAACTGCAGAGGAAATGAATTTCCCTTCACTTTTTAGCTCGTTGGAGCTCATAAGGGGCCTACAGGCCTTTTTTTTTTTTTTTTGGCTTAGTCCTCTGGGGCAGTACAACTTCATCTCAGGTTTGCCTGTAAAAATACCTATGAGACAGAGGAGACTTGCACAGAGGGAGAAGAAATGGTGTTGGCTTCCTGAGGGCAGCCCTTAACACGTCCTCATGCTGAGACAGACCGTTTCCACATCTCAGCTGTTTTTATATACATGAGCAATAAACAAACATGGCAGAAAATTTTGGTGGCAATCAAGTTCATATTATATGTGAAATCTGGGATCATTCTTAAACTAATATAACCCTAAGTGAAAAATAAATCAATACCATCTGAAGGGATCTACAGGCCTGTTCAGGCCCCTTTCAACCACCACCCCTCTTGTTGGGTCAATAGGATTATGTAACTAAACTGAGCATGGTTACGTGATTGGGAACAAATTCAGTGGGAACTCATTGCACTCGAAGGTCCAATGGATGTGCAAAAAAGTGGAAAGGAAGGAAGTGGCTAACAGAGTGGGGGGAAATCTGGATGCAAACAGTGAAGAACTTTTGCTGTTCTATTAAACCCACAGTGGGCGGACTTTGTTTTGTGCGCTATTCTCACTGGACCAGTGGGCACAGCCTGTGAAATATATGCATAAGAATATGTGCTTTGTGGACAATATGCTAAGCAAAATATGACAATTTATGCTAGTGGCCTGTGGTTGGACAAAGGCCTTGTGCAGTTGAGTCTGAAAGAGGGCAGTATTATTGCTACAGGTAAGTTCAATGAAGGCAGTTTCTTACCATTGTATCTCCCTTAGAAGTATGTCAAAAGTGCTGTTGGGTGTTCAGGTTTTAGCACCTATTATGTTTTGATTAGGGCTCCCTTGGATACTTGGTTTTAATGGAATTTGAGGAATTAAAAATGGCTTCACAAATCATTTTTTAATCTGATGAAGTAAGCAGGGAATGAAAAACATCCTGCTGTCATTCCTGAATGTTTCAGGAAAATTGTAAATAAAAGAACAAGTCAATGGCTAGTTCACGCTTCATCAACTGCCTAACAACCTGTAACCAGTTAATTACCCATCTTTAAAATGCCCATATAGGAGAAATGAGTCATAATTAAGTTTCTCTAATGGGGGCGGGGGGAAGAGATAGTGACTGATGCCAATCAGGTGAGATTTAACTCCTTAAATACTGCACTATTAGGAAAGAATGTGCTTTATCTCATAGCAAATTAATGTTGACTATCTTGTAGTAAGGGTACGGTACTTGGACCACTGGTATTCTAATCTTAGTTTTGACAATGTCTCCTCCCCGATTTGCCCTTTGATTTTAAGGAAGTCACATAATCTCTCTTCCTTAGTGTCCCCAGCTGTAAAATCTGGAGGATAATGCTTACCCAGCTCAAGTGAATGTTGAAGATTAGTGAATTAATGTTGGTAAAATAAGACACACAGACATGCTAAGTGTCATGTCTGAGTTGGTGTCAAGTATCAGGGGGTAGCCGTGTTAGCCTGTATCTATAAAAACAACAAGGAGTCTGGTGACACCTTAAAGACTAACAGATTTATTTGGGCATAAGCTTTCGTGGGTAAAAACCTCACTTCTTCGGATGCATAGAGTAAAAGTTACAGATGCAGGCATTCTATACTGACACATACTTCGCAAGTGGAGAACCAGTGTTGACAGGGCCAATTCAATCAGGGTGGATGTAGTCCACTCCCAATAATAGATGAGGAGGTGTCAAGTCCTAAATTAAAGCCAGTTCACACACTAGCAGCAGACTTTAAAATTTTATTATGATGTTAAAAAAAAATTGTGAACAGAGGCTCTGGGATCCCATCAGTGGGGAGGATTATTGAGGTATATTTTGTTGGTTTTTGCTGAGTATGAGGAGTTAGATATACAGCCGCATTCATGGAGAGCAGTATACCATGCATCGAGTTTTTTATAAAAGGAAATAACTTGCTCTTGGGCCGTCAACAGCATTATCAATATTTCTTTCCTAAAAGTAGTGTGAGAGTATGTGTGTGGGGGTGGTTCTCTGTAGTGTCTACATGACACTTTACAATGATGTTAGTTAACTGGTGCTAGTTGGCAGATTAAAACATGATTAGCAGTTGTAGAAACTTTGCAGGATGGGGGGAAGAAACTGAGTGGAAATGAAGGAAAAAAATATGGTCCACATTAGGGCTAAACACTCCTAGAAACTAATCTTGATCTGCTAGACATAAATATCTCGTTGGATTGTATGTGCTATCATCGTATGTGAAATTATGAAGTTTGGCTATGTATGTGTTACTGAAACATGTTGTGAGGTTGAAAACACCCACAAGAAGCCTTTCACATACAACAGTAAAAAAGCCGAAGAACATTAATGGCTTATTGAGGAAATGCACACAAGCACAAAGCTTACCCCAGGAACTGTGTACAATAGAAACCTCTCAGAGACAGCACTACACAATGGGAACTGTTTGACCACCCAGGTCACAGCAAAAGAGCTTTCCAGCAAGTGGGAAGAAGATATAAAAGGGGGAAATGACAACATGATGGGACCTCACTCAGCCTACAACAACACACCTGGAAACAGCTGAGGAATAAAGACTGAACGGGGGGAAGTTATGGTCCCAGGGTAAGGGTTTGATAGCCTGTGTATGAAAACCTGGGAAACTCAAGCTGCAAAGCCAAGGCAGCTTGTGCCTTAAGAATATGCCAGCCTGTTTATCATTCAGAGTGAGAATTTGTTAATTCATATCCTACCTATCTAGTATGTTAAACTCAGTTTGCAGTTTTGTTTATTTACTAGGCAACCTGCTTTGGTCTATTAGCTATCACTTAAAATCTATCCTTTTGTAGTTAAATTTATTTTATGTTTTAATCCAAACCAGTATGCATTTGACTAAAGTGTCTGGGGAAAATCTCAGCTCGCTTACAAGTGTGCACAGTCCTCTTCACATTGAGGGAGAGTTGGATCAGCCATATACTGGCTACATTTGACCAGGGCAGGACGGTATTGCTCTGGGGTTCTAGGCTGGGAGGCTTGTAACTGCAGCTGGGTGTGTCCCTACCTGTGTGAATTCTGGTGAAAATGCAAGCTTGGAGGGCATTGTATTTTGTCACAGCAGCACAGTGTGAGAGGGAGCCCAGGCTGGTGGGTCAGAGGGCTCAGTGGTACCCCAGTTCCAGGTGGCACCCCCGGGGGGGAACCCATCACAACCATAAGTAGCTATTGTAGGGTGGACAACGCTTAAAACATGACAGCTGATTCCTAAGTATCCCAATTACGGCAGCTGGGTCTTGTTTTCAGTGCATGGAAGCTTAAAGAGCAAGCTATCTTATGGCAGTAGAAAGATAGGGAAATGTCTATAAAGAGTGAGCGGGTACAGGAAATACTGTACGTTATTGGAATCCTTACTCTGGACAATAAGGCATTTTATCGCTTGGTTTATGTTGCCAAATTTTAGATTATTTATGTTCCATACTAGCCCAAGGGAAATAAGTATTTCTTCTTTGAGTAGCTGCAGTTGTGTGTTCCATGTGGGTGCATTATTTTACAGGGAGTATAATGTGGTCTCTATATTGTGCTATCCATATTTAAGAACAGTGCATATTGTATACTAAAAACTAGCATAGCACCCTGTTGCTATGCTGATTGGCACCACCCATCTACGTATTGAAGATTTTTTACACCACCCCCACTACACATTTAGCATGTTGAGGAATATATTCTGTTAAATATAGTGATTACGACCATGTTCTGGAAATGGCTTGTGTTCATTTATGATTGCAGTAATGAACATTCATAATGTATTATTATGGAGAAAAAAGAAAGCACAGGGAAAGTTTGAGAGGACATAATTTGGTGACTGACCAGGAAGAAAGGAAGCTAACAGGGTAAGAGAAGAAAAGTTAGTTACTACTACTACTACTAATAAAAAATAAAAACTGATTCATACAGTGTGCCTGTTCCTAACTAGCTATAACCAAAATGATGGTGGCTAGATTCATAGATTCTAAGGCCAGAAGTCTGATAATGTAGTCTGATCTCCTGTATATAACAGGCCACAGATCTTCTCCAAAATAATTACTAGTTCAAGGGTGGTTGATAGGCAGACTGCAGGTCAAATCCAGACCACCAGACTCCTTCCAATGGACCATGGGGGCTGAAGCCAAGCGGGGCTGGAGCTGTGCAGACCACTCAGGGTTGAGGGCACAAAACTAGGGTGAGGAGGGGCTCCAAGGACTACTCAGGGGCAGGTGGTTGGGCTGGGCTGCAGGGCGAAGTCATGTCCCTGGGCAACTGCTTGTGCAGCCACATTCCCAGTGAGTTAAACAAAAACGGGGAAAAAAGCTCAAATAAATTTGTTAGTCTCTAAGGTGCCACAAATACTCCTGTTCTTTTTGCTGATACAGACTAACACAGCTGCTACTCTAAAAATGGGAAAGAGGCTCAAGTGCTTTTTGTGGGGGGACATGGGGGGACGAAACAAGGGGCTAATGGGCAGGGGGCAGGCACTGGAGGCCAAGGGGAAAAGAAACGGGCTGGAAACAGACCAGGGCCAGGACAGGCAAACCAAAGGGACTAGCTGTAAGGGTTAGGGCAGGGCAGGCAATCTAACAATCACCCAAGGACTGGGCTGGGGCAGGCAAACAAGCAAACTTCCCAAGGGCTGAGAGCAGGGCAGGCAAACAAACAGAAGCAGCTAGGAGGGCCAGGGCAAGGGGTACCAAGGGATGGGCAGGGCAGGTGGGAAGGGGGCAAACTGCTGCAAGGAGGCTGGTGGGCAAGGCAGAAGGTGGGAAAGTCCACGAGCCAGAAGCAGCAGAGGAGGGGGGCACGTGCACCTGCAAAATTCAGTCAGTGGTGGCTGCTGCTATAGTTCCAGATGTTAGAAAGAGGTAAGGCGAGCAGCTGAGTCCAGGTGCGAGGAATGGAGGCAGATGGTAAATAGGAGTGATGGAGGGGGCGGGGGTGAGGGGGGACAGATAGACTGGGGGCAGACTCCACGCCACATCCCCTGCCTCCCCACAGCAAGAGTTGATACCCCCATCACAAGAGCAAAGTTGAAAAGTTATTCAGTCCTTCAGAAGGCCTTGTCCACGGTGTCCTACAGTGTTCCTGCATGCTCCCCCAGCAACAGAGGTCTCCTTCTTCCTCTTCCTCAAGGCACCAGCAGGCTCCCAAGCAGCAGAGGCAACAACACCTGCAGGCAGTCCAGCAACCAGGCAGGAGAGACCCCCTCCAGTGGTGGCAGCAGCAACAGCAGGGACGGGGTCCCTCACTCACCCTCCAGGGAGCAGGCCAGCAGCAACCTGGAGTCCATCAACTGGCAAAGTAGTGGGGGTGGGTCTGGCCCAGACGAGAAGCTGAGGCAACAAGAACCCTGGGCCTAGCAGTAGCACGCTCCACACCCACAAGAGAGTGGTGTGGAAGACAGCTCTATTAGCACCAGAATAAGCAGGTCCCTTTCCCCCTGATAATTGAATAGGGGTTACTCCAGGTTAATTAGGACACCTGGGGCCAATCACGGGGGCACCAGAACCTGTTAAAAGCCTCCCCTCCAGTCAGATATAGGAATTGTGGGGAGCAGGTGTGCCACTGGAGAGTTGGATTGTGCAGATATTGACAAATGCCAGGAGGGAGACCTCACAGGTACAGAGGTGAAGAGCAGGGGAAACCCCACCCAACAGGGCGTACAGCCCTTCTGGGCCCCAGAGGTTTGGGGGAAGAGACCCTGCCAGAGGGGAGAGACTGAACTGGGCATCTGGCCTGCCGCCGCTATGAACAGAGGAGCTATCGGAGATGAAGAGGTTCCCCTTTCAGGGAGGATGGGAGGAACCCCTGCTCCTACAAGGTGGTGACAGTAAACCCAGGGGCATGAGGAAATTGCCAGGGAGAGAGGAATCCCCCCAGCCTGCCACTAAGAGGAAGCATGGAATCCATGGAGGTGAAGAAGGAGCTCTGCCACAGTACTTATAGACTGTAATCATGTCACCCCTTAACTTTCTTTTTGTTAAGCTAAATAGGTTGAGCTCCTTGAGTTTATCAGCATAAAGCACGTTTTCCAATCCTTTAATAATTCTTGTGGCTGTCTTTTGAACCCTCTTTAATTTATCCTTATTGAAATGCAGGCACCAGAATTGTACACACCAGTGCCAAGTACAAAGGTAATAGAACAGAGGTGGGCAAACTATGGCCTACAGGAACATCCTGCACGGCCCCTGAGCTCCTGGCCTGGGAGACTAGCCTCAGGCCACACCTCTGCTGTGCCCCCTCCCCCCGCAGCCTCAGCTCACTCGCTCTGCCACCAGCACAATGCTCTGGGTGACTGGGCTGGGGGGCAGCGCAGCTGTAGATCCCGGCCTGACCTGGTGCTCTGAGCTGTGTGGTGGTGGCGGTGGCGTGGCCCAGCTCCAGCTGGGCAGCACGGCTCTAGTACCACCAGCCACCATTGCTCCAGGCAGCGCGGTAAGGGGGCATGGAACAGGGGAGTTTGGGGTGGTGGTCAGGGGGCGGAGGGTGTGAATGGGGTCGGGGGGAACAGAGGGGTTGAATGGGGGCAGGGATCCCGGGGAGGCAATCAGGAAGGAGGGGAGTTGGATTGGGTGGCAGGGGGCATTCAGGGGCGGGAGTTCTGGGGGCAGTCAGGGGACAGGGGTGGTTGGATGGGGCAGGGATCCCAGAGGGGCTGTCAGGAATGAGAGGAGGGGTTGGATGGGACGGCGGGGGGCAGTCAGGGACGGGGTCTGGGGGTGGTCAGGGGACAGGGAGCAGGGGTGTGTGGATGGGGCAGGAGTCCCGGGGGGGGGCATCAGGGAACAGGAGGGTTGGATGGGGGGGCAGATAGGAGGTGGGGGCCAGGCCACAACCCCCTCCCCTAACCAGCCCTCCATACAATTTCTGAAACCTGATGCAGGCCTCAGGCCAAAACGTTTGCCCACCCCTGTAATAGAACCTCTCCACTCCCACTCAAGATTCCCATTTATACATCCCAGGATCACAATAGCTCTTTTGGCCACAGTGTCACACTGGGAGCTCATGTTTTGCTGATTATCCACCATGATCCCCAAATCTTTTTCGGAGTGACTGCATCACAGGACAGCTTTCTCCATCCTTTAAGTATGGCCTACATTCTTTGTTCTCAGATTTATATTTACATTTAGCCATATTAAAATGCATATTGTGACGGTTTGGATCACAGAAACCCACTTGGGAGCTGCCACCCCATGTGCCAAGACTACTTTTATTCCTGTTTTCCCTGCCAGCTCAGGACTCCAGCACCCTGTCTTGCTGAGCCAGACACTCCCGTCTGCTCCAACACAGACCCAGGGCCTGAATCACTTGTCCCAGAGCTGCAAGTTTACCTGAAAACAGCTCACAGAAGTGTGCTTGTCTCTAGCACTCAAATGCCCAACTCCCAATGGGGTCTAAACCCAAATAAATCCTTTTTACCCTGTATAAATCTTATGCAGAGTAAACTCAAAAATTGTTCGCCCTCTATAACACTGATAGAGAGAGCTGCACAGTTGTTTGCTCCCCCAGGTATTAATACATACTCTGAGTAAATTACTGAATAAAAAGTGATTTTTATTAAATACAGACAGTAGGATTTAAGTGGTTCCAAGTAGTAACAGACAGAACAAAGTAAGTCACCAAGCAAAATAAAATAAAATGCGCAAATCTATGTCTAATCAAACTAAATACAGATAAACTTATCCTCAGAGATCCTTCAGTAAGTTTTTCTCAGACTGGACACCTTCCAGGCCTGGGCACAATTCTTTCCCCTGGTACAGCTCTTGTTGCAACTCAGGTGATAGCTAGGGGATTCTTCATGATGGCTCCTCTCTCCCCTTTGTTCTCTTCCACCCCTTTATATATCTTTTGCATAAGGCGGGAACCCTTTGTCCCTCTGGGTTTCCACCCCCCCTCACTGGAAAAGCACCAGGTTAAAGATGGATTCCAGTTCAGGTGACATGATCACATGTCACTGCAAGACTTCATTACCCACTTGCCAGCACACACATATACAGGAAGACTCACAGGTAAACACAGCCATCTGCAGACAATGGGAGTCATCAAGATTCCAAACCATCATTAATGGCCCACACTTTACATAATTACAATAGGCCCTCAGAGTTATATTTCTAGTTTTAGATACAAGAGTGGTACATTTATACTAATCGGATGATCACACTCAGTAGATTATAAGCTTTGTACTGATACCTTACAAGAGACCTTTTGCATGAAGCATATCCCAGTTACGTTATATTCACTTTTTACAATATTTTTCTAAAACTATCCCAGTTACATTATATTCACTTATTACCATGTTTTTATAAAACCAAATAGACTGCACAACGTCACACACACTATTTGCGTTCACCCAGTTTACTAAGAGATTTGTATCAGTGACTTGTCCTCTTCATTATTTACCAGTGAAGGACATAAATCCACACCGTGTAGAGGTCAAGCATAGGAATTTATTACACACAGCGCTGGTGGAGTGTCACCTTGCTTATTAGGCTCAGAGACACTGTCAATCAATTGATTACAATAGAATATGTAGATTTTCCATGGGCGGGGGAAAATGACGGGGTAGCCAGTTCCACACCCCAGGATAAGTTTTGTAGCAAGACAAGAAAGCACATTAGCCAATGGTTAAAAGGTTACATAATGTCTCCGCCCATGGTCTCAAGTTCGCAAGTTAACATTTAATTAATACTTTGATAAAAATGTTATTAGTATAAAATATATATGTTGAATTCTGATTTGGGGTCCATAGGAATGGAGCAACTCCTTTGATTATCCAACAGGTACATTCCTAGGGGTTAAAGCAAAGAAACAGTGAAAGGATATGATAATACAGATTGTCTCCTTTATGTCTTAAGGCAGGGCATTGCTCCCTGGGAAGAGAGGTGGAAGGATGCCATATCTTTATACTGACATGTGCAATTTTCATAAACTCAAGGTTGGATCTGTGGGAAGGCTGTTTTCCCTTCAGGAGAAATACAATAGGAACAGGGATCCTTTGTTCAATTTGAAACATTGAATGTAACATAATTATTCAGTTATTGCTTCAACATCTGGCATTTCTACTGACCAAGCATATCTTAGCAAAGGCAATGTTATCTTGTTTACCCCAGCTTTTCTCTTAGCTAATCACTATTAGCTAGGCCTCTGGTCTCCAAACCAAACTTTGGACTTCAGGTCTGGAAAAGAGCTGGCACAATCCATATACCAGGTTGTTATATAAAATCCACATAGATTTTAACCCTTCAACCAGTCCCCCAATTTTTGTTTCATCTGTGAACTTTATCAATAATGACTATGTTCTTCAAGGAGCGTTCCTGTGAGTGCTCCACTTTAGGTGAATCTGCACCCCTATGCTTGTAATTGGAGATTTTTACTAGCAGTGCCTGGTTGTGCTGTCCCCATCTCGCGCTGCCTTTGGCGGTTATGTAGTGCTATGCGACGAATCCCCCCTCAGTTCCTTCTCTACCATCCTTGGCTTGAGATGGAGCATTTGGCAGTGCCTCTGAGATTTATCTTTAGCCTAGCTTAAATTTAGAATACTAGTTATTTAGTAGTTAGTTAATAGTTTAGTTTACTACTCTACATCTTCCCTGTTTACTAAAAAAAAAAAAATTCTCTTAACTTACAAATTTAAGTTTCAGTTATTAGGATATCCCTTATTATAGTATAGTTATCCTCCACCATGGGAGAAACCCTATTAGAAGGGGCAAGTCCGGCTTCCCAGGTTTTAAACATTGCCTCACTTGCCTATCCTTGATCCTGCTGTCTGATGGGCACTCAGTGTGTCCTCTGCCTTGGCAAGACACACATACCACAAAAGTGCTTCCCCTGCCACAATCTCAAGGCTTGTGCCAAGAAAGCAAGGGACCTATGCGTTGGAGAAGTCTGTGCCCGGCGTCCAATCCGGGTGTGACACTGCACCCCATATTTTTTATAGTGGTATGATTATGACTAGCTATGGTGTATTTTATGCAAGATAAGTCATGTAAGCTGTCATTGGAAAGAATATGAATATGATTATCCTATTTGTATGCATGTATCACTTTTGTATCTGAAGTTATGAATATTGACTATGTATCTGTATTTCACATGTAGTTACACCTGGGTAACACCCATTAGACAAGATGTTTTCATTCTAGACAGTGGAGTGGGGAATGGGCCATTAGTAAAACAATAGGCCTCAGAAGAAGCTTATCTCCCACCTGGGGAGTCTTTCTGAGGATGCCACAGATAGCCTCTGAGTAATGGCTGCTATGATGCTACAAAGACATGTGATGTTACCACATGTTTCTAGACTCCATCTTGGGATGTCAGTATTTTTCCACAGACCAGTCTGGGAACTAAGCTTTGAAACAGAGTTCCTGCCATATGCAAAAGTTATATAAGGTGAGGAGTGACTTCGCCTGAGGTTCTTCACTGACTCCCCACCCAAGAGGACTCCTGGAAACACCTGAGGAACAAAGACTGAACTAGGGGAAGTGCTGGACCCAGGCTAATGAGATTTTTAGCCTGTGAATGGAACACCTGGGGATTCCAAGCTGTAAGCAAGGGCAGCTTGCCCCTAAGAATCTCAGCCATCATCACTTAGGGTGAGAATTTGCTATTCATATCCAATCTATTTTGTTTGCATTTTTGTTTATTTGCTAGGTAATCTGCTTTGATCTGTTTGCTATCCCTTATAATCACTTAAAATCTATCTTTTGTAGTTAATAAATTTGTTTTTGCTCTATCTAAACCAGTGCATGGGAAGCATAACTCTGGGGCAGAAGGCTGTTGTATATTCCTCTCCACATTGAGGGAGGGGGAAAATTTTATGAGCTTGCACTGTATAGTTCCCTTGCTGTGCAGTGCAAGAGGGTATAATTTTGGGTTTATACTCCAGAGGGGGTGCTGTAGAGGTATTTTCTTTCATTTTCCTTGTTAACCCCTAAACACCATCTTTGGATTCCCATTAACAACAACTTGGAATCCATATTGGGCATTCTTCTTCCCCATCCCCTTTAGTTTTGGCGCCTTTTCTCATCCAAAGGCGGAACACTGGCAGGTCACCTGACTGTTAGTCTGCCCAGCAACTGGGACAGTATATAACACCTTCGCTCCAGTGAGGAGGGGCTGCACATTTTGGAGGTAGCATGTGCTGCTGCTATCAGGTAGCCTATGCCTCTATTGAATAGATAGGTAGGCCATAGTACCACACTAGGGTTCTTGGGAGGGTAACTTACCTTGCACGCACAGACAGCCTGTCATCTGCTGTCCTAATTCTTCAGCTCACATCCACCCATGATGGCGCAGGGAAAGAAGATCTACTAAGAAGAGAACAGAGTGGTCATCTACCTGTCCAGAGGTCCTGCTTCCAGTACCTGTTGGTGACATCTGGATCTGGAATTCAGCCAGTCGTGATGGTGTAACCTGTCCATCAAGCTGCAAGAGATGGTAAAGAGGCAACATCTTGTTCTTTGCTAGGCTTGATATGGGTTTAATCTTGGGTCAGGGCTTCAAGCCTTTATCCTGTTATAGCCAAAGCCTGTTTGTATTTGATCCCTTTCCCTATTACAATTGCGAGTCCTTAGTGTTTTACCTGTGTTACTCACCTGGTTTTACTACTTGTATAACTGTTGCCTGTTAATAAACCTGTTCCTTGTTTTGCACCTCATCCCATTATCAGTTTTCCTTGAGGTAAAACAAACCTATAGATAGAAACGGGGTAGGGAGACGAACCTCAGACTAGTTCCCCTGGCCAAGGTATAAAATCCAGTCAACAGTGCATACCTGAGGAGCTTGGAGGTACCCTAGCTGGAGTCTTACATGCAGGCTCTTTGACAAGCCCCTTCATAGGAACTGCAGCTGGGTGTCCCTACCTGTATGTATGCTGGTGAAAGTGCAGGCTGGAGCCTGGAAAGAGCTTTGCAGCTTGTCACAGCAGTACAGTGCAAGAGGGAGCCCAGGCCGGTGGGTCGGGGGGCTCAGTGGTACCCCAATGGCACCCCAGGGGGAACCCCTCACACTGGGATCACGGATCTCCCCCACACCCAGGCACAATGGTGGCATCTGACAGAGGATCTTCACCACCATCTCAGATGAAGGAGTACTCTGCCAGAAAGGCGACAAAGAAACTGGCTCCAACCTCCTGTCCTTGGGAATCTGCAAAAAAGAGATGTTCCCTGACCCATCAGACCTCATTGGTACCAACAGCACTAGCTGAACCATCCAGTACCACATATACCATGCAAGCCAAAAACCCTAAGCCAAAAAACTGGCTCAGAAAAAGGCACTAAAGGGAAACCCACCATTCCTGCGTTGGTACCTCTGGAACTGCTCACACATGTGGCACCAAGCAGCTCCACAGCATTTGTCTATCGCACCACCTTCTGCCTACACTGCTCAGAACCCATGCCCCTCAGCACCGACAACTGCGGTAAAGACATTGGTGCCGCTGACAACACACTCTCCGGTACCAGTGCTCTCGGTACAGCAGCAAGTTCTCTGCCATAAAGATCTTCTGGTATCCTTGGCACTGGAATCTCCACTCCTCGGTACTGACTTTACTACAGCTCACTTGTACTATTCCAAGTGACTACACCACCCAGATCAGCTCCTCCTTTATCCAGCGATGAGGAGGAGGAGGAGGAGGAGGATGAAGAAGAAGAAATCTACTCCTCCTATCACTCCTCGGTATCCACAGTTACCAGACCATGTCTACCAGAACACCATGAATACCACCCCTGACCTGAATCTCAAGGGTGGTACATGGATACCACCACCAATGTCATTCCCACCACAGTGGCCTTACTGGGACCCTGGGTGGCATACTGCCAACACTATGCTAAGCCTCCCAGTTCACACACAGAGAGAGCGGGGCATTCCCCATCACCCTCTATACCTGGATCCTCTGAACCTCTGGAAGAGGCAGATTGGAGGAGGCTTCAGACCAAGAAGTCACCTCAGCTACCAATTTTTCATTCTCCTCTTTGGATGAAGCCATCATGCCCCTCCTCTGCAATGGGGGATGACTTTAAACAGTTCCAAGAATGATTTAAGAGGATCACATATTCACTGGAGATACCATTGGAAGAAGTTGTGAAGTCTCAACATAAGCTGTTGCACATCTCCAGACTTCAACTTCCTCCCAGATTGCCCTACCAATAAACTAAGCTCTCATGGATCTGGCCAAGACCATCTGGCAGACCCCGGCAACAATTCCACCCACGTGTAAAAGGGTGGATAAAAAATATTACGTTCCCTCTAAGGGAATGGAATTTTTGTTCTCACATCCCAAACCAAACTCTCTGGTGGTAGAGGCTGTGAATGAAGGGGGCAGACAACATCACTCCAGAACCACCCATATGACAGGGACTGGAAGCGGTTACACGTTTTTGGACATAAGGCCTACTTGTCAGCAACCCTACAATTTAGAATTGCCAACTACGAGGCATTGATGGCTAAAAATACATAAATTATTCAAAATGTCTGAATTTATTGGGTGTTTTGTTTTTGTTGTTTTTTTTTTAATCTGAGGACAAAAAAGAGCAATTCAAAGCAACCATCTCAGAGGGCCACCTTCTTGCTTGAACAGCCTTACAAGCCTCACTGGACTCACCATCGCCACGGCTGTAGTTATGCAACAAGCTTTCTGGCTCCAACTCTCTGGGTTGCCCAAAGAAGTACAGGTTTAAAAATGTTATTAAAGCTAATATTAAAAAATTATATAATACACAGGGTAAGAAAAGAGTGTCTGTACATCTGGGTATAGAGCTTAGATTATCCACAAATACAATGTTTGTTTTTAAAATCATAAGATACGTATAGTGCATAATCAGCAATACCCAAATTTAGGTGAATACATTTAAGAATACAGTTTAGATATTAGCATCCAAGTATTTGGGTTCATCACTCATGACAAGTTATACAGAGAGTTGGTTGTGAAAAGCAAATATGGCAATGTGTGAAGATTGTCCCTCAGTAATTGAGAATTTAGGCTAGGTTGTCCATTTAGAAAATACAATCCATGAGGAAAGTATTTCAGTTACTTTCCCGGCTGCGCTTCTCATCAGCACTCCAGCTCATCCCTCCTGATATTGCTGATGTCCAGTGATATGCTCTATGTAGATGTCCCTCGACCACCTAAAGGAGTCCGACACCATGAGTTGCCACATCAGCCGATGTGTAGCACTCACCGATTCCGCATTCTCTCAACACTTGCTCATTACTGGGCTCCAGCGATCAGCACGTGTGTCGAGCTCGGGCGTCATGGAAGGCCGGGGTCCTGTTCTCAAAGGGCACTGTGATATCCACCATCATGATCTTCTTCTGGTCCTCATTGGTGATGATGCTGTCTGGTCGCTGTTGGTTCCTGGGATGGCGGAGTTTACTGCCAACCTTCCCTATAGGTGGCGGGATGGCTCTGACTAGGTGATCTTGGATGGCATTATGTTGAGGCTGCCAGGCTCTGGAATGGGGCTTGCAGCTACACAGGATGTGGGGTAGTGTCTCATTGGCATAGCTGCACTTCCTGCATGGCTTGTCCCGATTCCCGTGGCAGACGGCCCCATTCAGTGGGACGCAGTTGAGCCAGGCCCTGTGGATGAACCTCCAGTCGGCAAATCGGGTGAAGCTGGCCCGGGGAGGAAGTGGTTGCTGGCATCCCACTTGCACGTCACTTCGAGCGCCTTGCCCTGGTCCGGCTTCCACTTCAGGTTTTCCACATACTGGCAGCGGATGGCATCCTTCAGGGTCCTCTCCAGCATGGTTCTGGCTCTTGGAGCAGGGCCGCCCAGAGGATTCAGGGGGACTGGGGCAAGGCAATTTCGGGGGCCCCCGCCATTTAAAAAAAAAGTTGCAATACTATAGAATACTATATTCTCGTGGGGGCCCCTGTGGGGCCCACGGCCGGGGGAAATTGCCCCACTTGCCTCCACCTCTGGGCGGCCCTGTTTGGGAGTGACGATTGTGTGGTCCGTGTTCTTCAACTGTGGCACTAGGACTCCCAGCTCCTGACGTTCCTCGCCCCACGTCCAGTGGCAGCCGATACGCTTCTCCACTCATCGCATAGCATTGCGGGCACAAGTCCAGAGTGAAGCAAAGTCTCCCCACTCTCTTCCAAATTCGCCTTCCAGGGAGCCGCTCAGGTAGGTGGCGACATTTTGGTTGGATGGGGTCCTTGTGATTCTATTCTTGATGACATCCTGCATAGCACTTTCTGTGATGTTTCTCACCGGGCGTCTGGGCACGTCAGAAGGTGGAAGGTGTGAGTGATCACTGCAACGTTGCAGAGATCACCCATACGAGGGACGTTGGTGCCGCTCTGCCTGTGCAAGGTGTACACCAGTTCATTGCTGGCTCTCTGCTTCCACTTCTTCACTAGCTGCCTGATGGTGTTGTCTGCCTTGTTAACAGGTACCTTCGCCATAGCAGATCTCCTCAGGACAAATGAGATATGGGGGATTAGGAAGGTGTTCAAAACGTTGATCTTCTGCCATGGTGCCAGTAGGGAGGAGTTGATCCTGGCCACATATCTAGGATCTCTGCAATGGTATCCTCAGGTTTCTGCTGGACGCAGAAACCCGTGGGCATGCTGAGATGTTGGTATGCTTGACCATCCTCGAGGAAGATAATGGGTTCACCCTGGATCTGAAACGGTGTTGCCTGGACAGAGTCCATTCTACTGCCATTGATATGCAGGGATGCGCACTTCCTAGTGCTGAAGCCTTGGAGCTGCTCCCAGGAGCCTCCTGCTTGCTGTGCAGAGTGTGGGGAAGGGGAGAGAGGTGCTGATGACAGGGTGTCCCTCTCCCCCCACCCCGTACCCCATCACCACAGAGCAGGGGGGCGTGGGGAGGACACTAGAGGGCTCAGGTTGGAGGGAGTTTGCCGGCAGCTGTTGCTGTCTGAACTTGCTGATCTCCATAAAAGGGCAGCATACTTAAAGTGGGCTTAGCATACTTAAAAGCATACATCTCTGTCACCAACACACACATGGTGTGTGTCTCTCTCTCTCACACACACACACACACACACACTCTGTCTTTCACACTCATCTCCCAACACATACTTATATTGTTGTTGTTGCTTCTTGATACTTCTTTCAAAGTGTTATTTTAGTGTTTTGACTGGTCTATGCATTTCATAATTTTTATTTCTCTCTTACACTTACATTTAATTCTTTGAGTAGTGAGTTCTAAAATGCCTAACCTGTCCTGGCTGGAGTAATTATTGCTATGATAACTTTTAAAAAATATATATATCATATCTAGGTTTTTGGTTTCTACTGGTGGCGCACATCCACACATTACCTTGACATATTAGTGCACATAACAAAATTCATTTTGCACATGTATGGAAAAAATTAGAGGGAACGCTCATACAAAGTACTTCCTTTTGGCTTGTCAACAGCTCCATATTTATTCTTGAATGTCCTTGCGGTAGTGGCAGCTCACCTCTGCAGACAAGGGGTCATAATATTCCCCTATTTGGACAACTGCCTATTCAAAGCCTTGATTCAAGAAGAGGCCCTAGAATCTACCCAAAGCATAGTACCTCTCTTCACACAGCTGGGTCTACAGGTAAACCAACAAAAATCAACGTTCACACCTTTGCAGAGACTGGAGTTCATCAGGGCCTACCTCGACTCTCCGAAGGCTACAGCTTCTCTGCCCCAGTACAGATTTACCACTCAGAGCAATTAAGTTGATTAAATCCAAGTCAGCCTACAACCATTGACCGGGCCCTGCCTCCACCTATTAAGCCATATGTCAGCAATGACATTTGTCATCAAGCAGAGTAGACTACATATGCAGTGCCTGCAAGGCTGGCTCAGGGCAGTATATATTCTACACAAAGTATAAACAAGCATCTTATGATGCCAACTAAAGTAAAGAACTCTCTCTACACTGGTGGACTCAACCACACAATGTCTGTTCAGGAGTTCTCTTTACACAGACCCCCCCCCCATTGATGATACTCACAATAGACACCTCTCTGCTAGGCTGGGGGGCACACCTGTGCAACCACACTATCCAAGGTTGTTGGTCCCCATCAGCAGCAACATTACACATAAACCTACTGGAGATGTGGACAGTCTGCAGTGCATGCTCACACTTCCTACCCATGATTAGAGACAAGACCATAAAGGTGCTGACAGACAACATCGCTTGCATGTTTTATATAAACATATATATAGAGAGAGAGAGAGAGAGAGAGAGGAGAGGCATGGTCACACTCCCTATGCACAGAAGCAATGCGACTATGGAAGTAGTACATGCGCCTAACATCGACATCTTAGCCTCCTACCAACCAGGATGCCAAAACATCACAGCAGATGGACTGAGCAGAACCTTTTCCCAAGACCACGAGTGGGAAATGAAACCAGTGGACTGCAGAATGTATTCAAATACTGGGGGTTCCAACTATAGACCTCTTTGCAACAAACCGAAATGCCAAGTGCCCATACTTCTGCTCCAGAGCGGGACTCAGACTCCGTTATCTCGGCAATGCCTTTCTTCACAAATGGGATACACATCTGCTGTACGCTTTCCCCCCACCCCTCTCCTAGCCAGGGTCATACAAAAGATAAGGACCAACAACTCCAGGAATGGTTTCCTTACCTCCTGAAGATGGCTATGTGCCCACCACACACACTTCCACTTGTACCTCATCTCCTGTCTCAGGATGCGGGCCAGGTCTACCACCCAAACCTAGCAAGACTCCACCTGAAGGTATGGCTACTCCAGGGTTCTGAGACAGTGAAATGACCTGTGCAGAGGAAGTAAGGGACATTCTTTTAAACACCAGAAGGTCCACTACGCAGTATACCTACCTTCACAAATAGAAAAGTTTTCATACATGGTGTTATAATAGGCTAACAATGGCAACTACCTCTCCTCTACCAATGGTATTGGATTACATACTGGAACTCAAGAAATCAGGTCTCTCCATTAGCTCGATTAGAGTATGCCTTACGGCAATCACAGCATTCCACTACAAAGTGGATGAGTTTTCAATCTTTTCCTACCCTGCCACCAAACATTTTCTCAAGAATCTTCACCACCTCTAGCCTGAAATACAAGCCCCAACTCCCTCATGAGACCTCAATCTGGTGCTGCGATCCCTTACAGGGCCCCTTTTTGTACCACTAGCAACGTACTCACTTCTATACTTCTCACTATCTGTCTGATGAGTGGGAGAACTGGGGGCCCTCCTGGCACATCCCTCATACACAATATTTTTCAAAAACAAAGTTACCCTATGACCGCACCCTAAGCTCCTACTTAAAAATAGTTTTGTCATTTCATTTGAATCCACCTATCCATCTACCATCATTCTTTCCAAAACCTCATGGGAACAAACAAGAAGCAATGCTTCATACGCTGGATGGCTGAAGGCCGCTAGCCTTTACATTGAAAGAACAAAGTCTTTCAGAAAGTCACCAAAGTTATTTCTTTCCAACACGGAATGATCTAAGGGAGATGCTATATCCAAACAAAGGCTGTCAAAATGGATCTCTGGCTGCATTGACTTTTGCTATCATCATCAACAGATACAAACCTCACCAGAAACCCACACACACTCCACCAGAGCTTTTTCTATACTGATAGCTTTCCTCAATTATGTGCCCATTGTGGACATCTGCAGAGAAGCAACCTGGGTCTCTGCCCATACATTCACACTGCACGATGCCATAGAGCAGCACTTGACATCAGACACTATACTGGGACTTGCGGTTTTATCATCTGCCATGAATGCAACTCCAGAGCCCTTCCCTTCCACTGAGGGGCACTGCTCGAGAGTCACCTAAAGTGGAGCACCCTCTGGGACAGTCCTTGAAGAAGAAGCGAAGGTTACTCACCCTGTGCAGTAACTGAGGTTCTTCGAGATACTTGTCCCTGTGGGTGCTCCAGTACCCTCCTTGCTCCCTTCTACTTTGGACTTTTCACGCTAGAGACTCTGCAATAGAGAAGGAACTGATGGATGTGGGGAGGGTTGGTCGCACATTGCTTTGTAACCGCCATAGGCAGCGTGAGGACAGCACATGTGCTGAGGGGACAGCACATGTGCAGCCCAACCAGGTACTGCTACTAAAAATCTCTGATTACAAGTGCAGAGGCACCTAAAGTGGAGCACTGACAGGGACAACCATGTTGAATAATCTCAGTTATTGCGCAGGGTGAGTAACCTTCTCTTTTCTTCCTGGTCACTGATAAAAATGTTACTCCTGGGGGAATTCTGCGCAATGCAGAATTTTGCAGAAATTAACATGCGCACGGAATTTCCTTTCCCCTGACAGAAATGGGCTGCAGTGCTGCTGGCCACCCCTAGGGGCTGCTGGACCCAGCAGAGTCCAGCTCGCACATAGAAGACACTGCTGCGGGGTGGGGGAGGGAGCTAGAGGATCCCTGGCAGCTGCAGTTCCCAGCATGCCCTGAGGGAAGGGGACAGTGGTGTGCAGGAAACTCCATGCAAGCCTGGGACCAAGCATCAGGCTGTTTCTCTCTCTGGATCCCTGGGCTCGGGGGGGGGGGGGGGGAGGAATGTGGGCATCTGGGCAAGGGGGGGCCCGCCGCTAGGCTCAGGGGGGAGAGGGTCTGGGTATCTGGGCTGGGTGGGGAATGACTGGGCTCTGGGGGAAAGGGGTATTGGCTGGGGGGCACCGTGGCTGGGCTCTGTGGGGGAGGGGGGAAGGGAGCAGAGAAACAGGAACTGGGTTGTCATAGGGGTTTCTTTAATTCTACTTCTGAGGGATTGTTTGTGTGTGTCTGTTATAGACATACTTGCTGACAGGTATTTTGAAATAAATTACCAAAATAATTGAAACTGGTATGATTAAGTGTTATTTTGACAAATAAAATTTGCAGAATTTTAAATTTTTTGGCATAGAATGCCCCCAGGAGTAAAATGTTAAATAGCGTAGGGTCAAGAACTGATCCCTGCATGATCCCACTAGAAACAGACCAGCTTGATAACAATTCCCTGTTTACAGTTACATTTTGAGACCTATCAGTTAGCCAGTTTTTAATTAATTTAATATGCACCATGTTAATTTTATATCGTTCTAGTTTTTTAATCAAAATATCATGTGGTACCAAGTCATAAGTCTAAGTATCTTACATTTATCAACCAAATTTGTAATCTCATCAAAAAAAGATATCGAGTTAGTTTGACAAGATAATCAAGTCTGATCCCCTGCATAACACAGGCCATTAGAATTTCACCCAAAAATTCCTGTATTAAGCCTATAACCTCTGGTTGAGTGACAACCTCTTTTAGAAACACATCTGTCATGGTTACAGTATAAACTACACTTTCAACTCCTTTAGTTCTTCGCAAGTGCCTCCCCTAGATGACATGCCTGGCTTCTTGCACCTCAATCTGGGTGAAACCACAAGATTCAACCTCTCTGGGACTTGGTCCCTGAACATCAGCCTGTCCATTTTTTCCAACAGTATTAACGCAACAGGTCCAATTTGATTTGGCACTTGTAAGCCCTTTCACTTTCAAATGAAAGTATTATTTGTTCACCCAAAGATACATAGCACATAGAGCGAGGGGTAAAAAAAATAAAGGTCTACATGCATATTCCACTTTACTTAACCCTTAATCTTTCCTTGTAAGCTTTCATACATTTCCAATAGCCCAGTTACCTTTATCTCTGGATTAAGAGATGCAAACTACCCCATTGTAATTTCTGCCCCCCTCTTTCTCTGTGTCTCCCTAGAGAGCCCCTGGCTGTTCACTCAGCCCCACCATTTTCTAGGCCAGAGGTTATTTAATATTAGGTATCCTCCTTTTGATCCTAGACTTAGCCTTGGGAAGAATAAACCAGTCTCAACCTGACTAGTGCCAGGTAGGTGCACTCCCAATAAATAATTTCCCCATTGTTTCCTCAAGGACTTTTATGTGTGTCATTGTTTTACCTTTCTTGCTTGGTTCCTTTAAGAATCTCTTTTGATGTTCTTGGATAGCAAGTAGCCCTTCAGAAACAAACACAAAGAGAGATGCACAATATTCATTAAAAATAATACAGATATTTCCCAGTTTGTCACAACAGCCAATCTTGATTTAAAGAATTACAATGGATTCCCCATCACCTTATCTCTTTGTCAATTCCCTTCACTCTTAAAATGTTGCAATTTATTTTCAATTTGAATTTGTTTAGTTTCAACTTCTATTCATTGAAGCTGTATCGCTGCAAACAAATATTTAAACAGGCATTGGGCCAGAGAGAGTGTCAGACTGACTCTGGGCAGGGTATTCACCTAGGATGTAGGAAACCCAGAGTCGAGTCCCCCTGCTCTAATTATTTATACAAAGTGGAATAGCTTCGACAGGAGAGATTGAGGGAGCCCCTCTTCAAAATAGTCCATAGCTCAGTGGTTAAAGCATTTTCTTGAGGGGTGGGAGACTCCTGCTCAAATCCTTTCTTCCTAACAGACAGCCGGGGGGAGGGAGGCTTGACCTGGGTTCTCCTGCTATGAGGCAAATTCACAGCCAAACCAGGGTTGTTCACTCAGCTGCTGTAGTAAGTCAGCCCTCAGGCATGCAGCAGCAGACTATCACTGAAGAAGTGGGCTGTAGCCCACGAAAGCTTATGCTCTAATAAATTTGTTAGTCTCTAAGGTGCCACAAGTACTCCTGTTCTTTTTCCGGATACAGACTAACACGGCTGCTACTCTGAAACCTGAGCAGAGCTTGGGTCAGCTGACACCGGGCTAAGCTATTTCTACAACCCCAGCAGAGTTGTAGATCAGCCTGAGCAACAGTGCTATCCAGCCAGGCAATCTCCTGCTGCCTTGCACTGCATCAGACTCCAGAGATTCACGGCTTGCCCCTGCCTCAGCCTCAGTTTTGCTTTTCTTTTCCTTTACCCCAGTATTGTCCTTGCCCTACACTAGCCTTGCTCCAGCCCCATTTGTAACCCTCTCCAGCCTTACTTCCTGATCCCCCTGCGCTCTCCCCCCGCCCCCACTCCCCAATCCCTCAGACTCTGACTGTCCAGTTTCAACCTTTGGCACATATCTGGACTCCAGCTTCGATATTGACTTGACTTGTCTTTGAACTCTGACCACCTCGCTTAGACCTCTGGCCTGCATGTGGACTCTGGCTATGGTTCTGATTCGCATTTTTCTATGGACTCTGATCACAGTTTTGATGCATTCCTACCCCAGTCTGTCCCCAGACCTCAATTCCAGGACCACCCTTGGCCCAGGCCCAAATCTACATCTAGCTGTGACCCACGCTCCAACCACTAGGCCCGATTATTGGAAGCAGTGCCTGATACCTACAACCAGGTGACTGAGTACTCTATCTACTAGGCTAAGTTATGAGGGATGCCCTCCTTCTCTAGCTGTTTTCTGTGGCGCGAGATGGCCTCTGAGCATATCTACCAGATCGGGCCCCAAATGTGACAGAGGCAAAGGAGCATCTGTTCTTCCCTGGTTTGTGGATCACAACTGGGACTTAGGAGTCCGGGCACCTAGAGTGAGGCCATAGTGCATATGCCCAAAGTCAGAAAAAATAGGCATAGAGGGAACTTTTATTTCAAAACTCACTCACTGAGTGCGTTTAGGCACCTACAGGGTTAGGCAGTAGCTCAGCAGGGGTTTTGTGAATGTCAACAGGGCCTAAAACGGGACTTAGATTACTGAAGTGGTAGTTTGGGTATATAGGGCTAAAATTTGAAAGGGTAAAGGCAAATCTCAATGTCTTTGTTCATTAATTCAAACTTGCTAGTTCATTAACCAAGATAACTTGACTTCTCAGGAGAACAAATCAAAAGTATCCGTACAAAGGAAGTTAAAACACAAAACATGCAAATCCTCATAAGCTAATATTCTGAAAACATGATTTAAAAATAAGGAGAAGGTTGTTATGGTAGCTTATAAAAATATCCAAACCCAGTAAACGTCTAAATGAAATGCACAAAACCTGGTGTTCGCATATGTATTAGACATAGGCCCCAGTCCTGTGTTTCTTGTTAAGGCAAGGAAAATGCAGGACTGGAGCCTTATGCAACAGGTACTGTGTAATGTGTTCTGAGCACTTAGGAGTCGCTACTCTAGGTGCAAACAAATATGCATTAATGAATTAAAGCCAGTAAAAGCTGAACAAAAATGGCTTTTATTTTTCCAGATGCCATGCTATTTATACAATTTAAACAAAGCGTTTGAACTGAAAAATGAAAGTAGAAAGTTGAAACTTTCAGGAACTAAATTGGTTTAATCAGAATTGCCATGGTAACTGCATTTGTGAGAAACGTAGGCAGAGTCAGTATGTATTTGATTCTCTCTCTTAATAACTGATGGATCCAGGGTACAATGAGAATTTTCCTAAGGGGGGGTGCCCAGAATTCTCCCTCTTCTGTGCTGCATCCAGCTCTTTCCCCTGTGCCACTCCCCCATACCCAGTTCTGAGTGCTCTCATGCTGCCTTTGCACCCAGCCCCACTCTCTCCCTCCTGTGCATGTGCACACACTCTCTCTCTCCCCACCGTTTGCTGCTCCATACTTTTCCCCTGTTCCATGCACACTCCCTGCCTGTTGCTCCACACCAGGGGTCTGTAACATTTGGCGGGAAGTGGCGTGGGCCAAGGAATGTGCTGGCCGCCGCTTCTCGCCGCACCCATTGGCCCGGGATGGTGAACCGCGGCCAGTGGGGGCTGCGATTGGCTGAACCTGCCACGTCAGCAGGTAAATAAAACTTGCCCGGCCCGCCAGGGTGCTTACCCTGTCGAGCCGTGTGCCAAACTTTGCCGACCCCTGCTCCACACCAAGCCCTGTGCTCTTCCACTCACACTGCCCTGCGCCTAGCCCTGTGATCTCCCTGCCCCATACTCAGACCTGAGCTCATACCCAGAGATGCAGTCAGGCTGAAGAGAAGCATCCCCACCAGGGGAGAGGCTAGTTCTGGGAGTCCCAGACCCCATCCTCCTTCTGTGTCTTTACTTCCCCAGAAACTGATAAAAGCCTGGATCCAATCTTCCTATCCTCCTGGGGACGGATGGGTCCCAGTCCACCCATGCCCATTCCACTTCTCCCTGAGGGCTGGGGATGCCTGGTTCCCCTGGATGCCAGGAGGACTGCAAACATGGGGGGAGGCAACAAGGTGCACAGAGTCGCAGCACCACTCAAATTTGGTTTGGTTCTCCCTATGTTCTAAAAGAGGTGAAGGCAAGTGTGACATTTCCCAGGTGAAACCTGAACTGATGTGTCCCCTCAGCTCTTCAGTTTGGGATGCCTTTTACACTGCTTTGCTAGTGAACAACAAACCCCTCTATGCTCTGCTCACAACTGCCAGCAGGTAAAGTCACTCCTAGCCAAGTATATGAATGTTGTACCCAGCCATCCATGTACCACATATAGGACAACACCCACGTATCCCTCAGTCTTAGCTTTGCCCACCCCCAAGAAATGTGTCTTGTACCATTCAGTAGCCCACTGGACCATACAAACACATAAATAGCTTGTCATTCCTACAATGGGTAATGAATATGCACCAGTCTTCTTGTCTCAAGTGGAGGTTTCCCACACACTTCAATCAAACACACTAGTTTAGATAAACCAATAAAACAAGTGTATTAATTAGAAAAAGACAGATTTTAAGTGATCATAAGCGGTGAGGCATAAAGGTCAGAATTGGTTACAAAAGAAATAAAAGGATAAACATGCAAGCTAATTCTTAAACTTTGCCAATCTAAGTGATCTTGAAAACAAACATAAAAAAGGAGGTGGGGTGTTTCCTCACCCCAAAGCTTACAGCAGTTTGTGCTAGCGGGAGAGCCTTCCCCTGGTTCCAAAAGCTTCCTTTGTTCTTTCACGTTTGTAGTTGCTATGAGCAGAGATGGGGGTGAGGGGAAGAGGTAATTTGTGTGTTGTGAGTTATCCGTTCTTATACCTTTTCCTCCTCTTTGAGGATTACCGCCAGCTGGGGTGTAGACAAAACAGTCCTGTGTACGTGAGATGCAAAATGTCTTTTAGGTGAATTGAAAATTACTTGCTTACACCTTCTGCATATATGAAATTGAGCAGTCTCAAAGATGATGTACATTTTTTGTTTACAGTCTCCCCTTCTGGCGAAGGGTTGTTTCAGCAGTTAATAGTTTTCTAACATCTGTGCTCAGTCCTTTGTTGTCTCTGAGGAGCTAGTCTGTGGACATTCCCCAGAATCACAACATATTTCAATAACACATATAGTAAAATATCATAGCTTTACACACACTGTTGTTACACACATTTTAATGAGATGATGATGTTCAGCAGATTATGAGTTTTGAAATGATACCTCACAATGTATACTTTGTACAAAATATATCATAGCCATATAAAAGTGGTGAACATGAGGTACAGTGTGTCACACTGAGTCAAATTTCCAGCTCCAGTCAGAGACTTGGCAGGGTGAAGGCTGAGTCCCCCAGCCTTCCCTCCCCACCATTGCATCCCTGGTTAGAGTTATGATTTTGGGTGTCACACAAGAATTCGTTCAAGCTTTCTTGGATTTTTGAATGAATATCAAATGTCTTCAAAAACTATAATAGAGATTATGTTGTACATTATGTGTTAGTCCTAATAACGCGTGAATTCAATGTGCTTCTCTTAGATGAGACAAAAATATTTTCTTTCATTCTGAGTTCAGTTGTGAAGCAGGACTATACTATGTAGGGCTGATGTCTGCCTTTAGTCAGGATTTATATACCCACACATTTTGCAATTCTGCAGTGCAATGCTGGATGTCTTTCACTATATTTGGGCATGGTTGATGTCATATTTTATATGTACATTCTTCCAATACTCAACAAAACACACCATGGGAACACCAACTTTGATTTAAAAAAAAGAGAGAACCTCTACATCCCTGATAAATTTCATCCTTGATGTTTTAGACAGCCTGCCTACTAATGTAAAAGGAAATGTCAAGGGCTTTTACAGCTCCTTGCATTCTGTCACAGTGACGTGAAAAAGCTAAAAGGATTCTCTGATTTATGGTGTGATCCACATCAATAGGCCTAAGTGACAGTCTAGTTACCACTACAGAGAAAACACACAATGTACAGTATGTTGCCTCCTGTTGAGTCCTTAAACTCATTTTCCTTTCAAAAGCAAAATTGCCCCACAGCCCTCAGCAATGATTTTAAATATCATTGAATTATCATCATGCCACTTCCATAAAAGATTCCAGGTTTTGGAGTGAGTGCTTTTATGATTTCACTAAGTTTTACATTTATATGATGTCTCTCGATGACAGGAAACTGAAAAAAGACAAATTGTCAGAACTAGCTATATCAGACCTCAGATTTTGCTTCTCTAAAGGAAGCAAGTTTTTGACTCTGGATTATAATGGTATCAGAAGTGTTGCTAATAATTAGTTAGTTGACATTTCCATGTAAGACCCTGGGGCCTGATTATTCTGGCAATTACACACACACCACTCCCATTGACTTCAATGGGAGTTGTATGTGCACAACTGATGAGATAATAGGCTCCTGCACTTCGGAACTTAATGGATGGGCTATTTCAAACTGCATTAGACTGAAACTTGTAAAACTCCCTGTAAATGAAGTGATGTTGCTTAGTTCCATTACAGAACCAGTGAATTGCACCCCACCTTACAACCTAGGCCAAGATTTTCAAACATGGCTAGTTATTTAAGGAATCCAAACTGAGATGCCATCAAGGGGACTGATTTTTCAGCTGATTTTTTGAGTTCTTAATACCTTCTGAAAATTAGGCCCTTTTGAGATATTTCAGGCCAGGCACTCAAAAATTGAAGCATGCAAAATCACTCATCACTTTTGAAAATTTTTCCCTTAGGATGCAGCTGATTACCCTTTGTGTGTTTCTTCTTTCCTCCTCCCCCAATTTGGGAATGGGCAAGGTAAGACTATTCTCTTTTGCAAACATCTTTAGGGAGGTTGGTTTCCCCCTCATATTCTATTTAGCAGCAAGAAGACACTAAATGCTATTGCCAGTAGTGCCGGGTGAATTTTTTTGGGGAGTGGCGTGAAAGTTTTATGGTAAAAAATTCAGATTTGGCAACACCAAAACATTTCATGAATTTGTATCAGCTTCACCAAATTATTCATATAGAAAAACCTCCCCCACAAAAATTCCAAAAAACTCACAATGTTTCTTAAGAAAATGTCAAAATGAAACATCTAGAATTTTTGGTTTTGAAGTTACTTTTTGTTTTAAATTTGTTAACTATTAAAAAATCAAAACCCTTTACATGGTTGAAATTTAAATTAAATATTTAGTTGTGAGCCAAATAAATTTAAAAAATTGTTTTTCACCCAGCTCTGTACCACACATGTACAGGAAGAAGGCTACTGTGGGTTGACCTGTCCTACACCTATTGAATGAAGAAGGTTCATAGGTGGCCCACTCCCTTGACGGTAAGTGTCGAGGCTTGCTTTTTTGGCTCTCTCCCAAAATTAAAATTGCAAGGAGTAAATCATCTTCTGAAGATGCCAGGTACGGGAAATGTGCTGACTTGCTGCCCTGAAAATGTCTGGTGAGGAAGGGAGTTTTCAGGGCACTGTCATAACTACTGTAAGGGTAAAGTGTGTGAAGAAACAGGGCAGAAAGGATGTCCGATTGTCTATGACATTCCCAAATCTTTGAGCATTATTTTCATAGCATTGCCTCTTCTCCCTGCCCTCCCCCCATAAAACATGCAGGTTTTTCATGGATTGAGCATTCATAATGGAAATTTAATGCAATTCTAATTAGGGTCTTGCTCGCTGTTAAACACAGTTCATTTACCACAAACACTGCATGTGGGATAGCTCCAGGTATAACTCATAGAAAGCATGTATATGTTTAAATTAATCTGTGACAGAGGGCTGGAAGCTAGCAGGTGAGCTACTGAAGGATCAATCAGCTTCCTGGAGAAGGATGATTGGGGATGTGCAAGCTAATTGGCTGATCAGGTTGGAAAGCTGGATAAGCCAGTTAGTCCATGAGCTGTGGGGTATAAGGAGGATACAGGAAAGAAGTACAAGGGGGAGAGAGGGAGTAACCAGGGCTAGCTGAGCCCAATGTATTCAGACCTCTCAAGGATGGGAACCCTCTGTTCCTCCCTGGCCTGGCAGGAAAGGGTTAAAGCACTATACATAATACTGCTGCATGGGACTGTATTGGTGATGGGAATGTAAATAAATCATACAAAGTTGCTACTCAATGGAGAGAGTCTGAGAGGTTTCTGGGGCAGTTGGGGATGAAGGGTGCCCTGTTACACAACCTAGTAGAGAAATGAAATTTAAATTTTCTGCTATCCTAATTCTCTAGCTCAGCAACTTTGAAATTCTGCTGTGTTTGTGCAGCTAGAGTGGTTGGTGAAATGAAATCTGAGAGCCAAGCATGGAGAATTAGGATGTTGAGAGGACAGCTGGGTCTCTAAGAGAATGTCTCATGCCAAGTGCTCTGTAGAATGAAAATATAGAAGCACTACTCAAGCCCTATATGCTCTGATATTTGATATCTAAGGAAAACCTTATCCCCAAACCTACTGTATCCCAAATATACAAAGTTATCCAGTTGTTGGAGTTTTTCCTTTTCTTTACTCATCCTCACTTTTTCCTCCTCTGATGTTTATCTTCACTTCCTAGGTTAAAATTTCTCTATCTCTGTATCAAACTGTCTTCCTCTTTCAGTCTGGCTCCAGAAAACAGTTTCTCAAAGAAGGAAGAGGAGATTTTGACTACAATACTTACCCCTCCCTGTTTAAGCATGTAAGTAATTGTAAAGAAAATCTTCAAAAATACATTTGGTTTTTATTTCATGTTTTGTCAATATCTGGATAAATAAATGATAAAAAGATACCAATTGGTAGACAGCGATTGGAAGAAAGGAAAAGTGGAAGATTTAAATACTGAAGAAGAACAAAATAGGAAGATAGTTGAGGAGGAAAAGCAAGGTGTAGAGGGGGAAAAGAACACAAAGAATGGAGAGGAAAGGGAAAGAAGTGGAGAAATACAACAGAAGAAAATCACAGATGCTTATATTTAATGGTTTAAGTGAAACATAAGTATCAAGCTTTTTTAAAATTTGAAGGCAAGATGGTATGGCTTAGGGGAATGAGCACAATACTGGGACTCAGGACTACAGCAGAGTCAGTGTCAGAACTATGTTTAGAACTCAGGGACTTGCATGCAATTGTCAGAATAATCAGACTCCTGACTTCTGATCCCAAACACTTTACTTTGATTCCTCTGAGGCTTAAGGTAATTTACTTACCTTCTCTACCTTCATCTCCCCCTCTGTAAAATTGGGACATTAATGCTTACCTACCTCAATGGAGTGTTGTAAAGACTGATTATTAAATGTTTGAAAAGTATTCAAAGTTTAATGTGCTTTACTGAAGTGTTTTAAATATTATTACAAGTTGAACAACTTATTTTACAAATTAAACATACCTGCCTGACCAAACACCCTCACTTGGTTAGGACACACACAGAGAGATGCTTCTAGAATTCATAGGAGTCCAAGATTTACAGATGTCACCTAATTTTCAAGTTGTTGTATATGCTGACATGGTCTCGGTTTTGGTTTTACAAAAGCCTTCAAAATCCTGAGTCTATCACCATCTTGTCTCTCGGTATTTCTTCCTTCCCATGCCCCCAGACACTGTAAACGAGTCTCCAATTTTTCACCATAGAACACCCTTTGTGGAGATCTTAAGTGACAAAACTGTAGCAATACAACCTGTGTGGAACTTGGAAGGAAGAGCACAGATTGCAGAAGGGAAGAGGTTGGAGGAAGCTCCAGGATGCCAATCTGTGTGCACAGTAGCTCTGTAAATAGCTTTCTTAATAAAGAGCCAGTTTAGGTTTAGAAACATGGAGTCCTCTCATGTTGTTATCCAGGGTGTGGCATATGAAACATGGTAGTAATGGTCAGTCTAGTGCATGGGTCAGCAACCTTTCAGAAGTGGTGTGCCAAGTCTTCATTTATTCACTCTAATTTAAGGTTTCGCGTGCCAGTAATACATTTTAACGTTTTTAGAAGGGGTCTCTCTATAAGTCTATATTATATAACTAAACTATTGTTGTATGTAAAGTAAACAAGGTTTTTAAAACGTTTAAGAAGCTTCATTTAAAATTAAATTAAGATGCAGTTCTTATCAGTTTAGTGCAGTGGTTCTTAACCAGGGGGTGCAAGACATGCGAGATTTTTTTAGGAGGTAATTCATCAAAAACACAAATTAAGCACAGGCACTACATTGTTTCATCAAAGCTATGTATTTATTAACATTATACATTTAACGATTACTGTAATATACAAAGTTTTTAAGTTTTCAAGTTTTTAAGCTAATTGTAGTGTAATTTTTGATAAGGGGTGGGAGAACATATTTTGAGAACTCCAGACCGTCAGCGGGCTGAATGGGGCCCGGTGTAGTGTATTAAATTGCTCCCCATAGGAATATGCTACTTACGGTGTACTACTTATGGCTGCCAGTCCTGATGCTCTGAAGGGCATGGTAAGGGGACGGGGAACAGGGGTGGTTGGATAGGCATAGGAGTCCCGGGGGGGCTGTCAGTGGTTAGGGGTGTGGATAGGGGTCAGGGCAGTCAGGGAGCAGGGGGGCTTGGATGGGGGATAGGGTCCCGGGGGGTGGATAGGAGTGGGGGGTCCCGTGAGGGGATGGGCAGGGGAGAAGGAGCGGGGGGGTTGGATGGGTCAGGGGTTATGAGGGGGCGGATAGGGGGTGGACTGTTTGGGGAGGCACAGTCTTCCCTACCTGGGTGTAGTGCATTAAAATTTCTCCCCATAGGAATGTGCTACTTATGGTGTACTACTTACAGCTGCCAGTCCTGGTGCTCCGCAAGTAGCACATTCCTAGAAATTTAATACACTACACTGGCGGACAGAACCCCAGACTGGCAGCGAGCTGAGTGGCTCAGCCCACTGCCGGTCTGGGGTTCCGTCCGCAGCTCCTGCCAGCCAGCGACCTGGCCGCCGGCCTCGCTCAGCCCGCTGCCGGTCTGGGGTTCCGTCCGCCGGCTCCTGCCAGCCAGTGACCTGGCCGCCGGCCTCGCTCAGCCCGCTGCCGGCCTAGGGTTCCGTTGACCCAGGCTGGTAGCGGGCTGAGCAGGGGCGGTGGCTGGGACCCCAGCTGGCAGCAACGTGCCAGTAAAAATCGGCTCGTGTGCCGCCTTTGGGATGCATGCCACAGGTTGCCGACCCCTGGTCTAGTGAGACCCACAGCAAGAGTGTGTTATTAACAGGAAAACAAAGCAACACCTAGATACAGAGCAAACAGGCAATATGGAGGGACTCAGACTACTGGTAATGCTGGATTTCAGATAAAATGAACCTTGCAGCACAAGCATGGAAACAGTGGAATTAATTAAAAAAAATAAAGGAAGGTAATATAATTAATGCCAATCAACATTTATTTATGGAAAATAAATACTGTCCAACTAACTTTGTGGGTTTTTTTAAATGAGATTATAAGGTAAGTTGATAAAGGTGATAGCGCTGATGTAATATAGTGGGATTCCTGTAATGCATAGGACTTGGTACCATGTAACATTCTGATTAAAAAATCCTAGAAAGATCAAAATCAATGTGGTACACATTAAATGGATTAAAAACTGGCTAACTGACAGGTCTCAAAATGTAAATGGAGAATTGACTGGGAGTGTGTCTAGAGGTGTCCTGCAGGAATCAGTTCTTGGTCCTATGCTATTTAACATTTTTATAAATGACCTGGAAGAAAACATAAAATTATTTCTTTTAATGTTGGCAGATGACACAAAAATTGTGGGAGTGGTAAATAGCGAAGAGGATGGATCTCCGGTTCAGAGTGACCTGGATTGGATAGTATACTGGGCACAAACAAAAAATATACATTTCAATGCATCTGATCGCAGTTTAAAAGTATAAAAGTGCATAGGGAACATAATTTGATAATGGGCTCTTCCATCTAGCAGACACAAGGGCTTACAAAATCCAGTGGCTGGAAATTGAAGCTGAACGCTTAAGACTGGAAATAAGGTACAAATTTTTAACCATGAGGGTAATTAACCATTGGAACAACCAGGGCTGGCCTTAGGGAAAATGGCACCTGGGGTGAACTTGTATTTTGGCACCCCTCCCATCATTCCTGGCCCCCATGGGCTCCCCCATCCTCTCCTCCCATCACCTCTGGGCCCCACTGCCTCCCGCACTGTTTAATTTGTATTGAAAGAGATGCCAGAGGCTAGAGTTCAGCCCTGGCACAAATGAAGCACCAGGAGAGTGGGCTGATACTGGTGGGTGCTGGCCGGGCACTCAGCTCTGAAGGCAACGCCACCACCAGCAGCAGCGCAAAAGTAAGGGTAGTGTGGTATATGGTGTATTGTCACCTTTCTGTGCTGCTGCTTTGGCTTGTGATGCCTGATGCTCGGCGTGTGGCTCAAGACGGGCTTCACGCTGTCACAGGGGGGCTGCATCTTGCCAGAGCCCACAGCCCTCTTGCAGCCATCTGGCCACTCCTGGCTCACCAGCGCGCCATTTCAGATTTGGGGGGAAAGGGGAAGGACGCTTTAACCATGATTCCAGGAACTACTTAGGCACCTGAAAACACTAAGGTTTTTGCATATAACAACGTAGGACTTAGCTGACAGGAGCACTGTATCTAATTGTTATATAAAGAAAGAAAAAATGTATACAAACTTCAATTAAAGCTACGTGTAAAGTTTATATGTGAATTTAGAACAATTAGGAGATAATACAGCAAGATATTCCCAATCCCAAGCCTTGAGGTATCAGTTCTGGAGCTTTAACACAGGTATCAGAAACTCATGTTTGATAGTGTCAAAAGTATCTTTAGTAGAGGTAAATAAAAATAAATAAAATCTGCTTACTTTCTCTAAAAGACGCTCTGTGTTACTGCCATTATCTACTCCAGGGATCGGCAACCTTTGGCACGTGGCTCGCCAGGGTAAGCCCCCTGGCGGGCTGGGCCGGTTTGTTTACTTGCTGCATCCACAGGTTCGGCCGATCGCAGCTTCCACTGGCTGCGATTCGCTGTCCTAGGCCAATGGGGGCTGCGGGAAGTGGTGCGGGATGAGGGATGTGCTGGCTGCCGCTCCCCGCAGCCCCCATTGGCCTGGAGCGGCGAACGGCAGCCAGTGGGAGCTGCGATTGGCCGAACCTGCGGATGCGGCAGGTAAACAAACCAGCCCAGCCCGCCAGGGGGCTTACCTTGGTGGGCTGCGTGCCAAAGGTTGCCAATCCCTGATCTACTCTTTAGTAGAGTAAATTGTTTTTAGTAAATTGTTTTTCACTAAAAACATGATTTTAACTTATGTGATTAAGGTTTTTTTCCCTTTTATTAAGAAAGGGAATTTATTTTTCTAATTATTTTGGCATTTATGTTTACTGATCACAATCATGTATGTGACTCACTAACATTTGACTCCATCATTGCTATTAGTATCGTAGCTGTGGGGTGTTGGGGGTGAATGTGAAAGAAACAATTTGTGAGCTTAGGTAAGGTGGGAGAGACTGCCCGCTGCCCCTTTAAGAGAACGGCACTCACTACCCTGGAGGAAAGCTCCTTCAGACACCGCAGCAGCTGCCAGCAGCTCCATCCTTCTTTTAGTGAGCCCTGTCACCACACACCCACACACACATCCCGCTCCGCGGAAATGGAGAACATGGGCAGAGGGATACGCTGACAGTGGCGCCCCTTCTCTCCCCTATCAGCAGACAGGAAGCTCCCGGGAGCAGCTGCAGGGGTGGCTCTAAGGCAGGCGGCAGGAGCCGAGGGGCGCAGACCTTGGGGGAGGAGCACCCCTGCTTCGGAGGCGCCCTGTTTATAACGGTGCCCCCCAGCCTTCGCCCAGTTCACCCGTATGTAAAGCCGGTCCTGAGAACAACTACCAGGGGTTGTGGTGGACTTTCCTCACTGGCAATTTGTAATTCAAGTTTGTATGCTTTTCTAAAAGATATGTTCTTGTTCAAAGAGTAATGAATTCAGGGAAGTACTATGGTCTGTGTGTATGCAAGTCAGACCAGATGATATCAGAGGCCTAGTTTCCAACACCAATTTTGGTTTACTGATTTCTGATTCAACACTTTGTTTATTTACCAAGCAAGATCTTAACACAGTCCTTGAGTTAACAAACTATGTCAAATTCAAAGCAAAGTTTTTCTCGTCACATGCTCCCAACAGTCTTAGTGACCAAACTTCTTAGGCCATGACCCCTTCTTCTGTTTAATGGATGCTTCATTTGTCCCTTCTTGTGCACTGAATCAATGGACAGAGAGTGAGAGAGAGACAGACGGGGGTGTCTTGGGGTGTCTGCCCCTTCTTTTTATAGTCTGGTCCCCTCTTTGAGAACCATTTCCAGCTGGCAGTAAAGGTGACAGGCAGTCTGTGTGGAAGGGTACGCCATGCTATTTCTTTGCTAAGATGTAGACTTTTCACCCTTGCCCTTTACCCTGCCAAAGAATGGCCACTTAGCAGGTAATGGCCCATTGGCCTTGTTTACACTTGGCTGAGGGGTCAGCTTGCCATTTGTCTATGAGGAACTGGTTTGGTCACTCCCCAGAGTTGGAACATGTGTTAGTAACACCATACAGTGGAATTTTATAACTTTACATACAATGTTTCCACACATATTTTACCAAGACAATAATTAGCAAATTATGAGTTTTCAAATGATACCTCACAAGGCATACGTTGTAAAGATTATTACAATAGTGGACACAGGGATATATTCTGTCACAGTTGTTAAAGGCAATAAAACACTCCTTGGCTCCCTGAATTGTATCTCCTGGCCAGCATGAATGTGACAGCATACATGGCTCAGTATGAGGTGTGAAAAGGGCATAGTGATTGACAACAGGAGACTCTACAACCAAATGGAATCTCAACGAGACTTTGGAAAAAGGTTGGAACAGTCCTGTTTACCTGACAGGAACTACCTGGTCACAGTAGATTAGCACCTCCCAGAGACTGGAGTAGTCTATCTACCAGACATTCAGGCAAGAACTATGAACAGAAAACTGTAGGCACATTTTGCAAGTTACGCCATAACTAAGGCTGCGCATTTGTCATGGAGGTCACAGAAGTCATGAATTCCATGACATTCCATGACCTCTGTGACTTCTGCAGCAACCGGTGCGCCCGGCCAGGGGGCCACCTGAGCAGCTCAGGCAGCTGCTGGGCCAGTCACACAGGCTGCTGCTGGGGCAGTCTCAGGCCACCATGTCCCCCTCCCTCAGCAGCAGCAGGAGATTGGGTGTTGGAGGGGGTTGGGGCACGGGATGGGGTGATGGCTCTCGGTGGCACTTACCTCGGGGGCTCAGGTGCTGCTGCAGGGAGAGAGAACTGGGGGGAGTCCTCTCTCCCCACTGTAGCCCTGGGGCATCCTGCACCCCAAACCCCCGCATCTCCAGCCCCACCCCAAAGCCTGCACCCCCAACCAGAACCCTCACCCCCCACAACCCAACCCTCTGCCTCAGCCCTGAGCCCCTCCCACAATCCAAACCCCTCAGCCCCCCCCCATGAATTTTGTTATGTGCACCGATATGGAGGTGATGTCACACATCACCTCCGTAAGAACATAAGACTGGCCATACTGGGTCAGCCCAAAGGTCCATCCAGCCCAGTATCCTGTCTACCGACAGTGACCAATGCCAGGTGTCCCAGAGGGAGTGAACCTAACAAGTAATGATCAAGTGATCTCTCACCTGCCATCCATCTCCACCCTCTGACAAACAGAGACTAGGGACACCATTCCTTACCCATCCTGGCTAATAGCCATTAATGGACTTAACCTCCATGAATTTATCCAGCTCTCTTTTAAACCCTGTTATAGTCCTAGCCTTCACAACCTCCTCAGGCAAGGAGTTCCACAGGTTGACTGTATGCTGTGTAAAGAACTTCCTTTTATTTGTTTTAAACCTGCTGCCCATTAATTTCATTTGGTGGCCCCTAGTTTTTATATTATGGGAACAAGTAAATAACTTTTCCTTATTCACTTTCTTCACACCACTCATGATTTTATATACCTCTATCATATCCCCCCTTAGTCTCCTCTTTTCCAAGCTCTTTAATCCCTCCTCATATGGGACCCGTTCCACACCCCTAATCATTTTAGTTGCTTTCTCTGAGCCTTTTCTAATGCCAGTATATCTTTTTTGAGATGAATAGACCACATCTGTACGCAGTATTCAAGATGTGGGCATACCATGGATTTATATAAGGACAATAAGATATTCTCCGTCTTATTCTCTATCCCCTTTTTAATGATTCCTAACATCCTGTTTGCTTTTTTGGCTGCCACTGAACACTGAGTGGATGTCTTCAGAGAACTATCCACTATGACTCCAACATCTCTTTCCTGATTAGTTGTAGCTAAATTAGCCCCCATGATATTGTATGT
The DNA here is from genome assembly GCF_027887155.1 of Malaclemys terrapin pileata. Taxonomy (NCBI): domain Eukaryota; kingdom Metazoa; phylum Chordata; order Testudines; family Emydidae; genus Malaclemys; species Malaclemys terrapin. The sequence goes on from NC_071505.1 coordinate 50,746,348, forward strand.
ATAGTTGGGGTTATTTTTTCCAGTGTGCATTACTTTACATTTATCCACATTAAATTTCATTTGCCATTTTGTTGCCCAATCTCTTAGTTTTGTGAGATCTTTTTGAAGTTCTTCAGAGTCTTGGTCTTAACTATCTTGAGCAGTTTACTATCATCTGCAAACTTTGCCACCTCACTGTTTACCCCTTTCTCCATATCATTTATGAATAAGTTGAATAGGATTGGTCCTAGGACTGACCTAAGTACATTATGTCCACTGAATCCCCCTTGACCACACATTTGTTGACCCCTTCAAAGAACTCTAATAGATTAGTAAGACATGATTTCCCTTTACAGAAACCATTTTGACTTTTGCTCAATTTATGTTCTTCTATAAGTCTGACAATTTTATTCTTTACTATTGTTTCAACTAATTTGCCCGGTACTGATGTTAGACTTACCGGTCTGTAATTACCCGGATCACCTCTAGAGCCCTTTTTAAATATTGGCATTACATTAGCTATCTTCCAGTCATTGAATACAGAAGCTGATTTAAAGGACAGGTTACAAACCATAGTTAATAGTTCCACAATTTCACATTTGAGTTCTTTCAGAACTCTTGGGTGAATGCCATCTGGTCTTGGTGACTTGTTACTGTTAAGTTTATCAATTAATTCCAAAACCTCCTCCATATTGGTGCACATAACAAAACTCATTCTGCACATAGGTGGGAAAAAATAGAGGGAACACTGATTGGAGGGCTCACCAGAAGTGGCAACATTCCCCTCCCTCAGCTCCTAGGTGGAGGCATGGCCAGGCAGCTCTGCGCGCTGCCTCCGCCCTGAGTGCTGGCTCTGCAGCTCCCATTGGTTAGGAACCACGACCAATGGAAGCTGCAGGGGCGGTGCCTGCAAGCAGAGGCAGAACTGCCTGGCTACGCCTCTGCCTAGGGTGACCAGATGTTCTGATTTTATAGGGACAGTCCTGATTTTTGGGTCTTTTTCTTATATAGGCTCCTATTATCCCCCACCTCCATCCTGATTTTTCACATTTGCTGTCTGGGCACCCAACTGCTTCCTAGGAGCTGAGGGAGGGGATGTTGCAGCTTCCGGGGAGGTACGGAGCCAATCAGCCCTGCCAACCCTCCCCCCTGCCCCAGCACCAGCAGGGGTCCCGGGCTGCGTGCTGCTGCCCCCCCGAACCCGCAGTACCCCCCAGGTCCCCCTCCAGTATCCACGATGCCTCTGGGCTGCCCCCCTGAGCACCTGCGGCACCCCCGGGCTGCCCCCCCCCAAGATTTACTCAGGGGTATATAGTACAAGTCATGGACTGGGCACAGGCTGTGAATTTTTGTTTACTGCCCGTGACCTGTCCATGACTTTTACTAAAAATACCCGTGACTAAAAGGTAGCCTTAGCCATAACTGACATGCTATATTCAGACAATAGGCCACAGTACATCACAGCAGAATTAAAACAGTTCAGTACTAAATGGAAACTTGAACACAAGATATCTTCCCTTGGGTATCCACAAAGCACTGAGAAGGCAGAGTCCGCAGTAAAGACCGGCAAGAGACTGATGACAAAGGAAAACGGACAGAGGTAAGGATCCCTACCTGACAATGGACAGGGTACAGAAACAGTTAAGATAATGCCAAGCTAGGCAGGCAGCCTGCTACAATAAAGAAGCCAAGGACCTGAGCCTTCTATGCACACATGAACAGGTCTGGGTCCAACCATCAAATAGCCACACGAGGAAATGGCAAAAGGCAACAGTCCAAACTAAAGTTGGACACCGGTCATATGAGGTAGCTACGCTACAGTCTCCGGACAGCTAAGCTACAGTCTCCGGAGAGGAAACTGAGGACAATGGTGTACTACTGGCAGACAACTGATATACTCAGACAAGGCCAAGGCCAGGAGGACTTAGAAAAAGCCTCAGCCATCATTTGGCCTGATGTAGGAGAGTCAGAAAAAATATGGCTCGAGAGCAATAAAGAGAACCAATGGGACACCATCCAACAGAATGAAGATAGCAATAGGGTGGATGCAAGTTCCCCACCAGTAGTCATAACACAAACAAGAAGTAAGAGACTGCTTCAAAGACCAGCATACTTGAAAGACTCTGAGACCTAGCAGACAGCAAGGGCTGGCAATAAAGTCATGTCCCTACAGTGGGCATGTCACCAAATGTTTGCATAAAAAACACAATAATTGTTGAAAGGAAAGATATAGCAACCAGCATGGAAATAGGAGGGAGCAGGGCAGACTGTAAGAGGGAAGAGTTTGGAGGATGCACCAGGGAGCTTGTCTCTGTGCGCCTGGCTTGAATGCTAATTGCAGTTGTAGCATCTCTATAACTCACGGATCGGCAACCTTTGACATGCGACCCATCAGGGAAATCTTCTGGCAGGCCAGGACGTTTGTTTACCTGCAGCGTCCGCAGGTTTGGCTGATTGCAGCTCCCACTGGCTGCGGTTCACCGTTTCAGGCCAATAGGAGCTGCGGGAAGCGGCGTCCAGCACATCTCTCAGCCTGCGTTGCTTCCCACAGCCCCCATTGGCCTGGAACGGTGAATGCAGCTAGTGGGGGCTGCGATAGGTCGAACCTGCGGACGCTGCAGGTAAACAAACCATCCCAACCCGCCAGCGGATTTCCCTAACAGGCTATGTGCCAAAGGCTGCTGATTCCTGCTATAACTAGTTCTCTTAATAAAAAACCGGTTTAGTTTTAGAAATATGTTATCCAGCACATGGTAAATAAAACAAAAGGTTTCACTTTATTATCAAGAATTTAAAATTTGCTTTCCAGAGAGGCTTGCATTTTATATTTTAAAGCTTCCAGCGGTTCTTTAATGGACAGCTCTCCTGCTGTGGAAGTGGGGGGAGGATCAGTACCTTCTGCAGTAGCTGTGCTCACACTTCATTTTTAGCATATATATCTATATCTATCCATATTTATGTATAATGTATGTTGCTTAGCTCTTCCTCATTCTCTGACAATTCAGGCAGTTCCCGGTACTGAATCAGCTATTTAATAGAAACAATGTTGAAATAGGGGAGGCAGTGTAGCCTACTGCAGAGGCTCTCAACCTTTTTGGTTCTGAGGCCCCCCCAACATGCTATAAAAACTTCATGGCCCACCTGTGCCCCAACAATTGTTTTTCTGCATATCCAGTAGATTAAAATCCAGGGCAGGCGTTGGGGGGTAGCAAGCAGGGCAATTGCCCGGGACCCCACGCCACAAGGGGCCCCACAAAGCAGAGTTACTTGGGTAGGGCTTAGGCTTTGGCTTCAGCTCCAGTCCCAGGCAGTGGGGCTCAGGCTTTGGCTTTCTGCCTTGGGCCTTAGTGAGTCTAATGCTGACCCTGCTCTCTGGTTTATTTTGGTGGATTGTCTGAAACCTGCTCATGGCACCCCGGAGGGATGCTGACCCCTAGTTGAGAGCTGCTGACCTACTGGATGTAACATTTAGGGTTACCACCTTTGAAATGCACAAAAAAAAAAAAAAAAAAAAAAGGCACCCCCCCCCCCCAAGGCAAGCCTGCTGCAGCCCCAACCACAAGGCAACTCTGGAAACCCACCAACCCCCAGCTTTAACCACCACTTATAGTATCTAGAGAGATAACACATATAGATAAGATTGCTAACATTAACATCACAAGTCTCCTCACTCTCCTGTGATGCAGAATCCTGTTGCGCGCACACATACGTGGTGCACTTGCGTGTTGGTGGGCAGACAGCTGCTGTATTTTCAACAGTTTTGATCTGTTATTGCTTAAATTGCAGCAGTGGGAAGGAATACTACAGCACCTTTAGATGGACACAGAAACTTTTAATATTAGATATCCCAGTGTATTGTGATAGTAATGCAAATCTTTAGACCCACATAAAAATATCCTGGCAGATTATTTCTCAGGCAACTGGCAAATCAATAAAAAAAACCCAGGCAGGTCAAATACTAGCCACGTGGTAACCCTAGGAACACTAGATGAGGACGCTGGATGTGGGGATGTATCATCCCTACACCAACCTAATGAAAAGTTCCATGAGGAGGTAAGGGTCACGATGGGACACTTGCCAGGTAAACAAATCATGGCCTTATGTAAGGCCCCCTGGTGGTCTAGGATTATATAAGATGATCATGGCCTTATGTAAGGCCCCCTGGTGGTCTAGAATTATATAAGATGATCATGGCCTTATGTAAGGAACAGTTGAACCAATCGGTGTGGGGCTATACATGTAATAAACACATGATTCTCCTTCTTGTCCAATCCGTAGATGTGTTATTATAGCCTAATTGTGTTATGTAATGTAGAGAAAAACTATAAAAGAAAGCTTGCAATAAACAGAATTGGATTCAGCCTGCAACCGCAGTGGTCGTGTGCTTTATCTGCTCCCCATGGAACCCCACAGCTGGAGACCTGGGTTTTATTCCAAGTACTGCCACTACGTGGCAGGGGTGTACACAGGAATAAAAATTTGGCTGCTGTTGGAGGGAAACGTTGTGTCTCTCAGCCAGAGGAGCTGTCTCTCTTCCCCCGTGCCCACCCCCTCCATCCTCAGGGCTGGAGGAGCTGTCATCTCCCACCCCAGTCTGGCTGGAGCTCACTCTCCTCATCCTGGTGGAGTTCAGTATCCCCCACTGATTGGGGGGGGGCTATGCCATTGCTTGCCCCCCCCTTGCACATGCCCCTACTGCCTGGGTTTTATTCCCACAAACCCATTTATCTGTTCATTCCCTTCCACAACTGTAAAATGTGGATGATACTTAACTCCTTTGCAAAGTGTTTGGAGGTTTACTGAAGAAAAGCACTATTTACTATATTAAAAAAATTGGTGACAACTTATAACAAAGGTGTCATACACTACTACTGGTAAGAGGCTAAGACTTACAACTTGATCTGAGCCACCTGCAAAAAGGTTAATAGCTTTGAAATGTGGAAAGGAGCAGTGCCAGTGGTGATTCGCTCCACCACTAATAGCTCAGTAACATGCAAACATAGAGAGCTCTGGCTGCGTGCTGGGTCCCTTGCCACACCCACCCACCCCGAATTCTGCTTCATAGTAAGCCTGAACTGTTTGGCCAGCTGGCCACACTAGGGCCTTGTCAGGTGTGTGGGGACAGGCACATGAGGAGAGCATTCTATGTGAACACTCTGTTACGGGAATTGAATGACAAGGTCAGCGAAAGCCCCTGTAGCCAAATATTTTCCACAGGTGCATGCTGCAGTGCAAGGGCCTGTCCTGTTTGCTACAGCATGAGCCAAAGCGTGTGGCAGGATAAACAAGCCTCTGCTTACACTGCCACGCATTTTCCTGGCTGCGCTGGCCAGGAGCCTGCTGGCTGCAGCAGATTTCCTGTTGGGGGAGAAATGTGGGGTTGGCAGGCCCCAGGATGCAGAGTTAGCTGGGGACTGCCTCTGTCCCCATCCTGTACTGAGGGGCTTCTCCACCTCGCCCCTTGCTCGCTCCTCTCCAGCTACCGCGCGATACCAGCACCTGCACCGTCACGTGAGCGAGGACAGCCGGTTCACCAACCCTGCGGCCCTACCCCTCTGGAGGGCACGTGTCACGCGCACGTAACGAGCGCGTCCCCGCAGCCCCGCGTCAGTGGCTCGTTCAAACTGGGAGCGCTGAAAACTTGCGGTAAGTGGCGCCGCGCGGCGGGCGGGGATGAGGGCGAAGAAAGCGACGGCAGCCTGGAGGGATCAGAACACTCTGGGCCGCCAGCGGCGCGCATAGTGTGTGTGTGGGGGGATGGAGTCAGGAAGCCGGCCATGGAGGGGGCTGTTTGTTCCTTTAGATAGGCGGGGAGGGGGCGGAGTTCCCGAGGGGGCTTTCGGGTGGGAACATTCGGTGGGGGAAGGGCCCCAAGGGGGAGGAGGCCGCGAGGCGCGTGGCGCTGCGGCTATAGTAATAACCGGGGAAAGCCGCTCCCTCAACTCAGCTGCGCTCACGGCGCCTTGGCCAGGCGCGGTGCTCGCTCTGTTCGAGCGCTCGCCGCGGCGGGGGGCGGCGTGTCCCGCGGCAGAAACCCGGGAGCGGCTGTAGCCCAACGGCCCCCACTCTCGCTCCTAGGCACTAGCAAGCGCATTGAAATAACAACCCAGCGTCACGCTTACACGTTACTGGCAGCGGGGGAGGGTAACGAACCGGGGCCGCTGCTTAGAAGGTGACCTGGAAATAAATTGTCTTGACAAATGGTTTTATTATGTGATTTCCCACCTACACGCCACGGGAGAATTTTCTTAAGGACCGAGTCCAACCCGAGCAAAATTGGCCTCTTCTCCTGTACAGCGTATCAGAAAGTTTAGTCTGCCGCGAACGTTTGGAGAGCGCGGCCTGTCTGGTCTGGAGACGCCTTCAGGAGGAGGCGAGTCTTGCAAAGTATCCGACTACAGGTGGTGAGACTCAGCTCATCCTAATCACTGGCAGAAGCACAGGTGCTACAGTGTATCAAACAGTAGCGGTCGGAGTGGCATGTTGCCTGTGATCTTCGATATACTGCAGTGGTCCTCAAATTTTGTACTGGTGACCCCTTTCGCATAGCAAGCCTCTGAGTGCGAACCCCTTTATAAATTAAAAACATTTTTAAATATGTTTAACACCATTATAAATGCTGGAGGCAAAGCGGGGTTTAGAGTGGAGGCTGACAGTTTGCGACCCCCTCCCACATAACCTCGTGACCCCCAGTTTGAGAACCCCTGATAAACTGCTCGTCTTTGAGAGGTCATTTTTGTGCTGGTCCCCTCCTTTCTTGCCAGCATATTGTGGTGTTGCTGCAGCCTGTTGGAGTATACAGCCAATTCATAGGAAGTCCCGTAAGTGGGATTTTTAAGAATACATCCCAAAGGGTACAAAACCCAGGGAGAACTTCAGAAGTGTTCTATATATTTAAAAACAACCCTGCCACTAATCTGACTCCCCCTCCTTGCTGACAGGAGCAAGTCTCTAGTAGTTGTTATGTCACAGCAGGACCCCTCCCATCCTTTGAGTTTCTCTGCCACTTACCCTGTTAGGATTCCTTCTTCGTGTTTGACTTCTCTCTCAGAAAAAAATCCAGAAAGTGTTTAAAGCCAGAGTTGGAGGGGAAAGGAAGAAAGAGCAAGCAAGAGACCAGATGCTGTCATGTTGAGGTATCCTTCTGCTCCCTCTGTTTGCTATGGTTCAGTGAGACACATTGATTAGAGCAGTGGAGACTGACAGAACAGTTGCCACCTGTAGAGGAGGCAGCATTAAGAATACCCAGCACTAGAAGAACAATACAGAAATAGCATTATTTTAATTGGAAAATGGCCTTCATGATGGGGATGTTTTAACAAGGGGCTCTTGTGACTCTTTCCTAACAAATTATGTTCATCTATGTGTCTGACAATTTTGTTCTTCAGTTTGCCCGGTACTGAAGTCAGGCTTACCGACCTGCAATTGCTGCGATAACCTCTGGAGCCATTTTTAAAAATTGACGTCAAATTAGCTATCCTTCAGTCATTTGGTACAGAAGCTGATTTAAATGATAAGTTACAGACTACAGTTAGTAGTTCTGCAGTTTCACATTTGAATACCTTCAGAACTCTTGGTGAATACCATCTGGTCCTGGTGATTTATTACTGTTTAGTTTATCAATTTGTTCCAAAACCACCTCTATGGACACCTCAATCTGGGACAGTTCCTCAGATTTGTCACCTAAAAAGAATGGCTCAGATTTGGGAATCTCCCTAACATCCTTAGCTGTGATGACCGATGCAAAGAATTCATTTAGATTCTCCGCAATGGCCTTATCATCCTTGAGTGCTCCTTTAGCATCTCGATCATCCAGTGACCCCACTGGATGTTTAGCAGGCTTCCTGCTTCTGATGTACTTACATTTTTTTTTTGCTATTACTTTTTGAGTCTTTGGCTAGCAGTTCTTCAAATCCTTTTTGGCCTTCCTAATTATATTTTTAGACCTAATTTTCTAGAGTTTATGCTTCTTTCTACTTTCCTCACTAGGATTTAACTTCCACTTTTGAAAAGATTCCTTTTTGCCTCTCATTGCTTTTACTTTGTTGTTTAGCCATTGTGGAACTTTTTTGGTTCTCTTACTATGTTTTTTAATTTAGGGTATACATTTAAGTTGAGCCTCTGTTATGGTGTCTTTAAAAAGTTTCCATGCAGCTTGCAGGGATATCACTTTTTGTGCTGTACCTTCTAATTTCTGTTTAACTAACCTCATCTTTTTGTGTAGTTCCCCTTTCTGAAACTAAATGCTACAGAGTTGGGCTGCTATGGTATTTTCCATTTTATTAATTTTTTTTATTTTAATAGTCTCTGTAATTTCTTTGAGCATTTCACAGTCACTATCACCATTCTGGTCAGGTGGTTGGTAATATATCCCTTCTGCTATATTTTTATTATTCCAGTATGGAATTACTATCCATAGGGATTCTATGGTACAATTTGATTCATTTAAGATTTTTACTTAATTTGATTCTATGCTTTCTTTCAAATATAGTGCCACTCCCCCACCAGCACGACCTGTTCTGTCCTTCCAATATATTTTGTACCCTGTATTATTATGTCCCATTGATTATCCTCATTCCACCAAGTTTCTGAGATGCCTATTATATCAATATCTTCATTTAATACGAGGCACTCTAGTTCACCCATCTTATTATTATTTCCTTGAGAGTTTCACTCAACCTTAGACCCTTTGTTTCTGGAGGATGCATGTAGGTGCATGTAATGACATTCTTCAGTCCTTTTATTGTTGCCTGTGACAAAGTTTCAAAGCATACTTCTCTTGCTACTGCAATAACAAAGCACGCAAGGGGGCAGATCCTCAGCTGCTCTATATATTTTAATAGGCCTATGACAGTTTACATGAGTAGAGGATCAGTCCCTAGGTGTAGTGGTGGCATAAATTATTCGTAATTTTTTGTTTCCTCTGCAGTAAATTTTACAAACATAACATTGTACAGTTAGAATGTGAAAAGAAAAATAGCAATTAGACTTTGAATAAAAGAGGCTTGCAAAATAAGAAAAGAAGAAACCTCACAGGGATTTTCAGAATAAAATAGCAGAATGATTGATCTGAGAGGCTTTGGAATTAGCTTTGCTGCTCCAGCCTGCATCCAACATCTGTAATTCTTTAAAACTAAACAACATTACTACTACCATTATCAGATTTTCAGTCTTTTAAGTTTTTACTCAATTTTTAAATGTTAAATCATTTTGCATAATTTTTATGTGGCTATTTACAGAAATTTACAATATTCGGTTGGAGAAATTACTTTATATTGTATGCAGAAGTGAGAAATATCCAGCTCTATATTAAGGATTGTACAGTATATAAACCAGGGGTTCTCAAACTGGGGGTTGGGTCCCCTCAAGGGGTCGCGAGGTTATTACATGGGGGGTCGCGAGCTGTCAGCCTTTGCATCCAGCATTTATAATGGTGTTACATATATAAAAAAAGTGTTTTTAATTTATAAGGGGGGTTGCATTGAGAGGCTTGCTATGTGAAAGGGGTCACCAGTACAAAAGTTTGAGAAATAATGATATAAATAATTATGAAAAAAAATTAAACTCTTCATATTCAAATTGTCTTTTAATGATAAAACTAGTAGCTAGCTCCTTTGTTCAGAGCATAATTGGAATTTTGATTTGGGATGTTTGGTAAGGACCCTGGAGTTAATGTGTAAGAGGCTTCAAATGGTTTCTGAAATATCCGTATCTTCTAGTTTGCCTTTGGTTCAACAGTGGGTTTTCATCTTAAAAAGATAATTCAATATGTCAAATGGACATCATTGCATTATAAGATCCTTCAGGACCTATTAAGCATAGTGACAGTTCTAATTAGTGTTTGAAAACTACATTTCCCTATTAACTGATGTTGTTTATAGAGGCTGCTTGGATTCTCCCCTTCCCCCTTTTTGAAAACTTGGCAGGCTGAGTCTTTAGTTTCTAAGCAATTGCTTCCTTTGTATTGAGGATAAATTTATCAAAATTTGAAAGTCAATTTTCTAAATGCTACAAGAACTAAATTAATTGATAATATATATTTACACAGAATACATACTAGGAATTATAATTAGATAAATTGAACAATGAAACTTTCCTGTTAATTAGTTATCAAACAGCTTCATTTCAGTCATTGCAGAGTAAATATTCTTGGGTGTACAGACATGTATTTCTTTGTTTTACAATTGGTTTATTTTCAAAAAAGATTCTGTGCCATCAGTTGAGGAAAATACAGTCGATTTGAATAGATTAGCATACACATTAGAGGAACTAAAATATTTGGAAAATTGTGTAGTTCTAACAGTTATGTTTCCACAAAAAATGCACAAAATTCTGCCATCTGCATCAAGAAGATCAAATACTCTTAACTGGCATCTCACTGATCTGTTATGCTGATTATTTGATATGAAGGAGAATACGACATCTCCCATGTTATGAAGTAGGATAACGTATCTTGCTTTGTGAAAGTAATGCTTGCTGTCCATCTAACATAACAACAAAATAACAATCAATGGCTCTTTGCTTTTGCCTTCTTTCTAATGTCTCATAGACTCATAGACATTAAGGTCAGAAGGGACCATTATGATCATCTGGTCTGACCCCCTGCATGCTGCAGGCCGCAAGACCCTTCCCTGGACTCTACCGTTGAAGTCCCCAATCCTGTGTTTTAGTGACTTCAATCGGCTGAGACCCTCCTGCTAGTGATCCCTGCCCCATGCTGCGGAGGAAGGCGAAAAACCTCCAGAGGCTCAGCCAATCTACCCTGGAGGAAAATTCCTTCCCGACCCCAAATATGGCGATCAGTAATACCCCGAGCATATAGGCAAGAGTCTCTAGCCTGACCCTTGTTGGCCATTATGCTGTTCATGTACCATTGCTTGGTTTTCCTTGGCTACTATGTTTTATCATTAAACCATTCCCTCCATAAACTTATCCAACTTAATCTTAAAACCAGACAGGTCCGTCGCCCCCACCGTTTCCCTCGGAAGGCCGTTCCAATATTTCACCCCTCTGATGGTCAGAAACCTTCGTCTAATTTCAAGCCTAAACTTCCCCCCGGCCAGTTTGTATCCATTCGTTCTCGTGTCCACATTAGTACTAAACTGGAATAATTCCTCTCCCTCCCTTGTATTAACCCCTCTGATATATTTAAAGATAGCAATCATATCCCCCCTCAGCCTTCGCTTTGTCAGACTAAACAACCCAAGCTCCTCTAATCTCTTTTCATACGACAGGTTTTCCATTCCTCTGATCATCTTAGTCGCCCTTCTCTGCACCCGTTCCAGTTTGAGTTCATCTTTTTTAAACATTGGAGACCAGAACTGCACACAGTACTCCAAATGAGGTCTCACCAGCGCCTTATACAACGGAAGCAGGACCTCCCTATCTCTACTAGATATACCTCGCCTAATACATCCCAAGACCGCATTGGCTTTTTTCACCGCCACGTCACATTGCCGACTCATAGTCATCCTGCGGTCCACAAGGACCCCTAGGTCCTTCTCCTCTTCCGTTACTTCTAACCAATGCGTCCCCATCTTGTAACTAAAATTGTTATTATTCGTCCCCAAGTGCATCACCTTACACTTTTTACTATTAAATTTCATCCTATTTCTGATACTCCAATTCACAAGCTCATTCAAGTCTCCCTGCAGAGTATCCCTATCCTCCTCCGAGTTTGCAACTCCTCCCACCTTCGTATCATCCGCAAACTTTATCAGCCCACTCTTGCAATCGGTCCCGAGGTCAGTTATAAATAGATTAAATAAGATGGGTCCCAAAACCGAACCTTTAGGCACTCCACTAGTAACCTCCCTCCAACCCGACAATTCACCCTTTAATACGACCCTCTGCATTCTCCCCATTAACCCATTCCCTATCCACCTTTGGATTTTCATATCGATCCCCATGTTTTTCATTTTAACCAATAGTTCCTCATGGGGTACTGTATCAAACGCTTTACTGAAATCCAGGTATATTAGGTCCACCGCATTTCCCTTATCTAATAAGTCCGTTACTTTCTCAAAGAAGGAGATCAGATTCGTTTGGCACGATCTGCCCTTCGTAAAACCATGCTGTAATTTATCGCATTTGCCATTAACTTCAAGGTCCTCAACTAGTTTCTCTTTCAGAATCTTCTCCAGCACCTTGCACACTACTGATGTTAAACTAACAGGCCTATAGTTACCCGGGTCACTTTTTTTCCCTTTCTTGAAAATAGGAACCACATTGGCTATTCTCCAGTCTAACGGGACTACCCCCGAGTTTACAGATTCATTAAATGTCAGTGGCATAACTTCTGGACTCTTTAATTCTCTTATGTTTTTCTGCAAAGTTAGTATCATACATTTCCCAAAGAATATTTACTACTAATTATTAGACTTGAGCAAGGTACATTTATCCTTCAATGTCAAGAAATGGTTATTGGCAAAGCATGCGTCTTGCCATGAATATCAGATTCAAAATCAATATGGCAGCAAATACCGCTGTGCAGAATGCACTGCGGTTGCTATTGCAGTCTCACCGTGCCCTCTAATGTTCAAGGGTAAAATTTAATGAGTCACAGTAAAGGAAATATTTAAAAAAAAATCAACATTTGATACAATCTTATGACTTAAGAAACTAATCTGCAGAAACACGGAGTTCCATAGTATGATAGTCAATTTGGCATCATTAGCAAATAATGTACAGTAATAATTTGTACCTTGATATCTTGTTGCATGGTGCATGAAAAATACGTTTTAGTGAGTTTATTCTGATTCTGTCTTTGGTCTTGTATATTCCTCAAGTTTATCCCATTGTAAAATGTTGATAAAAATTATTTAAACAACCCCAACTCCTTCATTACAGAGGTTCTGGGAGGACTAGTTAATTTTTGTAAACTGCTCTGAAAATGGGAAGTGCCATCTAACTTAAGCATCGTTCATTGTTTTCTTCCTTTGGTACAATTTTTAAAATAAATGTAACAACATTTACTAAGTTATTAAATTATCATAAACATTGATCCCTGTAGGCCACTTACACAGGAGAGAGGCTTGCTTTAATCTTCTCAAATATAAATTGTCCATAAACCCAGGAGAATTGAGAAACTTCCAATCTCTCTCATGTTATATTATCTCATGTTATGCTAAGATTTGTTCCTTGTTGCAAAATGTGCTTGAAAAGTCTGATTTGGAGATTTTCATGTTTTGAGATGGCAGTCTTTCATTTTCTCTTTAACAAGGATTATTTATGCTTCATGAATATTTACTTATTTTTATTTAAGCAAAGGTAAATGGGAAGTATTCACTATTTGGCTTTTGTTTTGTTTTGGATTTGCCTAAATTTGAGTAATGGCGAATTGTGTGACAGTGCTGAATTTCTGGAGTCTACTTAGAGGTGGGGGCAGGAGAAGTGGTTTTACAGGGGAAGTAGATTCATGTAAAGAGTGGATAAAAATCAAAGGTTTGTTATATACATTAATGTAAATATATTTTAAAAAGTTAATGTGTTGAGATGCAACATCTCATTTACAATGTTTATCTGAAGCCAAAACACAGCAGCTGCGGGCATTTACAGTGGGCACTTCACATTCATTTGCCCAATTGTTAACCTATTTTGTATGTTTTGAATCAACTTAAAGGATGACATGAAAACAATCAAATTAAGTGCAATAGGACATACCTGCCGTGCTGTTCATCTAAACCTGTTCTAAAATTGAAGTAACTTAAAGTGATGTTTATGAATGCATTCATTAACTACACAGAGATTTATCTTACTCTGTTTTTAAAGCTATACATTTTTCTATATTTTGGAAATAGATCTCAGCTTAGCCCAAAATATTCTAACCTGTAGCCTGAGAAAGCTGAACTTTGCTTGGCCAGTAAGTGTGCATGCACAAGACATTAATTTTCTGACTTGCATGGAAAGCTGAAATGGATTATTTTTTTTAAAGAGATAATATATAAAAATATCCTGTTAATATACACAGCTCATTTTTCATGGCTCAGTGGTTGCAGAAAATTAGTTGATTTGCTATACCTTTTTTTCCTGGCATGTATGTGTGCTTGGGAATGGTTTGCTGTGCTTAAAACATCTGAGTACCTCAGTTCAGAATAGAAAAAGGGTAACTAGTCTGAGAGTAACCTTCACATGGAATTCTGTTTTTTCTCTCCTTGTGTTTTCCCCCTCACAAAGATAAACCCCTTTTGTTTAGAAATGGATGATTGTCTAGCAGGGTAAAATTCATGTCCTGGACATACAAACTTACTTTGTTGCTTGCAATAGGCAATGAATTCCTCCCAGTCTGTAGTCACAACCCAATCCATTTACTTTCTGAATGTGTGGGTCTGACAGACAGTCTTTGCATGGATGGGATACAGTGATGTTACTTTAGCAGAAGAATTGATCCTTTAGTGAATTGTATTTTCAGTAATGAATCAGTGACAGGCAAGGCCCTAATGTTCATTGTGTTGATTTGATCTGAAATGTGATATTTTTTGTAAAGTTGGCCTGGTGTCTCAAAGATCATAATGTTCATCTGTTTGCTTTTCCAGAACTCCAGTTTGGGTTCTTGTTCCTTTGACAAGGTTATAACTTTAAAGGTTTTACTGTTGAGTTTCCTGTATCATGATTGTACTGGGAAGACTTGTCCTTAGTTCATAATGATGGGAAATTAATCTGCCTGTTATGGAAGGCTGGTTGACCTGTAGTAATACAAATTATGCAGTGTGAGAGCAGATTCCAGTAAAGTATAGACTAGAACAAAAATCTTTTGATGTTTAGTTTTACATTTAGATTAAAATAATGTTAATATGGGAAAAACTAGGGATGTCTACTTCCCTTATATTTTGTAGGGTTTCTTATCTCATTGTTCCACTTCATATGAAAAGTGATGCAATATAGAGTATCTGTTTACTTTGTTGAAAAACATGCTTACAGTTTTGATTTGGAGATTTTCACTTGTTCAACAGTTAATTTTTAATATTCAACTAACTTTTGTGATTTAAAACAGGTGTAACGGTAGCAATGCCAATATTAAGGCTAACTAATACTTTCCATTATAACCACCTGTTTTCAATTGCTTATAACTTTATCAGACTTTAACCTTTTGGGTTGTATTTTTATGCTTGGTCTTGACCTGAGACTGAATTGTTATGGAAAGTTTGAACAAAAGATTGTTCAACCACTTTGAAGAAAGAGTATCTTGAAAAATAGACTTGCTAATATTAAAAGAAGCTCTGATGGCTTTTGAACAGCTTTAGTACTTCTTTGGTTTGGAGCAGGAACTTGTCATTTGTCAGGGAAATATGCCTGTGGTCAGAGAGAGATGCCTTTTGCTGTTCTCAGGAAAGTCTATGTCAAGATTTGGTTGTTCCTAACTATGAAGATCACTATTTGCACATGTACAGTAGAACATACAAAGGCTTATGTCTTCATTTTGTGAACATTTCAATTGCATGGAATATATCATCATGGTCCACTGAGCCTTCTGCATTGTTCTGAAGTAGCCAAACAGAACCTTTTGGCTGGTTGGCTGCGGTGGTCTCTGCTCATCTTCTTATCAAAATGGCCAGGAGAAAGTGCACTGGCTGGGAGTCAAATTATGAGTGTAATCAGGCTCCATTGTAGTCAGTAGGAGTTTCGGTAATAGGACCAAGATTTCACCCCATGAGTTTTAGATTAATCTCTTCTGCTGACTGGTGTTAAAGTGCACAGAAGTATTATAGCCCTTATTATATTGAACAGGGCTTCATGCTCTTCCCCTAGGAGGGAGGCAAGTATCAGCTTCATCTCCTTTTACAGAAGGCATAACTGAGTGGTTGCACAAGATCCTTTCTAACAGAAGTAGGCTAAGAGCTCAGTTCTCTATGGATATGTCTACACTGCAATTAGACACCTGCAACTGGCTCATGCCAACTGACTCTGTTTAAGGGGCTGTTTAATTGTGGTGTTGATGTTGGGCCTTAGACTGCAGCCTGAGCTCTGGGACCCTCCCACCTCACAGGGTTCTAGAGCCCGGGCTCCAGCCCAAGCCTGAATATCTGTATTGCAATTAAACAACCCCTTAGCCCAGTGGTTCCCAAGCGTGTTCTGCCGCTTGTGCAGGGAAAGGCCCTGGCGGGCTGGGCCGGTTTGTTTACCTGCTGTGTCCGCAGGTTCGGCCAATCACGACTCCCAGTGGCGGCGGTTTGCTGTTCCAGGCCAACGGGAGCTGCTGGAAGCGGCGCGGGCTGAGGGATGTACTGGTCCGAATCCCACAAGCCTGAGTCAACTAGTGTTGGCCATCTGTGGGATTTTAATTGCACTGTAGGCTTTCCCTATAAGTGTATGTTTAAGTCTCATCAATTTAGGCACACTGTAACAGCCAGATTGTGGGCAGCCAGACCTAGTGGTCAGAGCCAGAGTCTGCAGTCATGAGACAGGAGTCAAGAATTGGCTGGGTCAGGATATTGGGAAGTCAGAACCACAAGGCAGGAATCAGAATGGGTCAGGATATTGGGGGGTCAGAGGCAGGAGACAAACTGGAGGTTTGGAACTGCAAGTCAAATGCCAAGAGTCAAGATAGGATGTCAAGAAATCAAGCTGGGGAAGCAGGAACAGGAAGCCCAAGGCACACACAGTTAAGAGCAGGGTGGAGCCCAGTTGTTTGGACAACAGCTTCCTGTTTCTGCTGCTGGCTTAAGCAGGGCCAGTGGCCCAATCAGCTGCACTGGCACAATTGGACCTCAGGGGCAGAGCCTCACACTGGGGCTGAGCTTCATGGGTCCCAGGTTAGCTATTGCCAGCAGGCTGCTAGGTGAGGGTTGGAACATGTCTGCTCCCATGAACCTTGTGGAGCTGAGTTCAAGACCTGTCAAATCTATTTGTAAATCAGAACTTTTCCTATAGTAGTTGGTCCACTGAGGATAACTGTCTGTTATGGCTAATAGTGAACAGCTGCCTCATTCATTGAGCACTGTCCATCATGTGTACTGAGTGAGGCTGGTTGGTAAAATGCTATAGCTACAACATAATGTTGTTAGACCCATTTGAAAGGTCAAAGTTTTGCCTTTGTCTTTGTGAGATTAGACCATGTTGAGTCCTTAAGGTGGCTGGTGACTTCAGTTTGCTGCACCAGTGAATTTTTATAACGTTACATAAATGGACTTTAAGAATTCTGCGGAAACAGTTGCAGTGCTAGCTGCACCTTGAACTCCTCTCTGATGCCTCTGAATGCACCCCTTGTTAGGCCTATTGCCTTAACTTATCTTTGGGAGAATCATGGGATTCCACCTATAAGAGACTTGGTCTCATGCTACAGCACCCTGTTTACCAACTGTGATTTCCCAGCAGAACCAGCTGGGCTTGGCACCTGCAAGACCTCCCTCTGGGAGCTGTGACCCGGGGTTAATAGAGTGACCAGGCAAGCTTTCTTAAAAAAAGTGTTGTTCACTCTTAGCAGTAAGAACACAGCAGAGCATTAGAGAAAAAGGATTTTAAAACAACTAAACAGTCTATGCTCATGACTATCTTACCTAAGGTTTACCATCCCCTGAAAGCTTAGGAAGGCCCAGCTGCTTCAGACCTACTCCACAGGGCCTGTATGTGTTAGTCTGCCCCTTGTGAGCTCATTGACAGCTGTTCTTGTCCCTTTGCCCCATCAACTTACTTTTTGACAGTTTCAAGTCCTTTTTGATCTGTCCACTTCCAGCATTGGCAAAACAGCTGTGTAATTTCGGCCTGGAACCAAAAAGTAGTATTTTCACAACTGGAAGCCCAGGGATTGTTTCTTAACCTCCTGACTCATTTACTAGGAGGTGTTTTATCTGAACCCATAGTGTTGTCTTCCTGCTTGTTTCCTAATAGCCCTGTTATTAAACTAAACTAACACGTGCATGCAGTAAAATAACCCCATATTATTATACAGCAAACATTCCCATAAGCCAGCCACATACAGTACTCATACATTAATACAGACAGTATTCCTGAATTATTCTGTATCAGCATCATGTCCAGGACACTTCCCGCTTAGATAAATTGATATGGTAGAAGAATAGTAGGGGGAAAAAGATTAATAGGCCTCCTTTTGGAACTAGAAAACATTCCCATATGAAAACTTACGTAGAACCATCTAACCTGTCCTGTCTAGGTTCTTATATGGCACCTATCACCATGGTTCTGTGTGACTCAGATATGCACCCTTTCATAAATGAGACAATAATTGTTAAATCTGTATGCATGCACCTACACCTGTGGTGGGCGACCTGAAGCCCCTGGGCCTCAAGTGGCCCGTCAAGTAATCCCTTGGCGGGCCGCCAGACAGTTTGTTTACATTTGCCTGGCTGCCTGCAGCTCCGAGTGGTTGCGGTTCGCCGTTCCCAGGCAATGGGAGCTGTGGGAAGCGGCATGGGCCACTGGGAGCTGCGGGAGGCTGGGCAAATGTAAACAAACTGTCTGGCGGCCTACCAGTGGATTATCATGATGGGCCGCAGGTTGCCCACCACTGACCTACACAGTGCAAAATATGGAACATGCCTGTGTTACGCATGTGGTCACACTACATGATCATAGTTGTCCCTAGTGGCCTTAAAGTGCTTATGAAAGATGTCAAAAAAGGCACAAGGCTGTAAAGAGACAACAACATTTTTCATTTAAGGTAACTGGTTAACAATGAGCTTTATCTCATTCATTACAACTACTAGAATAGCAATTAACTAGTTTTGCAGGTTGGACCAGTCATGCTTAAAACAGAAAACTTCCATTTTCCACTTGATTTTATATTTCACCCATGTAGCAAAACCAAACTCACTTTCTTTTCTTTTGTACTTTGTATTATGAAACCTTTCCCTGTTTTCCATGCAAACCACATGGATGTGGATGCTTCCACCGTGACATTGACGCACACAAAATTATTTTTCTTCTGATAAACTGACCAAAAAACGGACATTTCATTGGTTTGTGGAGATAAGATTGTAGCCAATGATTTTAGTTTATTGTTCATTTATTGTGTGATTATGATTAACTAACATTCAATGTCATATATAATAGTATGTTACACAGAGTTAAATGGTAGGATTTTAGAAGTATAAAATTGATCAGTAGTTAGATATCTAATACATGATTATTCCTTCTAATTAAGTGAAATGCAAGACCTACAGGCTGAGGCCTGAAAGATTTTAGCTTAGCCATACTAGGCCTTGGAGCTAAGAAATGCTTGACATACGTAAGTGACCAAAGAAAAACCCAATGCCCTGAGATTACGGGAAGAGATGTACCAATGGGTGATACTGCGAAAAATTAACAGTAAAAGTAATTACAAGATACCCGGTAATCACATTTTTCTAACACATACCCTAACTGCAGAGTGCACCAAGTGCAGAAATGCTAATCAGGTGTAGTCAGAATTACGTTATAAAAGAGGGTGCCCAGAGTGGGAAAATTGAGCTCCCTATAGGAAACTCCAGCAGGAACCATCTGTCTACTGATGATCAAACCATGAGAGACCCATCAGACCCTAACACTACTGATAAGGATGTGAGTATATTTATATTTGTAACTTGTGCATAGGTCTGTATAGAATTCATAACTTTAATTGTAACTTTAATAAAACTTGTAAAAGAGACTAAACCTTGTACTTGTGAATGTATGTGTGGTCACTACCCTTGGTCTTTGTGTTCCTAGAGACTCTAAGGCTATGTCTACACTTGCAGAATTTTTTCGCTGACAGTTTTGTCGGTGACAGAAAAGTGCTAAAAGAAAAGTGCTGGTTTGTGTTCACATTGTTTTCCACAGGCATCAAAGCATGTTTACATATGTAGCACTTGCATAGCAGATGAGAGGAGCTAACTGTGGTAGCTATCCCACTAAGCACTGCTTCGGGATATAAAGCAAATCATTATTGTGGCAGGGGTGGATGTATGTGTGTGACAGCCGCCGGAAGCAACCAGTCCTGAGGCAGGGGGAGGAGGAGACCCAGACCTCAGCCCCCGCCTCCCTCCCTGACTCTGCACAGCACATTCTGTCTGCCTGCCTGCCTCTGTTTGTATTGTGGGAAGCAGCAGGAGCATTCCACAATAATGATTTATTTTGTGTACCGGAGCAGTGTCAGCACCGCCTGTCAGAAAGAAAGGAGCTAAAGGGGAGGGGCGCAGGTAGGACTGCTGAGTTTCAAAGAGCAGCCGCTCCCGCCCTGCATTGTGGGACAGCTCTGGAGGGCAATTAGACCGGTAAAAGCAATCAAGAATCTTCACTGGCTCATCAGCACACACAGACTCTCGTTGGGATAGTTTTATTTTTGCACTGAAAATATGGATTTCCAGTGAAGACGCTAGCATAGTTTTTGCGCAAAAACCTGACTTTTTGTGCTAAAATTGGCAAGTGTAGACATAGCCTAAATTTAAAGCAAGTAGCAGAGATGACTTTCACTCTGGTAAGCTTGAAACTGTAGCCCCCAGAGTCAAACCCACAGTGGTGTAATACCATATTACAAAATTAACTTTAAATAAAATAAAAAGCTACAAGCTAATGTAAATATAGTCACTCGTTTTTGACCTAAACAAGCTATTTAAGTGGAGAAGAGAGGAGGAAACAGATGGTTTAAAATAAACTGATAAAATTGTTGGTTTTGTAGTTGTTTCACGTGTAGGCTGTGATTGCTTGCCCCTCTTCTCCCCCAGATGTTTTCTTGTAAAAGAACATCAGGGGTCATTTTCTTTCCTTTGTGGATGACTGCTAACACTGTGTTTTTACTGCTATGCTTCCCATTGCACTTCTGTGAGTAATTTTTAAGTGCTTAGATTTGCAAATATATTGTAACTTGGGGCTTTCCGCACATTACTTGATGGCATTCTGCAGGCTGCTTGATAAACAGTGTCTTCTAATGTGCAGGCAAGCGTAGGAAATCAAAATAACATTTATATGTAGAGCGCAATCTAAATAGCATCTATGTTCCATATGTTGTAGTACCCACTAGAGGCTCATAATCCTTGGACCTTTTGTGCACCAAACACTCAGTCCAGATAATGCTGTGCTCCATCTGCCCTAATCTCTGAGTTGCACAATGTGAACTTCTTAGTACTTTGACCTGTTATGTACTAACTCTTGATCCTTGCTATTCTGTGCTGTGTTGTTATTTTAAACAAGCTTTCTGTACTAAATCTTGAGTTAGCAAAGTTGCTGTTTTATGGTGATCAGTTACCTTTACTTGTTTTTACATTTAAAAAAAAAAGCTAAATACCGCACTAATTGTAAACCCTGTGAAAAGGGCACACATTTCCAGGTTATTTCTGTCTACCCTTGCTATTCAATAATTGAATATCAAAGCATTTTCATGTGCTATGACTTGTTAATGTATACAAGGTGCTACTGGCTGGTTATCGATCCAGAATATGTGCTGTGTTGGTTAAATTGTTTGAAGTCCTCTCTAATTTATTTACTTTATTCCCTCCCTCCCCCCCCCCCCCTCGCCCCCAAGGAATGACTCTTTGGAGGGCTAAATACCTAGCCTGCTCCATTGACACGCTAACGCTAGCCTCATTTAGGCTAGTTCCCTGCTGGCATAAAATCTACAATTATTTGTGTGCCTTAGGAGCTACATAATCTTTTCTTTATGGTACTTCGGGAAGCAGAAGAACTTTCCAGCGTGAAATTTTGAAATCCAAGTATCTCAGAAGGCTGTTAGATTTTAAACTTTTCTAAAACTTTTGTTTTACTCACGAATATTAATCACTTCTTGTGACTATTTACATGGAGGTATTTTTACCGGAATGCATTTTCTTATTGTCCGCAGATTTTTTTTCTGTAAAATTTAATAAAAACCAAAACCGCTCAAACCCATTATCACTTAATGATTTATTTTGGGAAACATCATTAATCTATTTTTTCTATAAGTATTTTTGATATGCTACCTTTTGTTGTTGAATTTTTAGTTAAGAAGTTGTGTTTTGTGCATCAGACTTGCAAATATTTGTTTAATGTGGAAACTGAACTATCTTTCGTTGCTCTTAGAAATTTACTAGGCTTTATACTCTATGAACTGTGCAAATAGTATCCAAGTAGTTATGATTAGAATTGGTTGGGACCTTGAAATTCCATTCTGTGGGAAATTCCATTTTTTTTTTAAAGTTCCAAATTAGAATGAAAATTCAAAATTTCTCATGAAATAATTCTGAAAATTGTCAGTTTGGGACCATTGAAACATTTAGTTTTGAGTAATTTTTTTAGATTCATATACAGGGTGGATTTGATTTAAATCATGATTTAAATCACTAGTCAGGAACTCGATTTAATCATGGATTTCTACATAAAAGTGCATTCTTGTTGGTTGTTATAACCTTAATACATATTCTTTACAACTCAGATAGTTGTAGGTTTCATTTGTAGAATGTACACACTATACATTTTTAAATTGATTTATTTTGAAAACTTTTCAGATTAGTTTTACACCTCTATCAGAAAATGAATGATTGGTTATTTCATTTACGAAAGGTAATTGCAGCAGATAGTTCACCTACCAATGACTTCATAAATATCTCCAATTCAACAGGTTAATCATTAATATTAGGAGGATTTTCTTGCCATGCTGTATTAGGAGGAGACCATCACCAGACAGACATTTAATTATTTTATTTAACTAAAACAACAACATTATGTATTCTGGGTTTTTTTCTTCAACGGCAAACATATAATATTTTAACAAAACAAGCATATGAATTTTCAAATTTAGTTAAACATTCAAGTATTTTAAAATCAGGTTTGTTTTAGTTAAAATTGTTTTTAATTAAAATAGCTAAATGAAATATTTAAAAAAAAATTAAATTGACTGTGTCAGCCAAGTCAACATGAAAAACTTAAAATATTGGCTTCTGCAGCTAACTCAGTCGTCTTCACCTTCATTTTCCTGTTTGTTCATAATCTGGAAAGGAAAAACAAGCTTTCCTGCTTTTTCAGGTCCCAAATGATTTCTCAATTTGGAATGAATTAGTCCAAAGAAAATATTCTTTCTACACTGGTAGAAGAAGCTACTGCTGTTAAAAGTGAGATTATCACTTCAACAGTTCCTGAATCCAAGTTGCTTAAGTGACTTCCACCAGTGAACTGGTAGGACTTTCTTTAAAACATCATCAGCAAGCATATATTTCTTGAATGGTTCACCATTAGGTCTGAAGTTTATTATAGTTGGCATTATGGAGGGATGATTGCTGGATGTCCATGTCATAGCCAACTACTCTTCTTCAGCAGTTAAGGTTTAACTCTGGTACCGAGTATTGAGAATATTTGCAAGAAAATGAGCTGGAGATAGTGCTTGTCCCATTCGTTTTTTTAATGCTTGTAATTTAACTCTGTCATTGCATATTTCTCTTTTTAAGATCTCACTCGGTTCCTTCCAAATTTCTACAGCGTCAGCAATAAAACAGCTATTTCCCTGCATTTTGTTCAAGGCTACAGAAATAGGCTTCAGGGTACCACATTTCTCTTAACCCCAATGTTGAGAACTTTGGCTGTGACAGTGCCATCTGTTTTTTCATGATTCTGTTCACAATCTGTCATCAGATTAGGCCAGTTCTTGGTATAGTGCTCAAAACAATCCACTACTGAGTTCCATCGCACATCTTGTGGGAGAGTTAGCTTGGTTCCTCTCACTTTTTTCAGAGGAGCCGCCGCAAAGTGGTTGTTAAGGAATTTTTTTTGCAATTTCAAAAACATTAGCCTTTATTTCTGGAAAACTGAAGTCTTTGGCTAGGAGGTGCATCAAATGAGCACTGCAACCATATGTTATTAGCTTGGGACTCTCTTCTAAATAATTTCTTCTCATCTTGGATACAGTTGCAGCATTGTCTGTGACCAAGCTGCGTACTAGACATTTGAATTTTTTTTTACAGTTTGTTATAGCTTTTGCTGCTACTTCTTGTTAGTATTCTGCTGTGTGTGCATTTCCTTATGTATCATTTCTGTAAGGAAGACATTCTCTTCTTCTCTTGTCACGGAAGCACATACAACAGGGTTCAATGTGGACATTGCTCCACACATCAAGACTCAGGTTAACAGTTTTACCCTCTAGACCTTTTGCACATTGCTCAATTTCTCTTTCATACACTTTATCCAGCAATTTGCCTGCGACATCTGCTCTGTTGGGTGGACCGTATCCTGGTGTTAATGACTGAACCATGTTAATAAAGTGTGGGTTCTCAATCATATGGAAAGGAGAGTTTGTTGCATAAACGAACCGGGCAATTATTTGTAATCTGCTGGTTCTTATCACAAATTTATCTATGGTTGTTCCTGGATGATAGAGATTTCTTTTTCCTTTTTGCTACAGGTGAGATATACTGTGGCTATATGACATACATGATGTGACTGAAGCACTATTATTGGCAGATAACTCTGAAACTATAGCAAATGATGGTGATCTTGAAGGTGGATAGTCTTCAGAATCCTGTATATTGAGGATGGATTCTCCTAAACAAAATAAGTCAATGCAGTTATTTAATTATTATTACCCTATTGCTCATTTAGTATTACTCATTGCATTCACTGTCACTCAGTACTACTTTAAAGGTGAAATTATAAAAGAAAGATCTGTCTATTTCAGCTATTTATTTCTTACCACAAATGTTATACCAATAGAATAAAAACCAGCAGGATCTTATTAAGAGGGATAAGGCAAAGATGCCACATTTATTGTAAATATACTGATAAAGCAAAAGATAAAAGTAAACAATCACTACTTATTCCACACACACACACACACACACACACACACACACACACACACACACACACACACATTCATTCACACAATCATTCATTCAAGTTCTGTATAGGTGTTATAGTTACCAGCCTAGAAGTTGCTCATGCCAATTTACTGGACAGGTATCTTGGTCATGAGGATGGTGCTGAGTCTGTGTCAGATGCACCTGATGCTCCTGGAGGTTGGCAGCAGAACCAGAGACTCAGTCATCAGTCTTTACAGTCCATTCTTATAGGAATTAATTCCTATGTTAGTCTATGGGAGCTGTTTCATCCTGCTGTTGCTGACTCAGTCAGCAGATGACACATTCCTGTCCAAAGTGGCACATTCCTGGTGGCTCCACACTGTCCATGTTTGTGTTTCTCATCCTTCCAGGTGATGGGGTGGATCCCAGTTTACCCTCGGGGGGGGGGGGGGGTTGTCTGGTGGTCCTACTTGACACATTCTTCGGCTGATGGATACTCCCTTTCTAGATTGGCACCTCCCTAACCATTCATGTACATCAAGCATTCATCAACATACATTCCATATCTTAACCATATTTTAATTTACTGTCTCCACCACTTTCAGGGTGTGTGCTAATTCATTTGAGACTCTCGGCCCTTTAATCACAGAGAGTGGGGGTCTGTTCCTAGGAGCCATTGCTGTTACAATGAAGTGAAAGTCACTTAACGGCTTATAGCGTTTGTTTACGTTGTATCAATTACTTCAAGAACAAAGTCAATTAACTTGTTTGTAAGTTTTACATAGTGATAAAGTATCTTTCACAGGACAGATATAATCAATGGTTTCTACAGACAGTAGCTTACAAGTTTTAACAGAAGACCCAAGAGATTTTTGCACTTGGTGAAATTGTTGGATTTTAAAGTGTGTGTGTGTGTGTGTTGGGGGGGACAAATTATTTTTGTACTTGTGAAACTGTTGGATTTTAAAGTGCGGGGGACAAATTATGGGGGGTCACTGTCATTTGGGGGAATCACTGTTAGTACCTTCTTTAATATCCCTACACAACTGCATCTAAAATGATAGTACCATAGATTAACAACTATACTTTTTGCTCAAAAATGGGAATTCAAGAATAGTCCAGAAGGAAGACAGGTAGTCCTTAAGAAAGAAGT
The DNA here is from genome assembly GCF_027887155.1 of Malaclemys terrapin pileata. Taxonomy (NCBI): domain Eukaryota; kingdom Metazoa; phylum Chordata; order Testudines; family Emydidae; genus Malaclemys; species Malaclemys terrapin. Next base: position 50,772,154 of record NC_071505.1, read on the forward strand.
ATGAAGTAAAATAGTATGAAGTATGAAGGTAGATAGAAAGATTAACCTAAATAATCTATAGAGAAGCCCCTGTAACCCCATAAGATTGTGTCCCTAATCCATGAACTATTGGAACTCATTTACAAAGCGTTTCTTAAACATTCCATGAATATATTGTCTCATACTATAGAATTAGAATTTATAATCCCTATTCCATGATGAGATATCTTTGAGCGATAACGTATCTTAATTAAAACTATCTTTAGATAGGTTTTTTCCTCAAAAAGCATTTTATCAAAAAAATCCAATTTAAATAAAAAAATCGGATTTTTTTAATTAAAAAAAACATTGATTTTTATCCACCCTTTTTAGTTCTCTTATAGCGCCTGTTCCTAGAACTCTATATTCATTTTCACCTCGACTCACAAGTCTGAACCTAACATTCAGTACTGTTTGTACTCCAACTGTGAAAGTTATCTGTCGGCTCACATATACTCTTAGTTGCTCTCCATATCCAGTGTGAATTATGTATTGATCAGCAGTGGCAAGAAATATCCAATTAATTCTCCCAATACTAGTATTAAGTATTGAAAATGATGATCTGGTATCCAGGTGACATAATACCCCTATTTGGATACCAGGCAAGTTCAATATAACAGACACCAATGGTCTTTGGTTATTATCCATAAACAGTTGAGAAATTACTAAATCAGGTATTTTTTCTAGTATTCCTTCTCCATCATCTTCGACTGAGCTATATACACTATCCCTATCGCTATCTGTCATTTGATCTAAAATATCTGAGTTCATCCTCAGGTAGATTCAGGATATCTCCTCCTCCTGCCATCTGACTTCCTTTCTCTATGGTTTATGGAGAAATATCTAATTAATATTCCATGAATTTTAACTTACTTACTTTAACTCTTTTCTTAACTTATTTATTTTACCTAATTTCTTACCAATTCTTAACCTATCTTATTCTATTGCCCATAAAACATTTCTCTCTAAATCTATGACACAATGTAACCATTGAAGAATATCCATTCCTACCATTCCCATCACATTTGTATCTAGCTCCATGATTCCAAACTGAATCCCTAGTATCTCTTTATTCCCTATACCTACTGCCAGTGGGGTTGTTAGTGGTATATCTTGTATTATTTTAGATACTCCTTGCACCTCTGATGTTTCTAAGAACATCGGTGGGATAAGATTTCCTGAATCATATATGCTATTTAATACCGACCACGCAGATCCTGATGAAATCTTCCATATATTGTATTTAAGTCTATTACTGGTCGACCATACTGGTCCTTCCATAGGGGAGTAATAACATGGCAAGATCGTCCCATTACTAAATCATTCGAAACTGGAGTCTGAGATGGTTGAGTTTGACTAATTATATCTACAGTAGGCAGACTTTCTAACAATTTATCCATATCCTGTTCTGTGAATTCTGGTAACTCCAGCCACATAGATTCATCCCAGATCTCGTCCTGTGTCCCTTCCTTTTGCATTCTCTGATCTATTACATGCCAGGATTGTTTCATTACTACATCATGTCTGGGATGATGGAGTCTGGGATGATGGATTTTGACCAATACATCTATAACAGGCGAACATTCTAATAGTTCATCAATGTCCTGTTCCACCCATTCTGGTAACTCCAGCCCTGAAGGTTCATCTCATATCTCGCTTTCTTCCTTCTGCATTGTTTTGTCTGTTATTTCTTTCCTATTTTAAGAAAGAGATTTTATTACTATTCTATCTCTCCTTCCCATTTCTTTCACTGAAATGAATAGAACCATTTTAATGCTTTTATTCTTTTGGTACCATAGCACTTTTTTACTACCTAACTTATTACCTACCTATTTACTAATCTTATTGTCTTATTTATTAATATTAATTTAATCTCTATAATTATTTATCCAAATGCTTCCTTATTAAATTTTACATAATTTAAACTGCAGCTCAAAGCCTGGTATTTAGATGGGCGTTGGACATAGAATGCTCATGTTCGAGAATGGTGCAATCCATCCTCAATCAAAGGAAGAAACTCTACTAGGAGATGTTATTCAGCAAAATAGAGTTGTTTCCTCTTTGCATTGCTGAGCCCATCTTTAAAATTCTGCTGGGATCCCTGCTGTTCTGGAATGTTTACTTATTCTTAAGTCTTTGAGTCTCTCTTTAGTTCTCTTCAGGTTCACTTAGCAGCAATCAGTGCTTTTCATTCTCCAGTGGATAACTGCATGATCTCCGCTCACCCTGGTACAACTACATTTTTAAAGGGGCTTCGTAGCTCCTCTCCAGCATTAGTAAAGCTCATGCCCCAATGGGACCTCAATTTAATTCTTTTGTTTCTCACTAAATCTCCTTTCAAAGCTCTAGCCATATACTTTATGGCCTTTCTCATTGTCATAACATCAGCCAGAAAAGTCAGTGAGTTGGGGGCACTCATAGTGGACCCGCCATATACTACCTTCCATAAAGAGAAGGTCTTGCTATGGCACCCCCCAAAAGTTTATCCATAAAGTAGTTTGAGTTTCATATGATGAATCAAACCATCCACTTGCCAATATTTTTTCCTAAACTGCATGCCTCTGAGGTAGAGAGGTGGTGTCATTCTCTGGACATCTGAAGGGCATTGGCTTTTTATCTATGAAGAACACGAATTATTAGAAAGGCACCTAAACTGTTTGTTTCTGTAACAGAGAGATCAAGAGGTCAGGCTATATCTGTACAGAGACTTTCAAAATGTATGTCTAGTAGTTGTATTATCCTCTGTTACCAACTAGCTCACATCTCTCCCCTGCAGGGGGTGAGTGCTTATTCCATCAGAGCACAAACAATCTCTGCTTTATCTCTGAGAGACATATTGCTACTAGAGATATGTAGGGCAGCTACCTGGAGTTCCTTGCACACCTTCATGAGACACTATGCTTTGGTTAAGTCTTCTACTGTAGATACAGCTGTGGGAACAGCAGTACTATACTCAGCTATCACTTCTGTATTATTGTACCCACCTCCTGTTTGACTACTGCTTGTTAATCTCCCATGTGTGGAATACACATAGAGACCATCACTTGTAGAAGGAATGGAGGTTACTTATTTGTAACTGGAGGTTCTTTGAGATGTGTGATCTGTATCTGTACTCCACTACCTGCGCTGCATCCTCTTTCTCTGGATTATCTGGATTTGTACTAAGAGTAGGAATTGGAAAGTCATCAGTCCACATTGTCCTTTCTACCCTCGGTTTGGAGCACGAGGAGAGCTATGGCACATATGCGGATCAACAGACGCTGCTTGCAAGAAAATTTCAGATTCAGGAGCATGATGTTCATGTGTGGAATACAGCTAGGGACCAAACATCTTTAAAAACTTCCAATTACAGGTAAGTAACTTCCAGTTACATATAAAACATAATCATAACATGCTTTTTAGAGACTAAACTTGACTAACTGGTTAACCTCCGGTCTAAAGAAGTTTATCTCACCCAAAGTTCTCTCCAGCATTACTCCCGCGGGAATTCTGTGCCACTGCACAATGCAGAATTTGCACAGAATTAATGTTCTATGTAGAATTTCATTTTCCCCTTTAGAATGGGTGCTGCAGAGCCGCTGGATGCCACTAGGGGGCAACTGGAGCCAGCAGAGCCCGAGCCTCCAGTTCGCAAATACAGGACACTGCGAAAGGGGAGCCAAAGGGGGAGCTGGAGGGTTTTGGGCAGCTGCAGTTCCCAGCACATCCTGAAGGAAGGAGGCGACATGTAGCAAACTCTGTACAAGCCCGGGACCCAGCATCGGGCTTTTTCTCTCTCTGGATCCCTGGGCTCTGAGTGGTAGGGGGTGTTGTCTGGGTGGGGGTGGCGCCCTATGGCTGGGCTCTGGGGCCTAGGGGATGTGGGTGTCTGGGCTGGGGGGGGTCACCCTGCAACTGGGCTCTGAGGATAAGAGGTGTGGGTGTTGGACTGGGGGGTTCTGAGAGCAGGGGTGTGGGTGTGTGGGCTGATGGGGGTACCCTGTGGCTGGGCTGGGGGCAGGGGGTGGGAGATAGGGGTGTTGGGTTTTCTGAGTCTGGAGGGGTAGAGATTTCCTCCAGAGTGTGCCCAGCTGACAAGTGACACACCCAGACTGAGGTGCCCAACAAAAGCATAATAGAGAAACAGGAACTGGGTTGTCGTAGGAGTTTCTTTATCCCTGTGGTCTTAGGGAAATCTTTTGTTGTTGTCTATATTGTTATGGACATACTTGCTCACAAATATATTGAAATAAATTACTCAAATAATTGAAACTGATGTGGTTATATTGTGTTATTTTGACAAATAAAATATGTCGAATTTTGAAATATTGTGCGCAGAATTTTAAATTTTTTGGTGCAGAATTCCTCTAGAAGTATCAGCATTTCCAGTGAAGCCTGGTTGAGATCCCACTTTCATGAAGAAAATTTGCTGTTTACTTTCTGGGTGAGGGATACTGGGATGTTGTCTGTCTTCCAAATATAGAAGAGCAAACCTTTAATGTGCACCTCAAGATAAGGTTCTCTCCTTCCACCATTTTCCTTTTCCTGTTAGTTTCTTTCTGAAGTTCTTACAGTCTTCTTGTTTTCATTCAGTTCAGACAAGTGATAGAGACCCATTGTGAACCAGATGACTCAATTTACATGTAAACAGATAGATGGATACACATTTCTTGTCTGACAGAAAATATGTTTTTCACCTGCACTGGTGACCAACCCCCAGACACAAAGAACTTTAAGAACATATTTTCAGTGTCTATGCATAACTCCTTATGCAGCATCCAACATGTGTTTCTCAATGATATTGATGACCAGTGTGACACCAGTTTTCATTTAAGAACTCAGATGACATTCATTTTGTAATCTAGAATGTACTTACCAGACTCAGGACATTCCTGTAACCCAGTGGTGGGCAACCTGCGGCTCATGGGCTGCACGTGGCCCATCAGGGTAATCCGCTGGCGGTCCGCGAGACCGTTTGTTTACATTGACCGTCTGCAGGCATGGTTGCCTGCAGCTCCCATTGGCTGGGAACAGCGAACCACGGCCCGCCAGCGGATTACCCCGACGGGCTGCAGGTTGCCCACCACTGCTGTAACCCATTTGCATCCTCTTTCTAATTAGCATTAAGGTTCTTGAGTCACAGTATGTTGGCATGTATTGGGAGGAAGTGAGCAGATTGCCCTGCAGGACTCCTAAGCTTGTAAGGCACTCCTGTGGTGGGGAAATTATGTTTTATGGTGGAATTTAGGGAGCAAGGAACCCTGTAGAGTTTAGGGGTATGTCTAGAGACAATGGGCTTTTCTAAATTGGGATGAAAGATGTATCCACATTTTAATATGCTAGTAAGTTGTATTTTAATGTATTAGTTGGACAAGATAAATGCTAGTGGCAGCGTAGTCTTCAACTCAACAAGTTTAGTGTGTGTTAAAGTCTGCACTGCCTTATCCACATTAGAGTTTTAAAATGTGATAACATGTGCTAGTAACAGCCTTCTAACAATACATCTTTAAATTCTAAACTAGGAATTTGTCTTGACTATCTCCATGTTTCCCCAGGCTCCTTTGCTTTCGTGAATTAGATAACTCAATTTCCTGGTCTCTCTTTGCTCCTTAAGTTCTGAACCGTGACTCCTGCTTCCTTTCCCAGCAAAACTTCTAAATGCCAATGGATCCACTGTGAGCCTTACTATGTCAGCAGGAATCATGGATCTGATGTATGTTCTATTTAGGTCCACTTCAGCTCCTGATAATGTTAAACAAAACAAATGCAACAAAGGGGAGCGTATCTTTTACTGGGGGCAGGAGGCAGGTGTTTCAAGGAAGCTAAGTAGGGAGCCAGGAGGGTTGCATGCTCTACCAGAGCGAGGAGAAGCCTGAGGCTTTTGAGTGCTGCAGGCATCTTAAGCTCGGTAGGGAAGGAAGGAAAGTGCTGGAGACATTGCAGCACAACAGCTGTCACTGGAGCCCAGGGGACTTTGGAATCCTGTTACTTGTATTGATCTCAACTACTGGTGGTGGCTGCTGTTTTTCACGAGTCACATGTACGCATGGTAACATACAATATATTCTTAAAGCACTTAAGTCTCACATCAAATCCCTGAAGCTTAGTCAGTGACAGACAAAAATATTAATTCCTCCCAGCCCCAAAGTAACTAGATAGTGACTGGGATATATATTGGAAATGGAATATTTTGTCTTAACAATGTTTAGTTCTGCTCTTAAGTCCTTTAGTCATGCTAGTTATTAATTATCTCACATAAGCAAGATCTGTGTTTTAAGGCACCTCACACAATAAGACATGATCATAGCCCCCAAAAGCTTACAGATTAGTAATAGATGTGAAGCAACAAGTGGGTAACAAGACATTAGGATGGGCTTGTGTAGGGAGTACAGGGCAAACACCAATAATATTATGTAGTTGGTGAAGGCTGGTGCATATGTTGATGGGTTAAAGAAGTTATTATTTTTTTTAAATGTATTTGGATAGTTTCTTGTCGGTATCACAGAAGTGTCTCTTCTAGACGGACTTAAACAAGGAGAGGGTATTAGTCTGGCAGAGCAGGTTACAAAAGGTCATCCGTGCATAGGAGTTGGTGGAGCTGGTTGTGGGGGAAGTGCACAAACAGGGTATTAGGGCTGACATCACTGGAGGAGTGGTGTGGGTGGGAAGGGACATAAGAGCCAAGACTGGATACAGGGAGGTGTAGAATTATGCAAGGTCTAGAAAGTGAAGGCAGGAAGCTTGCAAGTGATGCCGTGGAGAAGGGGGAGCCGGTGAGGAGGCTGATAAAAGAGGTTGGTATGACATGGTTGGTTTGATGGGCAAGGAAGGTGATTTCAGAGGCTGTATTTTGTATGGAGTAGTTCTAGGAGTGAATTTCAGCTGGTTCAGCCAATGGTTTGTTCTAAAACAATAAGATGGAAATACAGTATTTGTTAAATTTGTTTAGGATCAGTAAGTTTTAACTTTGTGCTTCACAACCTGTTTCAGATACTTTGCAAAAGCAAATGATGCAAATTGAGAATGATTTCAGAGAAAATGAGTTAATGAAATCTAATGTACAGGGAGAAAAGTCACTGAATCGTAGAGGTAGACATATTAAATCTGTATATCAGTTATGCCTCTCTTATCAAGTATCATAGATTATAATAAAGATCCACATGAGGCAAATCATTTGGAGAAGAGTTTTAAATCTCATGAAGGCTAACGTCAAGAACGATAGAAAAGATTTTTCAGTCTTTTGGGTGAAAGATCTTATCATTGATAAAATATTGAAATCTGTAAAGAATTCAAGTGAACATAGGCGGTGAATTACATGGGTCCGTGGTGCCTGTGCTCCACCAATATTTGGGGCCGGGCCTCTCTCCGGCTCTGCCCGCCCCTCCCAGCTGGCTGCTGCTTCCTGCGCTGTGCTCCCTTGCCGGCTGCTGGCTGGCTGCTTTCATGCTGTGCCCACCAGTGCCGCTCCACTGCTCCGGCTAAAAGGGAGTGGAGTGGGTTGAACTGGCTGCTGCTATTGTGGTCTGCATAGGGAGGAGGCACACGTGACGTGATGGTAGCCCTCCCCCCCGGGCCCTGACCCTTCACCAGTCAGGCCACTAGGTGATGGGGCGCATCCTCCTACTCTCCCCCTCCTCCCCTCCCCAGTGCTGGGCAGCAGTGCGCACATAGCACCGTGGGGGGCCGGCGGAGAGGGGCCCTAGGAGCACATGCAGTGTGGTGCAGGATGTGTGTGCTGCCGGCGGCAGGCCCACTGACAGCAATTCTGGACCTCAGGGCAGATCAATCAATGGGGCCCTTGTCCCTACCCTCATCCGGGGCCACAAGCCCCCCTGCCCGGAGAAGCCCTGAGGCCCGCCCCCCCCCCCCCACCAGAGGAGCCCTGTGCCAGCTGTAGCCCTGTCCCACACCTGTGTCTGGAGGAGCCCCAGGGCAACTGCAGCTGCGCCAACCGAACCTGCTCTGGGGAAAAGCTGCAGTATCTCTTGATTCAAAGACAGTTTTGATATGCCCCATGCAGGTTCCTGGGCAGCTGAGGCAGTGGTGTTTGCTACTCCGCTGCCTCAGCCACCCTGGCAGAGCTACTGCGGCAACAGCTGGGGCCCCAGGACTTTTTAAATCACCCAGGCCCCTAGGCACTTGCCCCTTTTATCCCCCGCCCCTTGTTGCCAGGCCTGGCTGGGGTGGGGGGCCCTCCCCCAGAGTTCGCTTATGCCAGTGGGGAGAGGGCTGGGGGGAGTCCTGCCCCAGCCCCGAGGCAGCCTGCCTGCACCCCAAACTCCTCATCCCCAGCCAGAGCACTCACTTCCCTACACCCCAACCCTTTGCCCCAGCGCTGAGCCCCCTCCTGCATCTTGAAACCCTCAGCCCTGGCCTCACCCTCACACCCCAACCCTCTGCCCTAGCCCTGAGCCCCCTCCCACACCCCAAACTCCTCACCCCCAACCCCACCCCAGAGCCCTCATCCCCCCACATTGTGCAATATAGGGAAACTGTTAAATGCTTATTGTTTCCAGTCCATTTTTACATTATTTTAAAAAATATGTATTGGCTTACAAGGCAGGTGTGTGTGTCAGGGGGTGGGACTTGGACCCGTTCTAGGCACCACCAAAAATTATACAAACCTGGCACCCATGCAAGTGAAAAACATTTATTTTGCAGAGCTGACTCTTGTCACATAAGTTTAATACTTTATGAAGCTACGCTTCCATGTCTGGAACAGAAATGTAGTTTGCAATATTATTTCATTAAATATGCTTGGAATATCTTACAATACAGATAGTCTGTGTAGCACAACTGTGTTTCTGACAAGGAGTGAACAATAAGAAATTATAATATGTAACTTTAAAAATTCTGTAGTTAAGAAGATTGAACCAAATTACTTAAAGAACTACAATATTTTCCTCCAAAAATACTCTGTTCATTCTGCATAGTCATACTGGATGACTCTAGATTTCAGAGGGGAGAGCCCAGTCTATTCTCCTAACTATGCACTTTAATAACTCCTATTAAAGTCAGCAGAGTTGCACACATGTCAAGGAGAATAAATCTTACGTTTTGAGAATTCAGTAAGTTAAAATGCTTCTTAAAAAGTAAATTTTAGTGTTCTAGAAATACGCTATATTGAAAGCGCTGAAGATAGAACTTTATTTAACCAGAGAAATGGGTAAAACACGGGTATAAATATCCTCACTCTGCTCCCCCAGTGTTCTTCAACACTCGGTTTCAGGGAACACTTTTAGGGATGAAAGGGTATTTCAGTCATTGTATTCATCCAGTCATTTGTTTCTCATCTGTGAGAGCATCAAAAAAAGATGCTGATTGTGCTGGTGATCTGTGTGTGTGAGATATGGACACATGTATATTAGCAGCTGGACTGAGGCCATCAGTTGTATTTAATATATAAATTGCTCTTCTGTAAGTGCTGACAGATAGTTTGGTTTTGTACATGACACAAATTTATTATTCCCAACCCCAAAATCATGAATCAAGCCTCCTCAAAATTATAAGTGACTCAAAATTTGAGATTTGTTAAAAATTAAATTGTTTTTGGTTTGTTTCCTGATTTTTGAACTCCCCCATCCACCTCCTGTGTGTGTGAAAATTACAGTGTTGCCAACTCTTAAAAATTTATAATAAATAAAATGATTTTGGATTTAAGTGCAGAAGCTCTTACTTCAGAACCAAATGGAGATTGGGACCCCATTGTGCTGGGCACCGTACAAACATACAATAAGAGACCGTCCCTCTCCTGAAAAGCTTACTGGTACTGCAAAGCATGGTGGTGAGTTTGTGATATGGGAGTGGGAACTGGGACTCACCAAATTCCTCTCCTATAGGAGCTACCAACCATCCGTTAGATGGGAACAGCAGTTCAAACTGGATGATTGACAAGGGAAAAGCTATGTTGCTTTTAGCAATGCCCTGAGGTAGCCAGTCCCCATTAAGGGCTAATGACGTACCTTCTAGAATAAGGCTTGCTTTCTGGAAAAATAAGTTTATAAAATCAAGTTCTGACTTTTTTGGAGTTTGCACAAGCAGGGTCTTTCGCACTGTGACAGTTTAAGGAAGGAAGCCTGAATTTAATATGGTGGAAAAGTGTAGTCAGTGTATGGATTCAAAGAGTATGATGATGTGGTTATGGTACCAGACAAGGAAGAGGCACTTAGCAGTTGTGTTTTGTGTGGAGTGGTAGGTAATGGGATGTTACGAGGATGAGAGAGGATAAAGTTTCAGGAATCAAGACAGGAGACTTGGATCTGAAGTGGTGACTTTAGAGTTGAAACAGTCTGTATTTCATCACCAACCTACTGAGTTGTCCAGTCTGCCACTCTGCTTTTAACTTGTTAACGTTATGGCAGTAAATCAAGGAGTTACAGCAGTACTGCATGTCCACATGACTTATCTGACTAATAACACTGCTGTACAGCCAAAATGCTTCTGAAATAAATGTAGTCAAACTTTACTAATTCTGGGTCATTGAGAACGAAAATTATGCTTAAAATTGTTGACTGGCTCTAGTTTTCAAGATATGCTATTGGGTCAGTATATACGACCCTTGACTTGGGAATGGCGGAGGATAAGTGAGTTATAAAGGGAAGGGATCTCAATTTAAACCAGAAATGACTAAAATACATCTTTGACTGGATCTATGAATAAATCTATGATTGGGTTTGGAAGTACTTGCTTTTTAGGCAAAACAATGAATGATGCAATCTGAAGCTGGTATTGCGTCATACATTATATGAATTGCCTCATGTTATTCCTAGAAGTCATGGATGATGCAGTCATAATGAAGCTTACATCACTCTGCTGAACAAATTGTCCTATATCAGCTCTAGAAATCATAGTGTCGTGCTCTCTTATTTGTCAGTGTTTGATTTTGCAAAGGGACACGTTTCTGTTTAGCCAAAGTGAGCAGAGATACCTCGTACTTGCGTGAACAGTGCAGATAACTTCTGCTATGTTTGTGGTGAAGTGACTTTTGCATTACAAAAGCGCAGTATAACCACTATGGTTAAGAAAGCCTATCACCTTTATTTTGGCTGCAAAATTGGAGATCAGGACAAGAGGTGGGCCCCACACATATGCTGAAACACTTGTGCAACAAATCTTCGCCAGTGGTTGAACAGGAAAAGGAAATCTGTGCCTTTTGCAGTGCCAATGATTTGGAGAGAGCCAACAGATCATACCAGCAATTGTTACTTCTGCATGGTGCCTCCAGTTGGGAAAGGTGTGTCAAAGAAGAAAAAGTGGACTGTGCATTATCCAAACATTCCATCAGCTATATGCCCAATACCCCACGGAGAAGGACTGCCGGTTCCTGATGCACCAGAATCATTCTCACTTGAGTCAGACGAGGAAGAGGATGAAACTTCTGGCCCTGAACCATCAATGTCACACGACCCACATTTTCTCCCATCCTCCTCCTCTGAACCACACCTCATAACACAAGGTGAACTGAATGACCTTGTCAGGGATTTGGAACTACCCAAGAGTAAGGCAGAGCTGTTGGGCTCCAGACTACAGCAGTGGAATCTCCTGGCAGGTGATGTTAGGGTTTCTATGTTCCGTGACCGTCAAAAGGATCTTGTCCCATTCTTCTTCATGGAAGGTGATCTTATAGCGTGCAACTACATCGATGGTGTGATGGCAGCCCTCAACATCGTTCACAATCCAGATGAGTGGAGACTGTTCATTGATTCATCGAAGATGAGTCTTAAAGCTGTTTTACTGCATAATGGCAATGTTTTGCCATCAATTCCAGTTGGTCATGCAGTCCATATGAAGGAAACCCATGACAACATGAAACAACTTTTGAGGTGCATAAACTATGACCAACATCAGTGGCAGCTTTGTGGCGATTTGAAGGTTGTTGCTCTGTTGCTTTGTCTGCAGACTGGATACACAAAGTACTGCTGTTTTCTCTGTGAATGGGATAGTCGTGCAAGAGATTCCCACTACATCAAGAAAGATTGGCCACTCCGACAGTCATTGGAGCCTGGGAGGAAAAGTGTTCAGCATCCACCACTTGTTGAATCAAGGAAGATTTTGTTACCACCCTTCCACATCAAGCTGGGTCTGATGAAGAACTTTGTCAAGGCCATTGACAGCTTTCAACACAAGCAGCTTTCAAGTACCTCCATGGAAAATTTCCAAGGTTAAGTGAAGCTAAGATAAAGGAAGGTGTTTTTGTTGGTCCTCAGATTCGTGAACTTCTTCGAGATGATGCATTTGACCATGCACTGCATGACAAGGAAAAGACGGCATGGAAAGCCTTCCAGTTAGTGGCAATACATTTTCTCGGAAACAACAAGGCAGACAACTACAGGTTGTTGGTGGAAAACCTCCTCAAGGCATACAAAAGCCTTGGTTGCAACATGTCACTAAAGATACATTTTTTGCACTCTCATCTAGATTTTTTTCCACCAAACTGCGGAGCAGTGAGCGACGAGTACGGCGAGCTATTTCACCAGGACATTGCAACAATGGAGAAACACTATCAGGGCCAGTGGAGCCCATCAATGTTTGCAGACTATTGCTGGACAGTGACAAGAGATGCTCCATTTAATGAATACAAGAGACAAGCCAAGAAGCGCCGAGTAGACACCGAATAGGACTAAACTATGTACATAATAGTTTTTTGCCTTTTGTTTCATAATAAATTTTATTTCTATAACCCTTTTGCTGATTTTTAAAGTGTTACATAAACAGGACAGGTGAAATATTATCATGTAAAGCAACCATAAACACATGAAAAGACCTAGGTTTACAATTTATGATTAAAACTCGATCTACACAATATACATAGACATAAAATGTAAAAACTTAAATATCTTAGAAACAGTAGCCAATCAGTTGTTTTAATTGTCATATTTGAAATCAGCACATCAAAATACATAATAAATAATTAAAATTAATGGAGATATCCCATCTCCTAGAACTGGAAGGGACCTTGAAAGGTCATTGAGTCCAGCCCCCGCCTTCACTAGCAGGACCAAGTACTGATTTTGCCCCAGATCCCCAAGTGGCCCCCTCAAGGATTGAACTCACAACCCTGGGTTTAGCAGGCCAATGCTCAAACCACTGAGCTATCCCTCCCCCCCAGCACATTTTATCTCTGAAACAGACGACTTCTCAAAAATTGTAGACCAGTGTTACATTTGGCTGGTGTCTGAAACAATTGCAGTGATGTTTGCTACACACTTTGTGTGTGTGTGTTACTTTGTGAAAGTGGAGATGTGATAGAAGAACTTTTATGTCCTATGTTACAAAATGAATGACATCTTTCATATGCATAATAGAACTGTTTCTCTTCTTAGCCATAGATTTCATAATCTCCAATGGCAGGGAAAAAATATTTGGAAACACTGACATTATACTCTGATTCATTATGCTCCAATTTGTTTCCTTATAGTTGATAAGTTTTTGCTACAGATACATAACTGGGTTTTATCTGGCTGTATTGCTGTTAACAGTTGCACTAAACAAGTGGCTTGACTATTACTCATTACAGTATATCAAACTTACCGGTACTTCTAAAAGTAAAGTCCACATAAAATGGTTAAAATAGATAAAAAGTGAGTGAGAAAATGCCAGACATCAAACTCCATTTGTCTATATCAGCAGATACATAACTATTGTTTTAATCACTGCAGGTTTCTAACTTTTCCTTCTGTTGTATGCATTCATCTTTTCATAGCAGATGCTGAGGAGCACTGACAAATTATAGTTCATTTATCAATAAGTGTTCATTGCTTGATTATGATGAAAAACCCTGCTACTATTTAAGACTTGTTTTTACAGCGTTTCCATTTTCTTCCTTCATCTTTTCAGATTATGGCACAGGCTCAAGGCTTTGGGAGGAAATACATTAAAGCCTTTTTTAAAGGCTTCTTTGTTGCTGTTCCTGTGACAGTCACTTTTCTAGATAGAGTGGCCTGTGTAGCAAGAGTGGAAGGAGCATCAATGCAGGTAACAAAGCTTTATTTACTGTTAAATTAAATCCATGTGTTTAGCAAGGCCTGTCTCTCAGTTTTAAATAACTGATAACCCAGTTTTAAAGGTGGAGGGTGCAGGTGGGATATTGTGTAGTAAAATGAAATGTATGGACAGGGCCTTACCTGACGGAGTGGTCTGCTTTCTAATATGTCACATGGGTATTCTGTAGTATGACAAGAAAAGGCTCTTGGGAGTAAAACTTCACAGAAGACTATAATGCCAAGGAAAGCAAAGAGGTATTCTTTCAACAAAAGATCTTGCTAAAATTTTGGCAAATCCAGATATACTCTTTTTACAGTAGTAAAAATTTCAGTATGAAATGTTCCATTTAAAACACTATGCATTTTAATTTTAAAAGAAAAAACAATTATTACCAGGCTTATTATTACTCATGACTTGTATACAGGTATCATTTTAATAAGGAACCTGCAGAACTCGTTGCCAGGGGTGGTTGTTAAGGCCAAAACTACAATTGGGTTCAAAAAAGAATTAGATAAATTCATGGAGGATAGGTCAATCAATGGTCAGCATTGCCAACATGCCACACCATGCTCTGGGAGTCCCTAGCCTCTGACCACCAGAAGCTGGTAATGGACAACAGGGGATGGAACACTTGGATTATTGTTTGTTCTGTTCATTCCCTCTGAAGCGCCTGGTATTGGCCACTGTCGGAAGACAGAATACTGGGCTAGATGGACCATTGATCTGACATCCTATATGGCTATTCTTATATTCTTAAGCTAGAAAATAGATGGCTTGAAATCGTGCTAATGCTTATTTTATTCGGAAAGTGATATTCTAATGAGGTTATAGTGTATGCTTGCGATATAAACTGATGTACTAAAGCACTTGAATATTGTGATATTTTTTGCAGTTTAAAGGGACATTTAAAAGGAAACAAAAGATTCTTGCTACTGAAAACCACCACTGCTTCCCCTTACTGTGTTATTGGGACTTTTCAAATGGATGCTGTTTCAATTTTGCAATTCTGTCAGGGTGATTCTGTTTGCCCGTTGCTTCATTGCATTCTGATGACCATATTCCAAAATGTGTAGCTGTAGTGTCTATCTTCTTCTAACAGTGCAATCGCCCGTCCCCCAGTGAAAATTACCTTAGTGTAGCAAGGGGATTGTCTTCTCCGTCTTCCTTAAGGATAATAAGGGACTAGGGGTGAATCAACTTCTGTTCCATGTCATGGCTCTTTAAAGTTCATGGACTTCTGGAGTAGCTGAAGATCTCAGGAAGAGGAGAGGCAGGTGTTGGGGGAGAGGAAGTGGTCTTGGGGAAAACTCAGGCTACTGTTTCTTTAAGGGCCCAGGACCAGGAGCCTTGTAGTGTAGTGTGGGGCCAGGCCTTTCCTCTCTCCCAGCCAACAGGATAAGCTCTGGAAAAGAAAGCATTATATATTCTTCCTCTTCTGACATAACGAGAGATACTAGCAGGGGACAGCCTGCTGACTTGGGCCAGCTCAGGAGGAAAAGGACTGAGTTACAAATGGGCCAGCTGGGAGAAGCTGGCTAAGGCTGCAAGGGGCCTGAAATTAGCACATAGGTCCTAGAAGGAGGGCTGTGGGACTCCTGAATGAGGGAGAAGAAATGTGCTTGAACTAGCACGCAGGCCCCAGAAACAAGACTGTGGAACTTTGGTATCAGGGCGAAGAAACCTGCTTGAACTAGCAAACATACCCCTGAAGGAGGGCTGTGAGACTCCTGAATCAGGGAGAAGAAACTTGCTTGAACACAGACTCCAGAAACAGGACTGTGGGACCCCTGAACTTAGGAGAAGAGAGGCTAGGCCTGAGGAGCTAAAAAGAGTTTGTATTTGGGAGAAGACTAAATAAATAAGACCTCACAAAGGAGGGGATCCTATTTTATGTATTCTAGCCTGAGTGTAAATTATTGTAAAGGACTAAGGGCTGGTCTACCAGTGCAGCTACAACGCTGTAGCGTGTCTGATGTAGACTCACTATGCCAACGGGAGAGCGCATAATTACCCCACATCAGCTAGAGGTGGAGTTGATGTAACTTGCATTCCTTAGGCGGTAGCTTTTTCACACTCTGAATGATGTAACTTACATTGACTTAAGCGATAGTGAAGAAAAGCCCTAAGAGGGAACTGAGAGCAGGGCAATCTCAGGCAGTGTGACTTCAATTTGATATCGCTCAGTCTTGATGATGAGTATAAATTACTACTTGATCATGAATTTTATCTTTTTTTTTTTTTTTTTTTTTTTTTTTTTTTTTAATAGTAAAGGCTTCAAAAGTACTTACAGATTAAAGGTTTGACTCTGAGGGACTGAGCTGACTTTTTTGATGTCCTGAGCCCAATGAGAATTAAAGGTATTCAGCACTACTAGGATCAGCCTCTAAAGGTTTGAAAATGCTGATTCATAGTATTTGAAATGTTTTGGGCTTGATGAACTTTCAACAAACCACATGTTTGCATTTCCTGTCAGCTCACCTGATGGGCTACAAGGGAGCCTTGACTTCCAGAGTCCATGGCTTTGGGCTGCCCTGCATGCTGATTGCCACAGGGCTGGGGACCCCAGGACTTCCAGACTCCTGGGCCTGCTGACTCCCCAGGATTCCTGGTTCTCACAGCCTGGTAGGGCTGCCCTGAAGGTGTAGATGTCATAAACTTGGCATCTGGTGGTTCTTGTAAATTTCACTGTTGCCCACCAATGTCAGTTTCACTCACCAGATGCCAGGGTCTTGGGGAGCAGACTTCACTTTTAAAACACCATGTGTCGATGTTTCTGAAACAAAAATTTCATGGAATTTCCATTTCATAGGAAACTTCAAAAAATTGGTTTACCAAATTTCAAAATGTTGACATTTTCCACTAAACAAATTCAAGTTTTGGCCAGCTCTACTTTTGTCCAATAGCTGAAAAATGTATCTTAATTTTTTAGCCCATTGAGTCAGGACCTCAGATTTACATCTCCTGAAAGGCAGCATCTCCAACAATACAATACAATACGTTCTAGAACCATGCTGGAATATTGGTTTAGTGCTGATTTGGAGGGATGAGTGTTACAACCCAATCCACATGATCTTTTGTATAAGATAAGTTTGAATAACACAAAAAGCATAGTTAAAAACAGTTATACTTCTATGCTATATAACATATCTCACATTCGTATGTCATGACATTTTTCAGAACACTACAAACCTTAACTCATTTTAAACATTCATAATAAAATATTCAGTTATTTTTATGTGAAGGTTTATTAGATCCAAATGAGACCAGTCTTTTAGCAGGCATGTTATTTTAAAGAAATGTATCTCTCTCTCATACTGCAGAGCTTGAGAAAGGAAAACTGCAAGTCACTGCTTTAGAATGCCATTTTTTTTATCTTGCACTCCAGAAAGTGATTTATGTTGAATGCATTTGAAAGCTATAGGATAGGAGGGAAAGTGAAGCTCAGTCAACATGTAGTCTTATTCATCAATAGCACGCTTCTATTGGGTATATGATTGTGTTGACTTCAAGCTCTCACTGTATGATCTCCAAGATTTGATTTGTACTAGACCGCTTAGACGCCTAGCTGGCTTTTTGCACTCATTATTCTGATTCCTGCTGAGTTTGAAATTAAAAGTTTTATGTCAAGAAGCAAGGAATATGGCTTTTTTTCTTTTCAGATTTTTTGCTTTTTGTTTTTATTTTGAACCCAGAACGTGTGTAATGTTGCTCCACAATCACTAAAGATTGTAACTCTTTTGATACTCTGGCAAATATACTGCACGGAGGTCCTCAAGAAAACAGATATTTTGCAATTTATCCTCAATCATTATGGCAGACTTCACGAATTTAATTGTTTCATGTTGATTTCGCATTTTCACAGTACTGAGAACCGCCTGGTGGAACCTTTCTTCTGCTCAGTCACCTCTTTGTGGGTATTCATCACTAATCTGTAAAGTAATGCACCATTCAGTGTTACCACACTTTACTGCTTCATCATCTGACTTTTTTTCTTTTTAAATGTCCTTTTCTTTAAATCCCTAGTGGAGGCCTTGTTTCTTAGACGGCCAGAGTTTTATGGAGATATACCTATCTCATAGAACTGGAAGGGACCCTAAAAGGTCATCAAGTCCAGCCCCCTGCTTTCACTAGCAGGACCAAGTACTGATTTTGCCCCAGATCCCTAAGTGGCCCCCTCAAGGATTGAATTTACAACCCTGGGCTTAGCAGGCCAATGCTCAAACCACTGAATTATCCCTCCCCTTGTGGTGTGCTCCTCTAACATCTTGTTAGTAATAGTGGACTTCAAATGGATTCGTGTTGATTTACAGCATTGAATATATGTGACACAGAAACAGCTGGTGTGATAATTTAGTAATTTACTGTTATGGATCTTGCAATTTTTCCTGTAATGTTGACTATACGCTTATTTTATAGGGTTACTGTCCTATATAAATGCACCTTCATTTTCAGTCTATATCTGTTCATGGCTTCTTCTGTTGAGTTACAATGCTTTCTGTTTGTCTGATACATTAAAGTTTGTTTATACTTCAGTGGATTGATCATGTTTTTTCCTAATGATGTGAAAAAAGGAACCCCCTGATGGTTAATGAACGTAAGGATTCATATATCCAAATTAGCTGCTTTGAAATGTTAGATTACAAAATGAGCTTGCAATTTTATTTCCAAGTTCAGCAACAAACAATTGTGTGTGTTATACTAAGAATTTAGTCTGATGATCAATATCCTCTGACAAAGTACACCTGCCACTGTAAACACTACAGTAGCAAATATTTTTGACTATTATAATCCATTATGCAGTGTACCTGTAGTAATTACTTATTCTATGGCAATTTCTCCTTACATTATTATTGTAATATTATGATTACCGTGACTATACCTATGCCTGCATGCTGCTTTGAATATTTCTCCTCTTCTTCTTCAAGCTCTAAGAAAATAAGCCTTGACCTTCTTGTGTCCACCAGCAGCATAATAAGTATCAAGTTAATCATTATTTATTGTTAAAGGGTGTATTACTTCCCTCTTACTGATAGAACCTTGTGTCCCGTGAGGGCTCCCATCATATGACTGGGACCTCAATTTACATGCTTTTAGCATTAGATTCATTAGTAACTGGAGAGTCAAAGTGCTGTGTGACTTCTGCACCCTGGTTCTAAATTAAGACCTATGTGTCCCATTTGCACTGAGCTATTAAGCCAGGAGCTTGAACAAACTAGAGAGGTTTCAGACTAGAGATATGTATGCAACATTTTTGGATTTTGTTTCCTTAAAAATAACAGCATTTATGGGTCCATTTGTTAACGCTCTTTCAGAAGTAGCAGTAGGTGTGTTTGTGGATTTTTTTTTAAACTTGGGGTTTTACTGCTAATAAAAAAGCATGGAGTGTAAGTTACCTGTAAACACAGTTTTATATATGGTGTTAGTGTTCAGGAAAGACATCACAATTTATATTGTTTGCTAGAAGATTTATTATTGGTTGCGGGGGACTGTAATTGTTAATGTAAAATGAAGGTCGTCTCCTTCAGGTTCTCCCTTCTTCATGCCTTCTGCTCCTAAAGAATTGTTTCTATATGTCTCAATAAGATGTAATTTCATTATATCAAGATGCTGTGGGAAAGAAGCAAAGCAAGTTATCCTAAATTTCAGTAAAAAGCAACAGAGGGTCCTGTGGCACCTTTGAGACTAACAGAAGTATTGGGAGCATAAGCTTTCGTGGGTAAGAACCTCACTTCTTCAGATGCAAGACATCTGAAGAAGTGAGGTTCTTACCCACGAAAGCTTATGCTCCCAATACTTCTGTTAGTCTCAAAGGTGCCACAGGACCCTCTGTTGCTTTTTACAGATTCAGGCTACCTCTCTGATACTAAATTTCAGTGTGTCCCTTGGATGTAATGTTAAAACATAGCTATTAATGAATTGGGTACCAAGCCTCTACCTCCAATCAAACCATGTCAGTAATACATTTTTAATAACAGTATAATTTTCACAAACTTGGCATAAGGTTTAGAATGCTGTGGAATACAATGATATTAATATATCAGCATATATTTAAAGTATAAGAGAGTGTTTAACGTCACTAATCATTAGAACAGAAGACTGGGAGGCAACTGCTAGGTTGTAACTGTGTCACTGACTTGCTGTTTGTCCTTGGGCAGATCAGCTTACTTTTCCATGCCTTAAAACCCCCATCTTTAAAATGTAGATAATACTCACTTATCGCACGGGGACAAGGTGTTGTGAGTTTTGATGAATGCTGACATAGTATTTTGAAAGCTGTGTAAGCATAAGGTGTGAAATGCATCTACTTTTGGAGCCAGAGGTTCAAATTCCAACTGTGTCAAACCCACCCACCAGCCTTACTGGGTTTCTCCGCACGAAGATATAGGCCGTGTCTACATGCCGACCATTTATGTTGGCAAAACTTATAACACTCAGGGGTGTGAAAAAACACCCCCTGAGTGACATAAGTTATGTGTCTCCCACCGACGTAACTACTGCTGCTGGTTGGGGGTGGTTTAATTTTGTTGACGGGAAAGCTCCCTTCCATCGGCATAGAGCGGCTACACAAGAGATCTTACAGCGGCGCAGCTGCATCAGTACAACTGTGCCATAAGAACGGCCATACTGGGTCAGACCAAAATAAGTATTAGCATGATTTCAAGCCATCTATTTTGCAGCTTAAGAATATAAGAACAGCCATACAGGATGTCAGACCAAAGGTCTATCTAATCCAGTATCCTGTCTTCTGACAGTGGCCAATGCCAGGTACCACACAGGGAATGAACAGAACAGGTAATCATCAAGTGATCAATCCCGTCGCCCATTCCCAGCTTCTGGTAACTGTAAGCTCTCTAGTTTAGACATAGCCTTAGTGTGCAGCAAGCTAGGGTGTGAATGTTTCAAACAGCGGTATGTCAAAGTGCACTATGGAACTTTTAGTGCATGGCAGCAGGGTCCACACAGTGAGTTAGTGCACATTAGGCTAGTGTGCTGTAGATTTACACCCTGGCTTTCTGTGCACTAAGTCTCCATATAGACAAGCCCATTGGTAGATAAGTTGAGTAGCAGGCAGTGCACTTGTGGGAATCTTTTAGATGAAACTTTATGTAGCTCTCCCCGCCACTTTCCTCCCTGGGTTACTCAGGAACAGGCAACACGCACCTGTGTGCCTGAGCACCTGATGTTGTTGACATTAAAGGAGATCCTGAGTATCCCAGTGGTGATGTTGGATAGGTGGGACATGGCACTCTGTTGGTTCTGTGTATCAGCCCAGCCAAGATAACAAGCTGCACAACCCGTCTGAAGATGGGAGTTGGCCCCACCAAATGTCAGCAGCTCTGGATCCTGGTTCGATGGGAAGATTACTCTGCCTCTCCTGAGACTCAGTCTCTCTGCTGTGCCCCTTCTCTTGCAAGTACTTTCCCAAATAAGAGTAGGGGTTGCTCACTGTACCTTCATGGCAGGCTCATCTCAGTCAGCTCCAGGCACAGCAATAGTCTCTCCCCTGGCTCCAGTGAAGCCACAAACATCTCTGAAGCTCCTTGCTCCATCAAAGCCCCAGCAGGCTTTCTGCAGCAGCTTCTATCTTCCTAGCAGCAGCTCCTGGTATGGGCAGAGCGCCACACCGGCAGTCTGGCTCCTTTCCTCTCTCTTCCCCCCCCATCCCCCCCGCAACGGAGCCCACTGCCTGCTCTCTCTGCACTCCCTGGAAGAGAAAGTCTCTCACTTTTTCCCCAAGGCATCATGGGAGTTGTAATCTCTAAGGCTAGATTGCAGCACACAGGATCTTCCCAACTAGAGCAGTCCCAATAAAGTTCAGAGGCCCCTCTAATAAAAGGGGCCTATACATAAAAAAATAGGGTCTGTGCATTCTACATAGACATCAGAGATTCTATGACACTTTCAATTACATTAGGGGTTTGTGCTTTTGTCATTGCTCCACTATTCTCTATCCTCACTGTCATGCAGGATGCTACGTACCCATTGATTGCTACCCTCCAGTGCAGAGATGGTTGCATTTCAGTGGCCTGAATATAGTTTGTGAATCATTTGCAAAGTAAAGTGCTATGCAAATGTAGAAATTATCCTCTGATGAAAGATGCTGCATAAATAGAAAGTATAATATAAGTAGGAAACAATATTAAAAAAATTCTGATGTCCACTGAAATATAGTTGTAATAAGATGATTGCTTGCTGTACCTATAGTTTGCTAAATATATACCTGCCATTTCTAAGTATTAGGGGCCAAATTCCATTGACCTCCATTGGAGTTTTGCCAATTTACACCAGTGGAAATTTGACTCTGTGAGTTTAAACCTGCAGATAAAAAGGAAACTATCTTTTGTAGTTAGTACCTGACTAAAATAATGTATCGTAAATAAATGTTTTATACCTTGTTCTGATACTGATGTCTATGCATGAGCTTCATTCTTGTTAACATGACTTATACCTGCCTAAAACCTTGGTGGATCCATTTTTTTCTTATGTCCATAAGCTAATATCACACAAGTTCTATTTTAAATAAATCTTTGCCAGCCTCTTTTCTGGGTAGGAGACAAAAGAAGAATGAAGAAACACTGTTTATAATGAAGAGAAATGGCATTCAATTTTTAAGCAGCTTTATAAATAGAAAACAGAGTCAATGAGTAGGCGGATGAGAAAATATGAATCATTACAATGACTTTAGTGAAGCTGAATTCTGTGTCAGAAATTCTAGGTAGTCTTCTTTAGACTAGCAACATAATTTGTAAATAATTATTGTGAATATAAGTAAACTGAGGCCTACACTGAGTGATGACAGGTTGATGAGAGCTCTAAGACAATGTGTTGGGAGGACTTCATTTCAATGCATTGTGCCTGTTTGTTGTGATCATCATAGATATATCCAATATGAGCTGGAGAGCCCCAGAAGCTAATTAGCTCATGGTTGGTGGAATGCTCCACATAAATGTCAAAGAACAGAGAACTGAAAGGTGGAATCTGAAGTCTTTTCTGCAATTAATCAAGATACATGTCAGTTAGCACTGTAATAACAACATGACAGCTGGAGCTGGTTGAATATTTTCTGATGGAATACTTCCATTGGAAAATGCTGATTTGATAGAATCAAAACATTCTGCTGTAGCATAATGATTCTGTCAAAACTTTCAGTGGAAACAAGGTAGGCCAACTAGCCTTGTTGCCTGCCAGCCTGGGCGCTCCCTGCTTCCCAGGGCAGCTGGGAAGAAGCTGAAAAATTCCATTTTGGTTGTCCTGTGACTTTTTTTTTTTTTTTTTTTAAACCTTTCGTCCTGATTCAGGATAAATATTTTTTTTCAAAATTTTCCACATGATGGAAATGCCATTTTTCGACCAGCTCTGTTGGCAACTGTCTATTATAGCCTCGAAGAAGGAGTTAGCAGTCTCAGAACTCTCTCAAGAGGCAGGTATTTGATTGGACTGATGCCAGCCTGACTGAGTACATTCCCAAACTCTAAATCTGTCAAGCAAAGGGGCGTGCTAGCAGATGACCTCCATTACATATTTCAGGGACAACATGAGTGATACTTGATACAGACTATGGCAGAATGGCTCTTCTAAAAATGGTGCCACTCTTCATGAGAAGTTGTAGTGGAAAGCATTCTTGATTCCTGTTGTATCCTAAGAAGAGTATGGAATTGCAGTTGAATTACAATTTGCATATTGTAGTGTATTGCAAGATGTACATTGTACTTTACTATAAATATATGGCATTTAACTATATCAGCACCTAATATACGTAGGTTCCACTGAACATACTCTTCTCACCAGTGATTCCGATCCTGGTCCCATAAAACCAATGGGATCAGGATTGGGACCTCCCAGGAAATGGGAGAGGAGCTGGAGAGGAGTTTTAGGAAAAATGTTGAATTTCTTTCTTTTAACATAAAACCGTTTTCCTCTTTCCTTAGCCTTCCTTGAATCCAGGGGAAAGACAGGTGTCTGATGTAGTGCTTTTAAACCATTGGAGTATTAGAAATTATGAAGTGCAACGTGGAGACATTGTGTCATTAGTGTAAGTAATTTCAAATACATTTCAATACATATTTATGCACATCTTGAACTGTCAGCATTGTAATAGGTTTCATCTGTAATGCCACGGTGTATTTTTGCATGCTGGCAATGAAGCTATACAGAAAATTGATCGTATGAGCAACAAATGCATTATTATTGTAAATTTTCAACATACAAGAAATCTTCAAAGGGTTCAGTATCATGGATTTGCTTGAAAGGAGAAAAATGTCAAGTACTGTTATATAGATGTTTACAAGAACTGCCAAGAAATAAAGACATGTGCAGTAAGGTATTTGAGATTTCTAATCAAGTATAGTGATCAGTTCAATGATAATTATAGATCTGGAATACAGTAGGTAAAAAAACACATGGATTAATGTAGCATATGAAGAGACTATTTTTTAGGTCATGTTGCTTTATGGATATATTTAATTCAGGAGGAAAACCCTCTATTTTCTTAATGTTTAACATATCATAGTAACTTTTATCTGGAAAAGTCTATTTACCACATTTAAGTTTAAGTAAGATCATAAAAATCAGACTTCTCTTTAAAGTACAACTTTATATAAAAAAAGAAAAAGGCGTATGAATTAGAACATGGAGGCCTATGTATCAAGCCAAAAGGTGGCACTGTTTCTCTGTTGAAAATATTCAAGACCATTAGAGGACAAAAACTCCATTTCAATCTTAATGTAATATAGAAATGGAATGTCAAAGTGTGTATAACTGACATGATATAATACATTCTCATAGTATATGCTTAGATGGTTTAAGCTTAAGGTTTTTAGTTTTATAAGGAAAATGCACAGTATATAGACTACAACTGAACTTGTCTTCTAAAGTTAATTTCCTTAGGTTCCCTATGCATTTTACATCTGTTTTAATGGACCACGTTGTTATGGCTACCTGTGTACTGAGGTGGCAATTAATATATAAATTTTACAATTATTTAAGCAAATATAAAAAATCTACTGCTGTTCTTTTGTAGGAATTTTTGGATTTATTTTTCTGGTTCTTGAATGGGCTACTGCGTTTTCTAACAGATTTTTCTAAATGCTTTGACTAAAGTAGTATATTATTCGTATTTGAGACACCTTACACTTTGTGGAGGGCCTCCAAATTCAGGCCAGCTTATTGACTGAATGCATAGAAGCAGATTCTACATGTATGTACGTACTTCTGTCCAAGTCATATCCTAGAGGTTACTTTAAATACAGTAGTATATCTGGTTAGTAATTATTGGACTGAATAGAAAGTCAGTGAGTTTAACCAGGCACAACTGGAATAACATGGTTACATAGTCATTATGCTTTCAAAGGTTCCCTGCTATTGTCTGATCCATCTGTATGGATTACTTTCATATTGTCACACAGATGGCCTGTTTTTGAAACCTTCTTGTTACCAGCCTTTTACATGCTGGGTTATACAGTTGTGTCCTCATTACTCTTTTGTCTTCTGTTTGACAGGGTTGTTCCCTCAGTTAGTTGGTGGTGGAAAGATTATCCACCCGTGTGGAAGAGGTCACATAATAGCCATGCAGCTGTACTGAGTTTTTTCCTTATTCTCTTGGGAAGTGTACGGAAAGCACAGAATAGTATGTTCAAAAGTCACTATGAGCACAAAGGAAAACAAAGAGATGAAATTTAAGAAGATTCAGTATAGTTTTTTTTATGTAGAAATGTTAAAGGATACATCATATGTCATTACTTAATTTAGAGAATCTTATTATGTGGGTTCATTAGAAATTGAGTTAAACTAGTACACTGGCCTTTCCCTACTTCCAAACTTTGGAGAAATTTCAATCTAAATTTTGTGTCTTAGGCCGATATATCATTATACATTTTAAAGTCTGAATATAACAATATGATGTGGTGAGCCTTGTATGATGTAGTATTCACATGAAAAGAAATTGTGCAGGCACATGTTTATTCATTCAAGAGATTTAACTTCTGGTACATGAGTCTTTTATTGAGTAAATGGATTAATTTCTTTATCCTACTCATCTTGATTCCCCACCTATGGTTTATATGATTCAGTGGTCAGTACATATGTTGTTTGTGTGTAATTTTACTAGCTTATTCTTGCATCGAGTGTTTGATATGGGCATCACTATACTGCTTGTTAGAGGACTCAGTTGGACTCCGAGATTACAGGTATGCATTGCTACACATCTTACGAAATCAGCAACTGCATGTACACCCACATGATACACAGTCGCTGGTTGTAGATGAGAAGCATTATACTGTGGCATCAATACTTAAAAATATAAATTGACATACAGGGCCAGATTTGGCCTCTGGATGTTGCTCTTCTGGCTTCAATGTGAGTGAGTAACTGATGGAAGAATTTGGTAGTAGAGGTGAAGTTTGTGTAGTTTGAGGCTTGTAAAACCTAGTGTGATTTCATTGTTTCCTTTTTAGTTTTTGTTAGAAGGAGCAGGTTGACCCAGAGGCGGATTTGAGTACAGGCTTCTTTATTGCGATACTTCTTCTCTTCGACCCAATTGTCAAGTAAGCACTGGATTAGTTACAGCACACTCTTTTTGTCTAAGTTAGTATGTAAACTCCTACATCCTTTACAACACCTCAAAAACCCTTATTAAGTAATAGAAACACTCATACTGCTAGTATACCCATCCCTATCTATTGCTCACAGCATTACGCATGTCATACAGGCATTTTTGCCTTGAAAATACATTTCTTTGTGACAATCTGTTGCTACAAATTTCCCTCATCAGCAGTTCTCAGGGGAGGGAGGAAGGGGCCCTGAGCCGCAGGGCTTGTTTATGTAGCTAGGAAAGGAAGGGAGGGGGAGATAACATTTCTTTTACCTTCCTTCACACAAAGGGCATTTATTCGATAATTACATTTCTCATGCAGCTGCAGGCCTTATCAATTCTTACAAGAAACAGGGAAGGGAAAAATATGGCAACTTATGTATTAAACAAAGAAATACTGCCTTCTTATGCCTTTGTCCCCTAATGCCATGTCAGCACATCAGCAGTTTCTCAGGTCTTTTACTCATCCTGTGTTAGATATATATTAGGGCTGTCAAGTGATTAAAAACATTAATAGAATACCATTTATTTAAATATTTTTGGATGTTTTCAACATTTTCAAATGTATTGATTTCAATTACAATACAGAATACAAAGTGTACAGTGCTCACTTTATATTTATTTTTAATACAAGTATTTGCACTGTAAAAAAAAAAAAAAAAAGTAATTTCAAATCACCTAATACAAATACATCTCTACCTCGATATAATGCGGCCCGATATAAACATGAATTCAAATATAATGCGGTAAAGCAGCATGCCATGGGGGTGGGGCTGCCCACTCTGGCGGATCAAAGCAAGTTTGATATAATGCGGTTCCACCTATAACGCAGTAAGATATTTTGGCTCCTGAGGACAGCGTTATATCGGGGTAGAGGTGTACTGTAGTGCAGTCTCTTTATCATGAAAGTTGAACTTACAAATGTAGAATTATATACAAAAAAACCTGCATTCAGAAATAAAACAATGTAAAATTTTAGAGCCTCCAAGTCCACTTAGTTTTACTTCTTGGTCAGCCAATTGCTCAGATAAACAAGTTTGTTTACATTTGTAGGAGATAATGCTGCCTGCTTCTTGTTTACAATGCCACCTGAAAGAGAGAACGGGTGTTCTCATGGCACTGTGGTAGCCGGTGTCGCAAGATATTTACCTGCCGATGCGCTAAAGATTCATTTGTCCCTTCATGCTTCAACCATCATTCCAGGGGACATGCGTCCATGCTGATGACAGGTTCTGCTTGATAACAATCCAAAGCAGTGTGGACCAATGCATGTTCATTTTCATTATCTGAGTCGGATGCCACCATTAGAAGGTCGATTTTCTTTTGGTGGTTCAGGTTCTATAGTTTCTGCATCGGAGTGTTGTTCTTTTAAGACTTCTGAAAGTCTTAAAAATGCTCCACCCCTTGTCCCTCTCAGATTTTGGAAGGAACTTCAGATTTTTAAACCTTAGGTCAAATGCTGTAGCTATCTTTAGAAATCTCACATTGGTACCTTCTTTGCGTTTTGTCAAATCTGCAGTGAAAGTGTTCTTAAAATGAACATGTGCTGGGTCATCATTCGAGACTGCATAACATGAAATATATGTAAAAAGCAACAGAGGGTCCTGTGGCACCTTTAAGACTAACAGAAGTATTGGGAGCATAAGCTT
This sequence comes from Malaclemys terrapin pileata, assembly GCF_027887155.1. Lineage (NCBI taxonomy): Eukaryota > Metazoa > Chordata > Testudines > Emydidae > Malaclemys > Malaclemys terrapin. The sequence continues at coordinate 50,800,372 of NC_071505.1, forward strand.
TCGTGGGTAAGAACCTCACATGAAATATATGGTAGAATTTGTGGCTAAAACAGAGCAGGGGACATACAACTCTCCCCCAAAGAGTTCAGTCACAAATTTAATTAACGTATTATTTTTTAACGAGCGTCATCAACATGGAAGCGTGTCCTCTGGAATGGTGGCCGAAGCATGAAGTGGCTTATGAATGTTTAGCGTTTCTGGCATTTAAATACCTTGCAGTGCTGACTACAAAAGTGCCCTGCAAATGCCTGTTCTCACTTTCTGATGACATTGTAATTAAGAAGAGGGCAGCATTATCTCCTATAAATGTAAGCAAACTTGTTTGTCTTAGTGATTGGCTGAACAAGAAGTAGGACTGAGTGGACTTGTAGGCTCTGAAGTTTTACATTTTTTTTATTTTTGAGTGCAGTTATGTAACAAAAAAAACTGAATTTGTAAGTTGCACTTTCATGACAGAGTTGTACTACAGTACTTGTATGAGTTGAAAAATACTATTTCTTTTGTTTATCATTTTAACAGTGCAAATATTTGTAATCAAAAATAATATCCACTTTGATTTCAATTACAACACAGACTACAATATATTTGAAAATGTAGAAAAACATCCAAAATATTGAATACATTTCAATTGGCATTCTATTGTTTAATAGTGTGATTAAAACTGCGATTAATCGCGATTAATTTTTTAAATTGCGATTAATTTTTGTGAGTTAATCGCATGAATTAACTGCGATTTATCTACAGCCCTAATATATATATGAACCCTTAAAGCTTTGCTAACAAAAGTGGGTGCCCAGTATCTTCTGTGGGGGCGCTCCTGAGAGCAAGCTAGTTTTGCTAATCGTTGAAAGAACACAGATACAGCCCTCCAAACAAGAATAGGCACACAAACAGCAATTCCTTGAAAGCAGAAATAATGTTTATTTAGAAGTGAGCGGTTACAATAAAATAATAGAGATTGATACAAGATTGTCACAGTTACAAGAATGAAGCGGTGTGGCAGATCAGACACAGACTCAATACTATATAACAGAGGTTCTCAAACTGTGGGTCGGGATGCCAAAGTGAGTCCGCGCGACCCCATTTTAATGGGGTCACCGGGCTGGCTTAGACTTCCTGGGGCAAGGGGCTGAAGCCGAAGCCAAAGCCCAAGCCCCACTCTGTCGGCCCGAAGCCTGAGGCAGTGGGGCTGAGATTACAGGCCCCCTGTCTGGGGCTGAAGCCCTTGGGCTTTGGCTTTGGGTCCCCTCCTCCCCCCACTTCCCGGGACAGTGGGGCTTTGGCCCCCGCAACCAGGGTGGCTTGGATCGGACAGGCTCAGGCTTCGGTCCCCTCTCCTGGGGTCGTGTAGTAATTTTTTATTGGTGTAATGAAGTTGGAGAACCCCCGTAATATAACAATATATTTAACATTCTATAACATACAGTAATTCCTCACTTAAAGTCGTCCCGGTTAACGTTGTTTCATTGTTACATTGCTGATCAATTAGGGAATATGGTCGTTGCGCAATGCTCCCTTATAACGTTGTTTGGCAGCCGCCTGCTTTGTCCACTGCTTGCAGAAAGAGCAGTCCTTTGCAGTTAGCTGGTGTGGGCTTGGAACCTGGGTGGACTGGCAGCCCCCCTGTCAGCTCCCTGCTCCCCTAAGTTCCCTGTGCGGCAGCCACCCAGCAGGCTATCAATTGCTGGGCAGTTCAGCTGTCCCTCCTCCCACTGTCGTGTGCTGCTCCTGCCTCTGCCTTGGAGTTGCTCCCGGGAGCCTCCTGCTTGCTGTGCGGTGGCAGAGGGGGGAGGAAGATAGGGGCTAATGTCAGGGTGTCCCCCTCCTCCTACACCCCGCTTACCCCATCTCCATAGAGCAGTGGGGAGAAACAACAGGGCTCAGGACAGAGGCAGTTTGCTAGCAGCAGCTGCTGTCTCAACTTGCTGATCTACTTAAAAAGGCAATATACTTAGAGTGGGGTCAGTGTACTTAAAGGGACAATGCTCCTCTCTCTCTCACACACACAGACAGACACACACAGACAGACACAGTCAGTGTGTCTCTCTGTCGGCCATGCTGTCTCCCCTCCCTCCATTCGTGCTGCCTTGTAGAGTGTGAGGCTACATTAACAACAATGTGTTAACCATTGAGGGCTCAGCCGAGTGCTAATTCATCATTTAGCAGTAAGGCATTCCCTGGGAAATATCCTACCCTCTGACTTCACCACCTCAACCAAGGTTCACAATCATCATTGCTGTGTATAGTATTAAATTGTTTGTTTAAAACTTATACTGTGTGTGTGTATGTGTATGTGTATGTGTGTATATATATATATAGTCTTTTGTCTGGTGAAAAAGATTTCCCTGGAACCTAACCCCCCATTTACATTAATTCTTATGGGGAAATTGGATTCACTTAACATCGTTTCTCTTAGTCACATTTTTAAGGAACATAACTATAATGTTAAGCGAGGAGTTCCTGTATAACAATAATCACTTAACATTTATCATTAACCATATATTCAGTATTAAACCTTTTAATTAAACATTAGACACTTAACAGTGAAACACTTAACACTAATCATCCAGTAAGAACTGGCGGGGTGGTTACAAGATTGGTAGGGGAAGATCTCACTCAGACCACAAACACCCAGCTTTATTTACAGACAAAATCCGGCACATTCTAGGAATAAAAAGGAAGATTAGATTTACACTCCTTCCCATTGTGTCCCTCTGATCCGAAAATGATGCAACACTGTTCCCCTATTGCACCATCCCTATACATTCCTATGGGGCTTCTATAAACTCCTATGGGATTTTGCTGAGGCATTCCCCCCCCCCCCCGAAGTGGAACTTACCATTGTGTTTGGTCAGCCATTTTGGATGTTCTAAATTTAAACTATTATTAACTTATATTTAATTAAAGCTTTAATTTAAAAACTAATTACTGTTTTAACATTCCAGAGGGTCCTGATTCAATCACCACTCCATAATTGTCCAACTAAGAGAATTATAACTTTTTCTGATTTTTAAACTTCCTGAGATTTTTCTGCAAGTTTTTATTAAAGGTGTGTTTGAGGTAATTCAGACAGCCAGAGGCAAAGATCTTTTGATACAGTGCATATGTTAAAACATAAAAAATGCCTCCCCCCCCCCCCCCCCGCTCAATTTCATCTAAGCAGAGCATAAATCCTACACAAGTTGAGCCAAATTTTCAAAACCACAATGTTTGAGTCAGTTCAAATTTAGGAAAAATGAATTTAACCATCACTAAAATTTAGCCCTTAACTTGGACATTACTGAATTAGGCTGTAATTTAAAATGAATAAGGTCTAATGACAGATTTTTTTTCTGGTAATTAAATGACTGAAGTATAAATATGAAGTAAATTCACTGTGTGTGATACATGCGCTTTTCTGTCACGGTGCGTTCCTTGCATATTTATGTAGGGTAGCCTATATCTAAAAATATAAAGCTTTTTCTTTTTTTTAAATCCATATGGGTTATCTTCAGTGGTTAGAATCTGAGAACTTCATTGATGTGCTCACAATTAAAAAAAAGAGGTTGCATTAATGTTAAAATAGTCCCTGATACTGCAATAGATATCATGGTGAAATAAGTTGAGATCCTGTAGTGACCTCTGTGTGGATAGAACTCTGAACCTGTGTGGAGCACCAATGAACTTGATAGGCTTCACTCACACATAGGCTCCAATTCTGCAATATACTATTTTGCCATGGTGCCTAGTGTAGGTTTGGGGATATCGTGTGTAATCTTTTTATTTAAAAAGACATTGCCAAACAATGATTCATAATGCTAACATTTACTTTACATGTGTTTGTTGAAAATCTCTGGTGTCTGGCAATCAAATTTCCTCTCCTCTCTCTTCTAGAGTTACTGGTATTTTTTATTTATTTTGGAAAAATATGGTTGGAACATTTGCTTTGGAGCCTTCTCCAGTGCACGCACTTAGAATTAGTTTTATACGGGCATGGCAAGAAAAAAAAAGGTAGGTCAAATTTTGGGATGAGTAAACTTGACAGTACACTTTTTAAATTCAAACTTTTAAAACAGCAGACATATAACATATTTTAATATAGCGCTGTCACAGCTTCTTGTACTACTCCATTCAGTTCATTAATGGATGACCAAGGGACAGTTTGACTCAGTGTAGTAGTGGAAATAGTATTGCTCTGATTCCAAATGCTGAATGTAGAAACTAAATTAACATTCAAAATGTTGTGCATAATTTACACACCTAAAAATTGCTCATTTTACAGTGACTTACAATTAATGAAGCAGATTAGAAACTAGAAATGCAAATGAAATCTTAAAAAAAACACTGTGTGCACACTTGGATTCGAGTTGAGCAATTTTTACATGAGTGCTATCTAACGTGAAAAATGAAACTTCTTATAATTACAGCATGTAGTCATCCATATTGACTGCCAAGGTGCTTCTAAAGCAGAGGTATCAAGTATCAGGGGGTAGCCGTGTTAGTCTGTATCTACAAAAACAACAAGGAGTCTGGTGGCACCTTAAAGACTAACAGATTTATTTGGGCATAAGCTTTCGTGAGTAAAAACCTCATGCATATGCATCCGAAGAAGTGAGGTTTTTACTCACGAAAGCTTATGCCCAAATAAATCTGTTAGTCTTTAAGGTGCCACCAGACTCCTTGTTGTTAAAGCAGAGGTAGGCAACCTATGGCATGTGTGCCGAAGACGGCATGTGAGCTGATTTTCAGTGGCACTCACACAGCCCGGGTCCTTGCCACCGGTCCGGGGAGCTCTGCATTTTAATTTAATTTTAAATGAAGCTTCTTAAACATTTTAAAAACCGTATTTACTTTACATACAACAATAGTTTAGTTATATATTATAGACTTATAGAAAGAGCCCTTCTAAAAACATTAAAATATATTACTGGCACGCGAAACTTTAAATTAGAGTGAATAAATGAAGACTCGGCACATCACTTTTGAAAGGTTGCTGACCCCTGTTCTAAAGGTTTGAAATTAAACCTTCTAAAGGACTGAAATTAAAGTGGACAGAACACTAAAATATATATTGTAAGGGACAACCCTGGAAATACTGAAATAAATGATCTAATTATGTGACCTTTACAAGCCTTAGGAAATAAATTAATGAAAATATTTATATAACACCTTTTATCTGGAAACTTTCCCAAATAGTCAACATTATGTACTTCATGTCCTGAACTACTGTGAAATATTGGTGTGTTATTTCCTGCATACTGTTAGTAGCTGCATTTCAATACTTGATAAAGTATTGAGGAGGGTAATAATTATTAAAATAAATTATAAAAATACCTACCTCTTATATTGAACTTTTTATTTGTAGCTCTTGAAATGCTTTACAATGGAGGGCAGTACCATTATCTCTGCTTTACAGATGGGGAAACTGAGGCAGAGAGGTGTAGCAACTTGCTCAATGTCATTCAGCAGACCAGTGGCTGAGCTTGAAATTCAAACCAGGTCTCCTAAGTCTCAGTCCAGTGCACTGTCCACTACGCCACACTGTCTCTGGCTGTAGTCAAAAGAGTATATAGACATTTTCTAATGAATTCTAACAAAACCTCTGGGATAAAACTATTTAGATAGCATATTTGAAATACTGAGTATTCCAATACTATATTCATTTTACAGGCAGGGAAACTGAGGCAGAGAGATTTTTCTTGTTTCTGGCTCATGTAGCATCAGTTTCAAAGTCTACTAGTCTACAAACTCCCAATCCCATGCTTAATCCACTAAACCACTCTACTGCCTGTGATTCCATTTTGTATATCAGTTTATCAAGCAATTTGGGCTCCTGTTCAAATGTACACTTTGATTTCTACTTAAAGAATAACTTTAGTCACTGTTTAAATACAACCATCAGATCATTGCAGATAAATTGCAGCAACTATTTAACAGTGTACATCAAATTTGCATGACTAATTAGATGAGGAAATGAAGAATCTTGTAGAAGTCAAGCTATAGATGGAATTTTTGGTATGCAGAAGCCAAACCAGTGCCCTGTGGCTAATTTAGCTTAACTTCTTACATGGGAGCAAATTCGTAATTAAGAAAATAACTATTTCCTTGTTAACATGATCATGGACTTGCTGAGAAAAAGATAAAATATGAAAAAAGACCATGTTTAATAAAAGTAAGAGTATTTTACTACTCAAACACATGAGCTGTACTGCCTGTAATAGAAAAATCTCATCATTTATAACCTTCTGAGTCATAGGTTCACTGAACACAATGTCAATTCACATATAACTAAACCTATGAGATTGTCTGTGTTTATTTTTCCTTTTGAGATATGACTGATATTATACAACATGATGAAATTCTGTCAAATCTAGGAGCTCTGTACAGTAAATTCAGATAGATAATTACCTCAGCATGGCCTAGGTATAATTTGATTGTGACTTCCATGACTTTGAGAGTCTTGCCCATACACCAGAATCAACTCAACATTAATTTTGTGATTTTAAAAATATAGTATTTGGGAACCATTTGAAGGCACAAAGATGCTGAATGTAAAGATGCCGAGTCTCTTGTGAAATCATCATAATATACAGTTGTATTGATGTGGTTTTTACGGTTATTTTGCTTGTCAAATATCTCAACACACTCTGTAAAACACTGTAGAAAGGAAGCTTAGTGTGATACTAACACCTATGGTACAAAAAGAAAAATATATTGTAGGGAACAATGTACATGTATTGTGAGATGGGTGGATAAAAGGGCCTAATAACAGAACTGAGCAAAATGCTCACGTTGAACCTAAATCACCCTTGAAATGAACCTTGTATTTGAGATTCAAAGTTTTCTTGAACTTCACTCTGTCGTTGTAAAAGTTCACCTAAAATGAGCACCTGGGAACCTTCATCGCCCTCAGCAACAGCAAAAGCCTTTTGATCACCTGCCTCCAACTCACTTACCTCAGTCTCATTTAAAATTACGTATTTCTTTGACTGGCATTTGCAGTATCCAGTACAGATACACATGCTACTTCTGGAGATAGTCAGAGTGCATGGAACCCTGGCCATTCTGTCCCTGCTTGATCTGCTATGTCTCTATGGGTATGTCTATGCTGCATCTGGGAGTGAGCCTCCCAGTCCAGCTCCACAGAGTTGTGGTGACAGGGCTCATGGTAGCATGCTAAAAATAAAATAGGTAGACATTGTAGCTCAGGCTCTCAAGCCTAAGGGTGGGAGTGGCATGGGCTTGAGAGTCCAAGCTCCAGCCCAAGCTGCAATGTCTACACTATTGCTTTTAGCACGCTAAGGTGAACCATGCTAATGCAAGTCTGTGGACCTGAGCTGGGAGGCTCGCTTCTGGATGCAGTTATACACATACCCAATATACTTGTATCAATTTGTGTGTATTGTTACAGATGTGTTTGTGACTATCTCTGTTGCTCTCTCTCTGACTTCTTTCCACAGGTCAGAATTGCTAAAGGTAGTTGCTGTGGTCAGAAAAATGGTCATAATTATTAAATTCCAAAAATTTTGAAATAAAGTTGAAATTCATGATCCAAACTGAGAAATATGTTGGGGCTTGTAAATTTCATGGAAACCAACGTTTTGAGTGTTCAAATCATACAAAATGAATTAACAAAAGTTTTCTTCCTTGTCGTCAGTTTCAACCACCTCTAATGTTCATAAAAGGCTACATATTTTACAGTTATTTCATTAATGCGTCTGTGCCTAAGAAGTAAAAAAAGATAATCTGTACAAATGTATTTATTGAAAGCTACACTGAATTTTGATCAACCATTGCTACTCTGAACAGTCATTCATATTTTATTTTTAGCATGCTACTATGAGCCCTGTCACCACAACTCCCAAGACTGGGAGGCTAAAGAACCTATATAAGTGTAAACTTAGCATTTCTTAAAACATATATAAATGTAAACTTAGCATTTCTTAAAATTTCCGAAACTTTTTTCCTGTCTCAGATACTGAACTAGAATACCTCTGCTTGACCTTCTGGAGTCTGCCTATTTCTGTTCTATTATTGTTTGTATTTAGGGCTCAAATACATAGTCATCAGTCTTCTGGGATGCTGGACACTGCATGAAGAAGCTGTGCTGACATAGAAGTTAAATAATCACTTTACTTTTTGGGCCTTGGTGACCTCAAAAGATTCTCCTCTTTTCTTCTCTTTCTTTGGCTAGAGACAGAATTTTCATTATGTCTTTTCCTGATAAAAATCATGTGTGTAATTCTACTTTTATTATCTTATCTACTTTATGGTCTTTTCTTAGCTTAGATATTATACTGTATATTACAGGTTTTATAGAGTTGTAGAAAGACAAACCTATTGTACCTTGTATTTGTAAAATGGGTAAATTCTGTTTCCTAAATAATGTTTTTAAGTACTGTACACAATCCTGGGTTTCATTAAAAAAAAAATGTTGGAAGTGGTCAGGAGTGCTCTAGACTGGCAATTTTTGTTGTACTGTGGAAATGGAAATTACAGAGGGGGAAAGCTGTCCCAATTAGTCCTCCCTCCTCCTCCTTTCCTTCCTATAACTCCCTCCCCCTCCCATCCCCCGGCCAAATAAAGTTAGCAGGCTTTACCAGGACTATAACTTGGCTTGATTGCAAAAATCTTTCCTTCTGAGTGGCAGGCTGGATTCCTTGAGCCAAAAAGTACTGTATGTATGGACATGCTGTGTTAAGGATTTTTTTAAAGCTCACAATTAATCCTTAGAATTGAAAAGGAAGTAGTCTGCTTCCTGTTAGGTTAATGGGTGTGGAAATCAATTGTAGATTTAGAAAACCTCATGAAAGGAATGACTGTAATGGAATAATTGTGGAAAGATCCACTTTCATAGCATGATAAATGTAATGTATGCCAGCCAGTGAGACCACCATATTGTGTTCTATTTAATTTCAGTTCTTGTACCTGACTGCCACTTACTGAGAAAAGTTAAACAGTAAATTATCACTGGTTGCAATTTTTGTTATCTTATTTGTTAGCACACATTACAGGTTGATAAATAAACAACCTTCACTTTCATGGTTAAGCTCATCTGACTGGCTGAAGCAAGCACTTTGCCTGTTGTTGAAGCTGACCAGAACATACCAATCAATACTGATAAAAGAAGCAACTGTCTCTCTACTGCAGCAACATCTATTCGATAAAATGATTACAACAGTCATTTAGTATAATAGGTGTAATATAACTGAGAACAGAACTTGGTAAAAGTATCAATATTCTCTACTTCAAAAATAAATTTTGAGGCACTGTAGCAACAGGAAATGTTTACCTTTATTAGCCTTATTCTAATGACATCCCTTAAATAAGGGTATGTGTACACTTACCGTGGATCGACGCTGTGGTCAATAGTGAAGACCTGCTAAATTGACCGCAGATTGTTCTCCCTTCAACTCCGGTACTCCACCAGAACAAGAAGCATAAGGTAAGTTGACGGGAGAAACTCCCCCATCGACCCAGTGCAGTGTAAACTAACTTACTTCTTTACTGGGAGATGGCAGGCTGCAATCCTCATCCAACTAAAGTACTGCTAATGCTGAAGTGTGCTGGAAAAACTATCATTTATTATTACACTATGTTTAGTTATTGCTATTGTTGCATGTGTGTGTAGTTTTTATTCTCTCTTTAAAAGGTAGTAGTGGTAAAAAATCAAGTTATAAACAGGTATACTAGATATAATACAATTATTTCACTTGGTATTTCTACACAGACTGACATCTGTATACTGATTCAGTCATAACCTTTGGAAAAATTCCCATTGACTAACAGGATCAGGATTTCACCTGAGGTTTTTATAACCTCATGTGTGCAAATGCGCACTTGCCATTGCAAAGATTTTGCTTCTGACCCAACTGTGCTCACACTGAAATAAATGGGAGTTATGCAGTTGTCTTCCATGGCAGTATTAAGTTGTGAATGAAAAATAAAAGGATAATGGTTATATTAAGTTCCCACCAGAAATGTAATTGATTCTAGGAAGTGGGATAGAAGGGAGAAAAAAATTAGGTCTATATGTGACCATTTGTATGAGTTCATATGCATTTTATAAGGTGATCAGGTACCATGGTGATGGGAACAATGTAAATATATAGGGAAGACCAGTAATTTTCTAAATCTAACTTGTGAAATGAAATCAGATTCTTATTCTTTTTTGTCTCCTTTAATTTTTTGTCTGTGTGTGTGTGTGTGTGGGGGGGGGGAATCCAAATAAATCTACAAATGATATAACTTTTACTATTCTTTCTGCTATTCAGTGGAATAGTAAGCAATATAGAATGGGATTTTCTCTGTTGTTCTTGATGACTAGCAATCATAGTATTTTGAAGATAGTGGGTCTAAATGGGCAGCCAGCTGTTTGAAATATTGCAGAAATTACACCTCTGATTTGATTGGCTGGAAAGCCATCTGTGATCCTGTTGCTGTGGCTGACTTACAGCATGATGGCTGACTACTCTTTGGAAGTCATGTTGTGCAAAGGGAGCTTAAAAGCTGTCCTGATTTAGAAAGATGTCATTTTTACTTTTTGAAATATTTATAATTTAGATCCTAGGAACTTGCTTTGATTTCAGAGGAGCCTAATGGTATATAAATGCCTGCTGTGATGTATGTACAGTAAAGTAACAGAGTACATATCTTAGACATTTTTTATCCATATAAAGAATGTGGGTAATTTGGTAGCAGAATTTTTAAAATCAGATAAGCCAATAAAATTCTTTGCTGCAGGCAAGTGTGTATAGATTATTTACACTGGGGCACTGGTATGCAGGTACCCTATTAAAAGTTTTTCACTTCAGTATAACGGCTAGAGTACACTGCCAAGCTGTCTGGAGTGGCTCAAGAGCATGAGTACCAAACTCAGGGCAGACTGTTAAGAAGCCGGACACAAACTCCAAACTGGTTGTGAGTTCTATACTTAGATTTTTCCAACCAAGTATCAAGTGTCAATTCCTCAGGCACTATAACAGGCTAACCGTGGAGTTGCAGTCAGTTGCCCTGGGTATTCCGATCTCTTTTGTCACCCAGGCAAGCTTGCCTTTGTGATAGATGGTCCCTCACACCAAAAATCACAATTATTCAGATTACTCCTGTCATCATATAGCTAAGGGTAGTATAAAATCCCTCTTTACCCTGTAAAGGGTTAATTCCTCTTTTAGCTGTAAAGGGTTAAGAAGTTCAGATAACCTGGGTGGCACCTGACCAAAAGGACCAATAAGGGGAGAAGATACTTTCAAATCTCTGGGGGAAGGCTTTTGTCTGTCTCCCCCGGATTCAACAAGGAAACAGGGCAGGGAAAATACATCTCCCTAAGCCATATCTGAACTAAGCATCGAGTCTTGCAAAAATAGTAAGTAATAGCAAAGAAATGCATTAGATTACTTTTTGTTTTAGCTTGTAAATTTTCCCTGTGCTAAGAGGGAGGTTTATCCCTGTTTTTGTAACTTTAAAGTTTTGCCTAGAAGGAAAATCCTCTGTGTTTTTGAGTCTTTTGTTATTCTGTAAAGTACTTACCATCCTGATTTTACAGAGGTGATTCTTTGACCTTTTCTTTAATTAAAATTCTTCTTTTAAGAACCCGATTGATTTTTTTATTGTTCTTAAGATCCAAGGGTTTGGGTCTGTGTTCACCTGTACCGATTGGTGAGGATATTATTCTCAGGCTTTCCCCAGGAAAGGGGAGTGTAGGGCTTGGGGGAATAGGACTCCAAGTGGTCCTTTCCTTGATGCTTTGTCTAAATCACTTGGTGGTGGCAGCATACTGTTCAAGGCAAGGTAAAATTTGTGCCTTGGAAAAGTTTTTAACCTAAATTGGTAAAAATTGTAGACATACGTTAAGGGCCAGATTCAGTCCTGCACTGAGCTTGTGCAAGAGGTGCAAAGGGTCCTGAAGTGGGGCAGAGAATCTGGTCCTAGAGGGTTACTTAAACTATAGAAAAGCTATAAATTTGCCTCTTTCTTATAATAAAATTCCTGTAGTTTTCTTATTTTAAATATTCCTTTTAGCTTGTTACAGAAGGAGCTTGGGCCAAGATCATTCCCTCCTTCACTACATCCATGGGAGGAAACTAACTCTGTGTACTTTTGTGTGAGAGGGAGTGGCCCCTAAAACTCTCCTTTTTGTGGCTCCTAAAACTTGCTGAGCTCCACAGCTACCTCAATAGTGATCTGTGCGTCAGTGTTGGCTCTGTGTGCCTCTAACAGTCCCACCCTCTGCATTGTGGTGAACCGTGTTACTGAGGTCAACCCCCTAGCTCAGGCTGCCCTCTGCAGAAAACATTATACAGCCTTCGGTGGCATAGCACCCTTCCATGTGGAGAGGAGGTGAGATATGTGGTTGGAGGGTCTCCTTTGTGCAGGTATCTAAGGGTCAGGAGCTGGGCTTTGTCCTTCACTGATTATTCCAGGGTGCTAATAACCGTCCCACATATACATGAACTGCCATGTCGTTTCTGTGCAGTGTAGTTGTAGCTATATCAGGTGCATGATATTAAGAGACAAGGCTTCTGTTCGCCAGAATGGGCGATAGGAGATGGATCACTTGATGATTACCATGAGCAGCGTGTATCGTAGGCTGGGGGAGGCTAGGCTTCCCCAAACAGCCCCGCGTGGCCCCGACCAAACTCTGCCCCAAGGCACCCTCCTACTTGCTACATCCCTCTTGGCCCCAGCCCAGGCAGGCTGCTCCCTTTCTCGGAAGCATGCTAGGGATGGGGCTGGGGCCGTGGTGCCCAGTGCTTGGGGGAGCTGGAGGCGTTGGGGCTGCCTGCCCTGTGCTCAGGGGAATCTGGGGGCATTGGGGCCGTGGCGCTCCAGGGCTGAAGGTGCTGGGGTGGGTGGGGGGCTATTGCATGTGAAGGCTGGTAGAAAGTGATCTCGGGAGGCAGTCACGTAGCACTACAGGTTGCAGGACTCAGCTGCCTACCTTTGGGCCCTGGATCACAACCCCTACTCACTCTCTGATGAGGCTGGAGGCAAAAAGCTAGGGGCTCAGGACTAGGAAGATCCCATATCCCAGAGAGTCATGACTCTGCGGCTTTGGCTGGGTGAAGACTGAAGTTCCTTACTGAGCAGTGGAACTAGCATTTGTTGAACTCTTTACATACCCTGAAAAGGGTGGGAAGCAACTTGTGAGCCAGACGGAGTGCTAAGTCACACAAAGGGACAGATCACCGCAGGATGGGAGCAGCTATCAACAGGGGCTGCAAAGCCAGAAGAGCGAATGTCCTGTCCTTGCCCAACCACTAGGTGGTACCTGTGGCGAGCAGACCTCTTTATAGATATATATATATAAAAATTGCCAAAAAAAGTATCTAAAATTAAATTCTGTGCTACTCAACTTCTATCTTACCATCCAATTTCATAATTGAAAAACTCTGTTATATATCTCAAGTTCTATATCCTGTGCTTGTGATCTTAATGTTCCTCTTAAGCATAATCTGAGACACTGCCTCATCAAAGCATTTAAGTTTCAGTGGTGCCAATGAATCTCCAAGTGCAGAGGTCCGCTCACAAAGAGCAGCTTTCTGGATTGTGGCCCAGTTCCTCCTTTTCATTTATTTTAAATAATTTAAGAATTAAATTTAAAATAAAAAAAATCTTTCTATATGTAAGTACCACTAGAACAATCCAGTCTGAAGATTTCCCCCCGAAAAAGGATGGGAAAAATGGAACATCTTTTCCTAGTGATAACCCTTTTGAGATCACCTTATTCATTCTCGTTTCTGTGAATTTACTCTCCTCTGAAGCACGTCAGTCCCTTGATATCAGGGTTTGCATTTTCCATTGCTAAATTGCTACACAAAATATATTGAAATATTCTGGAAAGGATGGCTCCAATGGCACCAAAGGGTTAATGAAGAAATGCATGTAGAAGGTTTATAATTTGGTTCACTACACCCGGAAGCTAACATGAAGTAATCTCACTTAAGCAACGAAGCATGAACTTTTAAACAAAATACTCAGGTGACTTTAACAGGAAAACAATAGTTCCCTTGAGATAATGCTGCTATAAGAATGGAATTGCTTCTACAGTTTGTAGGTTTAAAAAAAAAAAAAAAGGATCCTAATAATGTTTTAGCCATGCTTATATGGTTTGTTGGTTTTCTTTCCATACAATCATAGAAATACTGATCTGTTATGTCGCTATACGTGATATTTCTTCACACAATACATTATTCCAGAAATGACTTAATAGTTTAAATATCTTCAAAGTCTGTTGCAGCTGACCTCATATCTTTTAGTTGAGGAACAAGATTCCCTTAGGCCATCTTAGTCATATTATGACCAGTCATAAATATTAATTGCCGGATGTTACTTCTAGGAACCATTCAACAAGTTGCATATATGCTGGGAAAGTGAATTCTGCTTACACATCAAAAGCATTTATTTAAAATCTAACTGAAGATAAAAGAAAATCCTGGGTCAGGAACAGTGCTGAATAAATTGTCAGTTTGAATATTTTTAAATGTAATAAGTGAGCCTGGGCCTTATTTGTATTATGCTGTCCCCTTCTCAAAAAGCAAACACAAGACAGTGGCAAAAATCAGGTTTAAAAAGGTAATTATGATCGTTGCTATATTTTCTAGGCAAGTGATGATAGCCTCTAGACATAAATGGAAAATTCATCTTGTTATTTTTAATGCAAATAGTTAGTACTGGAAACCTTCTCTACCGAAATACATGCATTGTGCAGAAAGAAATAGTGGTAACAAATGGAACTGTAAAAAACAAATGAAAAAATCAGTTGATGCAAACCTCAGCAAAAATATATATTATATTTTTTATAGTATGATTTGTAGATTGAACAGATTTTTGCAATGATGTTTTTTTAAGAGATGAATGAGACATAACTGTGTTGTCTTTTTTATATCAGTTAGTGTCCAGTGTCTGATATAACTTATACTTTATGCTGACTTTAATTCAGTGGTTCTCAAACTCTTTTTTTATATTTAACACTATTATAAACGCTGGAGGTGAAGCGGGGTTTTGGGGTGGAGACTGACAGTGCATGACCCTCCACATAATAACCTCGTAACCCCCTGAGGGGTCTCAACCCCCAGTTTGAGAATCCCTGCTTTAATTAGTTCTTTTAGGGAAAGTGTGTTATCTCATTATGGGAGTAATGACTTCTAGGTTCTATTCCACTCACATTTATTTGTATTACTGTGGTGCCTAGATGCCCCAGGAGTAGATCAGGACCCTGTTGTGGTAGATGCTGTACAAACACAGAACAAAAAGATGGTGCCTGCCCCAGAGAACTTACAATCTAAGATGAGAGACAACAGATGGATAGAGACATAGATGGAAGAGTATTAAGGAAATAATGAGATATTACTGACCAGAATGGTACGCAGAGGTCTCAGTGCACTAGCAGCCTAACTGTAAAGTTTTTTTTTTTTTGTAGGCATCACAGCAAAGGCGAGATTTCAGGAGGGTTTATAAAGGAGTATAATGAGGTAGCTTTGTGGACGTTTATGGGGAACTCCTCCCAAGTATGTGGGATAAAGCATCAAGTAGCTTTTTTTGAAAATTTAACAAATGGAGTGTGGAGGCTGGCATCATTGGCCCTTTGTAGGCAGGAGCTCACATCTCAATAGTGAATGAGAGATGATTGGTAAGGTGTGTGTATAGACCATGAAGGGCCTCATAAGTGAAGGCATCCAGCTTATGATTGATGCAATAGAAAAGGGGGAACCAGTGGAGGTATGCAGCAGCAGCATCCTGAATGGATATGAGTGGGGGGGAAGAATTTGTAAAATTTGAATTTCCCAACGCCAGAGAAAAGGATGTTTCACTAATTGAGTCTGAGATGATAATGTGGATGGCAGTTTAGCTTTGTGGATGGATGAGAGAGGCTGTATCTCAGAGAGATTATGCAGAAAGAATTGGGCAGTATTTAGAGAGAGCCTGGATTTGAGGACAAAGAGAGAGGTTTTTTATGGGCCAGAGTGACATGCAGGATGGAGATATTGATCATGAACGGAGGCATTGGAGAGGGCTTGAGAGGAAGAGTGATTAGGAGCTCTGTTTTAACCATTAGCAGTTTCTCCTCCCTTGGTTTTCACACCTCGTCTGCTAGAAGAGGGCCTCATCCTCCCTGATTGAACTGACCTCGTTATCTCCAGACTGATCCTTGCCTGCATATTTATACTTGCCTCTGGAAATTTCTACCACATGCGTCTTATGAAGTGGGTATTCACCCACGAAAGCTTATGCTCCAATACGTCTGTTAGTCTATAAGGTGCCACAGGACTCTGTTGCTTTTTACAGATCAGACTAACATGGCTACCCCTCTGATGTTTTAACCATGTTACACTTGAGCTGATGGCTAGACATCCATGAGGAGACATCCAAGAAACAGGCTGAGATTTTAGTTTGGACAGAAGACTGCTTTGGAGTACAGAGGTAGATCTGTGAGTTGTCATAAGAACATAAGAATGGCCATTGGGAGTCAAACCAATCGTCCGTCTAGCCCAGTATCCTGTCTTTGGACAGTGGCCAATGCCAGATGCTTCAAAGGGAATGAAAAGAACAGGGCAATTATCAAGTGATCCATTCCCCCTATGTCCAGTCCCAACATATGGTAGTCAGAGGCTTAGAAACACCGAGATTGCATCCTTGACCATGTTTGCTAGTATCCATTGATGGACCTATCCTCCATGGATTTATCTAATTCTTTTTTGAACCCAGTTATACTTTTGGCCTGCATAACATCCCCTGGCAATGAGTTCCACAGGTTGACTGTGTTGTGTGAAGGAGTACTTCCTTTTGTTTGTTTTAAACCAGCTGCCTATTAATTTTATTGGGTGACCCCTGGTTCTTGTGTTATATAAAGGAGTAAATAACACTTCCCTATTCAGTTTTCCATGCCATTGATGATTTTATAGACCTCCTGTTCCCCCTTAGTCACCTCTTTTCCAAGCAGAAAAGTCCCAGTCTTTTTAATCTCTTCACATATGGAAGCTGTTCTATACCCTTAATCATTTTTGTTGCCTTTCTCAGTACCTTTTCCATTTCTAATGTATCTTCTTCGAGATGGGGCAACCAGAACTGCACACAGTATTCAAGGGGTGGACGTGCCATGGATTTATATAGTGGCATAATGATATTTACTGGCTTATTATCTATCCCTTTCCTAAGGTTCCTAATATTCTATTCATTTTTTTGACTGCCACTGCACATTGAGCAGATGTTTTCAGTGAACTACCTACAGTATCTCCAAGATCTCTTTCTTGAGTGGTAACAGCTAATTTAAACCCCATCATTTTATATGGATAGATGGGATTATGTTTTCTAATGTTCATTACTTTGTATTTATCAAGATTTAATTTATCTTCCATTTTCTTGCCCAGTCACTCAGTTTTGTGAGATCCCTTTGTAAGTCTTTGCAGTCAGCTTCGGACTTAAATATCTTGAGTAATTTTGAATCATCTGCAAATGTTGCCACCTCACTGTTTACCCCTTTTTTCTGACCATTTATAAATATGTTGAATAGCATTGGTCCCAATACAGATCCCTTGGGGAACACCACTATTTAGCTCTCTCCATTCTGAAAACTGATAATTTATTCCTACCCTTTGTTTTCTGTCTTTTAATCAGTTAGTGATCCATGAAAGGACATTCCCTCTTATCCCATGATTACTTAATGTGCTTAAGAGCCTTTGGTGAGGGACCTTGTAAAAGGCTTTCTGAAAGTCCAGGTATACTGTATCCGCTGGATCATCCTGGTACACGTTTGTTGACCCCCTCAAAGAATTCCAATAGATTGATGAGGCATGATTTCCCTTTACAAAAGGGACTCTTCCCCAGCAATTTGTGTTACTCTGTGTGTCAGCACAAAGTTGAATTTGGGTTTGTGGATGAGATTACCCAGAGATAACGTGTAGCGGGAGAAGAGAAGGGGACCAAGGATTCAGCCTTGTGGAACTTCAACAGAAAGTTAGAGGAGAGATGAGGATTATCCTCCACAGGTCACTCTGAAGGAGTGATTAGAGAAGTAGGAGGAGAACCAGGAGAGGACACCATAATGGAAACTGAGACATGACAAGATTTCAATAAGAGCAGGTCAACAGTTTTGAAAGTGTCCAACAGGTTAAGGAAAATGAGGATGGAGTACTGGTTCTGAGTTTAGGCTAGGAGGAGGTAATTAAAGACTTTGGGAGTTTCAGTGGAGTGCAAGGGGCAGAAGCTGTATAGGAGCGGGCCTAGAATAGAATTGGAGGACAGGATCTCCAGACAGTGATTTAAACAATGCGTTCACTTACTTGCTATATGACCTTGGGCAAACCACTTATTCCTTCTCTGTTGCACTTTCCCCATCTGTAAAATATATATTACACTTAATAGGCAAAAATCTTTCTGAAAGTTATTTAACATTTGGAAATTTGTAGCTAAGGTTCAAACTACAACTTAACTCTTTCTATGACGGTCTGACCCTTGCCTATGTACCTCAGATTCCATTAGCATTCCACATATCAATGGAACAGATTCTCTCTCTCTCCTGTTGTTGTTTCTTAGACCTTGTCTGCACTACACAAAACGGTGGTGTACACGTTGTGATGCTCCTCCCACCAATGTAACTCCCCTACAACGACAGAATAAAATCACCTCGATGAGGGGCATAGAGCTTTTTGCAATGTAGTTAGAGTGACGCAGCATCAGTGTAGATACTGCACTTGCTTATCTCACCCTGACTGGCCACCAGGAGGTGTCCCACAATGCCCATCCTGATCGCTTTGGTGAGCAGTTTGAAATCTGCTGTCCTGAAGGTACACAGATATGCACCTTTCCCCCGTTTAAAGGCCTGGGAATTTTTGAAATTCCTGTTTCTGTTTGCTCGGCATGCACAGTTCAGACACCATCTTCCCAGCTGACCATGCTGGCTTTCTGCAGCAAACGCTTTCCCACATGGAGCATACTGGAGCTGTTGGATCTGCTGAGTCTATGGGGAAAAGAGGCTGTGCAGTCCCAGCTTCGCTCCGGCTGTAGGAACTTTTGATACCTATGAGCATATTGCTAGTGACATGCAGGAGAAGAGGCATGAGAGGGATATGCAGGAGTGCCAGGCTAAGATCAAGGAGCTGACGCAGGCATACCAGAAGGCAAGACAGGCCAACCATTGCTCTGGTGTGGTGGCAAAAACATGCTGTTTCTATAACAAGCTGCATGCCATCCTCGGCGGCGACCCCACCTCCATCACCAGGAACTCTGTGCATACTTTGGGGGGCAGAAAGCACGGGCCAGTGCATTCAACCCTGAGGACAAAGTGGTGGATGAGGAAGTGGAGCTGGAGGATGATGTGGAGCACACGACAGGGTTTTCGGTTGTGCGGCGAGTCAGGATCTCTTTTCTACTCCAGAGGGGTCTAGCCAGTTCCAGCACTTTGACTCTGGCATGTGGTATGCAGGAGAGGGGAGCTCCTGTAAATTGCTCATTTTGCTTTGATACTGCATGGTGAGAGGAGATTGAGCTGTCATGTACTTTATTATATGGTAGAGGAGAGATAAGGGACGGAAAGTAACAGAGCCTGTCCATCTATGTAGTGGGGCCATGGTGGAAAATTTGTTAATGTACATGACTACGTCCCTGGAATTCTCCATTGTGATCTCTAGGAAACTTTCCTGTAGGTTTTCTGCAATCCTCTTCTAAAGGTTCCTTGGCAGAGCTGCCTTGTTTTTCCTCCCACTGTAGGAATCTTTTCAGTGCCACCTGGCAATTATTTCTGCAGAGACCAGAGCGGCACACAGGAAAGCAGCATACAGAGCTAGTCTGAAACCATACACAGGCAGGAGATGTACTCTTGCATCCTGAGTTACCTGTAGGAGTGAGATATCTGGTTCAATTACCTTAGCCTGTGGAAAAGGGTACCAATATTCAGAATAGTCTCCCTAGCCGCTTGTAGTAACCTCCTTCACAAACCATCCTTTGTCCCTTCTTGCCCATTCCCTCTTGCCACTGCCTCCTTCCCTGAACTCACCATATTTGGGACTCACACCAACTTGTGTGCTAGCTCAGGGTCAGCGAGAAAGCTGTGTGTAACTTTTGTGATTCATGGCTGTGAGTGCACTCACAATACTCTCTGTTCATTATTTCTTTGGCTTCTGCAGATGTGCCTTTGAGGACTCACTCCTCCACACTGGTGGAGCGCCTCTGTCAGATAAGGTGGCGAACCAGGAGGAGTAAAGAGGATATGTTTTGCAAAGTGCTGCAGTCATCAGATGGATCACATAGTGAAACAAAAGCATGGAGGGAGACAATTAATGAAAGACTGAGGCAGGATAGCTTGGAAAGGACTTGGGGGCAGGAGTGGATTATAAAGCTCCTGGAAGATCAGACAGAGATAATGAAGTTCCTCATTACTCTGCAATCTAAGTACATTCATGAATGACTTCCCCTATGGCAACTATAGAACTCCTATCCATACCCTCCTCAAACTCTTCCACTGTAGTCCTCATGTGTTCCCTGTCTCTCACAGTACCCTGTGCATTCAATGGTTAGGAACTGGTTTCCCAATGAAAGCTGGAGTTACACACAGCTGTGACAGCCCTAACCATGAGACTGTTCCTTATTGTCATGTCTCCTGTTTCATCAAAATTTTGTGTTTTGTCCTGTTATTAAACTTGAGTCTTCGAAATAAAACGAGTATTTCTTTGTGACATACATACATCAGTAAGTATTATCATTGAAACACAGTGGCTATAAGTAGGAATATTTGCTCACTACAATTAACACTCAAGAAGCAAGCACTACGGGGTAATTCAACGCTGCAAGTAATCATTGTCTGGCTGAATACATAACATAAAGACACATTACAGGGAATCATTGTCAAAATTGTCCTTTAAAGCCTCCATGTTTTGAATAGCCTCCTGCTGCACCCCTCTAGTTGCCCTTGTATTTGGCAGCTCAAAATCAGCAGCCAGCCGTCCACCCTGGGGAAACTTTTCCCCCTTTGCTTTGCAAATATTATGCAGAGCACAGCAAGCCACAATGATCAATGGAATATTTTCCCCATTGAGGTCTAATCAGCCAAAAAGACAGTACCAGCGACCTTTTAATCGGCCAAAGGAACTTTCAGTGGTCATTCAGCACCTGTTGTTGAAGCGCTCCTTGCTGCTGTCGAGGTTTGCGGTGTAAGGCGTCATGAGCCACAGGAGCAAGGAATAGGCAAGGTATGCAAGGATCACTATGGGCATTTGCACATCCCCCATTTGAATTGGCTGGTCTGGAAAGAAAGTCTCAGCGTGCAGCTTTCTATACAGTCCAGTATTCTGAAAGTTGCATGCATCATGCACCTTCCCTGACCACCCTGCATTGATGTCAGTGAAACTGCACTGCAAGACCATGGAGAAGTAGCCCTTCTGGTTGATGTACTCCGTTGCAAGATGGGAGGGGGCCAAAATTGGGATACTGTTGCCCGTTCTCTGGGAATCAGGCCAAGAAATAATCACAAACAAAGGTCGAAGTAGAGCAGTACTGAGGATTGATTTATTACTTGCTTCCCTTATTTGCGCAATTATATTCTCAGGCACATCCCATTCATACTGCTGGCAGACTGCAGGCACTTGGATGTTGGTTTTGATTTTGGGTGGCTGAGACTGGCCAGGTTCCAGAACTGCCCAGAGATTGGCCTGCTAGGCGACGAGAGTCCCCAAAGTCCCTTCGGATCTGCGGGAGGGCTCTACTGCTTCTGGTACAGTCCTGAGTTCTTGCTGTCGTGGGTTACATCTCTCTCTGGCTGCTACTGCTGTAGGTTTATATACAGCCCCATATACTCCTTGATTATCCTTACACGGTAATATTTCGGTTTAAGTTTTGCGCTTGGTTTCTTACACTCACACTATCGGACTCATTCCTTGCACTAATTGGTTACATATTCATAAGTATGAATACAATTGGTAATATAGCTTTAAGCAGGCATATAACATTACTGGGGATTTTTTGCTGCTCGTGGTTTTGACAGGAAACTGTGCAAACTGCACTTCACTGATTTACACTCTGTTTTGCAGCTCATGAAATACTGCAGGCCCAGGCGCATTGTGTTCGTAACGCTCATCAACAGACTGCTCCACAGCTCAGAATCCACGCTGTCAGGCAGAGGTGGTGGGCACACAGTTTACAAGGGCAGTTAAAAAATGATGCGAAACAAAGTAGGAAGATCATGGAATGATGGGACGGAAAGACCTCCATCACAGGTTGGCATGCATGTCCCCATGATGTACCGAAATCTATTCCAAGAGCTCCCAGCAGCAGAGGATGACAGAGGGTGGCGAGTTGCACAGTTGGATAGCTACCCACGATGCAGTGCTCTCTGTCGATAAAAAGGCAGAGACTGTGGACGCGCACCGCGGACACAAGGAGCATTGTGTGGATGTGCGCAACCGATGTTATGATCATTAACATAACTTAAGTTGACTTAACTCTGTAGTGTAGACATGGCCTTAGTATTGATTATGTTGCAGAGCCACCCAAAGGTCACAGAAATTCCTGACTTACACCCACCATTGTTCTAACTGCTTTGGAGAATGAGCCCTGAGGCTCTGACCACATGAAATCTCTGCACTCTTATGGGTGCAGTACTTCACTGAAAGCACTTTTAATTTTGGTTATTAGTATCGACTATAACTGTTGTGAGGCCTCTCTTTGTTCAGTTTGTAGGGTGGATGGGGTATAAGGAAGGACTCTTGTATGTCACAGCATGCATGATCTATGTTCTGGATTTAGCAGTATTCTGGTGTGGCAGTCTGGGAATGCTGCACCCCACGAACTCCATTAGACCATGATGTTTCTATTGAATTTAATATGAGGATACCTTATTCAGTCAATGCTGTACTCCTTGTATCTTTATTTTTGATATTCAACTTAAATAGTTTTACACTGCCTCTACATTTTTAAAGTGCTGTAGAATTTTGTATTGAAAATACATGACTGCATTGTAGGAACTGTCTTGGGAAGCTGGAGATGTTCTGACACCTGGGGACGTGTAGGAGTCTGCTTGGGATTGTAAAATAAGAAGATTATCTGGATGTTTTTGAAATGATCATCAGTAAAATAATGTAAAAATGTTGATATTTGCATAATTATCACTAAGCTTCAAAGTTAGCACCCTATTCAAGTGAAACCATTCTCTCACCCTAGTTCTGCTCCATATGAAATCAAGTACACACCTCTAGCGAATTTCAGTGGGAACTGGATTGGGCCATTAGGCCCTGATCCAGAGATTGCATATGTCAATGGAAAGGCTCCTATTGACTTCAGTGGGCTGTGGATGAGGCCCTATTGTTTCAAGCTGTCTGCAGACCCAGTCAGAAATCGCTGCACTCCAACTGAGTAAACTACATTGGAAGACTTTTTTTCACAGCCATGAATGACAAGAAGCTTCATTCAAGTTATAAGTGACAGCTTGGATTCTAACGCACTGTTCTGTGGCAAAGGTTTGGTGGCTATAAATAGATGTGTGGCCTGTATGAGAAACTTATATTCCAAATATAAGATTGGAGAATATGAATATGGCATGGAATCGTGTGTTGCCTATATAAAATGCACAGGGTATAGTGGAGTCTCTGGTCTGTTTTGGAGTGGTGAATGAGGAGAAAATGGCGAATGGTGAGAAAATATACTGTATATAGCAATTAAGACATGATGTAAACACCTAGAGGATAACAGGGTTATAAGGAGTAGCCAGCATAGATTTGTCAAGAGCAAATCATGCCAAACCAACTTAAGTTGCTTCTTCGACAGGGATATTGGCCTAGTGTATAAAGGGGAATCTGTAGATGTGATATATCTTGATTTTTAGTAAGGCTTTTGATACAGTTCCACATGACATTCTCATAAGCAAACTAGGGAAATAGGAAATTACTGTAAGGTGGGTGCATAACTGGTTGAAAGACCATACTTAAAGAGTAGATATCAATGGTTTGCTGTCAAACTGGGAGGGTATACTAAAGGAGTCCTAGAGTGGTCAGTTCTGGGTCCAGTATGAGTCAACATTTTCATTAATAACTTGGATAGTAGAGTGGAGAGAATGCTTATAAAATTTGATGATGACACCAAGTTGGGAGGGGTTGAAAGCACTTTGAAGGATAGGATTAAAATTCTAAACAACCTGGACAAATTAGGAAATTGGTCTGAAATCATCAAGATGAGATTCAATAAAGAAAATGCAAACTACTGAACTACAACTACAAAATGGGGAATAACTGGCTATGCAGTAATACTGCTGAAAAGGATCTGGGGCTTATAATGGATCACTAATTGAATATAAGTCACCTAGGTAATGCAGTGGCAAAAAGGCTAATATTCTGGGCTATATTAACAGTGTCGTATGTAATCCACAGGAGGTAATTATCCCCTTTAATCCCCATTGGTGAGGTCTCAGCTGGAGTACTACGTGTGTCCCGTTCCAGGTGCCACACTTTAAGGAAGATGTGCATAAATTGGGGAGAGTCCAGAGAAGATCAACAAAAATAATAAGATTTAGAAAATATAATCTATGAGGAAAGGTTAAAAAAAACTGGGTATGTTTAGTCTTGAGGAAAAAAATTATTGTGTGAGTGGGGGGTGGGGGAGGGGATGGGGAACCTGATAACAAAAGTCTTCAAGTATGTTAAGGGCTGTTTATAAAGAGAATAGTGATCAATAGTTCACCATGTCCACTAAAGATAGGACAAGAAGTAATTTGCTTAATCTGCAGCAAGGGAGATTTAGGTTATATATTAGGAGAATCTTTCTAACTATAAGGGTAATGAAACTCTGGAATAGGCTTCCAAGGAAAGCTATGGAATCCCTGTTATTGGATACGTTTTTTTAGACACATCTGTTAGGGCTAGTCTAGATTTACTTGGTTCAGGAGGCTGGACTAGATGACTTCTCGAGGTCCCTTCCAGCCCAACATTTCTTAAGATTTTATAGTTGTTGTCTCTAGAGACAGCATTAAGAGAGTGGTCTGATTGAAGGATTGGTTTTATGTGAGTAGTAGGTGGAGATCTAAGGGACTTTGGGAACTGCTGAGTTAGAGCATATCTTTCAGAAAGTTATCCAACATTGAGTTAAAAATTTCAAGTAACAGAGAATCCAGACTCCACCTTTCATTAAGGGTTCCTTCCTGTGCAGTTTATATTAATATTATGAGTATTGTATTAGATTTGTTTCACATGCAACTAAAAAGTTTACCTTATAGTTCTAGCATGTCCTTGTTTATCTGTATGGCCATTTCTCATTATTTCATGATAACATTAGTTGTATAAATCTGACATTTGTTGAATGGCGGGGGAGCTACTGTGAAAAAGAATCTGGATTTGAAGATGGTAGAGAATAAATACTTAAATTGTACCTCACTTACAACAGAGATATGTAGCTTAGTGCCCTTTGGGGCTTCAGTGGTTAACAATGCATATCTTAAAGCAAATAAAAGCGACACTTCATGAGCATATTTCTTGTGTCACATAGTGTTTTATATGTTTTGCTTTAAGGGACAAATTAGTGGCATTTTGAGACAGAACAATAACTTTGATGTTGCTAGAACTAGGGCAACTGTAATGAGAGAAGTGTGGTACTGCCATACAATCAGAAAGTATGTTGTCAGCAAGCAAATGATAATAGCATCTTGTATGCCCAGAAGGCCTGCTGTGATATTTGTGTCTGCTTATGATCCCCTTTGCCCTCAAAACAGTCTATTTTTAAATTGGTGCTGGGTATGACCTTAGTAAAGAAATGCTGTTGGAACATATTTAAATGCATGATTGTGCATGCTGTGTTCTTCAGTGCTATAGGACGCTGACAACTAAGTTCCCCCCCCCCCCCAACAGCAGATTTGTATTAGTGTGCACTTTTCCTGAGTTAAAATACTTATTTGCTTAACACTAAATGTGAAAACTTTAATTAAAAATTGTTCCATATCCTTAATCAAGTAATATTTTGGTTGAAGCCTTGGTTGAATCATAGTTTCATCTTTTTAACAGTTTGACGGTCTTGGAACAAACTTTGAAAGAGAAAGTAGTTAAGGACATAGAGGCAGGGCCGGCTCCAGGCACCAGCCCACCAAGCTTGTGCTTGGGGCGGCACCTGTAGGGGGGCGGCGCAGCGCTCCGGCGCCCGGGCAGAGCGGGGCCACGGCCAGGCTCGCCGCCCTCCCCCCGGTGCTCTGGCCACCCTCCCCCCCGGCGCCCTTCCCCCGGCCGCCGGGGGAGAGCGGCGAGCCCTGGCTGGGGCTTGCCGCCCTGCCCCCTGCGCTCTGGCCGCCGGGGGGAGAGCGGAGCCCCGGGCCGTGGCTCACCGCCCTCCTCCCAGGGCTCCGGCTGTGCCCTCCCCCCACCGGCGCTCTCCCCTCGGCCACCGGGGGGATTGCCGCCCTCCTCCCAGGGCTCCGGCCTCCCTCCCCCCCCCCGCGGGGGGAGGTGGGGGTGGGGGCGGCTGGCGGCTTTTTTGCCTGGGGTGGCAAAAAAGCCAGAGCCGGCCCTGCATAGAGGTAAATGATAATTGGGATAAAATACAACATGATTTTATCCTGATCTGTCTTTAAGAAGCTAACTGACTTTTTAGACAAAGGAAATGCAGTAGAGCTAATCTAACTGGATTTCAGTACGGCATTTGATACAGTTCCACATGGGAAATTATTAGTTGCATTGGAGAAGACGGGTTAATATGAGAATGGAAATGTGGATAAGGAACTGGTTAAAGGGAAGCGGGTCATACTGAAAGGTGAACTGTCAGGCTGGAGTGAGGTTACTGGTGGGGTTCCTCAGGGATCGGTCTTGGGGCCAATCTTATTTAATATTTTTATTAATGACCTTCACACAAAACGTGGGAGGATGCTAATAAAATTTGCAGATGAGACAAAATGAGGAGATATTGCCAGTACAGAGGAGGACTGGAATATCATACAAGAAGATATGGATGACCGTGAAAACTGGAATAATAGAAATGAGATGAAATGTAATAGTGCAAAGTGCAAGGTTATGCACTTACAAACTAACAACAAGAATTTTTGCTATAAACTGGGGATTTATCAGTTGGAAGTGACAGAGGGAGAGAAAGTCCTGAATATATTCGT
Source organism: Malaclemys terrapin pileata (assembly GCF_027887155.1). Lineage (NCBI taxonomy): Eukaryota > Metazoa > Chordata > Testudines > Emydidae > Malaclemys > Malaclemys terrapin. Next base: position 50,827,418 of record NC_071505.1, read on the forward strand.
TAATCATAGGATGACTATGAGCTGCCAATATGATGCAGCCATGAAAAAGGCTAATGCATTTCTATGATGCCTCAGGCAAGGTATTTCCCGTAGAGAGAGGGAAATATTAGTACTGTTATACAAGGCACTGGTGTGTCCTCATCTGGAATACTGTGTGCAGTTCTGGTCTCCCATGTTGAAGAAAGATGAATTCAAACTAGAACAGGAGCAGAGAATGATGATCCGATGAATGGAAAACCTACTTCATGAGAGGAGACTCAAAGAGTTTAGCCTAACCAAAAGAAGACTGAGGGGAGATATGATCGCTCTCTATAAAACCATCAGACGGAGAGGAGTTATTTAAGTTAAGCGCCAATGTGAACACAAGAACAAATGGATATAAACTAGTCATCAAAAAGTTTAGGTTTGAAATTAGATGAAGGTTTCTAAACATCAGAGGAGTGAAGTTATGGAACAGCCTTCCAAGGGAAGCAGTGGGGACAAAAACCTAAAGGGCTTCAAGACTGAGCTTGATAAGTTTATGGCAGGGATGATATGATGGGACTGCCTAAAATGGCATGTAGCCGATCTGGGACTGCTAGCAGCAAATATCTCCAATGGCTGGTGATGGGACACTACATGGGGAGAGCTCTGAGAATCCTTTCCCAGCTATCTGGTTGGTGGGTCTTGCCCATATGCTCAGGGTCCAAGTGATTTCCATCTTTGGGGTCAGGAAGGAATTTCCCCCCAGCTCAGATAGGCAGGGAATCCAGTGGTTTTTTGCCTTCCTTTGCAGCATTGGGGACGAGTCACTTGCAGGTTTAAACTAGTGTAAATGGTGGACTCTGTAACTTGACATCTTCAATAACTCAGCTAAAGGTCATTGGGTCTATTACAGAAGTGGGTGGGCCAAGGGTCTGTGGCTTGCAATGTGCAGGAAGTTAGACTAGATGATTATGAATGGTTTATGAGGTGTGGACATGATGCTGAAAAGGATCCCGATGGAAGTGGGGAAAAATTAACTATTTGTGCTGCCTGTTGGGATGAATGACACCGCTATATTCCCACTGGAATGTATCAAGGATGACTACACTTGGCTGGGTAAGGTGCTTAAAGAAGTGAATACTTCTGGTCCCTAGAGAAGGAGGGTGAAAGTGTAAAAAAAAATCAACAGGTACCTCAAGAATTGGCGCTAGGGGGCTGTTTTGGGGATGATTGACCGTTGGGATTCATTCACGGAAAGAAGACTCCTCTTGACTGGTGGTCTCCACTGGAGTGATTGGAATGATTGATAAGAAGGGCTTTAAACTAGGAAATGAGGGGAGAAGCATGTGTAGGGCAAGTCACTCATCTGGGTATATCTCACTTAATCATTGCCCTGCCATTACAGGGGCCTTGGGCATTGGCATGCCTTGTTCTCTCCCTGTGACCCATTATAATAGTGTAATCTCCTTTGGACTGTAATACTTCGGTCTAATTTTGGTTGCTAGGTTTAATGTGCAGGTGTTGGTGGCCTGTGATAGACAGTAGGTCAGTGTAGATGACCTGGTGGTCCCTTCTGGCCTTAAACTCTATGACGTCATGTTAGAACGCAGCCATAATGGGTCATGTTAATGAATGAATTTAAGCATGACCATTTCTACCTATATTGAATGTTAAGTTATGTTTAAATTTGAGTCAGCTGCCATGTGTCAATACTGAGTTCTGACATAATGTAATTCTCAATTGTGGACAAGCCCATAGACTCAAGTGGTTTAATTTAAAACAAGAATGAGTAAGAATAGAAGAGAAGGTCAGAGAAATAACAAAAACCTGCTTGCATAACAGAAATTCTGAATCTCTGCTAATCTCATCTAGATTCCCTTTAGGATTAATAACAGTGACTTTAAAAATAGTCACTTTACATTTCTATACCACACTTGCCTCTTTCACCCAGTCTGTTCTCAGCACAGTAGCTATTGACCTTTATTTCTGTTAAATCCCTCTTTCCCGCAGCACCCACCCACTATATAGCTATAGAGATTTTCTCAGTTTTCTCCCTTAAAAGCTGGTTGCC